>NC_137836.1:34972500-36172500 GCF_948465745.1 Chenopodium album
TGTCTAGTCAGACATGATTCTATCCTTTCTGTAGCTACAATTCAATATCGAGGGATATATACCATCTATATCCTCCGCCCCGTTCATTTTTGTATGCAATTTTGAATACTCAAAGGGTCGATTCTTTTTTTGTCATCATAGTCTACGGCTGCACACAGAAGAATATCTTCTTTTATTATGGTAATATAATCCAGAGTTCTTCTTTATCGATTCTCATTTTTTTATTCTTGTTTATTTTAGGTTTTCTTAAGGCAGACTCTTATAACTCTAATAGTTATCCATTTCTTAGAATTATAGATATAATGCAAATTGTCATAATGAATTTTTGTTTTAATTTCGATTTGAAATGGATTTGAAAAATAAAAATAAAATTTCATATAATTTCTAAATCTAATTGAAATAGAATCGAATCATTCTAGACGAAAAATAGAATCTATATAGAAAGAAAAAAACTAAAGTAAATATTTCTATTTAGTTGATATTTGATTTGAAATATTTCTTTCAAATTTATATCATAAAATAATAAAAATGAATAAGCTTACACTAAAATGTAGTTTATTGAATGCCAGTGCATGTATAATTTCCGGGAGCCCGCTTAGCTCAGAGGTTAGAGCATCGCATTTGTAATGCGATGGTCATCGGTTCGAGTCCGATAGCCGGCTTTTTCGATTTTTATTTGGATTTGTGCTTTTTATATATTTTTTTCTTTGAAATCGAAGAACAAAGAAAAAAATAACGATCGATTATGTTGTAGAAACTTCCACCTAGGAATAAAAAGAAAAGGGTTCAAGCTCGACAGACCAAATCGGGAAAACTCTTTCTTTTCCTTTTTCTTTTTACTTACATATTTTAATACAAAATATAGAATATTCTCTATATTTTTTATATGATGTATATACAACCCATTTCATTATTCATTGGAATTCAACACTTCAGTGGATTTCATTTATCATTTAGTTCAGTTTTAATTTCGGTTTTTTTGTAAAATCGAATATATATATATATAAATAGAAATAAAGAAAATAAATAAAGAAAGGAGTCTTTATGTCGCGTTACCGAGGGCCTCGTTTCAAAAAAATACGCCGTCTAGGGGCTTTACCCGGACTAACTAATAAAAGGCCTAGAGCCGGAAGTGATCTTAGAAACCAATCACGTTCCGGGAAAAGATCGCAATATCGTATTCGTCTAGAAGAAAAACAAAAATTACGTTTTCATTATGGTATTACAGAACGACAATTACTTAAATACGTTCGGATCGCCAGAAAAGCCAAAGGGTCAACAGGTCAGGTTTTACTACAATTACTTGAAATGCGTTTGGATAACATTCTTTTTCGATTGGGCATGGCTCCGACTATTCCTGGAGCCCGCCAATTAGTTAACCATAGACATATTTTAGTTAACGGCCATATAGTAGATATACCAAGTTATCGTTGCAAACCCAAGGATACTATTATGGCGAGGGATGAACAAAAATCCAGAGCTCTAATTCAAAATTCTCTTGATTTATCCCCCCGTGAGGAATTACCTAAACATTTGACCCTTAACCCATTTCCATATAAAGGATTAGTCAATCAAATAATAGATAGTAAGTGGGTCGGTTTGCAAATCAATGAATTGCTGGTGGTAGAATATTATTCTCGTCAGACGTAACCCTAACTAAAATACAAAAGAAAGGGGTTCGGACAATTTGGCCCCTTTCATTTGGAAAAGGAAAATTACTTAAGGTTAAAAGTCGGGGGTTTGCCCCAGATTTTCTCCCGCTCATATATTCTATCCCATCCCGGTTTTTTCCTATTCATGTATCCTAGATACACATAAAAATTTTCACTCCTTGTCTATTCTTTTATTTCCAGTATTTTAGGTATCGCAGCAATTCGAAATAGAAGAAATATATATCCAAATACAAGAAGGATCTAACTCTTATGTTCTAAATAAAGTATTTCTTGTTATTTGATTTGTTAAAGTTAGAAATGTTGGCGAATTCAATCAGGTGAAAGTAAAAGACGGAAAGAGAGGGATTCGAACCCTCGGTAAACAAAAGCCTACATAGCAGTTCCAATGCTACGCCTTGAACCGCTCGGCCATCTCTCCTACACAACGATTATGACTCATAAACCGAAGAAATAGCGAGCCATTACTATGTTGATATTTCTATTACTAACGATATTGTTTGTATAAAATAGGTACGACTAGGATTAACGCACCAATACTATACTATTTGACTATAAACAAACTAATAATAGAACGTAACGAGTAGTAATGTAATAGAAGATTTTTTCGAAAAAATCTTTCTTCGTAGGAGTTAATTAAAATAAAAAACAAGGTTTTCCTTGTTATATATTTATTGATTCATATTTGCGAAGATGATGTTCCTATCTTTTATTCTATATCCGATATTTCCATATATAATATACCAGCTTCGATTAATTCATTGAAACGAATCGAATCAACGGATTGATGGGTTTATGGTTTTTAGATTATAGACGATTAATGGACCCTCTTTGATCATGGTTCGATTTTTATTTCGACTAGAATTCTATAAAATTCTCAAAAAAAATTAGAAAATTTCCGTCTAGTTTTAAAGTGCTCACCAACAAATTTCTTGAATTTCCCAGCTATTCTATTTCCATCATAGAATGATTATTCGATTCTCTTTCTTTTCGTCTTTCGATCAAAACTTTTTTTGATCTGATCGAAAAATTCTTTGATTCTTCCGCTTCGATGAAATCGGAATAGCTACTATACTACTCGATTTGATTTGTATGAATTCAAATGGGATTCAACTCTTTTTTATTGATTGTTGAAAAAGGAGTTTGGGGCATTTGGAACAATTCGAATAAATAAAATAGAAGTATACGTAGTAGTCAAAAATTTGTATCTTTATTGAAATTTTTTTGTTTGGAAAGGAATCCGTTTTTATGTTATTTTGTACTGTACAAATTCTTTATTTGTGTAATCGTTTTCCCACTAAGGGGTAATGAGAAGAATTTTAGAATGGATTGATACCTATGCCTAGATCGCGGATAAATGGAAATTTTATTGATAAGACCTTTTCAATTGTGGCCAATATCTTATTACGACTAATTCCGACAACTTCAGGAGAAAAGGAGGCATTTACTTATTACAGAGATGGTGTGATTTGATTTTCTTTATTATTTAGTTTCTTTTTACTGCTCTTAGTCTTATGAGAAAACCACACACTTCGGGATAGTAAAGAACAAATATTCTTATTCCATATTATAGAAACAAACCTACGCTTGTTGAAGGTGAAGTTTACAAATAGAACGATTCCTTCCGTCGTGTATCCCCGATTGATGCAACCTCAAATACTATAGCTTCATTTATAGATTTTTGTATTGAACGAAAGGTTACACCTTTGTGTTTTGTATTACAGGTCAATCCTACTTCCTAGTAATATAGTACCAATAGGCGGCATAGGGAAAGAAGCACTACACCTAGCAATCGACAACACAAAAGCTTTGTTAAAAATTACTTACCTACTCCCTTTCTTATCTGGGTTAGGACTAACAAGAATGGTTGGGCCAACAAACATCCATCTCGTTCGTACTTTGGATACCCGTATAACCATCGAAGACTGTTGAAGTGACTATTTCCTGGAAATTAGGAGGCGTTGAGGACAAAGGAATTGTTGAAGTTATCCTTTCTATTTAGTATCAAGACACTTGATTCTAGTAAAAGCTCTTGCGCAAGAAGGTTGGCTAGATATTTTTTGTAAAAACACTAGCCCCGCTCAGTTCATAATGAGAATGTTTTAATCCCTTTTGCCATGTATTTTGAATTCTCATTATGTATATTATATTTAAGGGAGGAGCCGTATGAGGTGAAAATTTCACGTACGGTTCTGGAACGGCGATTCTTTGAATTGAATAACGACCGTAACGGATGTCAGCTCAATCCGAAGGAAATTATGCGGAAGCTTTACAGAATTATTATGAAGCTATGCGACTAGAAATCGATCCTTACGATCGAAGTTATATACTCTATAATATAGGCCTTATTCACACAAGTAATGGAGAACATACGAAAGCTTTAGAATATTATTTTAGGGCACTAGAACGAAACCCATTCTTACCACAAGCTTTTAATAATATGGCAGTGATCTGTCATTACGTGCGGCTATCTCCACTATAGAAAGAAAAAAGAAGACCAAATTTTCTAGTAAATACTAAAAAAAGGTTCGCTACAAATGCATCGTCCAAAACGACGATTTCTTTGAGCTGTAGCAAAGAAAAAAACTTCATACTAATAGAAGTAAAAATATGCCTAGATACTTTTTTCTATATCTATGGATAAAAAAAAAAGATCTAATTGATAGAGAGGAAGCACCGTAAAGATCAATTAATGAGGTTTTGGTCCAATACATTAAGAAAAGAACTGCTTACTTATGCCTATATAGAAATATAAGATAGACAAAGTTAGGAATTAACTTATGTAATAGAGTCGATCCACTAAGACTGAGGTTTTGAGCGGCGGTGTAGGATCAAATCCCAAAGATAGTAAGTCTTTTCTTTCTTACTTATGTTTAGGAAGGAAAGCTTTTTTCAAAGATTCTATATAAATTTCGATATAAAACCGAGATAGTTACCTTACGGAAAATACGAAGGATAGGAGTAAATATCTGTGTTTTCTTCTTCTGCAGGTGGGAGAAAAGATAAAACTGAAATTGATTCTTAATTAAATTCTTAATTAAATCAAAATGAAAGTTTGAAACTCATGTGATTAACCTCCTTTGGTTCCTCCGAACAGTGGAATATAGATCTATAAGAAATCGCATTTGGTTTAATGGGACACCAAAAGAATTGACTGCGGAGCCGTATGAGGTGGGAAACTCTCACGTACGGTTCTAAGGGAAGGAATTGACCCTCCTATTCCGACCGGGGAGAACAAGCCATTCGACAGGGAGATTCTGAAATTGCAGAGGCTTGGTTCGATCAAGCCGCCGAGTATTGGAAACAGGCTATAACGCTTACTCCTGGGAATTATATTGAAGCGCATAATTGGTTGAAGATCACGGGGCGTTTCGAATAAAAGAAGAAAAATTCTTATTATTTCTAATTTTTTTTTATTTGTTAGAATTCTTTTTGGTCTTTTTGTAAAATAAAACGGAATCATTTTTCGAGGAAGAACCAATCAAAGAATTTTATTCTATGCCTTTTCCGATCATTCTAGTTTGGCTGGTATTTCGTAAAGATAAAGAATACACAGATAGAGTACAGAATAGATTTCTTTCTTTTCGTCTATTAGCTATTAATACAAATAAATTACTATTGAAAATATAAAAAATAGTAATAAATAATGAATAATATTTCTATATCTAGATATAGAAATATTATTCATTACTCGCAAATCGTAATTATTCTAAAAAAAATAAAATACTAAAATATTCGAAAAACGTCGAATGACTAAATACGGTTTCTTAGTAATAACTAACAACTGTTTGTGTGATTTTTTCTATTTTCAATAGAGTATTTTTGAATAGAATCTAAAAAATTCCTATATTCTATGTAAAACATTAAGTAGCTACATCTAATACCTTCGAATTGAGATACGAATAATCTAAGTTGCACAAAAAAGTCATTTTTACCTTAAAAAAACCAAAAAGGGGTTTTATCTCAAAAAAAGGTCCGTTGAGCGCCGCACATCTATGTCATAATAGATCCGAACACTTGCCCTGGATCAACTTCCAGATCATAATTGCTCTAGTAAATAACTAAAAAAATAGAGAGATGGAAGATAGAAGTGAAAGAAAAAATTCTAAATATCTCTCCGCGGTTCACCAATTATTTGAATGTTGGCAGGTCTCTTTATATGTCTTGTCCGGAAAGAGGAGGACTCAATGATTATTCGTTCGCCGGAACCAGAAGTAAAAATTTTGGTAGATAGGGATCCCGTAAAAACTTCGTTTGAGGAATGGGCCAGACCCGGTCATTTTTCAAGAACAATAGCTAAAGGCCCTGAAACTACTACATGGATCTGGAACCTACATGCTGATGCTCACGATTTCGATAGCCATACCAGCGACTTGGAGGAGATTTCCCGAAAAATTTTTAGTGCCCATTTCGGTCAACTCTCCATCATCTTTCTTTGGCTGAGTGGTATGTATTTCCACGGTGCCCGTTTTTCCAATTATGAAGCATGGCTAAGCGACCCTACTCACATTGGACCTAGTGCCCAAGTAGTTTGGCCGATAGTGGGCCAAGAAATATTGAATGGTGATGTAGGGGGAGGTTTCCGAGGAATACAAATCACCTCCGGGTTTTTTCAGATTTGGCGAGCATCGGGAATAACTAGTGAATTACAACTTTATTGTACCGCAATTGGCGCATTGGTCTTTGCAGCATTAATGCTTTTTGCCGGTTGGTTCCATTATCACAAAGCTGCTCCAAAATTGGCTTGGTTCCAAGATGTGGAATCTATGTTGAATCACCATTTAGCAGGACTACTAGGGCTTGGGTCTCTTGATATTTCTGAGCGTTTGATCCCAAATCTCTATTTCAATTATTTAATTTAATTGTTTGTTTATTATTTTCCTTGAAGTTACTAACGTGTGTATTTTGTTATTAGAAAGAGATACGAGGCATCGAAGTAAGTACTTTAATTGCTTTATTGATCTTTTGATATAGAAATCATGCTTAGATTATTTTATTGCTTCCTAGTATCATGTTAGGATGTTTAATTGCTTCCTAGTATCATGTTTAGGGTTAACTAAAATTTCTAATATCATGTATATTATTATGATGCTTCCTATTTCTTTCCTAATATCATGTTAGTGTAATGTTAGGGCTAGTTGATCTTTAATATTTAGTGACATGCTAGGGTTTGTTATTAATCTTGTTAGTATCATGCCTAGGATCTTGCTAATAATATTATGCTTTAACATGATTATTTTAATTATGATTGTTATTTCGATTATGATTATTATTGTGATGATTATTATTATGTTGCTTGGTTATTGTTATTTCTTGATCACACCTTTATGCATGTTTAAAGGAAGTTTGTACTTGTAATCACGCTTAATAAGATAATTAATAATCTTGTTTAGGGCTAATATGATTATAATTCAAGTGATCGCCAATAATAGTTTTATTTATGCATTAATATTTAACCAAAAAAGATTAAACAGGTTTAGGGTAAACCTATTGATTGCATGTTAGTAAGAAAGCGCACATGAATACGAGAAGGATAAAGTAGAGACCTATTTTTAGGGAAATTTCAATATCTTTTAGGTTGGATTTGTACCTTCATCCCCGAACTTCCAGTCATGGTTTCAGACCTATTGGAGTTAACGATCTCCAGGATCGTTAAGAAGTGTAACCTTCACCCTGTGAATGGTTTACAAATTCCTACAACTTGTTGGCGACTCTTTTATTCTAGCTTCCTTCCCTTTGGACGCCATGACAAGGGGAAAACTAAGTCGTTATCTAATCTTCCCTCGGTCAAACTAAATTTATAAACACTTAACAAACTTAAATACGAGTATAGAGGCAAGTAAAGGGTCAAACCTAAAGGAATAGTAATGTTCAAATGTTTTCAATTTGGGTGCCTAAGCTAGGTTGAAGCCAAAGATAAAGAGAGAATACTAACAATTAACAAAACAAGTAACCAAGGAAATAAAACACTAGGAACGGGGATCAACAAGTAATCATGTCAATTGCAACAACTTGGGAAGATCATGTCAATCAAAGGTTGTGAAGACTAATGATAAGAGCAATCAATTGGAATCAAAGAGCTATCTCCTAATTGTTAAGCTAGGGTTCACTATGAATAACAAACTAAGAGAATCACAATCCAAACCAATCAATAATTGCAATTCCTAAATTAATTGTTCTTGTCATTAGCAATTACAATGCAATCTAGCATAATTCTCATGGCCTAATCGAATAACACACATGCAAACCTTCATTAATCACTTTAATATCAACAATCAATCAACACAATTCCCAAATTAATCACAATCAATCAATCATACAAGTTTCACCCAATTCCTAGCCAAACAACTATTCAAGAATCATCATCTATCAACTAACAACTAATGAAATCAAGAATTCACAATATATCAAGAACAACTACACTAATCAAGCATCAAACATCAAAATCAATTACATCAAATATGAAATTGAACAAAGTAATAAAGAGGAGAGAGAGTTAAGAATGCTCATTGATAATATAGAAGATCTTCAATACAATTGTCACCATTGAATCTTCAATCTCTCAATCACCATTGAAATTCCTCACTTTCTCTCTCTAAAATCTACTCCTAAACTAACCCTAAAACTAGAGAGAGAAGCTCTCTACTAAGCTAAAATTATGATTAAAAATCTAAAATGAAACTTGCTATTTAACTTGTACCAAAAATCGGGTTACAAAGATATATATAGGAGGCACGAACAAAAACCGAGCAAGATGGATACCCAGGGAGGCGTGGCCGCACGATCAAGGAGGTGCGCCCGCGCTGAACTGGGTTTCTTCAATCTTTCTCGCGACTTCATGCGTTCGCTAAGGTCTTCGAATGAACGCGCAACATGACGATGATGAACACTAAGAGTGGCAGTCCCAAAAAGCACTTGATAGTGGGTTCAACACCCCATCTTCATGAGAGCACGGCTTGAGAGCGCAAGAGCTAGAACTTGGAGAATCCACTTCGTCTTTGCATCTTGAGCTTTCCAAATGCCATGAGCTTGCTCCAAAATCATCTTCCACCTTAGTAAATCACTAATATCAAGACCCGGACCTCGTACAATACCCACAACCACAAAAATAGAGAAAATAAAGGAGAAAAGACTAGAAAAATTATTAAAATGCACAAAACCACAAAATAAGAGAGTAAAAGGTAACACAAAGAGCAAAAGCATAAAACTATGCATTTATTAAGAAGGAAAGATATGAAAAGAAGGTAAAAACAACCTAAATACTTATCAAATGGGTTCCATTTATGACACCCATCAAATACCCCCAAGACTACCTTTTTCTCGTCCTCGAGCAAAACAAAACCAAGGGAGAAAGGATGAGCTTATTCAAATAGACAAAAAGAAGAGAAGAGACAAGAATATACACTAAGTCACTTTCGTAGGAATCATGGTCAATTTTAACAGCTAAAGACAAGCCATTTAAACCCCTAGATCGCCCTAGAGGACGAATGATGCTCTCGTAAAGGTTTCCTAAGAGATTAACCTATAACTCTCGTAATAATACAAACAAGGCAAAGCATGAAAAAGAAACCAAAATACAAGAAAAAGCAAACAAATGTTCATGAAAGGACTTTTCCAAATGTACAAGAACAAGTGAATGCAAATCTTTCTAAACAAGTAAGGGAGTGCATGTTCTAAGATATCTAAGGTTGATTGAAACATAGAACATGCTAAGTATAGAGAACTAAAGAAACGCAATTCACTTTCATCTCAAAACATTTTAGCACATTCTCCCAATTAGCTTCAAATCTAATTTTAGTGAGCGTCTTTATAGTTCCTCGAAGGAACCGGAAAAACAAATAGATTTGAGGTTTCTCGACATCTTAACTTTGCATCCCCTCTCCTTAGGCTTTAATTCATAATGCCCTCCCCCGATATGTGACTCAACCTCTAGGCCGAAAGGTCTTTCCCAATGGTTGTAACGTAAGGGCAAAAAGGGTGAGGGTAGGCTAAAATTTAAAAATTTGGTGGTATCCCTAATAGTGAAGCATAGAACAGACCCTTTCTTAGAATCACAATCAAGTAGTCACCAAACAAAAACAAACTAACACCCCCAAGCTTATTCATAGCTATACTCACAAACATATATACAAAAAGCGTAAACGCTTCTCCCCCAAGCTTAAATGAAGCATTGTCCTCAATGCTTAGAAAGGGAGAATAATTCACAACAAAATATTTTTGAATTTTCTCATTTTCACTTTTTTGTTGTTTTCATATTTTCAAAGCAATTGTCCTTGCCTTTTTTTTAACTACGGACGACTCTTACAATTTTGCACTTATTATGTCCTTGCCTTTTTTTTTTTAACTTTGGACGACTTTTTCATTTATTCACTTGCCATTATTCACAAGATATATAAAACATAAGCTTGCTTACAAATAGAACCAATATCCAACCTCACATACCACAAACTCCAAGAACATGATAATTTGCTTCACAAATACCAAAAATGGAACAAAAAGAAACAAAAGGCTCAAAGTTCTAAAGATGTGGCTTGAAAAGAAGGGAAAAGACTCAAATGGTTAGCAAGAAGGAAAATGTAAACCCAATGAACTAAAAATTAAGAAGAGTATCCAACAAAAAAGAAAAATTACCACCTCGAAAAGATGCCTTTGTCCTCCCTATATGGTTCGGTCTCGTGTTTAAGAATTATGAGTCAAGATTCAAGATTGGGTCCACAATAGTCAAGGATCCATGCCGCTCATGCAAGATATGTAGAAGGCTTGAAAATCATGAAACCTCACATGGTTATAGCAAAAACTCACTATTAGCTTCAAATTCACCAAAAGGGAGCAATTGCAAATTTTCAAAAACAAATAGAATTCGGCTTCAAGGTCCCAATAGTTCTAAATGACTACCTTAGCATACTCTATCCTAGAATCAACCAAACATACTCTCAAACCGTGCACACCGTTACCATTTAAGAAGAAAAGCATTCAACCATACAAGTCCAAAAGTATTATGTCCAAAGCAAGAACAAAACAAAGATACACTGCAAATTTGCCTTGATAGAAACAAAAATCTTTTTGGAGTTTTTCAAAATATAGAACATGAAAATGCATATACAAATGTGCATGGCATATATGAATCAACATCCCACCAAATATGGAACACCCTCCCCCAAGCTTGAATGAGACAATACACTCAAACATATATCAAATAATCCAGGGAGGGGAAAACAAGGAGATCAATCCAACAAACCAACATATATCTAACAAGTCATCATCCACTTGAGAAAGAGAAAGGAAGGATATTATCGGATATTAGGTGGGTGTAAATACCCGCAAATGACCCAATTAAACCTTTTAAAGATAATTTCTCAAGAAGTGAACCTTGCCTTCCATATGCTAGCAAAAATAAGAGTCAAACTTCCTTGATTCTTGATCCAAATTGAAGCACCAAAGTATATCAAGTAGTGTACCTAGAAAAAAGCACACAAACATTTTCATGAGAGAAAATCTATTCTAAAAAGAAAAGAAAATGAAAGCAATAAAACACGGGTTACTTCCCGAGAAAGGCTTGCTTAAGGTCCAAGCTTGACCGCTATAGTAAATAATAATTCAACGCATGCAAGAGCTTGTCAAATGCACTACTACACATTTCATAAGATAAATGGTAGACAAATGACGGGATAAGAACGTGCAACAAGATTGTTGCACGCAAGCAAGAAGGGAGATGCCAAAAGAAAGAAGAAAAATGATCAAAAGGAAAAAGAAGAAAATAAGAAGAAGGAGGGGGAATAAAAGAATGGAAAGAAAAAGAAAAAGGCAAATCCTCCTCACTAAAATATTTTTGGGTGGCAACATCACCCTTTTCCTCAACAATTGACGAATGAGGGACAGTAAGATCATCATAGATAAGGGGGTCCCCAATAGGCTCATTAACAAAGGAAGGGAGGGATATAGGAGTGTAGGGGATGTGGTTGAAATTGCTTGAAAAAGGGACATGAGAGGAGGGAATATGGGATATGGTCTCACAAATGAACTCTTCCTCACCACCATGCCTCAAATCACCAATAAGAGCATGAAAATCAATCATAGAATCCTCAAAAGAAGAACACTCATGATCACCATCTCCCTCAAACATCCAACTCCCAAGAGGAACCACATAATCTCCTCCTTCCCAACTATGAACAACAACTCCCTCAACTTCCTTAAAGCCCAAAGTCTCAAATCCATGCATGAATGGATGCAAATTTATTTCAAAATCATCTCTCTCCCATAAAGAATTCTCAATGAACTCACTCAAAAGGCTATGGGTTTTCTTTTGACTCTTAAAGAACCTATTGGCCGTAACCTCAAACAAGTCCAAATACTCATGGATAGAAGAATCACAATCATGCACAAGAGACTTATCAAGATGGGAGGGAGGGTTGGGGTTTTCAAATTCAACACACTCTTCATTCTCAACTCCTTCACCATCACTCAAATGCTCATCAATGGTATCCTCACACTCTCTTGGTTGCTCAAAATCATCATCATCATCCTCAACACACACATTAACTTGGGATTTTTCACAAACAAGCATCAAGGATGACAATTAGCTTTCTAACTCTTCTTTTTTTCTCCTTCCCTCCTCAAGACGCTCCTCATTCTTTTTCATTATCTCTAATTGACTTCTCATAGATTGAAGAATCATCTCCTTACTAGGCCTAAGGTCGTTATCAAACTCAATGCGCCTAATTTGAGAATAAAATATATCAACAAGAGATTCAAAAGGTTTAGAAGGTTTAGGCTCAACAAGAGAAGAAGAAGTACAACCAAGATTGAAAGAATCAACATTAAGATCATGAGCATATACATCACATTGGGGAGTCGGGGCACAATCAAACACATGAGATTCATCATTAAGGGAATGAAGCACATCACAAGAAGACATGGTAAATAATGAAGAATAATGAAGACATGATAAAGAGAGAATACTAACAACTAACAAAACAAGTAACCAAGGAAATAAAACACTAGGAACGGGGATCAACAAGTAATCATGTCAATTGCAACAACTTGGGAAGATCATGCCAATAAAAGGTTGTGAAGACTAATGATAAGAGCAATAAATTGGAATCAAAGAGATATCTCCTAATTGTTAAGCTAGGTATCACTATGAATAATAAACTAAAAGAATCACAATCCAAACTAATTAATAATTGCAATTCTCAAATCAATTGTTCGTGTCATTAGCAATTACAATGCAATCTAGCATAATTCTCAAGGCCTAATCGAATTACACACATGCAAACCTTTATTAATCACTTTAATCTCAACAATCAATTAACACAATTTCCAAATTAATCACAATCAATCAATCATACAAGTTTCACCCAATTCCAAGCCAAACAACTATTCAAGAATCATCATATATCAACTAACAACTAATGAAATCAAGAATTCACAATATATCAAGAATAACTACACTAATCAAGCATCAAACATCAAAATCAATTCAAACAAACATGAAATTGAACAAAGTAATAAAGAGGAGAGAGAGTTAAGAATGCTCATTGATAATAGAGAAGATCTTCAACACTATTGTCACCATTGAATCTTCAATTTCTCAATCACCATTGAAATTCCTCACTTTCTCTCTCTAAAATCTACTCCTAAACTAACCCTAAAACTAGAGAGATAAGCTCTCTACTAAGCTAAAATTATGATAAAAAATATAAAACGAAACTTTCTCTTTAACTTGTACCAAAAATCGGGTTACAAAGATATATAGAGGTGGCGCGAACAAAAATCCGAGCAAGACGGATACCCAGGGAGGCATGGCCACGCCCACAGGTGGCTCGCCCGCGCCCACAGGTGGCTCGCCCGCGCGACTGACCTTTGCGCCTGCGCAAATGGGCTGCGTGCTCGCGCTGAACTGGATTTCTTCGATCTTTCTCGCGACTTCGTGCTTTCGCTAAGGTCTTTGAATGAACGCGCAACATGACAATGATGAACACTAAGAGTGGTAGTCCCAAAAAGAACTTGATAGTGGGTTCAACCGCCCATCTTCATGAGAGCACGACTTGAGAGCGCAAGAGCTAGAACTTGGAGAATCCACTTCTTTGCATCTTGAGCTTTCCAATTGCCATGAGCTTGCTCCTAAAGCATCTTCCACCTTAGTAAATCACCAATATCAAGACCCGAACCTCGTACAATACCTACAACCACGAAAATAGAGCTAATAAAGGAGAAAAGACTAGAAAAACCATTAATATGAATAAAACCACAAAACAAGAGAGTAAAAGGTAAAACAAATTAAATGGTGTGTTTTAATATTCTTCATTATTTACCATGCCTTCTTGTGATGTGTTTTGTTTCCTTAATGATGAACTTCATGTGTTTGATTGTGCCCCCACTCCCCAATGTGATGTATATTCTCATGATCTTAATGTTGATTCTTCCAATCTTAGTTGCACTTCTTCTTCTCTTGTTGAGTGTCAACCTTCTACATATTTTGAATCTCTTGTTGATATATTTGAGTCGCAAATTAGGTGCATTAAGCTTGATAACGACCTTGGGCCTAGTAAGGAGATGATTCTTCAATCTATGAGAGGTCAATTAGAGATAATGAAAAAGAATGAGGAGCGTCTTGAGGAGGGAAGGAGAAGAAAAGAAGAGTTAGAAAGCCAATTGTCATCCTTGATGCTTGTATGTGAAAAATCCCAATTTAATGTGTGTGTTGAGGATGATGATGATTATTTTGAGCAACCAAGAGAGTGTGAGGATCCCATTGGTGAGCATTTAAGTGATGGTGAAGGATTTGAGAATGAAGAGAGTGGTTATTTTAATAACCTCAACCCTACTTCCCATCTTGATGAGTCTCTTATGCATGATTGTGATTCTTCTATCCATGAGTATTTGAACTTGATTGAGGTTATGACCAATGTGTTCTTTGAGTGTCAAATGAAAACCCATAGTCTTTTGAGTGGGTTCATTAAGAATGCTTCATGGGAGAGAGATGAGTCTGAAATGAATTTGCATCCATTCATGCATAGGTTTGAGACTTTAGGCTTTAAGGAAGTTGAGGGAGTTGTTGTTCACGATTGTAGTGAAGGGGATTATGTAGTTCCTCTTGGAAGTTGGATGTTTGAGGGAGATGATGGTCATGAGTGTTCTTCTTTTGAGGATTCTATAATTGATTTTCATGCTCTTATTGGTGATTTGAGGCATGGTGGTGAGGAAGAGTTCATTTGTGAGACCATAGCCCCTATTCCCTCCTCTCATGTCCCTTTTCCAAGAAATTTCAACCACATCCCCTACACTCCTATATCCCTCCTTTCCTTTGTTGATGAGCCTATTGGGGACCTCCTTGTCTATGATGATCTTAATGTCCTTCATTCGTCTATTGTTGAGGAAAAGGGTGATGTTGCCACCCAAAAATATTTTAGTGAGGAGGATTTGCCTTTTTCTTTTTCTTTCCATTCTTTTATTCCCCCTCTTTCTTCTTATTTTCTTCTTTTTCCTTTTGATCCCTTTTCTTCTTTCTTTTGGCATCTCCCTTCTCACTTGCGTGCAACAATCTTGTTGCACGTTCTTATCCGGTCATTTGCCTACCGTTTATCATATGAAATGTGTAGTAGTGTATTTGACAAGCTCTTGTGTGCGTTGAATTATTATTTTCTAGAGCGGTCAAGTTTGGACCTTAAACAAGCCTTTCTCGGGAAGTAACCCGTGATTTATTGCTTTCATTTTATTTTCTTTTTAGAATAGATTTTCTCTCATGGAAATGTTTGTGTGCCTTTTGCTAGGTACATGAATTGATATACTTTGGTGCTTCGATTTGGATCAAGAATCAAGGAACTTTGACTCCTGTTTTTGCTAGCATATGGAAGGAAAGGTTCAATTCTTGAGGAAACTAGCTTTGAAAGGTTTAATTAGGTCATTTGCGGGTATTTACACCCACCTAATATCCGGTAATATCCTTCCTTGATCTTTCTCAAGTGGATGATGACTTGTTGGATATATGTTGGTTTGTTGGATTGATCTCCTTGTTTTCCCCTTCCATGGTTTCTATGATCTATTTTGAGTGTATTGTCTCATTCAAGCTTGGGGGAGGGTATTCTATCATGTTTGATGGGATGTTGATTCATATTGATGAGTATCATTTATGACACTCATTTGGTTCTTTTTAGGGTGAATTTCATGTTATTCTATAGCTCTTTTACTTAGCTTTTCCTTGATTTTACTCTTTATTTCTTTTGGTTTGCATTTTCTTAGTTAGATTTCTTTCTTTATGCATTTATTGGTTTATTTTGTTATTTTCTCTTTTATTTGCTTGTTTTCCTTTATTTTTCAGGTTAAGGTCGTTATCCAAGTTTCCCGAGGCCTCTTCCCAAGTTTGGCATTGATTAGGATGTCTAGTGTTCTCCATTTGAAGCTCAAGCATGGAGAAGTGCAAGTTTCTAAAGTCCTTGAGCTGTGCATTCAAGCCGTGGGGGCATGATTTCTAGTGTTGAACCCGCAAACATGGAGTTTAGAAACTGTAAGGTCCCGTGTTTATCAAGAGCATTAAGTGGAACGCACGAGGAGCATCGGCATGATAGGGAAGAAGGCTGTCCTGTTCCCAGGCGCGGGTGCGCGCAGCTTTGGCGCGACCGCGTGGCCTGGTGGCGTAGGCGCGCCTGTATGGGCCTCTGTTCCGTACCCAGATTTGCGCGGCCGCGCTCTCTCTTATAGTTGGCCGCGCCTGTACGAGTTTATTTGGGGACGATCTAACTAACTTCTCTTAGTTAGGTTTACTATATATAGATTTTCTTCCTATTTTTAGGGGAGTTCAATTTTTCAGAAATTAGAATAGAATTAGGTTAGATTTTTAGAGAGAGAAACTATAGTTTGTAGAGAGAGAAGTTCTTGATTGATGATTGAAGATTAATGATTCCAAGTGTTTTTCTCCATTGAATTGAAGCAAGTTTGTAAGGATTTCTTTACTTTAATGCAATATTAATTTTGATTTTAATTTCTTTGTTAAATTGTTCAAGTTGATTGATTTTTGAATTGGTTTATTTTTTATTGGTATGATGATGATGAATTTGTCGTTTAGTTTAGTTTTGATATTGATTTTCATGAGTAGTGAGTAGTTTTCTTGCCAGGGAAATGGTAAAGCATATATGAGTAATGGATTTATGCTAATTGAAGGAAATTGATGGAGTTGATGTTGTGATTAAATGGGTTGATTGATTATGTGCATGTGTGTGTTTAATTTAGGAGTGATCAACCTAAGTTTCTCATACTAGATTGCATTGTAGGTTCACATTGATACGGAAAATTGATTTGTGGCTTACATTTGTCGATTGAGTAGGTTTGCAAGTTTCCTAGTTAGAGTCTCTTGT
Organism: Chenopodium album; assembly: GCF_948465745.1. Classification (NCBI taxonomy): domain Eukaryota; kingdom Viridiplantae; phylum Streptophyta; class Magnoliopsida; order Caryophyllales; family Amaranthaceae; genus Chenopodium; species Chenopodium album. The sequence continues at coordinate 34,989,524 of NC_137836.1, forward strand.
AGTTGGCGCTAGTTTGACCTCTAGGAGATTAGCCTACCATATTCTCTTGATTGCTTAATCAATTTTCCCTCGCAACACTTGACTTAGTCATCTCCAATCTCAATTAGTTGAATTAATTACGAGTTTATGTGGATCCATACCCTAGTGCTTGATAAATTTGATTTCATTTCGATTGTTTGATTGGTAGAATAGACACACCTCACCTCATTGCTTCGAAATAGCTTAGCTTTGACGTTAGCATTCACCTCCCATTGCTAGTGGTTCGACCCTTGACTTAATCTATGCTTGGTATAGGGTTGTGTTGAGAGATTACAAATTGTGTTTTGACCGAGGGTAGATTAGTTTTCAACGACCTAGTCTCGCCCTAGATAAAAATTGGCGCCGTTGCCGGGGAATAGCGTAAATGTTTGCCATTGTTGTTGAGTCTATTTCACAAAAATTTGAAAATACAAAAAGATTTTTCTTATTTTGCTACATTTGTAGCCGTGTTACGTTACTAATATTTTCCTTTGAGTTTGTGTGTGCAAGTTAACATGGGAGATATCCCAAGAGTTACAAAGAAGGAATTGGGTACTCCGGGTGCATACAAGTATGAGAGCGGGATTGCTCCATTATTGATCCCGGATAGTGACTTTGAAATCAAGCCGACAATGATAAATTTGATTGAAAGGCGGCAATATAGTGGAGGAGTGAATGAGAGCCCCCTAAATCATCTTAAGCAATTCGAGAAATATTGCAACACAATTAAGGTGAGCGGGGTAGCTCAAGAATTCATAAGGCTTAATGTAACACCCTAGAAATTCCTTTCCTTTAAAGACCCATTCTACTCTTTAAAATACGATTTAGGAATATCTAAGACATTACTGCCACCGTGAAAACGACTAAGGCAATTATCAAAGATACACAGCGGAAGACTTAAAATTAAAAATCGTTAAAACAAGTCAACTCAATAGTCAACCAAACGAAAGTAAAGTTTAAAACCAAAACAAACGAAGTAAAATAAAATCAAACTACAACTTGGAACCATTAAAGGCCCTTATTCAAAACCGTTCCAAAACCAAACCTTTGCGTTAGTCCACATAAAATATGTCATAAATAAATAAAGCATAAAACACATCGTAAACTAATGGAAGCTAGCATGATTCACTCTTCTCTCATGCCCCATCATGAATATGCTTCAATACCTGAAAAGTTTATCTCTACTTGTCCCCACTACTCTCCATTAAAAATGGGTCATCATAGGGCCAAGATAAAGACATGGCCAAACACACAAACACACACAATCAGCAAAGCTGAGTACATAAGAGTAATTAAACACACTAACATGCTTTCACCTATTAACACACACTTACCTCATTGCACCTGTTTACAAGCACACACAACAAGTACATCCTTGTCCACATACATTCAAGCTTATTTCAAGGCTTGAAACAAGGAGGAGTTACACTTCTTTGCTATTTGAATTTGGGCGTGAATAATGGGGTTGATACATCTCCAAATTGCTGCTTTGTTGGGCGTGAATCAAGGGGGAGTTATACTCTCTTATTTCTGATTTTATTTCATCCATAATTTGGAGGTTACAAACCACCATTTTCTCTTTGATGTATCTAGTTAAATAAGGCTTCTTTTATTAATGTACCTAGAAAAAAAAAGCTGATTTGTACTTAGCTTAGGCGTGTAACAAGTGAGCTGAAAAGCCACTTAAGTTAGCTTGTACTTAAGGATGCTTGTTTACTATAAATAGCAAGCAAATGTGAATGAAAAAAAATCAGATTATTCAAACAAACAAACTTGTCTTACATTCGTTTCTTGGATTAGAAACAAAAACCTGAAATTCTTGGATTTGGAATTTCGTTTCCTTTGCTTAGTTAGCTAGTTTAGGATACTAGTTGGCTTGTGATCTTAGGAATCCAAACCGTTTCTTAGTGGTGTGACTTTATCTAAGAAGCCTTTGGTTCTTTAGCCTTAACTATCCCTTGGTTTATCCCTTGTGTATTTCGAGTGCTACTCCAAATATACAACAGTTTAGGTGTCTCTGGATTTTGCTCTACTTGAATAAACTTTTCATCATTTTCATCGTTAGATGAAATGTCAATTGTAATTGGAGTTAAGGGTGGATTTGGATTTAAGATCTCCATAATAGAACTATTAACAGTATGGTTTCTCTCATCCATTAGCTCTCAAAATCTGTAACATTCCTCAAAATTCTCATCATAGAAACTCACAAGGTATAGGTTTAGGGACCTGCAAGGAAACGGGCTTGATTACCAATAGAAACCCTTCCCATAACAATATAATACAGTTCTTGCAGAAAATTAAGTTCGGTGTTCAATCAAACAATCTTGATAGCTCACATATAATAATTCACATATTGCATGCTTTCATCAATAAACATTTAGTCATACAACATGCTTGAACACCTCAATAAAAATATGCACACAGGGAAGAAATTAAATTCTAGCCTATATGCCCTTCCTTCTCCTACCCAATCTCACCAACTTGCTAATAAAAGTTTTTAACACATATTTCTTACCTAAATCCTTGCTTTCTTGCAAAATCAACAAACTAAAAATATTTTTGGCTCCTCTTTTAAAAATAAAATTAGAAAATAAGCTTCGAAAAAGGGGAAAAATTCGAACATACCATAAAATTTCGGATGTACAAACTAAAAATTTCGGACCTCATAAAAAAATAAATAAATATTTTGGTCCTCTTAAAATCATAATAAAATAAAATAACTCGCTTTTAAAACTACTTTATTAAATAAGCACTTGGCCAAGTTTTAAAACAAAACACTTTAAAACACGTTTTTGGCTTTAGTGGTAATAAAATCTCAACTAAAGCTCCCAGATACCACTTTATAACACCCTAGAAATTCCTTTCCTTTAAATACCCATTCTACTCTTTAAAATACGATTTAGGAATATCTAAGACATTACCGCCACCGTGAAAACAGCTAAGGCAATTATCAAAGATACACAGCGGAAGACTTAAAATTAAAAATCGTTAAAACAGGTCAACTCAATAGTCAACCAAAAGAAAGTAAAGTTTAAAACCAAAACAAACGAAGTCAAATAAAATCAAACTACAACTTGGAACCATTAAAGGCCCTTATTCAAAACCGTTCCTAAACTAAACCTTTGCGTTAGTCCACATAAAATATGTCATAAATAAATAAAGCATGAAACACATCGTAAACTAATGGAAGCTATCATGATTCACTCTTCTCTCATGCCCCATCATGAATATGCTTCAATACCTGAAAAGTTTATCTCTACTTGTCCCCACTACTCTCCATTAAAAATGGGTCATCATAGGGCCAAGATAAAGACATGGCCAAACACACAAACACACACAATCAGCAAAGCTGAGTACATAAGTGTAAATAAACACACTAACATGCTTTCACCTATCAACACACACTTACCTCATTGCACCTGTTTACAAGCACACAGAACAATCAACAAGACACATTAACTAGACACTAAATAATTCATTTAGCGTTGATTACGCATCGAACGGGTTCCCAACTATACCTCCCCCAAATAAATTGAGGTTAACTGACACGGGAGCTAACCGTGCCAGCGACAACCAATCAAAGGTGGCGGAATTCCTGTGCATAATAATAAATAAAAAGGAATGTACAGCGTCCTGTACTCCAATAGAAGTTATGGTTAAATATAAAATCCCATAACTCCCCCCATTGTTCATACTCAAGTTATATACGTTCCAAGAGTTTTGGTGCGTAATCTCTTTCACTTTACGTTTTTACATATTATTAGACTTGGTGATGACTCTCAAAGCATAATAAATCAATCAACAATAATTATTTAATCAACCAAACATACCAATTTAATTCTTGAATAATTAGTGACAACATATTATTTAATGTTGAACCCCTTTTAATTCTACCTCAGTGTCAAAGACACCTTTAACGCATAAAGCGCCAAAAATTCTATCCCTCGGTGTTAAAAACACCTTAAGTGCACAAAGGCACCAACATACAATTTATCCCTTGTGTACATAGACACTTATATAACTCCTTCCTCATGCTTAAAGGATCAATAAAAATTATATGAACCACAATAAAATTCCTTTCCAATATTCCAAGCCAAACTAAACATGTAGTTTAATTAAACATGCACTCCAACATGCCATAAATAAAAGTGTAGTCCATATAATCATGCCAAGATATAATTTTCCAATCCATAAACCATCACAAATAAATCATGCTTCACAATTCAACCACCAACACCAATAATTCACAATTCCATACATGAACCTTAGCATGATATTACTTGTAATTGATTGAAATCAAGCCTAGCATGATTCTACATCATCAAAATATGCTAAGTATGCGAACGTACCTCAAATAAGCTCTTAAAATAACCGAGTACTCTACAACAATTCTCGAACCAAGTCTCCTACAAAAAGGGACAATAATACTATATTAAAATTCCTTGTATACACAATTTCCAGCAACTTAAACTCACTTTAAATAACTTATAATAATCTGAAAATTATTTAAAAACCCCTAATTAAACTCCTTTTTAATGGGTAATCACACCCTTTTATTAAAATCACAATTATACTACTTTAAATAAAATTCCAGCATTTTAAACTAAAAAAATGTTTATCAAAATACATCTTTATAATTAATTTATCCATAGAAACATTAAATTATCTCTTACCCTTTAAACTCAAGGATAAAATTTAAAGCATAAAAAAAAATTCGTTAAAAATCTAAAATTGTCCGAAAAGCATATAGAGGCTGAATTTGGCCACGAAAGGGTGGTGCTCACTACCAAAGGCAGTGAGTCTTTCTTAGAACGTTGTTTCCACACGAAAAACACTATTTTTTTTTTATCAAAATCAGATGAGTTCAGAACCTGATCGGGATTAAAACGGGATTAATATTAACGAACGAAAATCTAATAATTAAAACACGAATTTACGTGTTCAAAATAATCTGGAATTAAGTTTAACTAATCAGTAGTTATAATCACCAAAATTTCAAAACATCATTACTATAAAAGCCCTAAATCAATTGTTCATAAAAAACCCTAAAATCATGATTTTCAATAATTAAAATCCCTAGGTTATAAAATTTACAAAATCTGAAAAATTATAAAGTTTAATCATAAAAAATTCAATTTGATACTAATTAAATTAATTTCAAACAATAAAATCAAAACCCATAAATCAATAATTATAATTACACAAATTAATAAAACAAAGGAGAAAGAAAATAAGACTAACCTTTTTGTGTGGGAAATTTTGGGGATTCTTGGGGTATTTATAGAGTGGAGAGTGTTGAGTTAAATTTGGGCTTATAAGAATGTGGGCTTAAGTTATGGGTTTTGGAATGGGTTATTCCAATAAGAGTATGTAGGAATAATTTACATTGCCCAATAATTAATAAACGTTTGGCCCAAAATATATTTTACTTTATAAAACCTTATATTTAAAATATTTTACCCTTTAAAATATTTAATTAAAATACTTGAGCCCTTAACAATACATTTTATTAATACTTAAATACTTTATAAAAATACATAAAAAAAATACGGGGTATTACACTTAAGCTATTTCCTTTTTCCCTAATTAGAAGAGCTCAAGAGTGGCTAGATAAGGAAGTGAAGCCTAATTCTTTGAGAACTTGGGATGAAGTCACCAAGGAATTCCTTTCCCGTTTCTTCCCTCAAAAGAAAACGGCGGAGGCAAGAGCTTTAATTCAAGGTTTCAAGCAAAAGTCAAGTGAAAGCTGTAAGGAGGGTGATCCCATCGTAAGGGGTACTCTCCTTAAATGCCCTTGCCCCATTAAAAGCCTAGGACTTTACACTTGTTAGGGTGTAGTAGGATTTGAATTCCTGACTATTTGGGAGACCTTGAATTAAAAATGATACTCTCATCACGCTTTTTTGTAAGAAACAAGTAGGAGTCGCCAATGAGTTTTAGGATCCATCCGGCCGTAGAGAGAATTTTAGACGGATACCAGCTGGGTGTCTAGCAACTAACCCCCAATTCTTGGGCTAACATTTTGGGCTATGTTTCTGCCTGTGAGATGTTGGAGGTGGATCCCAGCTTCGAGGCGTTTGCTTACATGCATTACTTGAGCAAGACTCCACACGCAAGTGGGGCTGGCTTGTTTACTCTGACCAGCCACATGGGCTACATGATGACTCTGGGGAAGGAAGACTTGAGGTCTAAGTTTTATATTGTCTCATCCCCAGACTTCTAAAGAACAGGCGGTACAACCGCTGGACAAAGGAGCCGCCCCTTCTTGCTGGGAAGAAATCCCTACTGCTTGTCCCAAGGCGAGCGCAGGAGGAGATTTTGGATTGGGGCCTATTTTCAGTGGCCGTTCGAACCAACAAGGAGACGGGTGGCTAAGGAGGTAACCCCCAGAGCTACATTCCCCAATTTGAGTGGCTCTCAGATGGGACATATTTGGCCGCCTGTGGCCTTAGCTATAAGAAGCCGAGAGGTAGTATGCCGCATGCATTTACATAACTTAGCTGCTCATAATGACTATTATCTTTGTCTAAGATTCTAACTCCTTTTCTTTATTTGTGCAGACATAGCAATGTCGAAGGTTCCTTCTCACAAGAAGCCGGCTGTTAACTCTGCAGCCTTCTTTCTTTCGAACGTCCTGGGCAAGCGGACGAACGAGGAGTAGCCACCAAGCGGCACTCCCCAGGTGAATAACATTTCTTTCATTTTAAATTGTTGAAATTTTGCATGAGGTCACAACTAACATGCAGACTCTTTTGCAGGGTGGCTCAACCAAGCCTCCTCCCTTTCAAGAGCCGGACCCTAGCTGCGAAAGCAGTCGGGTGGTGACGTCGGCAAAAGCCAAAAGCACGTCGCCTACAAGCCAAAGAAGGGGACCGGCGCCTCCACCCCTATCCAGACACCAACGAAGTCGGATACTCATCAACAAGTATCAAAGAGTGGCAAGCCACTCACTGCTGCTATCGGCTCAGCAGGCGGCAGCGATGACACAGGGGGGAGGAAGGTAATACATCCGACCATAATCCACTTGTTTAATCAGATAACCTTGATAAAAATGTAACTATCTTTTCAAAGTTCTTACTTAGCTTATTTTGCTTGTTTTGACAGAGGTTCCAGTGATGCCGACTGTCCTACAAATGGCCAAGCAGATGCTCAGGACGCTTGATCTTGATGACAAGGCATCTGTTAAGGGAGTCGGGACCCTCGATCTAGACGCCGTATCGGCGCTTCTTTGTGAGGTTAGACTTGTGTCTTTTAACTTGAGTAATGATTTAGCCGAATGTTTTCTATTTTCTTATTTTTGTTTTGGCCGAATGTAGGCTATGCTGCGTGTGAGTGGTCTTAAAAAGCCACTCAACGACAAAACCAGAGATTTGGAAAGCCAAGTTTGATGCGGCGAATGATGAGTTAATGCTCGACTCTTGCGGGAAGTAGAGAAGGCGGCGGCCAATGCTGGCAATGAGGGGTCCGACTCCTCAGATGATTTGTCCTCCGGCTGCCAATGATGAGAACCTCTCCTGATCTTTTAAGCATTTATGTATCTTTTCTACGGCCGGATGGCCAAGTATTTTGCTATTCCGGCCTGTGTGCCGAGTATCTTTGTATTTTTATCGACCGAGGGGTCTAGTAGGGAAGCGTAGTCCAGCCTGAATGGACGCCTTGTAGCATCCAAAGCACTGGTCACCATAGCTAGCTTTCTTTGGCTAGGTGACCGTGTCCTCACCATCCGGCACGGACAACAGATAACCATGTCCCATGACATGGGTTGAAAGAAATTTGCCAAGTTCGGCTCTCATTATTTTCCGCCTACTTCGCCGCGAAGTAGACGACTTTGCCCAACCCTCTCCTTTTTCTACTGAAAGGGATTCTCGAGCTTCTGAAAGTTTGGACCGTGCCTCCTCCGAGCCAACGGAGGCTCTGTTAGAAAATGATGACGCAGAGTCATCATCGGAGTTTTCCTCAGGTTGGGGGCCTGCCGGCTGGTGCCAGCAGTGTCCTCTCCCATCTCAACATCCGGAACCGATCCACTCGGCCCAAGAGACTTTTGTTCATCATCCGACTCCCTTAGAATTAAGGAGCTTGGAGTACTTATATTGCTGGGAGGGTCTCGGCTAACCTCGAAGTCAGGCACCCTAATGGAGCCATCCGAGTAGACTGTTGAACTCTCTAAATGGTACCAGGTACCATCCGTCCTATACCTTTGAGTAGTCTGCTTTGTTCTTGCCATGATGTCCTGCAGGGGCACAGACACTGTCGGATTTGGAGAATGACTCAAAGGGGAGTCCTAGAACGAGTATTCGGCACTCCTAGTTCTAGATTCAGCTGTCCCCGGTAACCTGCTGATTGCTAACCTAGGTCATGCCGGGTGCATTTGAGAAACCATTTTTGAAAAAGAAAAATGCAAAAATTAAGTAAAGAAAGGATCAGGTGGTTGCCTTAGAAAAAGGTACTAGAGACGCTTGGTCTTTAAGTCTGCTAGAACAGGCGGACGATTGGCCGAGTGCCGGATGCTGAAGAAGTCAAAGTCTTTGAAAGTCATAGATTCAAGATTCTCCCAAAGATTCTCGCAAGTGTGAATCCAAGGAGAAGTCAACCTTCTATTTATAGAGGGGATGAAAAGCTGGGGTAAAAACCCTAGATTCCCCTCAACAATAAAAGTAAAAATTCGGCGAATAAGAGGCTGACACCTGTCATAGGCGTCACGTGGCATGCCACGTCACCTTTGTAAGGGGTAAATGATTTGGGGTATTAAATACCCCCAAGTGGACCGGTGAGAGAGCGACACGTGTCATCTCTCAAAGGCGTCCAAATGGACTCCCCAGATGGATGACACGTGTCACTCAGATATGCCCCCTGGGAATGGCGGCCTTAAAGGCCCAAATCTCAAGGGCCCCCGCAAAACGGCGCTGCCCTAATCCCCAGGTCATCAAACCCTAGCATAGGGCACGTTTTCCAAGAACCCTATAAATAGGGAGATTCCCCTAATTATTAGGGGACCTTGAAACTTTCACACCTAGAACTTTACGTCTTAATCATTAAGGCATTTATTTCTCTCTAAAACAGAGAACACCTGAGCTTGGAATCCGAGCAGATAACTTACTTTCTGCACGTTTTACTTTGATTTCATACTAACTTAATCTTCGAAGGCGGATCTTCGATCATTCGAAGCTTCATTTGTTTTGCAGGTACATGCGTCCTTTTCTAATGCAGTCTTCGAGTTGTAACTCTCCCAAGGGACATAAAAACACCCGAAACAAGAGGGAAATTTTTTAATAAGAGCTTGACACATAAGATAATTTAGGAATTGATGACATTAACGTATTTTGCTTTAGTGATAGGTTATAAATGTGATATGTAATTGATTATTATTGCCATTACTATTATTGAAATTAGTTACGCTTAGTATCAGGTAATTACGATTAATGATTAGTGTTAATTGCGTGCAAAATTAGCTACAACTATCATAAATTGTGATGTTAATTGTTATGATTACCATAATTAGCATTATTATTAATTCGTTATTTAATGCGGAATACAAATTTATTTATTAATTGCATATTTGAAAAAACACACCCAAGTATATTAGACATAACACATGTTTATAACCATTAATAGAATTGAAATCTAATTGTTATTGTTCTTGTTACACCTAAATTTCCTTTAAATGTGCTCGGCCAAATCGTGTTTTAATTGCAAGTGAGGTTGTTGATCTTCAATATCTATTCTTCATTACAAGTATATGTTGATGTCTACCACACGCTCATTACAATAATCGAAAGCATCCTCATTGGAACCACTTTGGCTATCAATGAAGTGAAACGTGTTAGAGTTGTTCAAATATGCATCTCGCTCATTACAATAATCTAGTGCATGATAACATAATCTTGTGAAGTATTTGAAAATCCCAAGCAAGAGAAAATTTTCAAATTATAGCGAAACGACATTGTAGAACTCCAAAAACTCACTCAACATCTTTCCTCGTGCTTCTTGATGTTGTGCAAATAGTTTATGTTTCTAAGTCAGCGGACTAGTGATAGACTTCACAAAAGAAGCTCATTGGGATAAATACCGTCAGTAAGGTAATACTCCTTGTTATATTGATGATCATTAACAACTTAACAAAGCTCACAGGAGGAGTATGCCCCTCTAACACATCCTCAAACACAGGAGATTGGCGTAGCACATTTAAGTCATTGTAAGTACCCCACATCCCGAAGAAAGAATGTCAAATCCATAAGTCTTAATCAGCAACAACTTCTATTATAAGAGTGGCTACCAAAGCTTTTTGAATCAAAGTTTTGCTTGCGTTGACTTTCCGTTGACTTTCTCTCCAAGCAATTTCCATGGAGATTTGAGCTAGCTAGGTTAGGTTCTTCATTTAGCTTCTTCTCCACCATGCCTCGTAAGAAGAAAACATCAACCCCACTCCCATAAAACACTAATTATGCTCCTTTTGATAAGATTCCGGATAATTTGAGGAAATTTAGGATCTCTTCAAATGAACCAATTGCTAAAGACGATGAGCTGGTAACTCCTCCTCCACATCTGGTGCATTTAACTGCTGGAATGATATCTAGAGGGGATCTGAGGACGTTGGAAAGCTTCAATAAAATTTTGATTGCTCAGAGGCAAGCTCAATCCAATGGAACAGTACCTAGGGTTTCTACAGTTACTGTTCCATTGGTTTCTAAGAAAAATCAAAGTTCTTCAGTTCCTTCTGCTGCTAATACCGATACTTCTAAGTGTCCTGATGTTTCGAATCAAACCTCTAAAGTTCCTAATGAAGAATGGAAGGATCTATTGAAGGGAAAGCTGAATGAAAAAGGGGCTTCTTTGTCCTTTATTGTTCCTGAAATTAGGGATGGCAAATCGATTGCTAAACTCAACTCAGCAGAGATTCTAGAAGGCAACAAGAAATGGGGTAATGCTCTTATTCTCTATGTTTTTGGCTATTCTCCAACTATTTCCGTTGTTCTAGCTGATAACTGGAGTAATTTGGTAAAACTAGACATATTTTGGCATAATGAGAGGTACTTTATAATTAATCTCAAATCTGCTGATGATAAGAATGCTATTCTATGTTCTGGTCCTCACATGTTCTTTGGTAAACCTGAAATTGTTAAGGCATGGTCTGATAAATTTGATTTTCATGCTGAAATATTAAGAACCATTCCTCTATGGGTTAAAATGCAAAATTTACTTTTGAATTGTTAGGGTGCTGACACTCTGAGTAGAATTGGTAGCTTGCTTGGTGTTCCAGTTTGTGTTGATGAATATAATTCAAGGCAATTAAGGGTTTCCTTTGCTAGACTTCTGATAGAAGTTGATGTGACTAAGCCCTTGCCTAGTTTTGTTTGTGTTGAAAGCCCTTGTTACCATTTTGCAAGAAATGTAACAAGGTTGGACATGAATGTGCCATACATCAAAAGCCTATCCAGAGGGAGAAACAATCTGGTGACACCAAAAATACTCAATCACGGGTGAAGAAAATCTAGATCCCTAAGAAAGACAATCCTACTCTTGTTGAAAGAGCTGCTGATTCTGTGAAGGACAATATTGCTCCTGCTCCTCAGATTCAGAAACCTAAAGCACGGCAGGTCCCTGGTAAGAAATCAAAGAAGAAAACCAACAGACAGATTAGCTTTCCTATGTCTAGCTCAAACACTTACATGCCTTTGACAGATGATGCTAATGATGTTGTTAATATTGTTTATGAGACTGAAGTTCCTATCGGGGGTGATGGTAATCCCCCTTTGGGAACATAATTATTCTATCATGGAATATTAGGGATCTTAATAACCCTGGGAAAGTAGCGGCAGTTAAAAAGTTACTTTCTGATCAGAAATGTGAAGTTATTTGTATGATGGAGACAAAAGTTAAAAAGCATAATTGTGCTAAAATTCAGAAGAAGATTGGTTACACTTGGTCTTGGGCTGACAATTATAGTTGCTCTTTGAAAGGCAGGATTTGGGTGGGATGGAAGGCTTACCTTATTAATCTCAGTGTTCTATGTGTTTAGGATCAATTTATTCATTGTCAACTTACTTATGAGGACCTCCATAATCAATTTCTTGTTACTTTTGTTTATAGCTTTCATACTGTTCAAGATAGGTTACAGTTGTGGTCTGGTCTTAAGCAATTGTCTGGCATCTCTAGACCTTGGTTATGTACTGGTGATTTTAACTCTATCCTGTCTGTTGAGGATAGGATTAATGGAGCTGCTGTTACTGACTATCAAACTAGGGATTTCTAGGGTTTCCTTGATGATCTTGCTCTGCTTGAGATTAAAAGTAAGGGCTCCTTTTTCTCTTGGTGCAATAAGGCTCATAATGGCCCTAGAACTTATTCTAGGATTGATAGGAGAATTGTGAACCAGGATTGGATTAATCAATATGGGCATGTGGAAGCTATGTACTTGGCTCCTTCTTTATCTCATCGTAATCCTATTCTATTTGATGTTTTTCACTCTCTGCCTGGTAAAGGGAGACGTTTTAGATTTCTCAATTGCCTAGATAAGCATGAAAATTTCCTTGATACTATTGCAAATGCTTGGCAATGTTATGTTCCTGGCACTTATATGTTAAGAGTTTGGTCTAAACTCAAACTGGTGAAAACAACTCTTAAAAATCTGAATACTCATAAGTTTGGGGACATTGCTGCAATGATTGAGAATGCTTAAAACACTCTCTTTAATGTTCAAAACCAGATTAATTCTAATCTTAATAATGTTGATCTTTATGCTCGGGAAATGGAAACTATTCAGGGTATCAAGTATTGGATCAGTGTTCAAGAGAGTATTTATGAGCAAAAATCTAGAGTGGATTGGCTCAAGCTTGGAGATAGAAATAATAAGTACTTCTTTTCTGTCATGAAACCGACGAGTGGAAAACTAGGTCGTTATCTAATCTTCCCTCGGTCAAACTAAATTTGTGAACACTTAACAAACCTAAATACGAGTGTAGAGGCAAGTGAAGGGTCGAACCCAAAGGAACGGTAATTTTCAAGCACTTTCAATTATGCGCATAAGCTAGGTCAAAATCGAAGGTAAGATGTAACACTAACAACTAACAAAACAAGCAACCAAACAAAAATAACACTAGGAACGGGGATCAACAAGTAATAATGTCAATAGCAACAACTTGGGAAGATCATGCCAATCAAAGGTTGTGAAGAATAATGATAAGAGCAATCAATTGGAATCAAAGAGCTATCTCCTAATTGTTAAGCTAGGGTTCACTATGAATAACAAACTAAGAGAATCACAATCCAAATCAATCAATAATTGTAATTCCTAAATCAATTGGTCATGTCATTAGCAATTACAATGCAATCTAGCATAATTCTCAAGGCCTAATCGAATTACACACATGCAAACCTTCATTAATCACTTTAATCTCAACAATCAAGCAACACAATTCCCAAATTAATCACACAATCAATCAATCATACAAGTTTCACCCAATTCCTAGCCAAACAACTATTCAAGAATCATCATCTATCAACTAACAACTAATGAAATCAAGAATCAACAAAATATCAAGAACAATTACAATATCACGAATCAAACATCAAAATTTAAACCAAACAAACATGAAATTGAACAAAGCAATAAAGATGAGATAGAGTGAGAAATGCTCATTGATTGATTAAGAAGATCTTCAATACAATTATCACCATTGGATCTTCAATCTCTTCAACCACCATTGAAATCCTTAATTTTTTCTCTCTAAAACTACTCCTAAACTATCCCTAAAAACTAGAGAGAGAAGCTCTCAACCTCACCTAAGATATGAGAGAGAAAGTCTCCAAGCTAATCTAAAAACTGTCCTCAAAAATAGAAATGACAAGGCTAATTTATAATAAAACGAGCGAAGAAAAACAGGGCAGGCCGTGCGCACGCACCACTTCTCCTTGCACACGCTCAGCAGGCCATAGAAGATATGTGCGCACGCACCACCCAAGCTGCGCGCGCGCACAACAAGGTCTGCGCGCACGCACAGCTGGGTCTTCGCGCGCGCACCACCTATGCCGCGCGCGCGCACCCCTGTTTGGTGCACTCAAGGTGATGCTTCTGAGAAGGGCAACTCCTTTATCTTCCAAGCACTTGAACATTCCAAGCCAAAGCATTGCTTCCAAGGTCCTTGTGCTTGCGGAGCTAGCTTGAATTGCATGTTTGGATTCCCGAACTTAGCTCCATCAACCTCCTTGAATGCGCTTGAGCTTCCTCCTTGATAATTAAACCTCGGGAAAGTTGACACACCTACAAAACAAGTCAAAGAAACAGAGAAGCGAGAGAAATAGCCGAGAAATGAATAAAATAATAAGAAAACCATTAAAAGCACGCATTTCTCTAAACTAACACACAAACACGCAAATCAAGAATTATTCCCTAAAACACGACATAAAAGACCAAAAGAGATCATAAAAATAAGAAGAAAACCTAGCCTAAGAGTGCCACAAATGGCACGCATCAAATTCCCCCAAGCTAAACTTTTGCTCGTCCTCGAGCAAAATAAAATCCATCCCAAAGGAAAAATGATGAAATTATTCAAGCAAAGAGAGAAACAAGAAAGAGAGAGGATGGGAATATACACTAACTCACTTTCGTAGGAATCACGGTCAATTTTAGCAACTAAAGACAAGCCATTTAAACCCCTAGATCGCCCTAGAGGACGAGTGATGCTCTCGTAAAGGTTTCCTAAGAGATTAACCTATAACTCTCGTAATAATACAAATAAGGCAAAGCATGAAAAAGAAACCAAAATACAAGAAAAGCAAACAAATGTTCATGAAAGGACTTTTGCAAATGTACAAGCATAAATGAATGCAAATCTTTCTAAAAAAGTAAGGGAGCGCATGTTCCAAGATACCCGAGGTTGGTTGAAACATAAATATGATAAGCATAAGAACTAGTTTTCACAATCCACTTTCATCCTAAACGGTCTTACCGTGCACTCCCTACTAGTCTCATATCTTCCCCTGGTGAGCATCTCAAAAGTTCCACAAAGGAACCAGAAAAAGAGGTAATTTTGGGCTACTCGACATCTTGACTATGCATCCCCTCTCCTTAGGCTTTGACTCATAATTTCCTCCCTCGATATATGACTCAACCACTAGGTCAAAAGGGCTTTCCCAAAGGTTGCAACGTAAGACAAAAAGGGTAAAGGGGAGGCTAAAATTTAGTGGTTTTCCTAATTAGTGAAGCAAAGGGTGATCAATCCTCAACACCACAATCAAGTAAGCACTAAACAAAAGCACCAACACCCCCAAGCTTATTCTAATCTAACATAACAAACATATACACAAAAAGCGTGAGAACACTTCCCCCCAAGCTTAAATGGAGCATTGTCCTCAATGCTCTAAATGGGGAGAAGGATACTCACATCAAAATGTTTTTGCATTTTTTTCATTTTTCACACATTTTTTTTTCTTTTTTCTTTATTAGTGTTTTATCCTCGCCTCTTTTTAATTTTGGACGGCTTTATAAACTTTGCACTTGCTTTTTCCATGCCCTTTTTTTTTTAAACTTTGGACGGCTTTTTCATTTATTCATTTACCATTATTTACACAAATATTACAACACAAACTTGCTTTCAAGAGAACCAAATATCCAAACTCCTCCACCACAAACTCCAACTAACAATAATGATCAATTGCTTCACAAAAACCAAGAATGGAAATGAAAATGAAACAAATGGCTCAAGATCTAAAGATGTGGCTTGAAAAGAAGGGAAAAGGCTTAAATGGTTGGCAAGTAGGCAAATATAAACCCAAAAACCAAAGACAAGAAAACTATCCTAGAAAAGAAAAAATTACCACCCCAAAAAGATGCCTTTGTGCTCCCTAAATGGTTCGGTTTCGAGTTTGAGAATTATGAGTCAAGATTCTAAATTAGGTCCGCAATAGTCAAGGATCCATGCCGCTCATGAAAATATATGTTGAAGGCTTGAAAAATAATGAACCTCACATGGATGTAGCAAAAACTCACTATTGGTGTCAATTTGACTATAGGAAGCAACTACCAACATGCCACCATCAAGTAGAATCCGGTTTCATGGTCCCACTAGTTATAACCAACTACCTTAGCATGCTTTATCCTAGAATCAACCAAGCATACTCTCAAACCGTGCACACCGTTACCATTTAAGAAGAAAAGCATTTAACTATACAAGTTCAAAAGTATTATGTCCAAATCAAGAATAAAACAAAACACATTGCAAATTTTCCTCGATAGAAACAAAAATCTTTTTGGGATTCTTCAAAATAAAGAACATGGAAATGCATATACAAATGTGCATGACATATATGAATCAACATCCCACCAAACATGATAGAATACCCTCCCCCAAGCTTAATGATAAAACATGCTCATACACAAATCAAATAATCCAAGAGAGGGGAAAAGAAAGAAATCAAACCAACAATACCAACACATGTCCAACAAGTTATCAACCATTAGAAAAAGAGCAAGGAAAGATATTACCGGATGTTAGGTGGGTGTAAATACCCGCAAATGACCCAATTGAATCTTTCAAAACCATTTTCCTTTAGAATTTAATCTTGCTTTCCATATGCTAGCAAAATAGGAGTCAATCTTCCTTGATTCTTGATTCAAACCAATGCATCAAAGTATATCAAGTCATGTACCTAGCAAAAGGCACACAAACATTTCCATGAGAGAAAATCTATTCTAAAAAGAAAAGAAAATGAAAGCAATAAAGCACGGGTTATTTCCCGAGAAAGGCTTTCTTAAGGTCCAAGCTTAACCGCTCTAGTAAAATAATATTGCAACGAATGCAAGAGCTTGTCAAATGCACTACTAATCATTTCATAAGATGAACGGTAGGCAAATGACGGGATAAGAAAGTGCAACAAGATTATTGCACACAAGTGAGAAGGGAGATGCCAAAAGAAAGAAGAAGAGGGATCAAAAGGAAAAAGAAGAAAATAAGAAGAAGAAGGGGGGCTAAAAGAATGGAAAGAAAAAGAAAAAGGCAAATCCTCCTCACTAAAATATTTTTGGGTGGCAACATCACCCTTTTCCTCAACAATAGACAAATGAGGGACATTAAGATCATCACACTAGTAGAAAAATACAAAAAGGCAACCCCCTAATGGCACCGGTTCAAGCCAAACCGGTGCAAAAAACCGGCCCAAAATTGGGCGGGATTTAATAAGTTGATAAAAGGCACCGGTTCAACTCAAACCGGTGCCAAAAAAATAAAAAGCACCGGTTTGAACCGGTGCCTTAGTGAACCGGTGTTTTTTTTTTAAAAAAAAAACCCGGCCCTTTTCCCTCCTTTCTTCCCCCTTCTTTCTTCCTCCTTTCCTTAACCATTCATTCACTGTTCGATTCGACTCAAACGGAAAAACCCAAACCACTGCTGCCTCCGTCCCCTCCTTTTCCCTCCACCACTGCTTCCACCTTGAACACCACAAGAAAACCCGAACCTAGCCTCCATCCCCTCCTTTTCCCTCCATCTCTGCTGTTCGAATTGAAGAAGCCGCGCCTCCAGACCTAGCCTCTGTCCTCGGTCTGCTGTTCTCCTCTTCTCTTCTTTGCTCGTGTCCTCTGGGGCTGTTTGAAGACGCCGCGCCGCAGCCCTGAACGTCGCCGCCGCGCCACCTTCCACGGCTGCACCACCTTCCACGGCTATTCTAGGTATAATTTTTTTTCTTTATTCACAATTATTTTATCAATTATGTACTTTTATTAATTTCTTTTTCTTGTTGAAGAATTGTTAAGAAAATTAAAATTTAGGTTTAAATATAATTTTACTTCAATTTTTACCAATTTTTGGTTTTTTTATTGGGAAATTGTGAAAATATTAGAGATTAGTAACCTTGTTACTCAATTAGTTGTATTTTATTATGTTTTAATGGTTAATTTAATGTGTTTTGGTGGATAATTTTGAAATAATTATGAAAATATATTAATCTTGGTACTTAATTAAATAGGTGAAATTTGGTATTTTACTTTTAATGGTTAATTTGAAGTTGTTTTGATGGATTATTTTGAATAAGTTAGAGATTAGTTAACTTTGTTATTAAATAAGTTGAATTTTTGAATGTTTAAATGGTTAATATTAAATTGTTTTGATGGGTATATTTGAATTAATTTGAGATTAGCTAAGTAACCTTGCTTGTTACTAAAGTAGATGAATTTTGGAATGGGTGAATGGTTACTTTTAAGTTGTTTTGATGGGTAATTTTGAAATTAGAGATTAGTAACCTTGTTAGTTTAGCAATTGTTAGTTCAATGAATGATGTGTTTTAACTTATAAATAAATTAGTGAATTGACATGTTATGAGAAAGAAATAGTACATACCTTATATTTAACCTAATTTTTGTATATTGTTTTTTTTAACAGATTTGTGAATTGAAGCACGAGTTTAATTAGCTTGAGGACTACATATTGAGCTCAAGTGGGTAGTTGCTATATTGGTATGACTTATAAACTTTACTTAGCTATATTTCTTTCTATTTATCCATTTAATAAAAGTTTATTCATGAAATTGCAACTTGTGTATTGTTTAATTGCAAATAAATACAACAATATATAGAATACTTGAATTGCATCATCATATGCCTAGATACCCGTTCAAGGCTTTCTCATTAGGAGAAAGTCTTGAATAGTCCTCGGTTGGTACTGTTCTTGAATGTGTACTCTCACTTAGGTGGTGAATGTATGTTTTCTTTTCGATTTTAAGGAACATCTTGGCTTACCATTTCCTCACTATGTTCTCTGGGTACATATGTGGGTAATTAATTATCTACATCGTGTACTTGGAGAACTAGGGGGAAATGCTGCCGGATTTTCCTTAAAATTGGAAAGTTGACATACATTCACTAGTGAGAGTAGACATTCAAGGATGGGTTAGGTTGGAGTGATAAGGACCCTTTGGAAACATGCATTTTTTCACTATATGAATGGTATATTCACGTTTTGTACTTGAATTTGATTTACATAAAATATGTAGCACTTACACATTATAATTATATGGTGCTATATATGTTTAGAGACAATTTACTAAATGGAGAAGGATCGTGGTTGGATGTATGGTAGACGCGATACATTGGAATTTTGGAATGGGGTTCAAGAGTTTTGCGAGAGGGCTTTAGCTTATCAACGCAAACTGGGAGGCAAAGGCCTTTATTGTCCTTGTGTTGATTGTAATAATGTGAATGTGGTCGATAGTGTTGAAATCATTAGAGATCATGTATTATGTCGTGGGTTTAGGCAATTATACCATGTGTGGATTTGGCACGGAGAAAGTGGAGAGTACAGTGGGGATCTTGATCGGAATGATGTGCGTGTTAGAAGCAATGAGATTCATGTGGACGAGGAATACGAGAATGATGAGTATATTGTTGATAATGGTGAGGAAGGAGCCG
Organism: Chenopodium album; assembly: GCF_948465745.1. Lineage (NCBI taxonomy): Eukaryota > Viridiplantae > Streptophyta > Magnoliopsida > Caryophyllales > Amaranthaceae > Chenopodium > Chenopodium album. Next base: position 35,008,935 of record NC_137836.1, read on the forward strand.
ATGAAGATCAGGCGGATGAGGTCGAGGATGAACAAGTGGATGAGATGTTACATGGTGTTGAAGGTGAAGTGTTTGAATTATTATCGGAGGCTTCCAAAAAGCCTTTGTATCCCGGGTGCAAAAACTACTCCAAACTATCGGCCGTGCTAACACTTTTCAACATTAAGTCGAAGCATGGGTTGACGGACATCAGTTTTACTTCTTTGTTGACCGCATTAAGTGATATGTTTCCTGATGGGAATGAAATTCCTAATTCTTATTATTACGCAAAGAAGCTCATGTGTCCCTTTGGTTTGGAGTATAAGAAGATACATGCATGTCCTAATGACTGTATTTTGTATCGAAATGAGTATGAAAAACTGCAGGAGTGTCCACGATGCAAGCGGTCGCGGTACAAGCGCATGAGTTGCAATCCTGGCACGGAGGGACCTCCTGCTAAGGTGTTGTGGTATCTTCCCATTATTCCAAGGTTTAAGCGTCTGTTCTCAATACCAAAAGACGCTAAAAACATGAGGTGACATGCAGAGGGAAGAAAGAAAAACAGAATGCTGAAGCATCCAGCTGACTCTTGACAGGGTAAAGTCGTATCCCCAAATCAAAAGTAATACCTAAATCCTCTAACTAATGTAGATAGGGAAGTAGGGTCGAATCCACAGAGAAACGGATCTTTCTATTCCTAATTAACTAAAATAATCTAGATTATGAAGTAACCAATATTTATATTTGAATAAGAAACTAAACTACTAAGATTGAGAATAGGGAGAAAATAATATATAAAAGGATCCGAAGCATAGGTTCACCAATAAATAATACTCCAGGGTAAAACATAATAATCAATCATTGACATTGCATAAATAACATGATTAACAGGCTCTCGCAATTTATTAACCAACATAGATCTAACAGGCTCTCGCAATTTACTAGATCTAAGTTCGTATTGAAAATAGCCTTTAATATCAAATTAACATCTGCTCGATTCATCAATTCAATATTGCTATACTTTTACAAGCCGCAATTGTAAAGCGTTAAAACAATTCAATAAGAAATTATCATGCAATACCAATAATCAATAATAGTCAATCATCAATGCATCAATTAACCAGATTGTAAAGGGCTTTCGCTACGTATTACAATCACAGAATTAATCTACCGGTATTAAATCTCATCTCTCGAATCTCGACTTAACCATTTATAAATTAACCTGCCTATTGAAACTAGACCTAAACATTAATTCTCATCTGTCGAATCTCGAATCAATATTGTCAAACTCATGCATAAAAGATCAGGCCTAATCTAGTCACAGAGCATTCAATCAAACAATAGGAAATTAATCTAGCATTGATAATTAACAACAATAAATTACCCCTTCATATTATTTATGGATCCCCATAAACCCTAGAAATAAAACTACTCACACATAATAGAAACTAAACTAATCAAGACAATTAGAGGAGACATGATCAAAGAAAGAGAATAAATTACTGAAATTAAACCAAGAGTTATATAGAGAGAAAATAATACTAAGAGTTTAAGAGGAGAGAAAAAAGAGTTAGAGAGAGAAAGTCTCAGAAAAATTAAGAAAGAGTAAAAAGAAGGTAAAGAAGTACTAAATTCGTTTTACGGAGAAGTATTTATACTCCGTAAGAATCCTAAACTAAAACAAACTTAAACGACGTTAATCGTCTCCTAACAATAACACGCGCCCGATCGGGCGAGGCACTGCCCGATCGGGCGCGCCTTCGGGCGCCAGCCTTTGCTTCCCTCGCCCGGCCGGGCGAGCCTCCGGGCGCCAGCCTCTTTGGCCGGGCGCCGACCTTTGCTTCTCCCGCCCGGCCGGGTGCGCCTTCGGGCGCCAGCCTTTTTGGCCGGGCGGCTCTCTTGGCCCACTATTTGGACTACGATTGGGCTCCAATTCTTCGGGCCAATCTGGGTTTCCTCTTTGGGTCTTGAATACTCGGTCCAAATGCCCCGGTATCACACATACCAAGCCCTTAATCACCGGTTCGATGGCTCTAACCGGCCCTGGGCTATAAAATCTGGTCATGCTTCTCCAATGTTCGTGATTGCTCCAAAATATCTCGGGAAAATACTCAAAAAGTATAAATCCCTGCAAAAGTCAACCAAATCTACGAAAACACTAGAAAACACCAATTAGTAATAAAAGGGGCTCTAAAGAGCCAAAAACACTACTAATTATGACCAAGGGACGGGGGTAAAATACTATATAAAATAGACACATCAAACTCCCCCAAGCCAAACCTTTGCTTGTCCCTAAGCAACGATCTCATCAATGAATCAATAAATATGCTTCACCTTAAAAAGTAAAAATCAAGCACAAACGATCCAGGGTAAATCAAATAAACATGCTTCAAAGTCAACCAATCAAATCCATCTAATTACCTTTCTTCCCTAACAATTGTCAAATAGAGCAAACCACAAGAGCATATAGAATTCAAGACTAGTGCTCACACACTCGACTCTCATTTTTGTGGCGATTAAAAGATGTACTCGATCGCTCTCCATCCAACCCCTTTATATGAACAATGTCCTCCCAACTCACACTCTCGTGTGTATAAAGCAATGAACGCTCAACCTATTAGTCGACTCGAAATATGCCAAATCATAACTTGCATTGATAAATAACACTTTCACATTCATACAATTCTATGCACAAAGGTCAAAAGATCTTTAAAGCTTGTAATGTAAGGCTAGGGTAAAGGGTAGGAATCATTTGGGAACAAGTGAGAGTAAAGCTATGCTTAAGGGAGCAAATCCTAATAAAGCCCATGATCAAAATAAATAATGATCAACATCTCCTACATAACCAACTCTAACATCAACCAAATATACTCCAATCATAATAAATAATCCCAACTCTTACAAATTTTTTTTTTCTTTTGATCGACCTCCAACTAGAACATTTGAACATTGAACACTTTTCTTTTCTTTTGAAGTTCACTTATTTTTTTACATTTTTTTTCTTTGAACTTCTATTTTTTTTTCATAACATCATGTTTTATTTTTTCAAGAAAATATAACTCTCAAACTCATCAAAAATAAACATGATCAACAACAAAACAACTTCTCAAAAGCCCACCCAAATTGTGCAAATAATAAGCACACTACAAACTCCCTCACCTCACGCACTAATAGCTCCCCCAAGCCAAGCTTGGGACTAGTAACCAATGGGGCAAAATAGGCTTGTAATTTGGCTAATAAACAATAAAAAAAAAGTCAAGGCAACAACATGGGTAGCAAGAAGGGAACAAATGTATCTACAATCATCTGGAGGCTACCTAAAAGAACAAATGCCTTCGTCCTCCTCAATGTGCATAATAATGAATCATATAAACATTACTAATAGTTGCAAACCAATACTCAAATTCATTGACATACCAGGAACTATGGAACTATCACACATTCCTAACCAAATCAACTAGTCAAGCACTATATTCACAAGTAGTTGGACAAAATTGACGCATGTTAAGGTTTCAAGGCAATCAAACATCAAATCATGATCAACTAATCCACAATGCTTATCATCAAATACCAGGAATCAAAACAATTTTTCTCAAGTAAGGGGCACAGGGAAGCATGATTTACAATTCATTGGAACAAAAATAACCTAAGAAAGTAATAAAATCTATACTTGTTTAGGGTATTTTTACCCTGCCACGTGGCCCAATCAGAGGGTGACACGTGTCAGCCTCAGATTGGTCCAAAATGGACCAATCCCTGCTTGACACGTGTCATTCCAGAAATAAAGGGGAAAAGGCGGCCTTCAGGCCCAAATCCCGAGAACGCCGGAAAACGGCGCAGCCCACCAAATGATTAGGGTTTAGTGAACTAATCAGGGGCAATTCCCAATGACCCTATAAATAGGGAGATGTCCCTCATTTCAGAGGGACGTTTTTTCATTCAATACACCTGCATTCTCTTACATCAGAGAAACACCTGAGCTTGGAATCCGAGCAGATACCCACCTAAATTTCCGTACTCTTTATTCCTTTTCAAGTTACTAACTTGATCGTTGGAGGCGGAGCACCACCCAACAGGTGTCTCCGTTTGTTTTGCAGGTACAGCTCATCCTGGATCAGTCTTCGTGACGTAACTCTCCAAAACATTTGGCGCCGTCTGTGGGGAGAGTACCTCGAAGATGGTTCAAGAGTCTGTACCACCCCCTAACCGTCTAGGTGAAGACTCAGAAGTTTTTACAGACCACGAGGAGGATGAGGATCCTCAAGTCGAAACCTCTACAGCCGAGGACGGCTCTCTCAGAGTCAAGCGCATCCGGCCCAAAGAGACTTTGGAGCGGGGCGCCTCCCAGGCGGGTCCGAGCAGACCTACTGGGCAGCCGGAAGGGGCAACCCAAACGGCAGCTGGATCGGCCCCTGTCACCCGAGACGAACTCATGAGGTTCATGACGAGTTTCAAGGGTGAAATTACAAAGCTGATCACCAAAAACCAGGCTGGCCCAAGTAAAGGTCAGTCGGTGAAGAAGACTCCTCCAGAAAAGGGGAAGTCAGTCAGAAACTGGCAGCCCACTCCTCACCCAAAGGAGAAGGCAGCCGGGACCATCGATTGGTCAAAAATTCTCCTTCCTGGGGGGAACACCAATAACACTCGCCGGCCCCAACAGCCGGTGAGAAGTAAAAGACCAACTTCTGATGCCCGGGAAATTATTAACCGGAAGAGAAATCAATCGCTGTCTGAGTCGGCTTCAACGTCGAACTTTCCAGACAGTTTCAACAACGTTTCTGCAGGGAGTGCACTCTCCTTGCATGAGAGTCAGACAGGCGGTGATACCGTCCATTCTGGCCCTCATATGATTGGGGTTGTCCTGTATATGCCTTCTCCGGCTTACGGGCAATATCCTCCTCACTTCATGCAGCCGGCCCTTTTTGGGGGTCAGGCGGCATATCCAAATGTCCAGCCTTTGGACTGGCAGCTTCATTTGCTGCGCCTGGGTGAACAACCTTCTGCGTTCACCTATGACGGTACCTCCAACCCGGAAGATCACCTCATGGCTTACACCAACCTCATGTATCTGCAGGGGTTGGATGATGCCGCTTGGTGTCGATGCTTCCCGGCTACATTGAAGGGCATTGCCCAACAATGGTTTGGCAACTTGCCGGCCGGGTCCATCGATAGTTTCAGGAAGCTCGCCTTCCTGTTTGCTTCCAACTTCTCAATGAACATCCCTGCTAAGAAAACAAGCCTTGATCTGAGCACTGTTAAGCAGGGAGAGAGAGAAGGGCTGCGCTCATATGTCAGGCGGTTCAATCTGATAAGAATTCAGATTCAAGGACTGTCTGACGAGGTAGCTTTTACAGACTTTTTTAAGGGTCTGAGAGACGGGTCGACCTTTAAGTTCGACATCGTCAGAAAAGGGGCTTTCACCCTACAGGCGGCCCTGAGGGAGGCGGAAAGCTACATTCAAGCTACCGACCTCTGCTCGCCTGGCAGTCAGTCGGACTCTAAGAAGTCTGACAGACAGAAAGACAGTCGGCCTGCTCAGCCGGCAAAAAAGAAAGAAGAGAGCAAGAAGAGAAAAGAAGTCTGGGCGGTTAGTGACTCTGACCAGCCGTCCCAGAAGAAAAAGAAAGAGTTTAAACCGTACGTCCCCAAGTACGAGTTTAACAAAGACTCCAACTCCATCCTCATGGAGGTAAAGGACCGGATGTCCATTGAGAAGCCGAATCCTATGAAGAGTTCTGTCCAGTCACGGAACAAGAATAAATTCTGTCAGTTCCATGAGGAAGTTGGCCATGACACCAACGACTGCTTCAGTCTTCAGCGTGCGTTGGACCGTCTGGCTGACAAAGGGCTGTTGAAGTCCTACATTTCTAAGTCCCCAGTCGGGGCAAAAAAGAAAAACAAGGGTCAGTCCTCCAAGACTACCCCCCAGCCTGCTAGTAGTTCGGATACCGACAAGGAGCCGGTCTACACTATAGCGGGCGGGTTCTCATGTGGTGGCCCTACCATCCGGGGCACCAAGAGCCATCTTCGAAAGATGGACAAAGATGATGATGAGCAGGCGGAAGCCAGCTCCTCCTTCCCAGACGTCCTGATCACTGAGAAGGACAGGGGCAGCGTCCGCCGCCCGCATGATGACCCGGTGGTCATTGAATGTAAGGTTGCCAACCAGCTGGTTGGACGGATCCTTATAGACACCGGCAGCTCATCAGACATCATCAGCCTCCGGTGCCTGCAAAAGCTGAAATACAATGTCAGTAGCATGCATCCGGTCACCCACCCCTTGGTTGGTTTTGGGGGTGGGATGGTCTACCCAGCCGGGAGAATTGACTTACCCATCCGGCTGGGGGAGAAAGGCCAGGGACGACACATTGTCGTCAGATTCTTGGTCGTTGAGGAGTTGACCGCCTACAACATCATCCTTGGTAGGCCAACCCTTAACGCAGCCAAGGCAGTAATCATCCCGTCTCTCATGCTCATCAAGTATGAGAGGGATGACGGCTCTGTTGGTTCCTTGAATGGGGATTAGAAGACGGCCCGAGAGTGCTATCTCTCAGCCGTTCGAGATACCGTGGCCCCAGGCGGTCACGAACCAATAGACCTTGACAATTTCAAGGATGCCGACCCAGCTCCCGCCCCACCAGCAGCCGGTAAGAAAAGAAAGGCACCTATGCTGGTGGAGGTGAAGAAGGAGAAAAAATAGCAATCACTGACCGGTGAGCGGTCAGATGAGCTTCGTCCCCAACCGGCTGACGAATGCATTGATCTCGTTCTGGATGACAGCCATCCAGAACGTACTGTTAAGGTTGGGACGGTTGCGCATGCTACCTTGGGTGCAAGCCTACACCTTCTGCTGAAGGAATTCAAAGACATCTTCGCCTTTGAGGTGGAAGAGATGCCAGGCGTCAGCCCGGATCTTGCTGTCCACAAACTTGCAGTGGATCCCAAAAAGAAGCCCATCCGGCAAAAGAAAAGAAACCACGGTGAGGAAAGAAGTCAGGCGGCAGCTTCCGAAGTCAAAAAGCTGCTAGATGCCAGGTTCATTCGGCCTTGTAGTTTTCCCGACTGGGTGGCCAATGTGGTCCTTGTTAAGAAGCCGAATGGGACCTGGCGCATGTGTGTTGATTACACAGACCTCAACAAGGCGTGTCCAAAGGACAGTTATCCGCTTCCAAAAATCGACAGCTTGGTCGACTCTACAGCCGGCCACGCCTTGATGAGCTTTATGGATGCCTATTCCGGCTTCCATCAGATACCCCTGTGGAAAAAAGATCAAGAGAAGACGGCCTTTATCACTGATCAGGGGTTATTCTGTTATACTGTGATGTCGTTTGGCTTGAAAAATGCGCCTGCCACTTTCCAACGAATGATTAATACGGTCTTTGTTAATCAGATTGGGAGGAATGTGGAGGCATACATTGATGACATGATAGTCAAATCTAAGCAGCAGGCGGATCACCTTGCTGATCTCCGAGAAACCTTCACCACACTCAGGCGGCATAAGGTCATGTTAAATCCTAAGAAATGCGTCTTTGGTGTTGAGTCTGGGAAGTTTCTCGGGTTCCTGATTGATCAAAGGGGGATAGAGGCTAACCCTGAGAAGATACAGGCGGTGATTGACATGTAGTCACCCCATTCTGTCAAGGAAGTCCAGAGACTCACCGGTTGCCTGGCTGCCTTGGGAAGATTCCTCAGCCGGTCAGGCGACAAATGCCTCTACTTCTTCTAGGCAATCAGGAAGAAGACCAGATTTGAATGGGGGGATGATGCTGAGGCGGCGTTCCAGAGGTTGAAAGAGCATTTACATTCTCTGCCTAGGTTGGTCAGTCCTTTGCCTAGGGAGACGTTGTACATGTATTTAGCCGTCTCAGACCATGCCCTCAGTGCCGTTCTCCTTGCTGAGCGAGACGGCGCGCAGCTCCCGGTTTACTTCATTAGCCATGTTCTTAAAAATGCTGAACTCCGGTACCCCATGGTTGAAAAATTTGGCCTCGCTTTGTATATGGCATTCAAAAAATTGAAGCCTTACTTTTTGGCACATCCGGTGGTGATTTACACGGACCAGCCACTCAAGCGGCCAATGTCTACCTTGGACTCATCCGGGAGAAAGTTGAAATGGGCTATTGAAATGCAGAGCCTTGAAATCGCTTACGAACCAAGAAAGGCAGTGAAAGGTCAGGCGTTTGCCGACTTCATTGTGGAAATGACTCGTCCGGTGGCTCCGGATAATCTTGATCAGGTTTGGAAAGTGTACGTAGACGGGAGCTCTACAAAGAACGGCTGTGGTGCGGGTGTAATTTATGAGTCTCCTGAAGGAGACAGATTTGAGTATGCACTACGCTTCAAATTTCAGGCCTCTAACAATGAGGCGGAATATGAAGCCCTGTTAGCCGGCATTCGCATGTGTAAGGCGGCAGGGGCCATGAAAATTGACGCCTACTCTGATTCTCAATTGGTTGTTAGCCAGTATGAGGGAAGCTACGAGGCTACTCATCCGGCTATGATTAAATATCTTCAGGAAGTCAAAGAAGAGACCAAGGCACTTGAGGAATTCCGGATGAATCAGGTGCCTAGGTCGGAAAACAATCAGGCGGATGCATTGTCAAAGCTGGCATCTTCCGCCTGCCATGATACGCCTCGGTCAGTCTTCTGGGAAGTTCTTGAAAAAAGAAGCATCTATGAGGATCCTGTTGGAATTCTGGACCGAAGCTCTACCTGGATGGATGACATCCGGGCCTATCTCTCAGACGGCACACTTCCTGATTCGCCACAGGAAGCAGCCGCCCTGAAAAAGCGAGCTGCAAGATTCGAGTTAAAAAATGGAGAACTCTTCAAGGCGGGGTTTCTGAAGCCTTTATTGAAGTGTGTCACCCCAGAAAAGGGGAAAGAAGTTCTCGAAGACTTGCACTTGGGATTCTGCGCCTCTCACATAGGCGGCAGGTCCCTAGCCGTCAGAGCCAGACGACATTACTTTTGGCCCACTCTTGAGGCGGACGCCAAGGAGTTGGTGAAGAAATGTGACAAGTGCCAAAAATTTGGCAAACTCATTCACCGTCCGGCTACTAATCTGACAGCCATCCATAGCCCAATCCCGTTTGCAAAATGGGGCATGGACATTCTAGGTCCTTACACGCCTGCTCCAGGCGGAAAGCGCTATATCTTAGTGGCTGTGGATTACTTCACCAAGTGGGTTGAGGCTGAGGCGGTTAAAAACATCAAGACCTCAGACGTAATTTCCTTCATCTGGAAGAACATTATCACCCGGTACGGGGTACCCATGTCTATGGTTTTTGATAATGGTCCTCAGTTTGAGACGACTCAGCTAAAAACTTGGTTGGGAGATCAGGGGATCTCAAGCTATTTCGCATCTGTTGGCCGGCCCCAAGCAAACGGCCAAGTTGAAGCTTTCAACAAACTCATCTCAGACGGCATTAAAAAGAAAATAGAAAGAGCTGGTGGCTTATGGGCAGAAGAATTAATTCATGTCCTGTGGGCCATCCGGACAACAACGAAAGGGGCAACCGGAGAAACCCCATTTCTCATGGTTTACGGTGCTGAAGCCGTCTTGCCCATCGAACATTACGAGCCGACTCTCAGAGTCATGCTATATGATGAGGAGGCAAACTGGGAAGCAATGCGCCTGGCATTGGATTCACTCCCAGAACGCAGGGGCAATGCCGCCTTGCGTCATGAGATTTACCGTCTGAGAATGACGAGAGCCTACAACAAAAAAGTACACAAGCGTCCCTTGAAAGTTGACGACTTAGTGTTACGAAAAATGGAGGCAACCGGTAGGGCCAATGAGTTGGGAAAGCTAACCCCAATTTGGGAAGGCCCCTACCGGATCTATGAAGAAGTAAGGGACGGCACCTACCGCCTGGAAACTCCAGACGGCAGGCGCCTGCCTAGAACTTGGAATGTAGACAATCTAAAAAAGTACTACTTCTGAGAATGTAAACTTTTTGTAAACAGTGTCAGTTAATGAAGATTCAGACTTTGTTTGCAAAATTATCGTTTGATTATCCATCCGGGTAATATCCAGAGTTTGACACTTAGTATGATACTATCCGCCTGGGTAATACTCAGACGGATTCTCCATTTATCTAACTAGGTTTGATACTTAGTATGATCAAATATTTGTCTGTCCGTCTGGATATTACCCAGATAGACTCGTATGCTTAAAAAAAAAAAACTAAGTTCGATACTTAGTGTAAATTCAACACTGATTAAGAAACTAAGCACAAAAATGTTTAGTGGCTACACAACCGGTCCCAAAAAGGACCAGAGGCTAAAATGGCTGGATGGTTGCTATTTTTATAAAATCGCCTGTCCCAACATGGACAAAGGCGTCCGGCGACACCCCTCCGGGTGCAATCGTCGCAGAGAACAGATTATCTGTCGGTTCTACGTATCCATGCAGACGGCAAAAATTGAACGACCAAATTGGTCAACTCATAGCCGTCTGACTAAAATAACCTATGAAGAACGAATTTCCTAAATACCGGATGCCCATAGGCATCAGTCGGTAACCGGCTGAAGTTCTCACTTAGGTCATTTATTTAAAAATTGCACCTCACCCCAATTGGGGCAAGAGTTCAATGGCTATGAAGTCTCTACCAAGACAGGCATAAGCCGTCTGGGTAGTGACTGAAACGCCTGTTGGTGTACGGCTGTGCACTTGGTTTGGGGCAATCACTACTGTGATTGATTGACTTACAAACATATCATGCTATTTGCAGCATCAGACGTTTCCAAGTCAATCAACCAGCTCCAATTGAAACCAATCACACAGCCGTCCAGGGGCAAAGACAGCCGGACTACTGATTAGTTACGCAAGAAATCGCCGCATGCTTTTGATAAGTTAGGCAAAAAATTAAAAAGCAAAGATTGGCATACTGCCGCTGAAGGGTCACTTCTGGGCTGCAGACGGAGCCTCCGGGTCCTCTCCCTTCTCCTCATTGTCTGAGGGAATTTCCTGCGCTTCGCCAGGACCAGGAAGCTCAGGCGCGGACGGCTCATTGTTGCTGAGCCAGGCTTCAAAGGAGGCAGGCTCTGGCTCGCCTTGCTCCCGCAAGTACACCACGTACTCGGCGTAGCTGTGCGCCAGTGCCCAGACGCGGTAATCTGTGTCTGGGTACAAGGCAGCCCAGGCAATCTTCATACGGGCGTCGTTGTCAGCGTCACTCTCAGCAACCAGGCGATTTTGCTCCGCCTCCAGGGTTGCTGCAAAGTTCTTCTGAGCCTGCGCAGCGTCCTTCTCTAGCCTCTCAACCTTGGACTTAAGTTTGCCAAGGTCCGCCTGGGCCTTCTTGAGCGCCTCATCAGCCTGCTTGGCGCTCTCGTCTGCCTTTTTCTGGGCCTCCTCCGCCCCCTTCTTGGTCGTCTCAGCATCGGCAGCCCGCTGGTCGGCCGCCTTCAGATCTAGCTCCAGCTTTTGAATTTTGGACGCCTGTGTCATAATTATTGCTTTAGTTTCAAGTTCATTTACGATAGTTGAATGCAAAGCAATATTATCAGCGTCTATGGCAGACTTCTTGGCCCTTTTTACCTCTTCCCGTTTGCGGGAATAAGGACGTTTGAGCCCGTCCACCCGCAGCATGGCCTGCAAAAGGCAGGCGGTATAAGAATTACAGGCGGGGTAAAACACTTGGAAAAAAATAACATTGAATTGACAAGTTTCCTACCTCAGCCAGAAGGGAGAGAATGCGTTCAAGGTTGAACGTCTCTATCCCAGGGATTTCGTCCTTATCCCTCTTCCGGACGGCCTCCAGCATGGCCTTGGCATGCTTCTGGACGTCTGGCCAGCGGGGAGATTGAGTTTGATCTGCACCATAATCAATAGGTGATGAGTGCGAAACTAAGGCAGCACCAATTTGTTGCCGACCGTCTGAGGATGACGTCTGTTGGGAGTGGGATTTCACCCGTAAAGGCCACCCCAGCTCAAGCGGGGATTCAAAAGGGTTCTTACCTTCAGAGCCGACCAAGCGGGAGACGCTTGCGGGCGTGGTGAACCCCGCGGCTGCTGAGGGGTTGGCAAGATCAAGGCACACGCTGCCGCCTACCTTCTCGAGTCGCCCCGCTATCCGCATCGTCCTAGCCCCGGCTGAGGTGCCAGGAGTTGACGTAGAGGCGGACCTTTTTATTTTATTGAGAACGGCTGGGGCCTCCTCTCTAGCCCGTTTGAGATTCTTCTCAAACGATTTCCCAACTTCTCCCCCCTGTGAAAATGAACAAGTAAAGGTTAGTATCCGGGCAAGACAGTATATAAAATAAACTTAAGAAAGGGACAGGCACTCAATACCTTGGCCCTGACCTCGGCCGCAGCTTTCTCCGCAAGTTCTTTGCGGATGGCCGCAGAAGACCGCTTGGGAGTTTTCTCCGTCTGCAGCATGTTCAATGCTTCTTCTGCAAAAAGAAAGAGATTGGTCAAAATCATAAATCAATACCGATAGAAAAATACTACAGACGGTATGAACTCAGGTGCATACGTTTATTAAACATGTGCCCTAGCCCGCAGGCGGCTAAGAAGCATTCATCCCTGAACCAGGCGCTCTTGGGAATCCAGTTCTTAGGGACTTTTATTGTTTCCCCGGTTGACAGAGTTGCGTCTGTGAGGCCGAAAAAGTCTGCCTCAATTATTTTGTCAAAGTCTTCCTCTGGGATCCGGGGAAGAGCGCACTTCCTGCCCAACAAGTCAGGCTTCTTATTGTACAGACGGAATTCATAATTCTCCCGTCTGGTTGGGGCTGACATCAGGTAGAACCTGTGCTTCCAGCCATCGAACTTGGAGACCCTGTCCAAGGTCATCATATATTGCGACTGCGTGGTTAGAGTATACCACGCTCTCCAGCCGCCTGGGCTCCTGCTGAGGTAATGCATGCTTGCAAAAGCCTCCCAGCCGGGGTTGAGCCCTTGGAATTCGCAAGCGGCAACATACCCCAGAATGTTGGTCCAGGAGTTGGGGGTAAGTTGCCAGAGCCCCAGGCCGTAGCCTCTCAAAATTGCCTTCACCGCCTGGTGAAGGGGGAAGCGAAGGCCGGCTTTGAACGCCGCCTCATAACAGCCAAAATAGCTGTTGGCGTTCTCTTGATCATCCCCCCAAGCGATGGTGCCTAGCTCAGGCGGCACCCGGATCTTATACCCGTCTCCAAGCGGGTGCATTTTCTTAAAGCTCTCTAAGTTTTCCCCCATTTGGATCCGGTCTTTGGAGGAGACGTGGATGCTGAAGGGATCGTCCTTCTCACTCCATTTTTTCCTTTCTTCCTCCTCGCTATCCGGAAGAGGGGGCAAGTCATCGCTGCTCTCGGAGGTAGAGGCGGAGCTGTCACTCTCCGACTCCCTCTCGCTTTGGTCCATGGGGGCAGAGGCGGCATCATCGCCGCCTTGGTCACACTCGTCCAAGAAAGAGTTAGCAGGGGTTGAAGGGGCGCGCGGAGGGGATCTCTCCAGAGCCGTCTGGTCTCCCTGACCAGACGTTTCTCCCTCAGGCGTTCGGCCGCCTGAGCCTTCGCTTCTGTAATTTGGATCATTGGCCGTCTGCATTGTCCGAGCCATGGTGTCCTGCACAGACACATAACTGGTCGGAATCCATGGCAAAGGGTGGTCCCAACACCCCGAGCCGGCACTCCCAGTCCTAGACTCAGCCGTCCCTGGTGACCGGCTGGACTCTAACCTAGGCTGTGCCGTGTGTGTTGGTGATGCATCCATTTATTGTAAGAAATATGTACAAGCGGTGAAAAAAGAAAAGAGCTGAGAGAGACAAAGATGGTACCTTTGGATTTGGTATCTGAAGGAAGGCGGGTCCGGCTGGGTTGCGGAAGAACAAAGTTTCTTGCTTGCGCCTGACTCAAACGGATGACTTCTGCTCTCAAAGTTTTTTCTCTCTAGAAAATTTTTGTAAAATGTACAAAATAATGAGGGTAAAACGGCTATATGTAGAGGGTAAATACAGGGACATTTCTGTAATTTACCTAGAAGGTGAACGGTTACTCTGTAACGGTAAAATTACCACCTATCGAAGCGTGACATGTGTCACAGATGCCACGTGGCATGCCACGTCACATCTGTGAGGGGCAAATGTTTAGGGTATTTTTACCCTGCCACATGGCCCAATCAGAGGGTGACACGTGTCAGCCTCAGATTGGTCCAAAATGGACCAATCCCTGCTTAACACGTGTCATTCCAGAAATAAAGGGGAAAAGGCGGCCTTCAGGCCCAAATCCCGAGAACGCCGGAAAACGGCGCAGCCCACCAAATGATTAGGGTTTAGTGAACTAATCAGGGGCAATTCCCAATGACCCTATAAATAGGGAGATGTCCCTCATTTCAGAGGGACGTTTTTTCATTCAATACACCTGCATTCTCTTACATCAGAGAAACACCTGAGCTTGGAATCCGAGCAGATACCCACCTAAATTTCCGTACTCTTTATTCCTTTTCAAGTTACTAACTTGATCGTTGGAGGCGGAGCACCACCCAACAGGTGTCTCCGTTTGTTTTGCAGGTACAGCTCATCCCGGATCAGTCTTCGTGACGTAACTCTCCCGAGGGACAAAAACCCCCAAAACAATACTAATAAAAATAAAAATAAAAAGAGAAGAGAGAGAGTGAAAGATGTACCATACGAACACGAGAACCTCCCCCCAAGCTAAATCAGACAATGTCCTCATTGTCTTAAAGGGAAGCTAGTAGTCAAGGTGACTACTCTTCATCATCACCACATCAATGTCACCAAAGCCTCGAGGATTGCAATGCATCTCTTTGGAACAAAATTGGGCAAGAAGAAACAAAGTGTTAGTGGGAAAAAGTTCAAATTTGAGTCAGGTGCACTATTCTGATCATAACTTTTGATATATAAATGATAATACAGTGATTCTAATTGCATTGGAAACTAGACTTGAAGAGCTTTCCAACGATAGGTCACACGCAAAAATCGGATAAGAAACGCAAAAGTTATGGCCTGTCGAAGTTGACAAAGTTTGCTGACGCGTACGCGCGCTCGATCGGGCGAGCTCTGCCCGATCGGGCCCGTGCTACTGATTTGACGGGGCAGCTTGCTGCTGCTAATTGCCCCGGGATTCCTTTAGCCCTTCGATCTTTTCTCAACTTTTCTAGTATTTCTGCACAAAATCACACTCCCACAAATATAAGATATACTCTCCTCTACCTCTCTAAAACAAAACAAAAAGAAAACACACAAACAAACAAATAAATAAATAAAACTAAATAAAAATCAACAAAATACGGGTTGCCTCCCGCAAAGCGCTACTTTATCAAGGTCCCGCTCGACCATACTCCTTCTCTCAATCGGAAGAATTCAATGCCTTGAGTAACTTATCAAATGCTCCTGCAAACATTTCATTAAGCACTATATAAGGCTTAATAGCAAGCACATTTATCCCTACAAAGAAAAAGTTAGGAGCACATAAAGAGAACTCAAGGTAGAAAGAAAAATCAAAAGAGGGAGATGAAAATACACCACAACCTTCTACTTTCTCCGCTAAAAATTTAGAATTAATAGAACGAACATGGAGGTAGTCATTGTCTTTATCATCCAATAATGACTTTAAAATTTTACCCTCACAAATAACCTCATCATCAACAAAGGAATTATCAACCACCGTTTCTACAACTAATGATTTTTCAATCACCGATTCGTCAACCAATGATTTTTCAACCACATATTCTATAACCGATGGTTCTTCATCCTCAATAACATTCATATTATTATAGTGTCCATAGACTTTTTCATCAAGAGCCTTCCAATAACTTTCATTAGCAACTAATCGTTTCCGAATATGATCATATGTATATGGAAAGACTCTAAAATCATCCGGAGCACGCACAAAAAACTCACTATAAGGGCATTCAGGATTTTCATGACAAAGACGTTGACAATTACAGTAGTTAGGTGCTGCATAAAAATTATATAATTCTTGTAGTGACATAAGCATTGATATTTTCAACTCATAAAAAAAAATAATAATAATTAAAAAAATAAATAAATGAAAAATAATCTAGACTCTAATAATAATTAGAAATAAAAATAAAACCGTTTCCCCGGCAACGGCGCCAAATTTTGACAAGGTAAAGTCGTATCCCCAAATCAAAAGTAATACCTAAATCCTCTAACTAATGTAGATAGGGAAGTAGGGTCGAATCCACAGAGAAACGGATCTTTCTATTCCTAATTAACTAAAATAATCTAGATTATGAAGTAACCAATATTTATATTTGAATAAGAAACTAAACTACTAAGATTGAGAATAGGGAGAAAACAATATATAAAAGGACCTGGGGCATAGGTTCACCAATAAATAATACTCCAGGGTAAAACATAATAATCAATCATTAACATTGCATAAATAACATGATTAACAGACTCTCGCAATTTATTAACCAACATAGATCTAACAGGCTCTCGCAATTTACTAGATCTAAGTTCCTATTGAAAATAGCCTTTAATATCAAATTAACATCTTCTCGATTCATCAATTCAATATTGCTATACTTTTACAAGCCGCAATTATAAAGCGTTAAAACAAATCAATAAGAAATTATCATGCAATACCAATAATCAATAATAGTCAATCATCAATGCATCAATTAACCAGATTGTAAAGGGCTTTCGCTACGTATTACAATCACAGAATTAATCTACCGGCATTAAATCTCATCTCTCGAATCTCGACCTAACCATTTATAAATTAACCTGCCTATTGAAACTAGACCTAAACATTAATTCTCATTTGTCGAATCTCGAATCAATATTGTCAAACTCATGCATAAAAGATCAGGCCTAATCAAGTCACAGAGCATTCAATCAAACAATAGGAAATTAATCTAGCATTGATAATTAACAACAATAAATTACCTTTTCATATTATTTATGGATCCCCATAAACCCTAGAAATAAAAATACTCATACATAATAGAAACTAAACTAATCAAGACAATTAGAGGAGACATGATCAAAGAAAGAGAATAAATTACTGAAATTAAACCAAGAGTTATATAGAGAGAAAATAATACTAAGAGTTTAAGAGGAGAGAAAAAAGAGTTAGAGAGAGAAAGTCTTAGAAAAATTAAGAAAGAGTATAAAGAAGGTAAAGAAGTACTAAATTCGTTTTACGGAGAAGTATTTATACTCCGTAAGAATCCTAAACTAAAACAAACTTAAACGACGCTAATCGTCTCCTAACAATAACACGCGCCCGATCGGGCGCGCCTTCAGGCGCCAGCCTTTGCTTCCCTCGCCCGACCGGGCGCGCCTCTGGGCGCCAGCCTCTTTGGCCGGGCACCGACCTTTGCTTCTCCCGCCCGGCCGGGCGCGCCTCAGGGCGCCAGCCTTTTTGGCCGAGCGGCTCTCTTGGGCCACTATTTGGACTACGATTGGGCTCCAATTCTTCGGGCCAATCTGGGTTTCCTCTTTGGGTCTTGAATACTCGGTCCAAATGCCCCTGTATCACACATACCAAGCCCTTAATCACCGGTTCGATGGCTCTAACCGGCCTTGGGCTATAAAATCTGGTCGTGCTTCTCTAATGTTCGTGATTGCTCCAAAATATCTCGGGAAAATACTCAAAAAGTATAAATCCCTGCAAAAGTCAACCAAATCTACGAAAACACTAGAAAACACCAATTAGTAATAAAAGTGGCTCTAAAGAGCCAAAAACACTACTAATTATGACCAAGGGACGGGGGTAAAATACTATATAAAATAGACACATCAACTCTCCACAGTGGAAGAACATTGATTTGAAGTTTGAGGAATTTGGTAATGAAGTCAGAAATTTAAGGCTTGGGTTGTGCACGGACGGGATGAATCCATTTGGCACTCTTAGTACCCAACACAGCACATGGCCGGTACTTTTAGTGATTTATAATTTTCCTCCTTGGCTGTGCATGAAACGTAAGTATGTAATGCTTTCATTGCTAATAACTGGTCCTAAGAAACCTGGAAACGACATAGATGTTTACCTTGCGCCGCTTATTGACGACTTGTGAAAGATGTGGGACGAAGGGGTTTCCGTTTTCGATGCTCATCAGAACGAGATGTTCACATTGCGTGCAACCCTTATGTGGACCATGAATGACTTCCCTGCATATGGCAACTTGTGTGGGTACAAGGTCAAAGGGAAAAAAGCATGCCCCATATGTATTGATGACACATCAAGCGTATACCTGACTCATTCTCACAAAGATGTCTACCTACGGACTCGAAGGTTCCTTAGGCGTGATCACCCGTACCGTAGGCAGAAAAAGGCTTTCGATGGAACCGTGGAAGAGGATACTGCGCCTAGACCATTGACTGGTGCTGAGATTAGTGCTCGGGTGAAAGGGATACGAACGGTGTTTGGAAAATTAGAAAAAACTGTGGTCTCAGCTGCTTTGTTTAAGAAAGAATCAATCTTTTGGAAGCTTCCGTACTAGAGAGAACATGACGTTAGGCATTGTCTTGATGTGATGCATATAGAGAAGAATGTGTGTGATGCTCTTTTGGGGACGCTTATGAATATCCCAGGCAAAACAAAGGAAGGAAAGGGTGCACGGTTAGATTTGAAAGAGATGGGGATTCGTCCAGAATTGTGGCCTCAAGAAAAGGTTAGAAAGGGGAAGGAGCCGAGAATAGAAGATGAAAATGTTTCGAAAAAAGGGAAGGAGAAGAGCAAGGGAAAGGGAAAGGCCAAAGATGCGTCAAAGAAGAAAGTTAAGGGTAAAGGGAAGGATGAAAAGAATTATTTACCCCCGGCTTGCTATACATTGTCAAGGGTAGAGAAACGTATGTTTTGTGCATGTCTGTACGGCATTAAGGTTCCATCAGGGTACTCATCTAACATGAAAAGATTTGTAACCTTAAATGGAGAATTGAAGCTGACAAGTATGAAATCCCATGATTGTCACATTATGATGCAAGTATTCCTACCGATTGCAATCCGTGGTATTCTACTGAAACACGTGAGGGAAGCGATTACAAGCCTTTATTCGTTTTTCAATACAATTTGTAGCAAAGTTCTTGATCCTTGTACACTAGATGCTTTGCAAGCAGATGTGGTTGTGACTTTGTGCAAATTTGAGATGTATTTCCCACCCTCATTTTTTGACATAATGGTTCATCTGGTTCTTCATTTGGTGCGTGAGATTAAGTTGTGCGGTCCAGTGTTCATGAGGTGGTGCTACCCTTTTGAAAGACACATGGGTACATTACAAGATAAAGTACGGAACCGAGCTCACCCTGAAGGAAGTATAATGCAAGGGACAGTGGGTGAGGAGATAGGTAACTTTGTGGCGGACTACATAGCCCTTGCTCAACCTATTGGTCTTCCTACTTCTCGACATGAAGGTAAACTTGATGGTCATGGCACAATTGGGTCGAAATGAATGTCACCAGACCGAGATCAGTTCTTACAAGCACACCTTTATGTGTTGCACCATGTTTCAGATGTGCACCCATATTTAGACGAGCACATGGCTAGTTTGCGTGCCGAATTTCCATCCAAAGGTGAAAGGGCACTTATGCAGTTGCATAATAAGAAATTTTTTGATTGGTTTCGTGATCGAGTAATGAGTGGATTGAATGATATTAATGTGACCGATACAGTACGGTGGCTTGCGTACGGTCCTAGGGATGATGTCCGTTCATTTGAGGGATATGACATCAATGGGTACACTTTTTGGACCGAGGCTCGTGATTTGAAATCTTCCTCCACCCAAAACAGTGGTGTAACTCTTGTGGCATCGTCAAGGGAGTTTGCAAGTTCTAAGGATAAATCACCTGTCGATGCAGAGTTGTCATACTATGGTCGAATTCAAGAAATATGGGAGCTTGATTATTGTGACTTCACGGTTGCTCTTTTCAAGTGTAAGTGGGTTGATAATATCAGGCGTAACGTCAAACATGAGGACTTTACTCTTGTAGATCTTGGCCACTTGAATGATAGTGCGGAACCATTTATCCTTGCATCTCAAGCTAAGCAAGTGTTCTACGTAACTGACCCAATGGATTCAAAATGGTCTATAGTGCTAGCTGGCAAAAGAAGAATCCTAGGCATTGGAGATGTTGAGGATGAGGAAGAATATGATGCGTTTGATGATTCAGCACCTTTCCCTGTTCCTAGACCTGTTGTACTAAATGACATAGACAACGAAGCAGGTTATATGCGATCAGACCACAACGAAGGAATTTCAGAATGAGGTAGTTTGATTAAAAGTTAGTAATGGTTTCATTGCAAATATAGTTTAGTTATCATGTATATAGGAGCATAAGTAGGCGAAAATGATATATTTGTAGTTTGAAATTGCCTAAGTGTACTCGTTATCATGCATATACAAGGTTATAGGACCATAAGTAGGTGAAATTGGCTTAAATAGCTTCTTCTTAACCCAATTCTTTTGTTTTGTGTATGAACTAACATTTATTCATTCTAACAACCTACATTGAATATATTTAACATGTTTGTAGTTTGAAATTGCCTAAGTGTACTCATTATCATGCATATACAAGGTTATAGGACCATAAGTAGGTGAAACTGGCTTAAATAGCTTCTACTTAACCCAACTCCTTTGTTTTGTGTATGAACTAACATTTATTCATTCTAACAACCTATTTTCCATATGTAGATTGAAATTGCCATTTTGTACTCATTATCATGCATATACAAGGTTATAGGACCATAATAAGTAGGTGAAAATGGCTTAAATAGCTTCTACATAACCATAATAACTATCATGCATATACTTTACTATACACTAATATTGTTTTATGAATGCTTTGACAGGTGCTTATATCTCATGGCGGACGATCATGGTCCTCATTTGGTAGAGGATATTGACGATGATGAGTATGAGGATAAGTACGAGGATGAGGACGAGGATGATAGTGATGTGCCTTATGATGTTAATAAGGAGGATGACTTGGGTGAGCCAGAGGATCAGGCTCAAGATGAGTTCGAGCGTAGGCTTGACGATTTTGAAATTTCAGCTGAACGTGCACCGGCCATTGTAAATACATCACGTGAGATTGTTGGTGAGAACCCGACTCCTGAAAGTCAAGGCCAAGGACAAGATGAAAACAACACAGGTGGTGGAGGGGGGGAAAAGGCACCGGCTCAAAGAAAAAGAAGGGGTCCGACGAGAAGCTTTAAGAAACCGGACGGTCCCATGGTCTTGGAGTATGACAACAAAGGCCAACCCGGGCCCAAATGGCTTCGACAATATGCTAATCAAGTTGGCATATGTTCGCGGAAAATCCCCATTACACTTGTAATGCGGCAAGTACCTCCGGGTTTGATTCAAGCATTTTGGGATGATACAAGGGTAAGTGTGTTTTTGGCACATTTAGACAATTTAATATACCTTAACCTTATGGTTGTTACTAAATAGAAACTAATAATCTTTTTTAATTTGTGCTTGCAGAGGCTGTTTTCTATTCCTAATGATCCCGAGAAGAGAAGGGTGTTTGAATCTTTATTAGCAGAAAGATTCAGAGGCTTTAAGACCAAGTTGACTAATCGGTGGATCTACAAGAAGAAGAAGGTGCAAACAAAGAAGAAGAATGCCAAAGAGGATGACTGTCTCCCGTGGCAAATATGGCCGACCGTGTCAAAAGATGATTGGGAAGAGTTCGTTAGAATGAAGAGTCAAAAGAAAGCCATTGTAAGTTTGTGTAAATCTGATCTCAATTGAATAATAGCTTGACACTTTTTGTAGTAATGAGACTAACATTTTTTGTTTTGTAGGAACTTCGAGAGCAAAATCAAGCAAATGCAGAAAAGAAGGAATATGCCCATCGTATGGGTCCTAAGACTTTTGGTGAAAAGAGACCTGAGTGGGTCGGTTCGGGTTTATACCCTAAGGCGCTTCTAGTGGTATCGAAGGAACCCTCTAGTTCCACGATCACTACATTGGTGAGTCGTGTCGGTGATTTCTTTTGTTCTCTCCATTCGTTTGATAAGAAAACCGGAAAATGGTCATAAAGGGTCCGGAAGCCAAAAAACTGGCGGATAAGCTTGTAAGTTACCTATGAATTGTTGAAATTAAGTCACTTTTGCATCTAAATCACTGTACAAACCATTAACTGTTTTACTGACCTCATTTTTCCTTATGCTAAAGCTTGAGCACACTCAAGAGATGGTGGAGGGCAAATTTGAACCAAGTGTGGAGAATGACCCTTTCACCATGGCTTTGGGAAGGCCATACCATCCAGGACGAGTAGTAGGTTCGGGAGGGTCATTGCTTGGATAGAATAAGGGGATGGGTCCCGAATACACAAAATCGAGTAGATCTCGAGCCAGTGTTAACTCACCGGGGGAGTTGGATGCCAAGGTGGAATCAATTAAGGAACAAGTACGCAACGAGTTAGTTGGTGAATTGAATGCTTGGGCGAAGCTGATGAACTTACCGACTTTGCCGTTCCTAACGAGTACCCCGGTCGACTCATGTTCTGAACCAAAAGGACAAGGAGAAGGTGATAGACATGGAGGAGATGAGATACGTGGTGAAGATGTGCCACCTGAGGTAAAATCAATTGGGTTATTAAAAGTTTTAAAATACTGAGTTAATTGAGATTTGAGGTGCAATGATTGATGTACTGTTGCAGGTTCCTACTCCTACATATGCGGACTCGAGGGAGCTTGAAAATCCAACACCGCATGAATTTCCAGAGTTACAGGTGATTTGTAACCCTCTACCTTAATGAATCTTGTTATATTATCTATGCTGTTGTAAAAGTCCTATTTAACTATCTTCTTTTTTTTATATATACTTGTGTAGGAAGACACCCGTTGTGCACTTCTAGCCCCGGGGCATGCAAATAGTACGACGTTGAGTTTGGTGGCGTATGGTAGTGCCCAACCGACGACGGGTGCTACGGCGGGGCCACATCATTACTCGGTTGGGATCGATTCAGTGGTTGCGGGGTTCGAAGACATCCCACTACCCGTACCGATAGAGCAGCCACCTATCGGGGTTGTTGTGGCCTCGGCGCGAGCTACCTTCGCTGTTCTGGCAGCGAGGGCGGCTCCTTCGGGTGTCCCGGGGCGGCGGAACTTGCATATTTAAAAAAAAAAAAAAAAATTAAGCAATCAACATCATTTCATCAAAATCAAGGTCATTTGAGCCGAAATGGCTACTCACTTGCCTATTTTATTCATTTCTCAACTAATAAAATTATACATTCTCAAACCATATCATAATTACATATGTATATGTGATTGTGAGTTGAAATTGCATAAAAGAAGCAAAGTTCTAATTTTTTTTGGTGCATTTCATCAAAATAAAGTCAATTCGAGCCGAAATAGCTACTTACTTGCCTATTTTCTTCATTTCTCAACTTATAAACTCCTTGCATCTCAAAAAAAACTCATAATCACATATTTATAAGTGTTTGTCATTTGAAATTACATAAAAATCGCCAAGTTCTAAGTTTTTGGGTCCAATTCATCAAAATAAAGCCATTTTGAGCCGAAATGGCTACTCACTTGCCTATTTTCTTCATTTCTCAACTAATAAACTTATAAATTCTCAAACCATATCATAATTACATATGTATAAGTGATTTTCAGTTGAAATTGCATAAAAGAAGCAAAGTTCTAATTTTTTTGGCGCATTTCATCAAAATAAAGCCACTTCGAGCCGAAATGGCTACTTACTTGCTTATTTTCTTCATTTCTCAACTTATAAACTCCTTGCATCTCAAAACAACTCATACTCACATATTTATAAGTGTTTGTCATTTGAAATTACATAAAAATCTCCAAGTTCTAAGTTTTTGGGTCCAATTCATCAAAATAAAGCCATTTTGAGCCGAAATGGCTACTCACTTGCCTATTTTCTTCAATTCTCAACTAATAAACTTATACATTCTCAAACAATATCATAATTACATATTTATAAGTGATTGTCAGTTGAAATTGCATAAAAGAAGCAAAGTTCTAATTTTTTTACTGCATTTTATCAAAATAAAGCCACTTTGAGCCGAAATGGCTACTCACTTGCCTATATTCTTCATTTCTCAACTAATAAACGTATACATTCTCAAACCATATCATAATTACATATGTATAAGTGATTTTGAGTTGAAATTTCATAAAATAAGCAAAGTTCTAATTTTTTTGGCGCATTTCATCAAAATAAAGCCACTTCGAGCCGAAATGGCTACTTACTTGCTTATTTTCTTCATTTCTCAACTTATAAACTCCTTGCATCTTAAAACAACTCATAATCACATATTTATAAGTGTTTTTCATTTGAAATTACATTAAAATCACTAAGTTCTAAGGTTTTGGGTCTAATTCATCAAAATCAAGGTCATTTTAGCCGAAATGGCTACTCACTTGCCTATTTTCTTCATTTCTCAACTAATAAACTTATACATTCTCAAACCATATCATAATTACATATGTATTAGTGATTGTGATTTGAAATTGCATAAAAGAAGCAAAGTTCTAATTTTTTTGGCGCATTTCATCAAAATAAAGCCACTTCGAGCCGAAATGGCTACTTACTTGCATATTTTCTTCATTTCTCAACTTATAAACTCCTTGCATCTTAAAACAACTCATAATCACATATTTATAAGTGTTTGTCATTTGATATTACATTAAAATCGCTAAGTTCTAAGGTTTTGGGTCTAATTCATCAAAATCAAGGTCATTTTAGCCGAAATGGCTACTCACTTGCCTATTTTCTTCATTTCTCAACTAATAAACTTATACATTCTCAAACCATATCATAATTACATATGTATTAGTGATTGTGATTTGAAATTGCATAAAAGAAGCAAAGTTCTAATTTTTTTGGCGCATTTCATCAAAATAAAGCCACTTCGAGCCGAAATGGCTACTTACTTGCATATTTTCTTCATTTCTCAACTTATAAACTCCTTGCATCTCAAAACAACTCATAATCACATATTTATAAGTGTTTGTCATTTTAAATTACATAAAAATTGCCAAGTTCTAAGTTTTTGGGTCCAATTCATCAAAATAAAGGTTATTTGAGCCGAAATGGCTACTCACTTGCCTATTTTCTTCATTTCTCAACTAATAAACTTATACATTCTCAAACCATATCATAATTACATATGTATAAGTGATTGTGAGTTGAAACTTATTATTTCTCAAAATATTTCAGATTTCGAATGGAAGCAAAACTTCAAAGAGAAAGAGGGTGGAGAAGCCTAAAAGAATTGATCAACCTAAGAAGAAGCTAAGTGAACAACGGTCCAAGAGTGAACAAGCGTCGAAGTTGCACTCTTCTAAAGGTTCACCCATGCCACCTACTCCACTTGTTGAAGACATTGTTCTTCAATCGCTCTCTGCTGACATGACCTTTCTTCACAACCGTGCTTGTCATTTGGTCGATCCCATGGAAGTTGCACTTCCTAAGGCAATGTTCCACTATGATGAGGATGCAATTGCATGGATCAGCAAAGAAGATGTGAAGGATTTTCTACGTGGTGCAAATCTTAACATTTCCCTCATTCAAACATTCATGAGGTACTTCAATGCCCACATAATCTATACTTTTTTCAAGTTATTCAAATTTATGGTGATTATCCTACATCTGATAAATTATTCAATGTTCATGCACGCAGAGCACTACAGGAGCACTTAACTGACACTGATTCTCCTTGTAAAGTTGGGTGGTTATGCCCCGAGCAGTTATCCACTACTAGAATCATAGGCAACCCCCGATGACGTGTTGTACTATGTTGAACAGAGTATAAGGGAATCAGCGCGTGCGGGAGACAAGTTCATATTCGCCCCATGTTATAGAGAGTAAGTCTAACCATGTTAAATTCAATCTATTTGGCCTCATTATATGTTGATTCCTAAATATTAATTACCTTGTCTATTGTGAACTTATGTAGGGAGCATTGGAGCCTCATGGTGATTTGTAATTCCACTAACACAATTTATCACCTTGATTCAGCTCGATCATCGGAGAAGTGGCTCGTGAAGTCTATATTGCAAAAGTAAATATATATATAGCAACCTAGTGATGAATATTGCTAATAATAACTAATTTAGTAATCATACGACTAATCAAATTTGAATGTACTTTTTTTTACTACAGTGTTATGAAGAAGCTACATTGTCGTGCTCCAAAGGGTTCAACATGGAAGACACCGTTGGTAATTTACATGATATTGTGATTATCTTGAAAATCTATGTTAGTAAATATTTTCTCATTTCCTTTGCATGTTTCACTGATGTGATTTGTTTGTCATATGCTAGTGCGCACAACAAGAGAATGGACTTGATTGTGCTTTGTATGTGATGAGATTCATGCTTGACATTGTGACTCATTGTACGGACACTCAACAGCTTGATGAGGTAA
Source organism: Chenopodium album (assembly GCF_948465745.1). Lineage (NCBI taxonomy): Eukaryota > Viridiplantae > Streptophyta > Magnoliopsida > Caryophyllales > Amaranthaceae > Chenopodium > Chenopodium album. The sequence goes on from NC_137836.1 coordinate 35,035,251, forward strand.
GTCCTAAAACTTATTGAAATGCTATATTGATGTGATTTCACGCCTTAGACACCTAATATTACCCAACAATGGCATGTTATGAGAAACACAAAGGCTATTTCACAAGAAAGGTAGAAAATGGGCATAATAGAAGTCATATGGGCTATATTAGGGCCATTTTGTGTTAATATGCTCTTTTGATGTGATTTCTTTCCTTATACACCTATAACTAGATAATATTGACATGTTATGAGATAAATAAATTTCATTTAATAAGAAATGTAGGAAATGGGCAAAGTAAAGTCATATAGGCCATATTCGGGCCATTTTGAGTAAAAAGCGTCATAAACCTTAATAAAATGCTCTCCTATACAATTTTAGGGCTTACACACATACAACTACCCAACATTGACATGTTATGAGAAAGAAATAGTTCATTTGATAAGTAATGTAGAAAATGGGCTACATAGAAGTTATATAGGCCCTATTTGGGCCATGTTGAGTAAAATGCGTTGTTAAACTTGTTGAAATGCTATATTGATGTGATTTCTAGCCTTAGACACCTAATATTTCCCAACAATGACATGTTATGAGAAACAAAAAGGCTATTTCACAAGAAAGGTAGAAAATGGGCTGAATAGAAGTCATATGGGCCATATTAGGGCCATTTTGTATTAATATGCTCTTTTGATGTGATTTCTTTCCTTATACACCTATAACTAGATAATATTGACATGTTATGAGATAAATAAATTTCATTTAATAAGAAATGTAGGAAATGGGCAAAGTAAAGTCATATAGGCCATATTCGGGCCATTTTGAGTAAAAAGCGTCATAAACCTTAATAAAATGCTCTCCTATACAATTTTAGGGCTTACACACATACAACTACCCAACATTGACATGTTATGAGAAAGAAATAGTTCATTTGATAAGTAATGTAGAAAATGGGCTACATAGAAGTCATATAAGCCCTATTTGGGCCATGTTGAGTAAAATGCGTTGTTAAACTTATTGAAATGCTATATTGATGTGATTTCTAGCCTTAGACACCTAATATTATCCAACAATGACATGTTATGAGAAACAAAAAGGCTATTTCACAAGAAAGGTAGAAAATGGGCTGAATAGAAGTCATATGGGCCATATTAGGGCCATTTTGTGTTAATATGCTCTTTTGATGTGATTTCTTTCCTTATACACCTATAACTAGATAATATTGACATGTTATGAGATAAATAAAGTTCATTTAATAAGAAATGTAGGAAACGGGCAAAGTAAAGTCATATAGGCCATATTCGAGCCATTTTGAGTAAAAAGCGTCATAAACCTTAATAAAATGCTCTCCTATACAATTTTAGGGCTTACATACAACTACCCAACATTGACATGTTATGAGAAAGAAATAGTTCATTTGATAAGTAATGTAGGAAATGGGCTATATAGAAGTCATATAGAAAATATTTGATAAAATACATATTGTTTTGCCTAATTAATTATTTTTAAAATAATGTTTTTGTATTTCAAGTTTTGTAAGGTCCAAAAGGATGGTCCGTTGACAATCAAGGAGCTTAATGAAGTTCGTGACATGTTGGCGTCTTTTATCACCTTCAACATGTAAATGGCATTGTAATTGTAAATTATTTATGTTAACTTTTGAACTATATAACTTATTATTCATTATATATGTACTTACTATTATTTGTATATGTAAGCAACTTTTTTTTTTTGTATTGCGTTTGGGAATATTTATATCTATATATATAATTGAATTCTTGTTTTTAATATTATTTTTGTATCTTATTGTAATAATTAATAATATTATTATTATTAGTTATTATAATAATAATATTATTAATTATTATATTTAATATAATTGCTGGAATTACAGGTTATTATTATTGCTGGAAACAGGTTTTTTTTAAAAAATATTATTGCACGAAAATTGGAAAAAAAAAACCAAAAAAAAAAAAAATTGATGAATAGGCACCGGTTAGGCAGCAACTGGTGCCTAAAATATCTACCACAAAAAAAAAATTTGCGGGAGAGCAGTTTTAGGCACTGGTTAACCGGTGCCTAAGTTGGCATATAGCACCGGTTAACCGGTGCCTATTTTACCCTGTGGCACCGGTTTTGAACCGGTGCCAAAAAGTTGGTTTTTGGCACCCCTTACATAGGCAGCGGTTCAAACCGGTGCCTTAGACCGGGTTTGAACCGCTGCCAAAGGCCTTTTTTCACCTAGTGTCATAGACAAACCTAAATACGAGTATAAAGGCAAGTCAAGGTTCGAACCCAAAGGAACGGTAATTTTCAAGCACTTTCAATTATGCGCCTAAGCTAGGTCGAAATCGAAGGTAAGATGTAACACTAACAACTAACAAAACAAGCAACCAAACAAAAAAAACACTAGGAACGGGGATCAACAAGTAATAATGTCAATAGCAACAACTTGGGAAGATCATGCCAATCAAAGGTTGTGAAGAATAATGATAAGAGCAATCAATTGGAATCAAAGAGCTATCTCCTAATTGTTAAGCTAGGGTTCACTATGAATAACAAACTAAGAGAATCACAATCCAAACCAATCAATAATTGTAATTCCTAAATCAATTGGTCATGTCATTAGCAATTACTATGCAATCTAGCATAATTCTCAAGGCCTAATCGAATTACACACATGCAAACCTTCATTAATCACTTTAATCTCAACAATCAATCAACACAATTCCCAAATTAATCACAATCAATCAATCATACAAGTTTCACCCAATTCCTAGCCAAACAACTATTCAAGAATCATCATCTATCAACTAACAACTAATGAAATCAAGAATCAACAAAATATCAAGAACAATAACACTATCAAGAATCAAACATCAAAATTTAAATAAAACAAACATGAAATTGAACAAAGCAATAAAGATGAGATAGAGTGAGAAATGCTCATTGATTGATTAAGAAGATCTTCAATACAATTGTCACCATTGGATCTTCAATATCTTAAACCACCATTGAAATCCCTCACTTTTTCTCTCTAAAACTACTCCTAAACTATCCCTAAAAACTAGAAAGAGAAGCTCTCAACCTAACCTAAGATATGAGAGAGAAAGTCTCCAAGCTAATCTAAAAACCGTCCTCAAAAATAGAAATGACAAGGCTAATTTATAATAAAACGAGTGAAGGAAAACAAGGAAGGTCGTGCGCACGCACCACCTCTCCGTGCGCACGCACAACAGGCCATAGAAGATCTGTGCGCACACACCACCCAGGCTGCGCGCGCACACAGCAAGGTCTTCGCGCGCGCACCACCTATGCCGCGCACGCACAGCTGGGTCTACGCGCGCGCACCCCTTCTTGGTGCTCGTGGCCTTGCTTTCTTCGCTTGCTCGATCGATCTCCGCGCTCCCGAGCATCCCTATCATTGGTGCACTCGAGGCGATGCTCGTGAGAAGGGCAGCTCCTTTATCTTCCAAGCACTTGAACATTCCAAGCCAAAGCATGGCTTCCTAGGTCCTTATGCTTGCGGAGCTAGCTTGAATTGCATGTTTGGATTCCCGAAATTAGCTCCATCAACCTCCTTGAATGCGCTCAAGCTTCCACCTTGATAATTAAACCCCTGGAAACTCGACACACCTACAAAACAAGTCAAAGAAACGGACACTACAGCAAAATAAAGCAAAGGTAACAGTGCAAAACCATTGCCTAATATAAAAAAGTGTTGCCTTGTAGCTAAGGCAACACATATGAGGCATAGTATATGCCCCCGTTGTCTATTCATAAGGCACCACATTTTTATTCAAAGGCAACAATTTTGAAAGCCAAGGTAAATGATACATAAGGCAACACTTTTACAAAGACAACAAATAAAAAATGTTGCCATTCAAGGAGACAATTCAAAAATGTTTCTAAATGTTGCTAATCCCAAGCATTTAGTAGTTGGTAGGGCTCGAACTTGTGACCTCAAAGTCACTAGATGAGTTCCCCACCAACTCCACCAAACTTGTATATATATATATATATATATATATATATATATATATAGACACACACACACACTAGTAGAATAAATGTGATGGGAAGCTATAATTGGCAAGCAGTTTACATAATCCGCTTCCCATTTACTTAATTTAAAAAAAAAAAGTGAGAATTGAATTGGCAAGCGGTTTTGGCGCGAACCGCTTCCCATTAGTTAAATTGGCAAGCGGTTCAACCCCAAACCGCTTGCCAATTTAGAAAAAAAAAAGTGGGCTCGTCCTTACCCTCTTCTCCTCTCTGCTGTTCATCACTTAACTCAAAAATCTCAAAAATCTCAAAAAAATTTCTCTCCCGCGCTGTAGACACCTAAAAATGTCTCCCCAAAATCAAACCCGATGATGAACAACCTTTCACCGCCATTATTGGTCGGGTTGAGTATTTAATCTTGGAGTGCTTAAATCCATATTTCCATTTCATAAACCAAACCAATTCCTAGCCCATTTCCCCAAACCATAACTTATTTTCCTCTTTTCGTGTCTTTAAACCCAAAATAATTCATTTTGTGTCCTTTAAAATCAATTATTTCGTGTCCTTTTTATAAAAACATTTATTCCATTTTATTTTGGTCCATAATATGGGTCCAATTATTAAATACTTGGATAGGGATTGAAAATATCTTTCCAACGAGATATTATAAGCCCAAATCCGAGTTATAACGAATAAGTTATGGTCAAAATATTAAACTAAGCCTAAACCGAACCTAAGCCCCCCTTACCTATGACCCAATGATCATGTGGAGAGTCCAAATTATTTAATCCCAATTCTAAACCCATTATGATTAATTAGAAGCTTATATAAGTTTCTAAAATATCTTAATTATCCTTTTTGAAAAGATAAGATTAAAGAGTTTGAAATTGAATAAAACTTTTCTTTTTGAAAGTCCTAATTCTATTCGAATTGAAAGACGTTCAAAGATAGACCAATAATATTTTATTTCCTCATGGTTTTTATCCAAATCTTATATGTTTAGATAGTCCTTGAAATTATCTTTCCAATGATATATTATAATATCAATTCCGAGCTATAACGGAAAAGATATGAATAAAATATCAAACTCTATCCAAAACTGACACCGTCCCACTATTTCGGCCATATCTTTTATTCTACAAAACATTTTAATCTGATTTTAATTGTATTAGAAATTAGACTTTAATATCTTTCCAAATATATCTTATTTATCTTATTCCGATTTCTGGATCAAAATATATGATAAAAACAAAAAACCGTAAAAACTACAGTCTATCGAGTTTTATTCCGATTTAATTCGGATCTTATCTTGTTTTTTCGACCCTTCTTTTTTCTCTATAAATAGAGGTCATATCTCCCCTTTTTTAAATCATCAACAATCTTGATCATTAAATCATTCTCTTCTCCCTATTTAACCTAAACACTAGCCTCCCTATTCTTCAATAACACTTCCCCTAATCACTCCAAGGAGTCCATACAATACCCAAAGTTCTATACTTAAACCAAGGCGTGAAAGGTACAAATGTTGCAACTGAGGGTTTGGACCAAATCAACTCTAATTTTTATTTAATATAATTGTTTCAATTTGAATAATATATTTATTGAAGTTACTAATAGTTTATTCATGATGTAGCAATTCAAGGAAGCGCGGAAAGTGAGTAATTAATCACTTGATAACTCTTATTTTTATTCTTGTTGCTAGTATCATGATTAGGTTTATTATGATTTTGATTTGACTAACGTTATTATTTTTGAATTGCTTCCAATATTAATGTTTATTCTATTATTATTTTTTATCACCATATTGCATGTTAAAGGGAATAAGCAATTGAAAATCACGCCTAATAAGATAATTTGGACAACCGGTTTAGGTTCCTTTTTAATCTTGTTGTTTAATCAAGTGATCACTAATATTTTAATATTATGTGTTGCATTAATATTGAACCAATGTATCCTAATGATAGTTTGGAGCAAATTGAATCTTTGTTTGCATGCCTTTGAGATCGCAAGAATCACTTTTCACTATAAGAATTGAGTAGAGGCCAATACGGGCGAATGTGACTCCATGACTCACTTCGTACCATCATCCCCGATCCTCCTTTAGTGGTTCCGAACCATATGGAGTTAGCAATCTCATGGATTATGAATGGGGTGTAACCTTCACGGGTCAATCATTGTTGCCTTCGTTGTCCCTCATTCGCGGTTGCCTTAAATGATCCGTGAACGGTTTACAAGTTCCTTAAAAACTTGTTGGCGGCTCCCTACTTTCCTTGTCCCTAATCGTTTTCCCTAATCGTATATGTCAATTCCCACTTTCTAAGAGTGTCAAGCATATTCACCACATGCTTTAACGTAGGCGCACTTCAAACGACGCCTACACGCGCCTTTACTCCTACTCTCCGTCTCACTCGTCCTTACCCTCTCTTCTCACTCCTTCAGATTCCGGCCACCACCACTCCATTCACTTTGTTTTTTTTTTTTTTATTTTTTTTTTCTGTTTTAAGGCTGTTTGTGCAATGGGTGGGTAGGGCTCGAGGCTAGCTGCTCGCGCGAGGGTTGTGGTTCCTGCTCGAGGCTGCTGGTGGTTGCTGCACCTAGTTGCTGGTGGTGTTCGTGGGTGCAGTGGGTGATGGTGTTCGTGGCTGGTGGTGAACCGAGCCCAAGCAACACACCACAACTCTCTGTCTCTCTCTCTCCCTCCAACTGTCATCCTCATCCCTCAATCTTTCTCATTCTCACTCTAAAATTAGGGTGAGTTCTTGCTAAATTTTAGTTTCATATGTATTAATTTGTATTAATTTTTTGTTTATTGCAAAATTTAAAGTTAAGGTTTCAACTAGTTAACACAATTTTATTTTAATTGTTTTATTATTTGTTTGTATATTCGATAATGTTAATTGTTACTTTAATTGTTTAAATGATATATATATGTATTGTTTGAAGTTGAGTAGCTTTAAGTGAAATTTTTTAATAGAATATTTATTAGTTAATGTATAGGATAGCTCCCGCTGAACTATCGCCCAGCCCCTAGGGTGCGCACTCACTGCCGAGAAGGCAATTAAGGAAGGCTCATTAGCCCGGTGGAGTTAGCCCGCAGGGCTGACCAGGCTGAACTTTCCATGAAGGAGATGGTACGCCTATAAATAAAGGGTAAAGTACAACGGAAAGGAGGTGAGACACTAAAGTTATTATACTCTCTATATTTCTCTAAGTACACTTTCTCTCTCTAAACACTCTCTAACTTAAGCTTCGGAGGGGGGTTCCTCGAGCCACCCCCGAGGGCAGTTTACGTGTGCTACCTTGTGTAGGTTATTGATGGGACCCAGCTCACGTAGCAGAACCCTTGGATCCATACTTGGAACAATTGGGGCTAGAAGGAGGGGTAGGATCATCTAACCTGAGGTTCACCAACTGAGTTATGGACCAGTTAACTAACCACCATGGCCGGAGAAGAAACTGTACCAACACCTATGTCCAAAGCCAATGAGACCAACAAAACACCACAGAAAACACCCTCAGTAACCCTCGATCCTAAAGGATCCACCGGAAATCCCAAATCGACCATCTCACAGAAATCCAACCCCATCGGATCGACGTCAGCTGCAGCTAAAGCGGCGTCGAAACCAGTCGATCCGACAGGATCCAGTTCCATGTTCAAATACGGAATGCCGTTAACAGGCGTGAACAATGAGCTCATTGTTTCAGCACCTGTAACCCAGAAACCGCAGCTCGTAAACATGCCAGCCATCCCGAAAAACCTCTCAAAGTGCAGTAAGGAGCAGCAGGCAGCAATGACGGCGGTCCTTACCAATATGGGTAAGGGGGCGAGCCCGTCACCGACAACAGCAACTGCGGAGCCCGCAGTAAAAAAGCCGGCACCCTCAGCCCTCACCCCCAAGCAGAAAGAGCTCGTTCAGCTGAGGAAGAAGATATTGGAGTTGGAAGCTCGTAATCTGAACCGAGAATGAAGCTTGAAGAAAGTAACCCTGGCTCAGATCAGCCCGGAGAAGCGGGTCCCCCGCAGCATGTCGCCAGCCTCGGAGCAAGGACCCAACCCGGAGAGGGACAAGCGAGCGCGAATCCAAGTTGTTCTAGATGATTCCCCATTTTGCCAGGAGATTCTGGAGGAACCAATGGAGAAGGTAAAGATGCCGAGCTGCAGATACAATGGAACCACAACACCTAAGAGCCACGTATCAGCTTTTGAGAACCACATGGTACTCTATACTATGACGGACTCAGTTTGGTGTAAAGCGTTCCTGCCAACTCTGGAGGGGCTGGCAGCGGAGTGGTATGGAGCCATTCCCAAATGTTCCGTATACTCGTATAACCAGCTGAAAAGAATGTTCATGGAGCATTTTATAACCCTGGTAGATCGAACTAAGATGACAACTGAGCTGATGTCGTTAGTTCAGGGAAAGGACGAACCTCTTAGGGAGTTCATCACCAGATTCAAAAAGGAGGCAACAACCATTCCAAATATGAGTCAAGAGGTAGCGCTGCTAGCAATGCAAAGCGGCTTGCTACCAGGCTCGCCCTTCAGAGCGTACATGGGGCGTAAGAGCCTCAAAACACAAGCTGAAGTGTTGGGTAAAGCGCACGAGTTCATCAAGGCAGATGAAACAGACAGAGCCATGCTGAGTAGGAAAGCACCGGGTGACTTAGCTAAGCGAGCAGAGGCTACCCGGGCAGAGAACACACCCAGGGCTGACCAGCCAAGCAGGGCAGAGCAATGCCGCAGAGAAGCGGACAGGGCAGTGGGGGTGAGAAGGTCAGATCTGAAGAGAGGGCCAAGACCTGGAAGGTTCGACCAATATACCCTGCTAACCCACTCAAGATCTCATATCTTCAGCGTGAACAAAGCTATGATAAGTGGCAGAGACCCCCAAGGATGGGCAATAGAAACCGTGATACCGGCAAGTGGTGTGACTTTCACAGATATTATGGCCATACCACCGATGAATGCACACACTTGAAGGATAACATAGAGGATCTAGTCAGGAGAGGATACTTAAATCAATTAAAGCAGCGCGATGATCCTCCTAAAGGAGGGACGAGGATAGAGCAGGCCGCGCTGACCGCAGAGGGGTCATAGGGGTCCCGCTGGGGACAAAGACAAAGATGGTAAGCCAGAGGGCAGGGTGTATGTGATCAGTGGAGGTCCAGTGCATGGAGGAACAGTGAACAAAGCACGGGCCGATCTGTGGGCGATGATACACCAGATAAACTACAATGAGAAGCGTAGATGGCCACCTCTTACCCCGCAGCCACGAGCTTTGTTTGACGAATATGACCAGGAAGGCATAATTTACCCTCATGATGATCCACTGGTAGTGACGATGAGAATTGCAAACTGGGAGGTGGGCAGGATACTGATAGATGGAGGCAGCTCAGCCAACATCCATATACATCAGCGCGTTCAACGAGCTGAAGTTGGACAAGAAGGATCTGAAAAGGGTGAGTTACGAAGTCACCGGGTTTAATAGATCAGGGTTGACTCCCGAAGGTATAATCGAGCTCTCAGTACGAGTAGGGGAGAGGTAAAAAAGGCGTGATTTTCGAGCAGAATTCCTTGTGATAAACTCTCCTTCGCCCTATAATGTGATCATGGGCAGACCGCTCATTCACAAGATAGGCAGAGTGGTATCCACCTACCACCTCGCCATGGCCTACACAACTAATGACGGGCAGTCAGAAAAGCTCAGGGGAATCCAGAAGACAGCTCAGCAATGTTATATAACTGCTCTAAAGAAGCCTGCAAAGACCAGGCAGTAGCCAACCACAGAGAGGAAGCCCGCTGAGCAGGCTGAGAGGAAGTCAAGAAAAAGGAAGCGCAAAGAGTATCACAGGGAGAAGGACAAGCAGAAGTTAGCAATGGAAAACTTTGAGCCTGCAAAGGAAGAAATAGCCAGAACACTTCCCAGTGGGGAGCATGTCACAATTGAGCTCACAGAGGGTGACCCCTCAAGAACGGTGAAGATCGGGAAAGATATCGATCCTGGAGTAGGGGTACACCTCATAGAGCTGCTGAGAAGGAACAAAGACATTTCCGCATTCTCCGCAGATGAGATGCTAGGAATTGACCCTGTAGTCGTGATCCACAGGCTGAATGTGAAGGAGGATATAAAGCCAGTTAGGCAGAAGAAACGAAGCTTCTCCACGGAGAAAAACCTAGCAATCCAGGAGGAAGTGGAGAAACTCTTGGAGGCAGGATTCATCGAGCCTTGCGATTACCCAGAGTGGTTAGCCAACGTTGTCATGGTGAAAAAAGCAAATGGACAGTGGAGAATGTGTGTTGATTTAACAGATCTCAACAAGGCATGCCCGAAAGACTGCTACCCGCTGCCGCGGATTGACTAGCTGGTGGACTCAACCAGCAAGCACGGTTTGCTAAGCTTTATGGACGCCTTCTCAGGGTACCACCAGATCAGCCTACATAAACCAGACCGGCAGAAAAGTGCATTCATCACCGAAGGGGGAGTGTACAATTACATAGCTATGCCCTTCGGGCTGAAGAATGCTGGGGAAACCTTTCAGAAGACAATGGATAGAGTGTTCATACACCAGAAGGGTAGAAATGTTGAAGTATATGTCGATGACTCAATTGTCAAGAGTGTCACGCAGGCAGGGCATATCATGGATCTGGAAGAAACATTCGCTACCTTGAACAAATACAAAATCAAACTCAACCCGAAGAAATGTGTCTTCGGAGTGAGCTCAGGAAAGTTCTTAGGTTTCCTTATCAGCGAGAGAGGAATAGACGCAAATCCGGAAAAGGTTGAAGCAGTCCTAAGCCTGCCGGAACCTAAGTGCATTAAAGATATCATGCGGTTGACAGGCGGAATGGCCGCGTTGACCAGACTCATCAGCAAGTCAGCAGACAAGGCTTTGCCGTTCTATTAGCTACTGAAAGGAAATAGAGAATTTAAGTGGGGGCTGCAGAAAAAGAAGCCTTTGAGGGTATTAAGGAGCATCTGACTAAGCTCCCAACAATGATCAGCTCGGAGCTGAGAGAAAAGTTGCAGCTGTACATCTCCGCATCAATTCAGATAATCGCAGCCGTCCTGCTGGTAGAGAGACAAAAGCAGCAAAGGCCAATATACTTCGTGAGCCATGTTCTGACCGAGGCAGAGCAAAGGTACAAAGCTGGCCTTCGCAGTAGTAACAACAGCAAGGAAGCTGAAACCGTACTTTGACGCGCACGTAATACAAATCCTCACAAATCACCCGCTGGAGAAGGCGTTACAGAAAATGGATGCATCAGGCAGACTCTTAAAGTGGGCCATCGAACTTTCTGAGTACGAGTTCGAGGTCAAACCAAGGGCAGCCATCAAGGCACAAGCCTTAGTAGATTTCATCGTGGAAGCCTCCTATGAGGAGAAAGAGGATGACATCGAGGTCTGGAAGGTAGAAGTAGATGGATCCTTAGCCCAAACGGGGAACGGAGCAGGAGTCATAATGACTTCCCCAGAGGGAAATGTATTTGAGTACGCCATAAAGTTTAAGTTCAAAGCATCGAACAATGAGGCAGAGTACGAGGCAGCGCTGGCCGGCCTGCGCATGAGCATCGCGGCCGAAGCCCGCAAAGTCCACTTGCAGACTGATTCTCAGCTCGTCGCCAGCCAACTGCAAGGAGCGTATGAGATTAGAGAAGCCGCCACGCTGAAATATGTTACCAAAGTAAAAGAGCTGGCAGCCCAGCTAGTTCACTTTCAGATAGACTTGGTCCCAAGAGCAGGAAACTCCCAGGCTGACGCTTTATCAAAGTTAGCCAGCTCCATACTGCAGAGCCTCACAAGGACAGTGATGGTTGAAGTCTTGGAGGAAAGCAACATTGCTAAAAAGGAGCAGGTAAACTGCATTGGGCAATAGAGAGACTGGTTTGCAGACATTCTGGCATACAAAGTTCATGGCTCGCTGCCCGACGATGAAGTACAGGCGAAGAAAGTGAAGAAAGACGCCAATAGGTATGTGGTGATGAATGGAGAGCTCAACAAGAAAGGCTTCTCAAAGCCACTGCTGAGGTGCATCCCAGAATGGGAGCAAGAAAGCATTATGGAAGAAGCCCACTCAGGAATATGTGCCAATCACATTGGTGGAAAGGCATTAGGGGTGGAAGTCCTAAGAAGGGGTGCATATTGGCCGACCCTAGCTCAAGACGAGCTGGCATATGTGAAAAATTGCGACAAGTGCTAAAAGTACTCCCCAGTCATAAACCAGCCAGCAAATGATTTGACCCCAATCCTCAGCCCGATCCGGTTTGCTCAGTGGGGAATGGACATATTGGGACCATTCACCACTAGGTCAGCAGGCAGAAAGTACCTCATAGTGGCGGTAGATTATTTTACTAAGTGGATAGAAGCTGAGCCGACAAAGTACATAAAGGCAACCCAAGTGAGGATGTTTATATGGAAAAACATCATCACAAGGTTCGGGGTGCCACAGTGCATAGTCTTTGACCATGGGTGCCAATTAGACTGCGACACGATTAAGGATTACCTGGAAGACATGGGCACCAAATACGCAAGCGCCTCAGTCTGCCACCCCCAGAGTAATGGCCAGGCAGAAGCAGCAAACAAGCTGATCCTAACGGCCCTACAGAGAAAGCTGGAAGAATACAAGGGCCTGTGGGCAGACTTAGTCCCAGAAGTCTTATGGGCGAATAGAACCATAGAAAAGGAGTCCACTGGTAAAAGACCTTTCACCTTAGCATACGGGGCTGATGCAGTCGTCCCAGTGGAAGTGCAAATTCCCAGCCTGAGAATACAGCATTATGAACAACAAGGAAGCGAAAAGCGCATGCTGGAAGAGCTAGACTTCCTGCCAGAAGTAAGGCTAAGAGCAGCTCTCAAGCTGGCAGCCCAAAAGAGCAGGATTTCCAAAGCTTTCAACAAGAGAGTCAAGCACAGAGAGCTTCTGCCCAGAGATTTAGTCCTCAGAAGGACAGCAGCAGTGGGAAGAGGAAATCAACATGGAAAACTGTCAGCAAACTGGGAAGGCCCTTTCATCCACGAGCAGGTAGGACCAGGTACATTCCTCCTCGCAGATTAAGAAGGTCAGGTCTTAAGAAACAGTTTCAATGCTGATGTGTTTTAGAAATATTTTGTTTAAGAAGCATGAATTTAAGAAGAAACAGGGATAGTTGTTTCAATTCCGCAAAAACTATATCTAGTTCATGTTATATCAATTAAGGCATTTGAGCCATTTTTATTCAATGAAATACAAGCCTCTACGTGAGGAGTATGTTGCGTACACTTGTTTTAATATATCATGCTTTAGCATCATACACTAACGTGCAAAAGTAAAAAGAAAAATAACACACGCAAGTGTTAGAGGCAAACAGCACCCCAGCGCAAAGGGGCAAATTAACGCATCCCTCCCTGAGACCTCATCTCACCTGCTCAAAGTAAAACAGGGCACCACCTCGGGGACGCCTGAGGGGAAGGCTTAGCACGTTCAACTTGACTAGGAGAGATAAAGGGAAACGAGGAAGATGAGCTACGTGGGCAACACTAAGTTTCTCTTAGTCCCACCTAGCTCACCTCTTTGAGGAGGAGAGAAAAGGGGGAGATAGACATACAATAAGCCCTTACGAAGAGAAATAAGTGGCACAAAAAACCAAGTCGCGGCATAAACAAGCTGAACGACATAAAACAAGTCGCAGCATAAACAAGCTGAACGACATAAAACAAGTCACGGCACAAACAAGCTGAACGACATAAAATAAGTCGCAACACAAACAAGCTGAACGACATAAAACAAGTCGCAGCAAAATAAGCTGAGTGACATAAGACGAGAAATTAGAAAGCTGATTGACACAAATAAGTCTCAGCACAACAAGCGGAATAACGCCCAGACAGACAGCAATCGAATAAATTAACCAGCGTGCAGGCAAACCTCTATCAGAGTTAAATAGAGTGCACAATGCATAAGCACTCAAAATAGATTGAACAAGAAGAATAAAGTTCACTAAAGTTCCTGCCAAAGCACAGTAGAGGACAAAGAAGCAAAAATCACTCAGCAGCCAAATTAAGAAGATAGGGAGGCCCAACCTACGAGACTTCACCAAATGTAATAAAAAAGCTGATTTGCTAAAAGATCTAGATATTGCTATTGCAGGTAACGAAATAAATAGCAGGCGAAACAACAGAGGAAGATCACAAAGTGCATACAACATAAAGCTGAACTCCTGCCCACCAGGGCAGAGTAAACATTCAGCAGGTCAGTTACAATATAGACAAAGCTGAGCCCTCGCCCACCAAGACAAGGAAACACTGAGCAACTAAGGTCAAGAAAACACAAATTTAAGTTAAGCTAGGCAGACCCAGCAACAAAAAACAAAGTATTCTGAGAAGACACAAGGAAACATAATCTTTGGCGGCTATACACCCCAAAGATAGTAACAAAAACTACCTAGTTACAATAGATCTGGGTAAGGGAAACTCAGAGGAACCACTAGAGTAAGAAGGTGACAGCCGCCATAACCTTTATTGATCATCAGCCAAGGACTCCACTCTAATAGCCGCAGCAACGTCAAGGCAGAGAGGAACTTCCAAGGTCAGCACAGCTTGGTTGGGAATCTTGCAGCCGGCAGCACGGGGGTGATCATCAGGGAGATCAAACAAACCAGCCTCGCCTGCAGTCTCAACCTTAGCCCAGAAAGCGTTGAAACGAGCGTGCTGCTCCTCACCTTCACCATACAAGCTGCTAACGCACCGAGCCGCAGCCTCCCATCCACCATCATGGCGATCAGCCAATAGCTTAGCAAAAACAGGGGAGAGCGCAAAAGATTTGAGTGCCTCTTTCCTGGCAGCTTCCAGTTCGGTTATGTGTCCAGCTTGCAGATTTGCAATCTCTGCCTCCAGCGTCTGCACCCTGGCCTGAGAGGTCCCCAACTGCTCCTCGCAACTCTTCAACTTGGTCTAAGTGAGCTGAAATTCTCCCAACTGGAGCTGTAGGGCGTCCGCCCTTTCCCTCAGAGGAGTCACCTTATTGGCCGTAGCATTCCTCTCAGCCTGAGCCTACTGGACCTCCAAATTCTTCTTAGAAAGAATAATGCCTTGTTTCTGATACTCCTTCTCCACTGATAGCAAGGCATTGGATAAATCTCCAACAGACCTGACAAGCTGCACAAAAGACAAAAAAGGAAAGGAGTAAACCAAGGCAGAAATTAGCCAAAAGAAAAATAAAACAAGGCAGTAACGAGGAGATAAAAAAAACAAGAAAAGGCAGAAGCAGAAACTAACCTTATGCAAGTCATGACAAGCCGTAGCAACGGGAAGACTAACAGAGTCGTGCATAGAGTAAGCGGGCAGACGAACTCCTTGAGTCAAACGGTACCCCAAAGTACCACCCTTTTGAGGGTTGTCCACAAACAAAGACTCGTCAGCCCTCACATTCATCAGGGGACGAAAGGGAGCATTCTCAGCTCCAGCTGGACAGAGTATAGGGAGAAGATGGACATCAATGGGAACCTCAGAAAACTCAATAGCCCAGTAGGGCGGAAAGTTCCTCCGGCAGAAAATGAGGTAGTAGACAGAGGGTTCTCAAAAGCATCACTTAAGAATTGGTGAACACAACGGTTAAGTTCACTGGAATTCTAAGTGTCCATCCCCTATCACCATTCCCACCTGGAAGCCCAGTGTTGGCAGATGTAGATGCAAGAGGATCAGGACCAGGAGAGGTGCGAGCCTTTTTAGCTTCAGGCTCATCTCCAGCAGGGGCAGGGGACATTGGATCATCCTCCAAGTCAATAATTGGACGATCCTGCTGGTGAGAACCCCCTGCCCGGGAAAACCCACCTCTTGAAACGCTTCGAAGCCGCCCCCTCAACCCGGAGGGACGCGGCGAAAATCTGGGAAGCTCCATGATAGTCTCGTCAGGGAGCTGGAAGTTAGTAGCTGTAACAGAAGGGACAGCAGTATCCTTCGCAGCAGTGGCATCATCAATAGTAGAAGGAAAGAGCATAACATGCTCAGCAGAAGAAATGGGTTTTTCACCCACAGCAGTGGTCTCAGCCCCCTTAGGGGGAAACAGGAGAACACTATCAGCAAAATCATCAGCAGTAGTTTTTGAATCATTAGAATCTTGATCACATTGTCTTTTGGCAGCAGAAATCTAAGGTGCCACCCGGCCGAAAGCCGCGACAGACTGCTTCTCAGGAGAAGCATCAGGCGCCACTAACGCCTCATATTCTGAAGCCGCCCTTTGAGGGGCAGGCCGAGTCTCACGCCTACTCCCAACAGTAGAGGATGAAGGCTCAGCTTCAGCGCAGCTGGACCCAGCACGCTCAGCAGTAGTTGTAGTGCCAACAACAGCCCGCAGCTCAGTAGGAGCCAGACGCACTTCACCCTTCAGAGAGCCCGCAAACACCTCCAGCATGTCAAAGAGCTGAGGGGGATTTTTAGGAGTAGCTATCAAAGGGTCCTTCCAATTATCAGCTAGCCTAAGCATGCGTTTGTCCAACTTGTCGTAGCCTGAAAGAGAGATGGGCAGAAAAACCAAATAAGGCAAAGAGACAAAATAAAAAAAATAAAAAAAGGGAAGGCAAAGAAAGGACAGAAAGTTGAAAACTTACCAGACTCATGCGTACGACACAAACGCATAGCAGAGAGCTGCTCGTTGCCCACAATATATATGGAGTTGGGCAGCCAGATCTTGGGGAACTTAGAGTCACCAGTCCCCGCTCCCTGTAGAGCCTCAAAAGCCTCTATCTCACAGGCAGGCTCAGAAGGGGAGACGGCAACTCCAGCCATGTTAGTGCGGATCTCTCTAAAGTTGCGCAGTGCGGCATAATTAGAAGGCACCTTCACCCTGAAAAATTTGCCAGTCCAGTCCCTGAAACGGCCAAGTTTTGGGTAGGACAAGACCCTTCTCTCCTTAGGAGCAACATAATACCACCCTGACTCAGTCCCAGAAGCAGATCTCTTCAAGCTCATCAAAGACTTTAACAGATGTAGGGACTCAAGATACCTTCGAAACCTCAAAAACCATAGCAAACAGATTAAAGTATGAAGGGAAGCAGGATGCACCAGAGATATGCAGATATTGAAGGCACATAACAACTTCTCCAGGGTGGGGTCCAGAGGGAACCTCAAGCCCAAATCCAGCTGTGAAGCGAACACAGCAATATGACCAGCAGGAGGAGCTGATAGCTTCGCACCATCACCAGGGAGAACCAGCTCGTAACCCTCCCCAAAACCATAGAATTTCTGCCCAACAGCAACCAGGTTCAGCCTCTTAGCATCCTTACGCCAGCTGGAGTCCAGCACACAATTTTTTGGCCCATAACATTTGTCATCCAGAAAAAACTCGGTTCTTCCCTCCTCTATGGGCTCCACAACGTAAGTGGGCTGACAGTCATAATAGGAGCGGTCACTAGGAGACTCAGTCATCCTGCCCGATTGAACAGCTGGAGAAGGAGACGGTGATGGAGTCTCAGTGCTGCCATCTCGCACTACATAATGGTCAAACCGATGCACGTCAACCATGTTATCAAGCCAAGCAAAACTGTTTAAAGGATGAACATGGGGAATGGGGCTAACAAGAGACACGTAAGGGGGATTAGCCTTGACAGCATCAACTAACATTTTATGGCGCATTGCGCGTAGGGGTGTTCAAATCCGGGTAGTTGGAAACTCGTCCCATGTCCCGATCCGAGAAAACCGGGTACCCGGGTTTCGGGTACCCGATTTTCTCGGGTCGGGTCAGTGGGTACCCGATTTTAAAATTGAAAACAAACTCACTTTTATCTTTGAGGATTAAGATCGTAGTCATAAAAAGCCGTAAATGAAATTGTAAAGAAAAACTTCTCTATAATTACTCAATCAAACATAAATTGAATTTGACTACTAATTGTAAAGAACATTATACTCAAATACTCAAAATTCATAACAAGCTCATTCGACTATTTGAGTAATCAACAACAAGATTCCCCCAAAAAAATCAAATACTTCGTATATTCTTTAATTTGGGAACCAAAAATCCCAAACATGTTTCACGCATGAAAAACCCACAATTATAATTATATAAAAACAAAACAAAAACAAAACTGATATAACCAAAGCAGGAGATCTGAATTCTGAAAACACAGCCGCACTTGGAAGCACCACCACTGCATGCGTCGTGTATACCCTCACGAACTCATTACAATTTAATGCTCACCGCTGATGCCTAGATCTATATATAGATAACATTATAACAGAGATAAAGCAATTGATTTCCTTCTTAGTTTATGACTTTTTCGTATGACATCTTGCTGGGAATCAAGTAATTAAGCAAGTAATTGATTTGTGAGAGGATGGTGAAATTAAAGAGTTTTGAGATAATAACTCTTCAATCTAAGAATAAGATGGAGGAGAGATAGTAGAGTTGTGAGAAATTGAGAACTAAAGAAAAAGGAGGAAAGTGGCGGTTGTATTGTAGGAGGAGAGAGAATAAAAGTGAAAATAATATAAACCCCAAAACTAGAAAAGAGTTGCTGAAAAAAATACATAGTATATGTATTCGGGTCAGCGGGTACCCGCTTTTCTCATAAGCCGACCCATGACCCGACCCAAAAATATGCTATTTTCTCGGGTTGGGTACTCGACCCGTGAATTTCGAAAAAATGAAAAAAATACCTGACTAAATCAAGCCGGGTCATCGGGACAACGGGACGGGTCAGTCGGGTCAGGTATTTTTGAACACCCCTAATTGCGCGCATCCTCAAACGGGTGAGATGGGATAAAGGAATCCCATCCAGCATGAGCACCCACTCGTAATAAGGATCAAAGAAATCAGGACGGGGTTCGCGCTGGAAAGGGCAAAAAGCACTACCCTCAGCGGGATGACTACTGCCTGACCTAGACGCAGCAGTAGGAGTCGCAGCAGTACCCATCCCGCTCGCAGTGGGGGGAAAGTTAGAAGGCATAGCTTTTTGTACAGGAATAGGAGAAGAAGAAGGAGAAACAGGGGAAGTGTGCGCATGGCGCTCACCTGAAAGAGAGGATCGGGAAGGAGAATCCGATCTAGTGGTCGTTTGAGGCTCACTCATGTTCTGGCTATCAGAAGCGTCAGACATTTTGAAATCTACAAAGAAATACAAGACCACAAAGAGAAGAAAAGGCAATAGGGCACCAAAAATCAAAAGATCAGTTTAGGAAACAAGAACAACGAAGGAATAAGGAGAAAAAAATCAAGAATGCAATTACAACAACAGCAAGGAGAAGAAACTGAACAATGACAGTTGGGAAGAATCAAAAGACACAATCTTGTGAAGGAAAAGAAAAAAGGAGAGAAATTGGGTAAATACAAACAACAAAAGGCACAAAGTAAGTACCTTTAAGAGAAAAAGTTGCAGAAGCAACAGAGTACAACAATAATGGTGAACACAAAAGCCCGAGCGAGACGAAAGTTCAAATCTGCAATTGAGAAGAAGAAAGGGGAAACAAGTCAATAAGAGACAAGAATTAAGGAGGGAAAAACAAATAAAGTAGAAACTAAGGCAAAAACAAAGACGAGGAAGCAAGAACTTACTGCAACAATGGAGGAACACGAGCGTTTGGAAGAGAAAGGCCAAAGAGCGAAAATTTTGAAATGACAAGAGTAATGAAGAAGGGAAGGTGAAAGGTAAAAGGAGTAAATAAAATAAGTTAAAAGGGGGGACAGTGATATTAATACGGAATATATGGGCGGTTAGACACAAGGCAAAACCAAACCGCCATGTCACTTCAGTAAAATCAAACTGACGGCCCGGATCGTCAACACGTGTCCCATTCATGCAAAAACGGTTCCCGCCCTAAAAAAAAAAAAACAGAACTTCAGCGGGAGTGATCGAAAATCCTCTCCGCGAGCTCGTCATTTCTCATAACTTCAGCGGGAGTGATCGAAATTCCTCTCTGCATGCTCGTCATTTCTTAAACTTCAGTGGGAGTGATCGAAATTCCTCTCTGCATGCTCGTCATTTCTCAAACTTCAGCGGGAGTGATCGAAATTCCTCTCTGCATGCTCGTCATTTCTCAAACTTCAGCGGGAGTGATCGAAATTCCTCTCTGCATGCTCGTCATTTCTCAAACTTCAGCGGGAGTGATCGAAATTCCTCTCCGCGAGCTTGTCATTTGTTAGAAACAAAGTTATCTTTGACATACAGATAGTGCAACAACACAACTACCAAGATCAGAACTTGACCTCCCAAGTCTCCAGGCCGCATCAACACCCTAGAGACTTGTGGGGCTAGAAGTGTACAGGTTAATTCAGCTGGACGACCCGTTGAGCCACGGCCGGTAAGGCTACACGCTCAGAACAGCTGGCATGAACAAACCTCATGCCATCTCTTGAGGGGCTAGTTGTAGGGGATAGCTCCTGCTGAGCTATTCCTTCCAGCTGGGCTAAGTTAAGAAGACGGTACCTGCATATAAAGAGTCGGCATGAGTGACCTCATACCACCTCTTGAGGGGCTAGTTGTATAGGATAGCTCCCGCTGAACTATCGCCCAGCCCAGCCCCCAGGGTGCGCACTCACTGCCAAGAAGGCAATTAAGGAAGGCTCATTAGCCCGGTGGAGTCAGCCCGCAGAGCTGACCAGGCTGAACTTTCTATGAAAGAGATGGTACGCCTATAAATAGAGGGTAAAGTACAACGGAAAGGAGGTGAGACACTAAAGTTATTATACTCTCTATATCTCTCTTAGTACACTTTCTCTCTCTAAACACTCTCTAACTTAAGCTTCAGAGGGGGGTTCCTTGAGCCACCCCCGAGGGCAGTTTACTTGTGCTGCCTTGTGTAAGTTATTGACGGGACCCAGCTCACCCAGCAGAACCCTTGGATCCATACCTGGAACAGTTAACATTTTAGTTTGTTAAATGTGGGTAGTAAATTTCAATGTATGAATATAATGGATGCTATATATATAAGTAACCTTAGTTTGATTGTAGGTAGCTTAATTTAATTATTAGCACTATATAAATGAATGAACTTGTGTATTGTTGAATGTCAAATAAATGTAAATTATTGAATACTTGCATCATCATTTGCCTAGATACCCGTTCGAGTCTTTCTCAATAGGAGAAAGTCTTGAATAGTCCCCGGTTGGGACTGTTCTTGGACGTTTAATCTTACTTAGGTAGTGAATGTATGTCTCTTTTTCTATTTTAAGGAATATCTTGGCTTATCATTTTCTCACCATGTTCTCTGGGTACATATGTAGGTAAGTTATTACCTACATTGTGTACTTGGAGAACTGGGGGGAAATGCTGTCGGATTTTCCTTAAAATTGAAAAGTTGACATACATTCATTAGTGAGATTAGACGTTCAAGGATGGGTTAGGTTGGAATGATAAGGACCTTTTGGGAGCATTCATTTTTACGCGATATGGATGATATATATGTTATGTACTTTGATTGACATAATATATGTTACATTTATACATTGTTTGAAACGTGTTGGTATGTTTAAAGGCAATTTAAAACGTCAATGGATCGCGGTTGGATGTATGGTAGACGTGATACATTAGAATTTTTTAATGGGGTTCAAGAGTTTTGCAAGAGTGCTTCACAGTATCAGCTCAGAACAGGTGTCAATTACCTTTATTGTCCTTGTGTCAATTGTAATAATGTCACAAGGGTTGATGGTGTTGATACCATCATAGCTCATGTACAATGTCATGGGTTTAGGCCTCAATATCATGTTTGGGTTTGGCATGGTGAAAAGGGATCGTATAGAGAGAATGTTGTTGGCAATGAGACGCATGTTGAAAGTGCCGAGATTCATGTTGAAGAAGAAAATGGGAGTGATGATGGTGGTGATGGGGATGAGACCGAGGATGGTGGTAGTGATCACTTGGATGAGATGATGCGTGATGTTGAAGGTGAATTTGGTGACCGATCTGATGTATTTGAGTCATTATCAGAGACTACCAAAAAGCCTTTGTATCTTGGGTCCAAAAATTACACAAATCACTCAGCCGTGCTTACACTTTTTAACATTAAGTCTAAGTATAATTGGAGTGTTACTAGTTTCACTTCATTGTTGACTGCGTTATGTGATATGTTGCCATATGGGAATGAACTTCCTAATTCCTACTATTATGTAAAGAAACTCGTGTGTCCATTCGGTTTGGAGTATAAGAAGATACATGCATGTCCTAATGACTGTGTTCTGTATCGAAATGAATATGAAGAGTTGGAGGAGTGTCCACGTTGCGGTAAGTCGTGTTACAAGCGATCAAGCTGCAATACTGGTATGAAAGGACCTCCTGCCAAGGTGTTGTGGTATCTTCCTATTATCTCAAGGTTAAAGCGTCTATTTTCAATCACAAAATATGCTAAGAACTTGAGATGCCATGCTGAGGGAAGAAAGAAAAATAGTTTTTTGAAGCATCCTGCTGACTCTCCACAATGGAAGAACATCGATATGAAGTTTAGGGCATTTGGTGGTGAAGTTAAAAATTTAAGCCTTGGGTTGTACTGTGCAGGGACGGTATGAATCCATTTGGCACTCTTAGTACCAAACATAGCACATGGCCGATACTTTTAGTGATTTACAACTTGCCTCCGTGGTTGTGTATGAAACGGAAATACATAATGCTTTCGCTTTTGATAACGGGGCCAAGGCAACCTAGATACGACATTGATGTTTACCTTAAGCCCCTTATTGATGATTTGAGAAAGATGTGGGACGAAGGTGTTACCCTTTATGATGCCCATAAGAACGAGATGTTTCTATTACGTGCTGCCCTTATGTGGACCATCAATGATTTTCTTGCATATGGCAACCTGTCCGGGTACAAGAACAAAGGGCATAAAGCATGTCCCATTTGTATCGATGACACACCGAACGTGTACCTTGATCACTATGGCAAAAATGTGTACGTGAGGACCAGAAAATTTCTTAGGCGCGATCACCCGTATCGTAAGCAGAAAAAGGCCTTCAATGGGAAAGTTGAGGAGGGGGTTGCGCCTAGGCCATTGAGTGGAAAGGAGGTTTATGCTAGAGTGAAGGGTATACCATGTGTTTTTGGTAAAACAACAAAACCAATTGACCCACATGCTCTCTTTAAAATGGAATCAATCTTTTGGAAGCTTGAGTATTGGAAAGAACATGATGTTAGACATTGTCTCGATGTGATGCATATAGAGAAGAATGTTTGTGATGCAATTATTGGGATAATTATG
Source organism: Chenopodium album (assembly GCF_948465745.1). Taxonomy (NCBI): domain Eukaryota; kingdom Viridiplantae; phylum Streptophyta; class Magnoliopsida; order Caryophyllales; family Amaranthaceae; genus Chenopodium; species Chenopodium album. The sequence goes on from NC_137836.1 coordinate 35,058,383, forward strand.
AACATTCCTGGAAAAACGAAGGATGGAAAGAGTGCGCGATTAGATTTGCAAGCGTGAGGTGTTCGTCCAGAATTGTGGGTTCAAGCAAAGGTAGGGAAGGCGAAGGTAAGGGAAAAGGGAACCAAAGATGGTCGACAAAACCATAAGGAGAAGCGCAAGGAAAAGGCCACGGGTATCACAAAGAAGAAAGGTGACGGAAAATACAAGAACCAAAAGGTGTATTTACCTCCAGCTTGCTACACACTATCAAAGGAAGAGAAACAAAGGTTTTGTGCTTGTTTGTATGACATTAAGCTTCCATATAGATTCTCGTCAAACATGAAAAGGTTTGTTTTCTTAAATGGAAAATTGAAGTTGACAAGTATGAAATCCCATGATTGTCACATGATGATGCAAGTATTCCTACCGATTGCAATTCGTGGTATTTTACCAAAGCAAGTGAGAGAAGTTATTACAAGCCTCTGTGGGTTTTTCAATACTATTTACAGCAAAGTTCTTGATCCCTTTACACTTGATGCTCTCCAGGCAAATGTTGTGGTAACTTTGTGCAAATTTGAGATGTATTTCCCACCGTCACTTTTTGACATAATGGTGCATTTGATTCTGCATTTGGTTCGTGAGATTAAGTTGTGCGGTTAAGTCTTTATGAGGTGGTGCTACCCTTTTGAAAGACACATGGGTACACTGAAAGATAAGGTCAGAAATTCAGCCCATCCGAAAGGCAGTATGATATAAGGAATTGTGTCCGAGGAGATTGGGAATTTTGTGGTAGAGTATGTTGCCATTGCTGAACCTATTGGGCTTCCCACTTCCCGACATGAAGGGAGACTTGATGGTCATGACAAAATCGGGTTAAAAAGGATCTAGGATGCTAGAGATCAAATCATGCAAGCTCACCTATTTGTGCTGCATCACATTGCGGAGGTTCACCCATATTTAGAAGAGCACATGGATAGTTTGCGTGTTGAATTTCCATCAAAAGGGGAAAGATCACTAATGTAGTTGCATAATAAGATGTTTGTGAAGTGGTTCCATGATCGTGTGATGCGTCTTTGGATGAGACTGTGTCTGATACAATAAAGTGGCTAGCTTATGGTCTAAAGGAAGATGTTCATTCATTTGAGTGATATGACATAAATGGGTACACATTTTGGACTGAGAATCGGGATAAAAAATCCTCATCAACTCAAAATAGTGGTTTCACTCTTGTGTCTTCATCAAGAGAGTTTGCAAGTGCGAAGGATACATCACCAGTTGACGCACTATTATCATACTACGGACGAATTCAGGAAATATGGGAACTAGATTACCGTGAGTTCAAGGTAGGTCTATTCAAGTGTAAATGGATCGAGAATAATAGGCGCAACGTGAGAAATGATGACTTCACTCTTGTAGATCTTGGCCACTTGCGGGATAGTCTGGAACCATTCATCCTAGCATCTCAAGCTAAGCAAGTGTTCTATGTAACTGACCCATCCGATCCAAAATGGTCCATCGTCCTTGCTGGCAAAAGGAGAATTTTAGGGGTTAGAGAGGTTGAAGACGAGGAAGAATATGATGCATTTGATGATTCTCCCCCTTTCACTGCTCCTACACTTGATGTAGCAACTGATGTAGACAATGATGCTACTTATATTCAATCTGACCACAATGAGGGAATACTTGAATGAGATACTTTTATTGATGCATGTTTTATTTACTAAATATCTTTCGCTCCTACAACCTTGTTTATTTCAGGACGTATTTTAATTTTTTGCATTTTCAACGTATAAGCATGTAATATACACTAAATATATGAATTGTTATGAGGATTACATGTGAATTTGTTATGAAACCAAAGAAGTTGGGTAAGTGTTTGGCTTTTTGATGCCTCAGATTTGATTGCCATTACTGATGACTAACAACATGCTTTGCTTGTTACTGTAGGTGTGTACATATCATGGATCCTAATGAGAACCTTCATTCTGATGAGGATATGGATGATGAAGATGAGGACGAGTTGTATGATATAAATAAGGAGACAGATATGGGGGAGCCGGAACACCAAGCTTATGACGAGTTGCAACATAAGCTTGATGAATATGAGCGTATAGCTGAAAGTGCCCCGCCTATTCTGGATAATGTGGTTTCAAAGTTTGTAGGTGATTCACATTGTCAAACTCAAATGCAAAGCCAAGTGAAAACCACCGGTGGTGGAGGAGGGGTAAAGGCACCGGTGAACAGAAAGAGTAGGGGTGCAACAAATGCTTTCAAGAAACCCAAGGTTCCTGTGGTACTTGAGTTTGATGAGTTAGATCAACCTACTGGCCAATGGCGCGACATATTTTCTAGTCAAGTTGGCATACTAACTCGTAAAATACCAATTACACTTGAGTGGGCCGATGTACCTCACGGGTTGCTTCAAACATTTTGGGACGATACAATGGTAAGTATGATGATTTAAGAACATAGTGCATAACCTGCTCGCGGGATTAGATTCATAGGGCATAACCCGCAAAAAAAACACGCACGAGCATCACTCGAGGCCTGCAGCCGGCAGCTGCCCGGGCAGCAGCCTAGGCTGGTGCAACTTCCTGGGCTGCTGCCTGGATGCTGTAGCTACCTAGGCTGTTGCCTGGGTGCTGCAGCTGCCTGGGATACTGCTTGGGTGCTGCAGCTTCCTGGGTGCTGCAGCTGCCTGGACAGCAGCCTGGGCTACTGCAGCTGCCTGGGTGCTGCCTCGATTCACCTTTTTTTAAAATTAAATGTGATTTTTTTTTACTTGCCTAACGTGGATGTTTGCGCCTATTACAAAGTCTGTTCCATATTCCTGATAAGCTAGCCAAGAGAAAAGTCTTTGAAGCTTTTGTACAAGAGAGATTCAAAAACTTTAAAAGTTACTTGATGACGAGATGGATCCATAAGAAAAGAAGGAAAAAACCAAAGAAAAATGTGACTGCTGCTGAAGAAGAGGAGAAACATGATAAGTAACCGTGGGATTTATATCCACAAATAACGGTGAAGGAATGGGAGAAGTTTGTGGAAAAATCTTCCACTAGAACCGCACTTGTATGTTTTTATTTATCACTAGAGTAGGCTATTGAATTTTTGTTTACTACACTTACTGATGCTTACATATACATCTGAATGTGTAGGAAAAAAGCGAACAAGCTAGAATCAATGGCGGGAATAAATTGTATAGCCATCATATGGGTTGTAAGACATTTGCAGAGTGTAGACCAAAGTGGATCAAAGCAGGTCTATACCCCAAATCCATAATGTCATAATCTGATAAACCACTTTCTTCCACGGTCACAACTTTGGTAAATCTTGCAATTGACTGGTGGTGTGCTATGCATGGGATCGACAAAAAAACTGTCAAGTATGTTATGCAGCCGGATAAGAAAGTAGTAGCAGATGCACTTGTAAGCCAACTTTACTACATATTAATTATATTTTCTTGTAAAGTATATCTTACTTAGAACCGATAACTTTTTGTGTTGTTACAGCTCGAGCATACATCGGAAGTGATTGAAGGCAAGCTCACTCCAAGCATTGAAAAAAAATCCTTTCACCTTAGCTTTGGGAAAACCATACCACCCTGGGCGAGTTATTGGTTCTAGCGGGAAACAACTAGGGTGGGAGAAGGTGATGGGTTTAGAATACACCAGATCAGGAAAAAGCAGATTTAGTGTTAATTTGCCACATCGTATTGATGAGAAGGAAAAGGAATCAAGGCGGAGATACGCGCAGAGCTGCAAGAACAGATGCAAAGTCAATTCAATGTCATTCTAAAGCACATGAACTTGCTGATTTTTCCATTACCCTCGAGTACCCCAGTAGACTCATGTAGTCACCCAGGAGGCCATGAGGACGATCCAGTAGTTGAGAGAGAGGTAATTTCAGTACGCGGACAAATTACGTCATATGAAGTTGGTCAAACGATGTCTTTTGCATGCTTAATTATTTAACTTTTGCAGGTTCCTAGTCCTATGGATGCAGAGTCAATGAAGAGAGCAAATCCGATGCCTGAACCTTTCCCAGATGTTAAGAAAACTTCAATACCTAATCAACTTTGCTTATGTTAGGCTTTCGTTTGTTATTTCATTACTTATGTCCTAAGTCCTAATCAAATATGTAGGAAGAGACGCCTTGTGATCTGAGCTTCTTCACCCCGGGGAAAAAAAGGATGGACAGTTGCAGTTGGTGGGGTATGGTAGTGCACAACCTTTGACAAGGTCCATTTTAAGTCTAATATTAGCATCCACTACATCTCGGTCGGGATCGATTCTATAGTTGCTGGGTTTGAGGACTTACCACTACTAGTGCCTAGAGAGGAATATGATTTTTTTAAGCTGCGTGATGTGACCGGTAGCTTTATGCAATGGCCACGTGATCGGCTGAGATTGGTAGGAGGGGTAAGTATACACTACTTGTATATAGCTACTTGTATGTAACTAGATTGACATGTGCTTTGTGCAATAACCATGTTCTTTTATGTAACTAGATTACAAAGGAAATCAGTCCGCTAAAAGGAAGAAGGTGGAGAAGCCAAAATCCAAGGAAGAAGGTCCTCCTAACATGGAACAAGGACAAGTGTCGAAGAAGGGTTCGAGAGCTTCTTATACTCCACTGGTAGAAGCCGATGTCCTTAAGTCACTTTCGAAAGCATGTACTTTTCTTCACAACCGTGTTAGTGATTTGCCTACGGGTACACATATTCAAGTCAACTTGCCTAAGACATTGTTCCACTACGATAAGGATGCGATCGCATACATTTCTAGAGAGGATGTGGCGGAATTTCTAACCGGTTTCATGCTTAACATTTCCATCATTCAGACTTTCATGAGGTAAATTAATGAGACTATTCCTAAACATATTGTATTTTTGATATTTTCGTACCAAAACAATGCAAATAGTAATTATTTGCCCACATTACTTTCTTGAAGGTCACTACAGGAGCTCCTAAGTAGTAAACCTGATGGTGAGGCAGCAGTTGGGTGGTTATGCCCCGAGCAGACCTCCGTAACCAAATGCTTGCATAACCCTCGTGATGTGGTAGATTACCTTGAGCGGGATATTAGAGAATCAATGCGTGCGGGAAACAAGTTCGTATTAGCCCCCTGTTTAAGGAGTAAGTTTAAATATGTCACTCTTAAGTTGTTTGTTAAGTATAGATGTTGACGTATAATAATTGATGGATTGATATTTGCTTTAATATATATGTAGTCTTCATTGGAGCCTTATGGTGATTTGTGTTTTCAATAACACAATCTACTACTTTGACTCGGCTTGTATCTGGCCGCCAAGGAAGTTGCTAGTGAATAACCTATTGAATAGGTACATACCACTTCCTATTGTTTTATATCATCACCTAAGTCATTGAGTGGTTATGTTTCTAATTTTATGCTTTTTTTTGAAGTGTTATGAAGAAGCTGAATTGTCGTTCGGTTGCGGGTCCTACGTGGAAATATTCGAAGGTAATGCCTTGATATAGTGATTTATTTAATCAAATTGCCTTCGGTTATGGCTATGCATGACTAGATTAGATTTGTGTCATGTTAGTGTGCGCAATAAGACAACGGCGTTGATTGTGCCCTGTACGTGATGAGGTTTATGCTTGACATAGTAAATAGGTGAACGGAAGCTCAACACATTGAGGAGTTATGGTTTTTTTTTGTTTTCGTTCAATTTTGGTTAAAAAACGTACTAAAACTTAGTTGGGTGCTCATTTGATGTGATATCAAAACTTACGCGCCTAAGACTAGGAATAGCCGATTTTGGATAAAAGATGTCCTAAAACTTAGTAAAATGATCTTTTGATATGATTTCAAACATTAGACACCTAAGACTAGTTAATATTGACATGTTATGATAAATAAATAGTTCTTTAGATAAGAAAATGTAGAAATCGGGCAAAGTAGAAGTCAAATAGCCGATTTTGGATAAAAGTCGTCCTAAAACTAAGTAGAATGGTCTTTTGATATTATTTCAAACATTACACACCTAAGACTAGTTAATATTGACATGTTATGAAAAAGAAATAGTTTATACATAAGAAATGTAAAATATGGGCAAAGTAGAAGTGGAATAGCCGATTTTGGATAAAAGTCGTCCTAAAACTTAGTAAAACCATCTTTTGATGTGATTTCAAACCTTAGACACCTAAGACTAGTTAATATGGGTATGATATGAGGAAAAATTTGGTCATTTGATAGAAAATGTAGAAAATAGGAAAGAGAGTACCCGAGGCAACTGCAGCACTCGAGGCAACTACAGCACCCGAGGCAACAACCTCGGGTTATGCCAGGCAGCTGCAGCAGTAGCCCAGGCATATGCCCAGGCAGCTGCAAGCAGCCACCAGGCAACTGCCCAGGCAGCTGCAGCAGTAGCCCGGGCATATGCCCAGGCAGCTGCAAGCAGCCACCAGGCAAAGCCAGACAACTGCCCAGGCAGATGCAGCAGCAGCCCAGGCAGCTGCACATGCAGTTGCAGCAGCTAGGGGTGTTCAAAAAAACCCGACCCGATTGTCCCGACCCGATTTCCCGATGACCCGGTAAATACCCGATGGGAAATTTGGGGAAAAAAATCTGTTTTTTCGGGTCGGGTACCCGACCCGGGAAAATTGTCTCTAATCCGGGTCAGGACATGGGCCGCATTTTTTAATTACCGGGTACCCGTTTACCCGATAATAAATTAATAGTTTCTTTTTAAAAAAAAAAAAAAAAAACCTCCCTTAAAATAAGCCCTGCCCACTTAGAGTTTTATAGGGTACGCCGCTTCCTTCAGTTCTTGACTTTGTCTCTCTTCCTACCTTCTTCTTGAATTCCTTCACCTTCATCTTTCTTCTTAATTTCCCTCTCTCTCTCTCTCTCTCCTCCATCTTTCTTTGTTCAGTTCTCTCTCCTTCCCTATCTTTCTCCGCCCCTCTTTTTGTTCTGCAAATCTTCATTCTGCAAATCGAAGCAACAACAACCGCAATAACAACAGCAACACCGAAGGCAAGGTGCGGCGTGTATGTGTTTGCTTCAGTAAGGTGCGGCTCCACTTTCATCATTCATGCTCAGATCTACAAGAAGATTACAAGTTTCCAATATAAATAATGGAGTATATTTGTTAATTAATTAGGGATGAATATGTATACCCATTTTATTGTGGGTTTTAGTGTTTTACAATTTAATTAGTAGTAAATTAATTTTTATTGTGTTTGGATTAGTATATTCATTCATGGATTTGATATTAATAATGTGAAAATACTCTTTTAATTGGGTTTTTGTTGGGATTATATTGTATTGATAAGAAAGTTATTTTGTTATTTGCTTTTTTTAATTTATTTTATATATTGTTGATTTTTTTTACAAGAAATACTATTATTATGTTGTATAATTATATGAGATATTTTATACTCTTATATATATAAGAGAAATAAACATTAGTGTTCAGAAAGATAAATAAATCTTTTTCAAAAAAAAAAAAAAAAGAAAGAAATTTGGGTACCCAATGTCCCGACCCAAATAATTCGGGTACCCGAGATATTCGGGTCGGGACATGGGACAAATTAACAAGTACCCGAAAACCCGGGTACCCGGATTTGAACACCCCTAGCAGCAGCCACCAGGCAGCTTCCCAGACATCTGCAGCAGCAGCCCAGGCACCTGCAGCAGCAGCCAGACAACTACCCAGGCAGCTGTAGCAGCAGCCACCAGGAAGTTGCCCAGGCAGCTGCAGCAGCCACCCAGCAGTAGCTCAGGCAGCTGAAGCAGCCATGGAAGCATCCCGTGCAGCTGCAGCAGCCATGGGCAGCAGCCTGGGGATAAAAAAATTTGCCTTGTGAGTGGCACCTCATGAAATTTTGCGTACTTTTTGCGTAATTGTTAGTGAATATGGTAAATAAGTCACTTACGTTGATTTTGGATACAAAGCGTACTAAAACTTAGTTGGGTGCTCATTTGATGTGATATCAAAACTTACACGCCTAGGACTAGGTAATAGGGGTATGGTATGAGAAACAAAAAGGTCAAACGAAAAAAAAAAAAAGTAAAAAATGGGCAAAGTAGAAGTGGAATAGCCGATTTTGGATAAAATTCGTCCTAAAACTTAGTAAAATGATCTTTTGATATGATTTCAAACATTAGACACCTAAGACTAGTTATTATTGACATGTTATGAAAAATAAATAGTTCATTAGATAAGAAATGTAGAAAAAAGGTAAAGTAGAAGTCTAATAGCCGATTTTGGAAAAAAAAAACCGTCCTAAAACAAAGTAGAATGCTAATTTTCTATGATTTCAAACATTAGACACCTAAGACTAGTTAATATTGAAATGTTATGATAAAGAAATAGTTCATTAGATAAGAAATGTAGAAATCGAGCAAAGTAGAAGTCAAATAGCCGATTTTGGATAAAAGTCGTCCTAAAACTAAGTAGAATGGTCTTTTGATATGATTTCAAACATTACACACCTAAATTAGTTACTATTGACATTTTGTGATAAAGAAAGAGTTCATTAGATAAGAAGTGTTGAAAACGGGCAAAGTAGAAGTCAAATAGTCAATTTTGGATAAAAACCGTCCTCTAAGTAGAATGCTAATTTGCTATGATTTCAAACATTACTCACCTAAGACTAGTTAATATTGACATGTTATGATAAATAAATAGTTCATTAGATAAGAAATGTAGAAATCGGGCAAAGTATAAGTCAAATAAACGATTTTGGATAAAAGTCGTCCTAAAACTAAGTAGAATGGTCTTTTGATATGATTTCAAACATTAGACACCTAAGACTAGTTAATATTGACATGTTATGATAAATAAATAGTTCATTAGATAAGAAATGTAGAAATCGGGCAAAGTAGAAGTCACATAGGCCTTATTTGGGAGATTTTGGATAAAAACCGTCCTAAAACTTACAAAACCCTCTTTTGATGTGATTTCAAACCTTAGCCACCTAAGAGTAGGTAATATGGGCATTCCATGAGAAATAAATTGTTCATTTGATATAATTGTAGAAATTGGGCAAAGTACAAGTCATGTCGGCCTTATTTGGGCCATTTTGTGAAAGAAACAAACCTATATATGTTGCCTTTGAAATATTTCACATACATTATTTAGTTTGAATTTTATGTAATATGAGTGATGTTTTATGTTTGGTTTTTTATTTTTTTTTCAAAGGTTTGCAAGATTCAAAGGGAAAGCCCGTTAACAAGGGAAGAATTTGATGAAATTCGCGACATGTGGGCTTTTTTAGTGACATTTGATGGCATCTAGGTAGAATAATATATATTAGATAGTGAGATTGAGTTTTTTTTTATTATGAACAATTAATATTTAGTTACTTTTTTTATATGTACATTAATTACATATAATTAGTACTATATATTATTTGTGAGTGTTATATATGTTATTATTATGCATTTTATTGTTTTTATTGTTTTATTATTCTTAAATTTGTAATATTTTAATTATTATTAATTATTAATATTAATTATTATTATTAATAATAATATTAATAATAATAATAATAATTTTTAAAATGACAAATTAATATGTATATCAAAACATGTCACTAATACTATTATTATTAATTAATATATATTTTGGAAAAAAAAAATTAAACAAATGGCAAGCGGTTTGGCGCCAAAACCGCTTGCCATTATACTTGACATAATATTATGTTAAGTGCAAATGGAAACACCTTTTCTTTGTCTGTACTTATGCTAGAGAGATTTGGGTGAAGCTGTTGAATCTGTTTGGGGTCCACAGGCCTGCTTGGGCCTTTGATGCTGAAATTTCCTGGATTTCCAGAATCTGCATGAAAAATAGACCAAAAAATAGATTGTTGGGTATGTGCTTTGCTGAAGCTGTCTATCACATCTGGATGTAAAGAAATTCTTTGATTTTCACAGGAAACTGCAAACCTATTGACATAGTTTTTAGAGACATGTTGTTTGCTTTTGCTTGTAGGTGTAATATTAGTGACAGGAATTTACTTATCCTGTAAGCTTGCCATTTGTTGCTTTTGTTGTCTGCTCTTGCTGTCTAGTCCTGCTATAGGGTATGTCCTGTAGCTGAGTCTAGGAAGGGGCTTGTTGTTTGTGTTCAGGTCTTCCCTTTCTCTATCACCCTTCCTAGAAGGTGGGTAGGGTTTTTTTAGGGATGACTGAGTTCCTATTTCCGTGGTGAACCCTTCCTAAAAGGTGGCATCACATTAATAGGAGCTTTTGGGTAGTTGTTTGCCTGTTTTCCAGGCTTCTGTAGTGTGGGGTTACAGCTTAGCTTTGTAAGTTGTAACTTTTATGCTCTTTTGGTAATGAAATTTTCATTTACCAAAAAAGAGTGGCTACCCCTTCTCTGCCTTAATATTGTCTTTTCCATGTCATTAGACAATTTTTCCACTCCTAGTGCATGCAATCAATCCAATCATGCCTGGAAATCCACGTTCCTCTCCGATTTGTAGCAGCCTTTCCATATCATTACCATTTGGCCATCTCAAGTAATGATCACCAAATTGGTTTATGACACCTATGGTAACTTTTCTAATGCCAACTTCGGGGTACTTCAGCTTATTCTTATGTACTTATCACAAGCGTCGGTGGCTAAACTATAAGATAAACTGCCTAATTATTGCAGTGCACGTTTGTAGTGGAGACAAGCCTCGATGCCCAGTAGCATTTCTCCTTTGTTGGAACTATGTATCATTTTTTATTACTCCATACATAACACGTTCAAACACATGATTGTGCATTTGGAATCTACGTCAGGAAAGATCACTTGGGTAGGCCGGAACTTTTGCAAAGTACTCATTGTACAAACCCCGCACATGACCTTCTTCACGCCATCAATCACCACGAGGAACAGATTTTTGTGAAAATTAAATAAAATTTAATGTAGATTTGACAATGGGTTCTGAAAAGTTATCACATGGAAGACCATCACATGTAATAAATGGATTTTGAAAAGTCATCAAATTGATTATGAAAAGTATTAATAGACTCTGGAAAAGTATTCATATAGAGTCATCAAATCAGTGGATTTTTAAAAGCATTTACTATTGAATTTTGAAAAGTTAGAAGTATAGTAAGATTCTAAAGAGGAATTGACAAATCACAAGAACACTGTTTCACACATAAAACGACAAATATTTAAACTTTATTACATGGTTGGAATACAATTCATTACACAAAAATTACCGATTGGAAGGTTAGACACATTAAACTAAACATAATACTACTAAAACACAACAAGAAACTGAAAACATTGAATAAAAAAAAATACTTAAAACACAGCACTAACACATTGCAACCTATTCCATAACATGACATTAAAATGCCCTAAATTTGCTAAGGTATTCTTGGAATGGGGCACAAACTTCTTTGGCACGCAATTGTTGAGGCATGTCCCAATTCATTTTATATTGCAGTATATGGATGTTTCTGTCATCTAGTTTGATTTGCTTCTTTCTTGTTCTCCAATTCCAGCCTTTCCATATCTCTATCAAAGGCCTTATCCCTCATCTTGTCATACAGTTTAAGTTTGTCACTTTTTTCTCCTTTTTACCTCGACTTAGCCTTCTTCACACCATCAGGACATGGTACAAAATCATTAGCAAGAATGTCTCCCCTTGTTGGTTTATTTGGTGTTGATCTACCACCTTCATCCCTTGATCTAATCTCTTTCCACTTCTAGAGCTCCATGGGATTTTAACCTTCGTGGGCTTCTTTGATAAACAACCACGTCCTAACACATGAAATTTTGCTCTAAGAGTGATATAAGTGTCACTTCCACTCTTTATCAAACTGGAACTTCCCATAGGAGTTTTATGGATCTTATGGGCCTCAGCAATCACATCATAAACATTTAGCTCGCTAAGTATCCTTGCCTTGTTGACGTTACCAAACCACTTGACAATCGCAGGAGCAATTCTTAACCACCGTGCCTTCAGACTACCAACCATAGGACACTAGAACCTTCTGCCGGAATACATTCGACTTTTGATTTGTTCCGTTAATTTGATCATTTTTTGTGTTCATGTACATAGATATTATAGCGGTTGTCTTTGCATCATCCCAATTCAATTATCTACCTCTTCAGTGGGTTTAGGAGTGGGATTAGGTGTAGATTGGAAGGTCGGTTGTGTTAGGAGTTCGGTGAAGTTTCTTTGGGTGCATGGAACATCCAATTCGTCCTCCTCATCATCGTCTTCTTCCTCTTCACCAACTGTCAAATTTTCATCTCTGCTCTCGCCTCCTCCGGGTATTGACTGACAAGAATTATTGAAAACACTACCTAGATCATATTCACCGTAATTGGTTGGTAATATTGGTTTAGTTGAGAAATTTGATTGATTTGGTTGAGATAGTTGAAGCTTGGTGAGTAATTTTGACAAATCCCTTCGAAATTTAAGGTGAAATTTTGAGGAATTACTTGTGAATAATTTTGTGGGCGATTAGGGGAGTTTGAAGAGAATTTTCTTGATGTATAGGATAATTGGGTGGATGTTGTTGTGGATTTTTTTTTTAAATTTTTTTTTTTTTGCGCTTTGTTTGAGGCTTTGGATTATTAAAAACATTATTAGGAATATTTGGATCCATAATTAGGAATATTTAGATTCATAATATTTGGAAGAAATTAAATTGGAACACTAACTTTTTTTTTATAAAACATATGGTATCAAAAAGGGGTAATTTTGGAGGTTGTCAAAACTAAATCATTATGAAAAGGCCTTTTTTTTTTTTAGGGATATATCAATACGAGTGTCTATTAATAGAGAATGAAAAAATACGACTGTTGGCAATTTTAAAAAAAAAAATAATATTAAAAGTTATTAACATTACAAAAGTATAATTGTAACATTAATAACTTAACCATTGGAGATCCAAGGGAATGCATCATGACACTTGGCGAGCTACTGCATGCTGCCGTGTATGCAAATCCATAAAGGTGAATTTTTGTTAGACGAATTAATTTCACAATCAGTTTAGTACACCAAACCATTCACATTATTCATGCCATTGTTCATCAATCTCTAATTTTTTAAACATTATTTTTTTAAATTGTAACACAAATAATTTTAATTGTTCATTGTTAAAGATGCTCTTATCAAGGTTTATCTAAAATCGAAGTGTTTTCAAATAGTTATTTTTTTAAATCCAAATTCAATCTTAAATCAACCAAAATTACCTCGAAATTAATTTTACCCTGTAATTTACAGTCCAAACCTATTTGGTATTGACTCAACGTTTATCTAGAACCAAAAAAACTCAACCCAAAACTCATTGATGGCTTTCTACCAAGGCTAGTTTCAAGCTTCCCCCTACTAGAAGACAAAGACCTAAAATTTATGGCCTTAACGAACTATGTTGTATGTCCATTACGCAACAATTGCTTCACCTTTCTTCAGAGATTGCGTTTATACATTCTGTCTTTTAGATTTTCAAGCAACATATGCCTTGCACATACTTTTTTTTTTCTTAGCATTAGCTTAATAGACAAAAATAAAATTACACACTTAGGAGTAAGGTCGGTAAACTAGCCAATGAAGCCTTACTAGCTCCAATGATACCAATATTTCAAATACAACTCTTACAAAACCAGCCGATTTGAAGAACCAAGTAGAAGACTTTGAGCATGCTTTACCATTATTGGCTTTGCATCCATCATTCCATTGAACCTGAAGAATGGACGGAATAGTAGAGAACACAAAGCTTTTGGTAGACAACGACATGAACCTCGAAGAACACAAATATTCCCAAAAAGTAGATAAAAGGTTAGGAAAATAAGACGACCTCGACTTGACAATACAAACTGAGTCACTTTTACTATTAAAAGAGACTCGGTACCCTTCACTGTGGATACCTTTGATCTCTTCTCTAAGGAAGAAGTCATTACCTATAAACCCCCACAAGAAATTTATGAGAGCCCCCATGTTGAAGAGTAGACTTGAGATAAAGGTTTTTCAAAGTAATGAATTGAAAATCCATTGCTAAGCTGAAATGAAGGATACCAATGGATAACCTTCCAAAACTCTGATTAGAAAAATCAGAAGAGTTAAGAGCACACAAACAACAAGCCAAGACCAAGCTTCCATTCCAAAACAGTCCACAAGAAACCTCAAACCCCGAATTTACCCGACCCCGAAAACCCAAAAAACTAAAAGAGGAGCGTGGGCATCGAAGGGCGTGAGGTTTATTTTCAGCAAATTCATAGCCTCATCAATCCCCTATCTAATAATGTTCAGCATGTACATTTTCATGGTATGTGCTTGGAGGTTTTTTTTTTTTTTTGATGAAAACAGAAGCATATATTACTTGGACATTATGTCCTAAATATTACAAACCAAGAGTTCACAACCTACATATACCCAAAAGGTAGGTTGAAAGCTAATATATACATAAGTGAACAACCAAGAAAATAAAACTAGATTAAAATTTCTAGATATAACTAACAGAGGGAAGAACCAAAGACTAAACAGAAGCAAAAACCCCCATAGCTCGAAGATCTGCATCATAAGCTGCTCTAACACTTACTGGAATTTCATAATGAGGCTTATGTCCAATATGCATATCCATGGCATATTTAGAAAGATAATGGGCTACAGAGTTGATCTCCCTTGGAATATGATTAAAAATTATAGTCATATCCTTATCCTTATTTCTGAGAAGTCTCCCAACATCTATGATCAAAGCAGCAAGTTCATGGTGAGGATCTTCAGTATCCTTGCTCATCATTCCCTTTATAGCCTTAGCATCAGTCTCCACCTCCAAAAATTGAACAGGGATAGCTCTAGCATAGTTTATTCCTTCACGTAAAGCATAGAGCTCAGCAGCTAGAGCTGAGTTGGCATTGTACTTACTGGAAAAGCCAAAGTACCATTCACCCTTATCAGTTCTGAAAACACCTCCTCCTCCAGCCTGCTTAGAGTTTTTCCAAGCTCCATCTGTATTCAGCTTCAGAAAAACCAGCTCTAGGAGGATGCCACTTAAGAATAGAAGCAGTAGCACTCCTTTCTGTAAGTAGAATTCCTTTACCTTTATCAGAACCCTGCAATACAAAGGAATTTATTTGATAATCAATTATAAATCTGTTAAACACAAAGTTACAATTGTATGTCTCATTGTTAAAAATAACTCCATTTCTTAACTTCCATATATGCCACATCCCCATAGAAAAGATTGCTCTCCACTTTTGAGTCTGAGAAAGATTGAATTTAAGCCAAACATTCCATTTAGAGTTCATAAACATGCCATAATTGAACTTAGGGGGAGGTTTGACTTTTTGGAAGATCATTTTCCAAAGAATAGAGGAAGAGGTGCAATCTCTAAACAAATGAAGGAAAGATTCTGGAAGACTGTTGCATCTAGAACAGATAGGATCAAAATAAGGGATTCTAGTAGCAAGCAAAGAAGCAGAAGGGGTAATGGACAAGACACAATTCCACATAAACATTTTGTATTTGAAAGGGACTTTGATTTTCCAAAAAATTTTCCAATTCAAATGAAATAGCAGAGGAATAAGCACAGGAGTTGTAGACTGGAAGTAAGCAGATTTTATAGTAAAAGACCCGGAATTGTGGTACAGCCATCTAATTTGATCAGGGGAAGAATATGAATCAACAATTGAAAGAGGGGTGGAAAGTATAAGAGGAATGATATGAGGAGGTAGCACATTATCAAGAAACCATTTCCCATTTCGAATGATATTAGAAACTCTCCAATGCTCTTTGGAAGTAGGGACTTCAACAGATATGATTTTATAAAGAAGGGCTGTGTTCATAAAAGCTGGCCTTATATTTATTCCTAGACACCTACCCATAAGAGTAAGTTTCTAAGGTTCCCTTAATCTCGACAACAGTTGTGGAGTAAAGGATACTGCCAAATCTGACTGGGGGATGCAATTCGGTTGATCATCCCAATCTAACGAAGTCAAGGCAATATTCCGGGCTTCCTTAAACCACTGAGTTGAACCAGCAACTGCCTCTCTAAAAGAGATTGGATGAGATGCAGGGGGGTTGATAACCACCGAGGGCTCAGTAGAAGTGACTGCAGAGGGAACATCAGCAATTACATCCAACATCATCTCCTCATTTGTACTACTAGCATTAATATCATGCCTCTCTTCCATAATATGGAAGAGAAGAATTTACACGTACCTCAACTTATAAAGTTTAACTTAAATGAACTCCCAAGGCCTCCACACCCCTGGGCATGAAGGAAAATCCCTAGTGATTCACAAAAGTAAACAAATATAAGATTGATAACATTTAGAAGT
Source organism: Chenopodium album (assembly GCF_948465745.1). Lineage (NCBI taxonomy): Eukaryota > Viridiplantae > Streptophyta > Magnoliopsida > Caryophyllales > Amaranthaceae > Chenopodium > Chenopodium album. Next base: position 35,074,628 of record NC_137836.1, read on the forward strand.
TAGAGAGAAGTCAGAGAGAAATTCTAGAGAGAGAAGTCAGAAGTGACTGCTTGGAGGTTTGCTCGTCTTAATTATGAATTTGACTCGTTGATTATTAATCTACAATTGAAGGACTATGTTTAGGTGAATGATTAACTGTCCCATGTCTCGAAATCTAAATCTTCTAGAGCTTTAGGCTGTGCTGCCTATTGGGATAAATTTTGTTGTAATCTCTTAACACTTCTTATATTCTTTATTACTTGACGTGCTTTAACTTGTACATTGTTCACCACCCTTCTTTAACCTTCTTTTGTGAATAATATGTAAGGAAACACATATTTCCATGAGATCTTTTTGAATTCATCTCAATAAGTACTATCATAATACTACATCCGTTTCATATTATTTCGTACTATCATAATACTACATCCGTTTCATATTATTTGCAAATAAGTACTATCATAATACATCTGTTTCATACAAGTATTATTTACACTATTCAACACCCTCCTTTAATCTCACTTTATATCAAATCGTTGCAAATAATATATAACCGAGGTATTATATAACTTTCATAATTTTTATATATAGGAAGTATCTTAAAGTCATGATTGGAGTTAGAACGAAAGTTTTCAGAAAAGATCACGAGACTCCTCAATTATTGATGTCGATTGTACGGTTCAACTATTGAACTATTCAGAATTAGTAGCACTGTCAAAACGGTTTGACAGTTCGGTTTCGGTTTGGTTTGAAATCGGTTCGGTATTAAATCGGGTCGGTTTGGAATCGGTTTAATTGTCTCACGGGTCGATTTTGGTTCGGTTTAAATAGTTATCAGTTCGATTCGATTTTGGTTTATTCTTGAGCGGTTTTAATTCGGTTTCGGGTTGTAAACAGTCCGGGTAATAAACGGTTCGGTGCAGACGGGTTGCGGTTTGTTAACGGTGCGGTGTAAACGATTTTTATCCCGGTTCAAACAGTTTCGGGTTGGAAACGGTTTCGGGTTAGAAACAGTTCGGTTCTTTTTTGGTTCAGTTTATAATTGGTCTGTTCTTTTTTGGTCCAGTTTTTAACTGGTTCGGTTCTTTTTCGGTTTAGTTTATAACTGGTTCGGTTCTTTTTCGGTTCAGTTTATAATTGGTTAGGTTCTTCTATGGTTTAACGTTATTCAGATCGGTTCCATTTCAAGTTTACTAAATTACGGTTCGGGTCGGTTTTCGGTTTCAAAAAATAAATTGTTTATCGAGTTGTTTGGATTCGGGCAGTTAAATGGTTTTGGTTTGAAATTTGATAGTACTCGCTAACCTTTTGCGTTCACAAGTTTTATATAAAGTCGCGAATCATTTCATATTTAGGCATCATATTATAAACAAATTCTCATTGATTTTATAAATACATATTATGTTTTGTTTCAAGTTTAGTCATACTGATCTTACTAGTTTATTACGAAGTAGATTATAAGAGTTAGTGTATTAATGTATTATTGTTTTACAATTAGGTTATTATATGCTTCTTATTTAATCATTTATATACTACGCGTAGTATCATAGTCATGATTTGATGAGTTCTTGTGAAATGGAAATTTGCAATTTGGTAATTCGATACTTGATTAGTCAACAAGACTGATAATTATGACTCGTTTATCATTATATATTTTCATGAAATTATGAAGATATTACAAAGTACTTTGATTTGTATAATGAAATAAAACAGTAATGACTAATTAACAAGGTAGTATTGATTAGTTCAATCGATCATATGTACACATTATTAACACATGGCATCTAACTATCTCATAATTAAATATTCGTATCATCGTTATTCGTATGTATTAGTACAAAGTTATAGACTCATGAGTGATCTTTTTAAATTTATCTATTTATACATTTTATTAATATAACGTTTTATAATTTTTACGTGTATGAAAATAAAGATATATACTAGTAGATATTTTAATACGTCTCTTGGGCACTGATCCCGATCAAATGGGGCAAAAAAACACTTAAGAATTGAGGGAATAATATTTTGTAGATGAATATACAACACACAAACACACACGGATCACCACTCTCAACCATAGATTAAAAAATCAATGGTTAGATTCTTTCTCCCACAACACACACGGATCACCACTCTCAACCATAGATTAAAAAATCAATGGTTAGATTCTTTCTCCCACAACACACACAGATCACTGTAGATACCCAAATGTGTCTCCCCAAAACCAAACCTAGTGATGAGTGTCTTTCACGTCGAATCATAATCGAATGATGTGAAAGTGTGGAAAGTCTAGTGTTGCGGATAGTTTTAATTCTTTTCTCTTCTCTCTGTTTTTGAAAACTTATTTTAAGAAAACAGCCAATCCAGTTTGGTTGGTTCATGATAAGGATCCAATAATGGTGTTGTTGGATGGGTTTTGAAAAGACCTTTTCAACGATATATTATAAGCCCAATTCCGATGAATATCGAGGAAGTTATGGCCAAAATACTAAACTGGGCCCAATTTGGTTTTTATATGCGGCCCAATGATCTAGAGGAGGGCCTATTATTAATTATCATTCCTAAAGCTATTAGGATTGATTATAGTCTTTTAGAATACTCTAGGAGGTTCTTTTAAATCCTAATGGAGTTAGGATTGATAATTATGTTTTAAAGAGTTTGAAATTGAATAAAACTACTCCTTTTAAGAATCCTTGTTTTGTACGAAGTGGAATATATTCAGATTTTATTTTTGTGATTCATAATATTTATCCAAATTTTATATGGTTGGATAGATCTTGAAATTATCTTTCCAATGATATATTATAATATTAAATCCGAGTTATAACGAAAAAGATATGAATGAGACATGAAACTCTATCCAAAACTGACACCCTTCCACTATTTTGGCCATATATTTTTTTCTACAAAATAAATTAATCTGATTCTAATTGGGTTGGAAAGTAGACTTTAAGAGCTTTCCAACGACATATTATATGCCTTATTTGGACTTTTGGATCAAAAGATATGATAAAAACAAAAACCCGTGAATTTCTGAAGTCAGCGCCTGGCGCCAGCCATTGGCGCCTGGTGCTAGCCATTGACGCCTGGCGCCAATAAGCTGGTGCTAGCGCCAGCTCTGTTTTAGGTGCACCAATCTTGTTTTACGTGCGCCAAGTGCTCTGTTTTGATATTTTATCTTTTTGGCTGATTTCTCTATAAATAACGTCGTAAAAACTCCGTTTTCATTCACCAACTCTCATCAAGTTTTCTTTATTATTCTCTCTCTCTCTCTTTTTCTAAAATTGCTTTTCACATACAAAATTCCGCATTCACAAGATCTAGAAACACCTAGCCATATTCGAAGTTGCCTTCGCCCTAGACGTGAAAGGTTTTAATTTCTGAGGGTTTAATCCCAAATCTCTATTTCAATTATTTAATTTAATTATTTTGTTTATTATTTTCCTTGAAGTTACTAACGTGTGTATTTTGTTATTAGAAAGAGGTACGAGGCATCAAAGTAAGTACTTTAATGGTTTTTATTGATGTTATTATGTAGAAATCATGCTTAGGTTGTTACTATGATTCCTAATGTTATGTTAGGGCGTTATGATATTCCTAGTATCATGTCTAGGGTAACTTTAATATTAAATATGATTGTTACGATGCTTCCTATGTTCTTCCTAATATTTATGATTGTTAGTATCATGTTAAGGTTAAAGATTTGATTTTTATTGCTTAGTGACATGCTAGGGTTTGTTATTAATCTTGTTAGTATCATGCTTAGGATTTTGCTATTATTATTATGCTTTAATATTAACATGAACATGATTATGATTATAATTGTTATAATTGATGATGATTATGAATATTATTATTATTATTCAGGTGATGATTATTTTATGATTATTATTGTTATGATTATAATTATTATTCATGATTATTATTATTGATTGTATATTATTGTTGCTTGATGATTATTGTTATTGCTTGATCACCTTTTATACATGTTTAAAGGGAATTTGTACTTGTAATCACGCTTAATAAGATAATTAATAATCTTGTTAGGGTTAATTGTGATTATAATTCAAGTGATCGCCAATAATAGATTTATTTGTGCATTAATATTCAACCAACATAGATAAACAGGTTTAGGGTTAATCTATTGATTGCATGTTAATTAAAAAGCGCACATGAATACGATCAGAATAAAGTAGAGGCCTATTATTAGGGCAGGTTCAATCTCTTTTAGGTTGGATTTGTACCTTCATCCCCGAACCCTTATTTGGTTCTAGACCTTATGGAGTTGACGATCTCTTGGATCGTTAAGGGGTGTAACCTTCACCTCGTGAACGGTTTACAAGTTCCTAAAACTTGTTGGCGACTCTTTTGCTCTATCTTCTTCCCTTTTGGATGCCACCGTACCTTAGTGTATGATCACAGTGGGGTTCAAACTAGGGGATTAACGCTTGAAATCTATTCCCTACAATCACCATTCTCAACCATAGATTAAAAAATCAATGGTTAGATTTACATGAAACCCTTTTGAAACCCTTTCACTCTCACTCTCACTTTACCACTCTCACTCTATTCTCACAGGCTCACGGCGCCTCTCAGATCTCCCTCTCCGTGACATTCATTCTCACGGGCTCACGGCGCCTCCGTCTCCCTCATACATTCATTCACGGCTGCCAGAATACCAAACCTTGAAGCTGTCCTGATCTCCCTCTTTCTCATCGATGTTGTTGCTGCCCTAAATATCCAAATTCAGGTATGAACTCTCTCTTTATCGTACTTCTTGCGATGTTGTAGTGTAGAATCTGAGCTAGGATGTAGAATTCAGGTATGAAATTCTTAGTAACATGATTTAACCAATTTATAATGGAGGAAGTATACAAAATATATATATAAAATTAAATTGAAGAATTGTATAATTCACATGCAAGCACTTAGAAATCAAACATTAATTTATTTAGGTATAGTAGCTTGTCGATAATATATCATGGTCATTGGCACATGATATTTTTTGTTTCCATCGATTTTAATTGATATTTTTTGTTGGTATGAATTGGGTTTTTTTTATTATTATTTATATTTTGTTTATGTATTTCTTGTAATGTATGGCAATTGAAAATGTAAATTTGGGGATGAATGGATGATAGTAATAGTATATAAAAGATGGCCAAGTTGTTGATTTTATATATATAAATGAATAAATTGACTGAAAGTGTTGAAGAATGGGGTTTTGTTTATAAGGATGTATAAGTTTAATTGTTTTAGGAATTGAAAATTAGAGTGAATTAGGAATTAAATTGACAAAAAGTGTTGAAGAATGCTATATATTCCATTAAATTATGTCCAGGAGCATTACTAGTCTATTATAAACTGAAGTTTGGGCCCAAATGTTGCTAAAATAATAATGCATCAAATTTCCCTCAAAAAAAAAAAAAAGTCTACAATTTGATGATCAGAGTCAATTGATTAAGGGTAATTGGTAACACACGAACATTTAAGAGACAGAATTGTACATATTTGAAATTATTAGAACATTTCCAATCATATATTCTCATTAATAAACTTCTATGCTGCTCTTCTATTCTGCTGCTAATCTGTTCTGCTGCTGCTGTTCTATTCTGCTGTTCTGCCATGTCTGCTGCTCTTCTATTCTGCTGCTCTTCTATTCTACTGACTGTTCTTTGCTGTTCTGATGTCTGCTGACTACTGCTCTTCTATTCTGCTGCTCTTCTATTCTGCCATGTCTGTTGTTCTTCCATGAAATGTGTTGTTTTGTTTCTGTTTTTTTAGTAATGGAGCAAGGGTTTGGAAATTATGATGAGCATACTATAGATTCTCAAGACACTGTTCAGAATCAAGATTCTTCTCAACAACAAGTCACTACCACTAGTGGTAGTAAGCGTCAACGAACATCAGATGTGTGGAGGCATTACACCTTTTTTGATAAGTTGGTTGGTGTTGCTCTGATAAGATATGCCCGATGCAATGTTTGCGGTAATGAATATAAAGCACCAGGTACGGCTGGTACCTCCACTTGTAAAGCTCATACTACCTCATGCATGAAAAAACATCCACATCATCCTGGACAAAAAGAAAGTGGTGTTCAGCCTTTGTTTAATCAAACTTGTCATTTACAATTGCTTGCTAAAGCTATAATTTTGCATTCCTATCCTTTAAGTATTGTGGAGCATCATGGCCTTAGGGAAGTTTTTACGAATCTGAATCCTAATGTGAAGCATGTGTGTAGAAACACTATTTTAATTAAAATATTGTATTGTTGAGCATGATAAGTTTAAGTCCTTGTTGTTGCAAACTTTTTCTGGAATTGAAGGTAGAGTTAGCTTCACTTGTGACTTGTGGACAGCATGCACTAATCGAGGTTATCTCACTTTAACTGCACATTATGTTGACAAAAATTGGTGTCTAAGGTCTAAAATTCTAAATTTTAGATATTGTGGTCCTCCTCATACTAGTGTTGAGATAGAAAAATTTGTGAAACTTATTGGGGAGTGGAAGCTTCAGGGTAAAGCTTTTGCAATTACTGTTGATAATGCTCGATCCATGGATGTCATGGTTAATATTTTGAAGAAAGATTTAATGTTGACTTCTCCTCTTCCTTGTAATGGTAAATTTTTTCATATTCGATGTTCAGCTCATGTGTTGAACATTATTGTTCAAAGAGGTTTGAAAGAAGTTGATAGTAGTGTTCAAAAATTGCGTGAAGTTTGTAAATATATTGATTCTTCGGACTCTAGGCTTACTCAATTTGAGCATGCTCTTTCTGAGGCTAATTGTGTGTTTAATGGTAAGTTACGTCTTGATGTTGTGAATCGTTGGAATGCCACCTATACGATGCTCCAAAAAGCTTTAGAAGCAAAGGAAGCCTTGAAAGTGGTTATTGATAAGTTTATGGGTTATGAATTCAAACTTTCGGATGATGAATGGGATACCCTTGCAAAAATATGTAATTTCCTAAAGCCATTTTATGAAATCACTGTGTTATTTTCTGGTTCAGAATATCCTACTGCAAATTTGTATTTTGCTAGTGTCTTGAAAATTGAGCACACAATAACTAAAGCCCATATAGACCCTAAACTTGCACCCATGGAAAAAGTTATGCTTGAAAAGTTTGAGGGCTATTGGGATGACTATAGTTTGATCCTTTCAATTGCTATTGTTCTTGATCCTCGCTATAAGCTTATTAAAGTGACAAAGATGTTGAAAGTGATTTATGTTGAGGAGGCATGTGTTGAAAAGGCAAAGGTGATTAAAGATGCTCTTTTGGAGTTGTATAACTTTTATTCATCTAGCTTCTCTAGCTTCTCTCTAGCCCTTTGAAGAAGAGTCCCGGTGGTTGCCTTCATCGGATTCTTTCTTCAAAGGGTTAGATTGAGAAGCTTGTTTCTTGTTCTTCAATGTCAAAATACAAACCCTAAGGGTTTTTGGAACTTTGGTCTGTTATTCGACCTTCATTCAAGGTCAAAGAAGCGGCGGCTGTTTTGGTCGGGTTGTGCTTAAAGTTTTAATTTTTCTCTTGCTGGGTTGTTTCTGGGTTTTCTGGGTTTGATTTCTAAATCAAACAAAGCTGCTGGACGATGCTGCGAAGTTATTGGTTCCTTCTTCGATTTTCTGGGTTCTTTGCTCGAGATTGAAGAAGGGTCTAAGTTTGGTGTTCCGGTGGTTGTCCTGTTTGGCGCGGCGGCTGGGCGGTGTTTCATGCTATTCTTTCCCAGCAGCCGGATTGTGGTTGAAAGTGTCGATTTTTCATTTGCTTGGCTGATTCCGATTGGTTGCTGGGCGGTGGTTCAAGTCTATTCCTTTTCCCAGCAATCGGATAGTGCTGAAAGTGTTGTTTTTTGTTTTGCTGAGCTGATTCCGGGTTTTTTGGGCTTCTATTTTTGAATCAATCCCTCGCGTTCTGGGTTTATTTGCTCAAGGTTGATGCTGTGTTATGATCTAGCTTGCTGGTGACTGGGTTTTCTGGCCTATTTCGCTGGTGACGGGTCTAGCTCAGTGGGTTCTTTGGTTGTGGGGCGCGTTTCAAGGTGGTCGGCGAGTTTCGACTATCGTTTTTCCCCCTTGCTGGTGTTCTGTTGTCGGGGCTCTATTGAGGTAGTTCGCTGCCATCTGGTTGCTTCTCCCTGGCTGGTGTGTAGTCGTTTGAAGTGGCTGCTGGGCGGTGTTTTGGGTTTTCGTTTTCTTTTCCCAGCAGCCGGAATTTCAAAGTGTCGGTTTTTTTATTTCTCAAACTCCCGGTTTTCTGGGTTTGTGTTCTTTGGATGGTTTGTTCAGCGATTGTTGTGGTTTGTTTGCTCTAGTTGCTGGTGGCAGCTTGGTTGATGTTGCTCTATATTTGGGGGTTGATCGTGGCAGCTCCCCTAAATTATAGATTTGTAGATGTTGAATATTCCCTGATGTTCTTCATTTATTAAAGGAAGGTTGAATTTCTCTTGTTTGCCTCCCTTTTATTATCATGTAAAATGGGAATCGTTTTCTTTGGTTGTAACTACTGTCTAGATGTATTGTGTTATTTTGTCAGCTTAGGCTTCCTAGTGATTAGTGTTGCTGGATGATGGTTATGGTAGCGATCCTTTTTCCTGTTTTGTATTGTATGCTTGCCGTGTTGTCGTCCTAGCAGGCTGATTTCTGGGTTGTTAGTTAGCTGTGATATTATGATTATGTCTATTGATGGTGGTTTGGAGGTTGGTTGTCATTGTTAAGTCTGGGTTTTGTTAGCTTGCTTGGTGTGCAGTGGGTTGAGGCCCGTTTTTTTAGTACTGTCTCCTAGCATGAGGTGCTAGTTGATGGCCTGGGTTGTATGGTGGGTGTTTCTCCTATTGCTACCTTGTTTCTTGCTTCTGTCTGGACTTCTTTTTATGCCTCTTCTTTTGTGGTAGTTGTTGGCCTATCTTTTCCTCGGCATCTTATGTTTTTCTGCTTTGCTTGAGGCCCCTGTGCTTGTGATGCTAGCTGATGGATCATGGCTACGATCCTTTGTCCTGGTTTGTTTTGCATGTATGCTTTTGTTCTATCTTGGCATGCTGATTACAGGGTTATTACCAAGCTAATTTTATGGTGATGCTTGTGGAAGGTGTTCTTTGTTTTATTTGGTGGAGGTTGGTTGTCATGGTTGAGTCTTGGCCATTTTAGCTTGCCTGGTATATAGTGGGATGGAGCCCGTTTTTAGTGCTATCTTCTGAGGTGATAGTTGATGGCTTGTATTGTATGGTGGGTGGTATCCCTCTTTCTACCTTGGTTCTAGCTTTTGTCCAGGCTCCTTCTTTTACCTCTTTTGTTGTAGTGGTTGGCGATGCTGGTGGTGGTGTTTTGGCGTGGAGGAAGTGGGTTGTTATGGGTGAGTCTTAGTTATTCTAGCTTGCTTGGTGTGTAGTAGGTTGAGGCCCTATTTTTAGTGTTGTCTCCTAGTATGAGGTGCTAGTTGATGGCCTGGATTGTATGGTGGGTGATATTCCTATTGCTTCCTTGTTTGTTGTTTCTTCCAGGACTCCTTCTTTTGCCTCTTCTGTTATGGTGGTTGGTGATCTGTCTTTACTCAAGCATCTTATGCTTTTATATGTTCTTGAGCTCCTCTGTGTTTGTGCTGCTGGCTGATGGCTCATGGCTACTATCTTTTGTTCTGGTTTGTACTGCATGTATGCTATTGTTCTGTCCTGGCGGGCTGACTATGGGGTTGTTATCAAGCTGTTTTTTTATGGTGATGCTAGTGGTGGTGTATTATCTGTTGTTGTCTTGGCATGGTGGAAGTTGGTTGTCATGGGTGAGTCTTGGATATTTAGCTTGCTTGGTGGGTAGTAGGTTGATGCCTTATTTTTTAGTGCTGTCTTCTAGCATGAGGTGCTAGTTGATGGCCCGGATTGTATGGTGGGTGGTATTCCTATTGCTACTTTGTTTGCTGTTTCTCCCAGGACTCCTTCTCTTCCCTCTTCCATTGTGATAGTTGTTGATCTACCTGTGTCGTGGCATCTTATTCTTTGTCTTGCTTGAGCCTCCTTATGTTTGTGCTGCTGGATGATGGTTCATGGCTGCGATCTTTTGTCCTGGTTTGTACTGCATGCATGCTGCTGTTCTGTCCTGGCAGGCTGACTGTGGTGTTGTTATCAAGCTGTTTTTATGATGATGCTGGCGGATGGTGTATGCTTTCAAGTTAAGTTGATGCTTTATTGTACTCACCTTATTTGATATCTTTGGATGTATGGGTTTTTACCCACTTTTGGATGTAGCTATGGTATCCTCTCCCTTTAGGAGTTAGAGATTCCGTAGTAGTTATTTTTGTTTTGCCTTCGGGCTTTGGTTTTGTTGCTTCTTTGGCCCAGAGGGCATGTACTGCACTTTCATTTCTTGTAGTTGCTACTTTTATGGGTAGTAACTCTTTACTTTTGGTAATAAAATTCTTTACTTACCAAAAAAAAAAAACTTTTATTCATCTATGTCTTCCGGTTTTAACTCAAGTACAATTGTTCCCCCCCTCCATCCCAATTGTGATCGATAAATCAAATGGTGACGATGATGACATATTCAAGGTAATTAATTTCTTTTTAAAAATATTACATAATAATAATTGTATGTTTTAATTTTATTATTTAATAAAAGCATTTTGTTTGAACTTTTCTAGAATATTGATGATGATGATGATGATGATGGCCCATTAAACCGACCATCGATGGAGATTGATAATTATTTGAGTACTCCTCGTCAACCATCTATTGAAGGGGAGAATTATGATGTTCTCAAGTATTGGGAATCTCAAGTTAGGGTGTACCCTATATTAGCTGTTATGGCTAGGGATGTTTTGGCCATTCCTATAACATCGGTAGCCTCTGAGTCTTCTTTTAGCATGGGTGGTCGTATTTTAAACAAGTATAGGAGTGCGCTTTTGCCTAAGAATGTTGAGGCGTTGGTTATGACAAGGGAATAAACGCGTCGTCAATTGTCTATCCCTAGATCAAATACAATTTATACAACCTAAACAAACCTAATACGAGTATAAGGCAAGCATAGGGGTCGAACCACAGAGAACGGTAAACACCACCAAATGTTATCAACAATTAAGCTAGTCCGAAATAGGGGATAAATAAACTAAAGTCTAAAAATGCTAAAACAAGAAATAAAACATTAAGGGAAATGGTTTAGGTATATCATTCACTTGAACATAAACAAAGGCATAGAAATTGAATTAATTATGAACTAAACATGCTCAAATATCGAAATAAAGGATCCAATCTAGCCGCCTTCCGGGGTCAATTGGCTTCTCCTAACATAGCCTCTATGTTTCCACATTAGAACCATATACTAGGAGGTACTATTAAATAACAATCGATACTAATGAACCTTAACTAAGTCAACTTCCGTTTCTTGTTAGCAAAGATTCACCTTTAATCAACCAACAATGTGCACTTGCAAGAAGATTAAAGAATATCAAGCATATAAAGACTTTAATCACAAATAAATCAATTCTAAACCCTAGAACATGCTCAAGGTCCAACTACACCACAACCATCCCCTTAATGGGGAAATTACTCACTAATCATGATAATAACAAGATTAATCAACAAATAATCAAGAATCAACATGATCAACAAGCAATACCAACAACTAAAATAATAATCAAAATAAACAAATAAAAATAGAGGAGAGAGAGTAAGAAATTGCTCATTAATTGAAGATGAAGGTCTACAAAGGATTGAACAAGCTCCTTCTTCAAAATCCAAGTTCATTAATGAAGAAAACCTCACTTTCTCTCTCTACCAAAGAAGACTAATCCTAACCTAACCTAAAACTAATTAGAGAGAAGAATAGATAGTTCTTGAATTCCCCCCCCCCCCTTTTTCTAATTACCCCAAAATTGGGTATTTATACTAAGCTAATAAAACTAGGAAAAATAGAAAAATAAAAGAAGGAAATAAAATAAATTAAAAAGGAAAGTAAAATAAGAAACTAAATATAAAAATAAAAGGAAGAAATAAGAAAAGGGAATAGAAAAGAAAGAAAATAAAAATGAAAGAAAAAGGAATATAAAAAGAAAACAAAACCAACTAATCAAATTCCCTAAACCGGCCCTTCTCCTTCATCTTTCACTTTGCTGCTTTGTGAACTTCATCACCACCGTATCACATCATCATCAACGGACATCATCATTACAAATCGAAATCAACGGTAATCACCAAGCTCCAATTGTTTGCTCTCATTAATTATCACGTGTGAAGCTCGTGAAGTGGTTCGATCGAACCGAGGGTAGGTGCGGCCGAACTACGGGGTTGGTTCGGTCGAACCATGGGTATGTTCGACCACTCCTCTTCGATTAACGAAACCCACAAAGTCTCTGACTCGAACTTCGACCGAACCACCAACGGTTCGCCCGAACTTGATTAAATTGCTAATTGTTCTGATTTTTGGGTCGATTGGTGGTTTGAGTAGTTGCGGGTCAGGTGTGAAATTGGTGGTGTATTGGTGTGGGTTTGGTTGATGTGGCTGCGCAGTTGGTTGAGTCGGGTTTGGTTTGGGTTGTGGGGTGCGTGAATTGGTGGGTGATTGGTGGCAGCAAGGTGCGGTTTGTGGGTGCTGGTGGTGATGCGGGGTGAAGCAGGCTGGGTTACGGTGGTCAGGTTGTGTTGCTGTTGGTGTTGGTTGAGCAGGTGTGTGTGGTGTTTGCGGGGTGAAGCAGGGGAAGTTGCTGGTGGTGTTAGGTTGCGCAATGTTGCTGCGGTTGGTGCTAATGGAGGTGCGCTGGTGGTTTGCGATGTTGGGGTTTGGCAGGCTGCTGTGTGCGTGAGAACAGGGGGTAGTGGTAAGGTTGGCTGGAATTGCTGTGTGGGCTGGTAGGTGCGTGAAGCAAGGGAGTTTGGTGTTTTGGTGTGGTGGAGGATAAGGGGAAAAGAGAGGAGGAGTGTGGTGAAGGATAAGGTGGCAGCTAGAAGCAGGGAAATGTGCACACACTTGTCTCATCCCCGAACTCCGAACTCACTTGACATGAAACCCGGGACCCTACACACAAAACCGAGAAAGGAATTGGGAAAAAGAATAAGAATAAAATAAAATGAAAATAAATAAAGGATGAAATAAAATAAAACCAAGACAAATAAAATAAAGTAAATAAAATAGGAATAAATAAAATAAAATAAAATAAAATGAAATAGAAAATAAGAGACATAGAACTAAACTAAAAATAATAAAACAAAAACTATACAAGCAAATAAAGTAAAATAAAATACGAAAATAAACTAAAGCTAATAAAATAAAGAAAATAAACTAAAATGCTCCAACACTACCAAATAAACAAGAAACTTTATTAAAAAGAAAACAAGAGAAAGAAAGGGAAAATAAGATAAAATAAACACGAAAATGACTCTAAAACTACTCCCTAAGAGTGACATAAATGTCACTCATCAGGTTACCACACAAAATTGACGTGGTTATGATTGTGATATTGAAGAAGACGTCCTTGAAATTGGTAAAGAGGTGATAGATGAAAGTTTTGCATCTAATTCGGAAGGTATTGACGCCCTTTAATCTTTTTTTTTAATAGCTTTTTTTCCTCCTGCCTCCCTTCTGCTCACATATAGCTTTTCTTTTTCCTCAAGCCTAGGCGATGCTTACATTGGGGTGAATGTCTGCTGATTGCTTATTGCTGTTCTGATGTCCGCTGACTGCTCTTCCATTATACTGACTGTTCTTTGTTGTTCTGAAGTATGCTGACTGCTGCCCTTCTATTCTGCTCCTGATTGCTGCTGCTCTTCTATTCTGCTGTTGTTCTTCTATTCTGCTGCTCTCTGCTGCTGTTCTTCTATTCTGCTGCTCTCTGCTGCTGTTCTGCCATGTCTGCTGTGTTCTGCCATCTCATCTTGTTTAATTTCATCTGTAATGTTCCTGTGGAAAAAAAATTGGTAATGGACTTTGCTTGGTTTTGGGATTGTTATATTGAAGTGTTGTGTATTGAAGAATGAATTCATAGTTTTTGTTTGAGCTTGAAGAAATCACTTAACACTCTACTGTTTTAGTTATCTCAGCAAATTTGCTAAGCTTAAGGATGTTGATTCAATGCTGCTGTTTTTTCTATTGCTTCAAATTACTGTTTTCTTGATGAAAGAATAAATTAATTTTTTGCATCAGATGTAACCCAGTTGATCAATCATAAAGTATTATAACGTGAAATTCTTGCTTGCAGTTTCTGTCTCTCGATTTCTGTTCTTTGTTGTCATGCCAAACTGGCTGGCCTATGAACTACATGAGAGCATTGCAGGTTCTGGTGATTTGCATTTTACTTCTCGTAATGGAGATACATGCAAATGGAGGAGGCATCAGTTGTATATGTAATTTGCAATGCTGTGCATATTAGCTCTGTATGAGCCTGCTTGATTTGCTCTTGTTTGTGAACACTGATTAATGTTGTCAACTCTAGTCTCTAGTGGTTCAAGAGCTGTCTGAATTCAGTTTCATTAGGAGACAGAATGATTTTAGGGGATGGGAACTAGTTAGGTGTGTAATTGCTTCAACCCGAAATAGAAAGACTAAGAGGAAAGGTTGAAGCTTTCATTGATAACAAATGATTTTTTACAAGTTAGCAGCTTTAGGCTGCAAGTCTCCACACTCACTTTAGCTCACAACTCTTAAAACACAAACATCACCATTCTACTGCTATAGTATCATTCAGAATTCAGTTCCATGTTGTCACACACTCACACCTCTTAGTAATCTTTTAATTAGTTTTGTCTTCTTTTGCTTAAGGATAATCATATGTACACAAGTGTTGCTAATCAAATAATCAGTGATTATCCTTAAGACCTTAATGAATGATTTGCCTTGCTATTTTAAAAAAAAAAAATATTCTAAGATTTCTAATATTTAATCCATTTAATTATATCCCCGTCAAAAAAAAAATAAAAAAATAAAATAAAATCCATTTAATTATATAAAAAAGTTTGTAAACGGTTCGATTTAGAAGCAATTTGGTTCATAAACGGTTCGGTTTATAACCAGTTCGGTTTACAATCAGTTCGGTTTTTAAATGGTTCGATGCAAACGGGTAGCAGTTTGCTAACGGTTCGGTGTAAGCGATTTTTTTGCCAGTTTAAACGGTTTCGGGTTGGAACCGGTTTCGAGTTAGATACGGTTCGGGTTCAGTTTTCTTTCAGTTCGGTTTATATTCGATTCGGTTTGTTAACGAGTTCGGATCTTATACGGTTTAACATTATTCGGGTCGATTCAGTTTCGAGTTTACTAAAATACGGTTCGGGTTGGTTTTCGATTTCAAAAAAATCGATTTTTAATCGGTTCGGATCTCATTTGGGTCGGTCGGTTTCGGCCAGTTAAACGGTTTCGGTTGAAATTTGACAGCACTAAGAATTAGTATACCTACGAAATTGAAGCTTTTTTCATACACTACTCGTTAATAATTTTGACAGTTGAATTAAAATTGGTGCATTGGGACTTTTCTCATACACTACTCATTATAAAAATAAGTATGAGGTATCACTATTCACTAATACAAAAATCAACATTAACTAATAAAATTCGTATTTGGTTTTACTGTCATAGAAACAAATTCATAAAACCATATAACACTGACTTCAATTAAATAATTAAAATAACCCCATTTTTCATAGATTCAAATATGAAAAGTATGCACACTTGGTCTCATATTCATGAGATTCGAGCAACCGACTGATCTTAGACTCGCAAAAGTTTTGCTAACACGCAAAAACTAAAATCAGATTTCATTCCAAGTTCCAAAAATCTCTTTAAATCGGTCAAAACCCAAACTTACTATATCAAATTAAATAATTTAAAACACTATACTGCACAGTAAGCTCAAATAAAAATCAGATTTTCATTTTCCGAAAATCTATTTAAATCGGTCTTGTTTTTTTCTTGTTTTTGCGGTCAGAGGATACAAACATATTCTCAAATTCATTACCCTTCGAAATATAATTACAGTAATAAATAATATTAACATATTAGGAACAACCATTAATTAATTTAATTTGTAAACACAGAACAACCTTAACAAATTTCATACTGACAACCAAAACAAATTTAAGCTTAAAATCAACACATATATAATCGTAATCACTAAACAGAACAACATAGCATAAAGCATTGATAAAATGGGTTCATCATATATCAAAATCATCGAAAATACCCATAAACAAAACCATAGCAATAATGTGACCAAAATTAATCCTAAAAAGATAACACCAATCCAACATTGGAATAAAAAAAACCATGAAAAATATTACTGTTTTTTCTTTCTCTAAAACCTGAGTTTGGAGAAAAACCAACGATTCTTTCCAGTCTTGAACCTCTCCTCGAACCTAGCCTTAGTCTCTTTCGCAGCAGTAACCTTCTTATCCTTGGATTGAAGAACTTCAGCAGAAACAACATCCTTAAGATCAACATCAAGAGTGTAACGAGTAGGCATGATGTGATTGTAATTCACAACTTTGACGAAGCATTTGACCCTCGATTTCTTCGCTTGTTTCTTGGCGGAATCCTTGCGAATCACCTTCTTCGGGTACTTGTTGATGCCGGCGACGAGACAGTGCCCGTAACGGCGGTCGCGGCTACCTTCGTCGAAGTTGCGGACTATCACGGCCTTGCGCCCGGCGTAACGACCTTGAAGGAGGATTACGGCCTTCCCTGGTTTGAGAAACTTCACCATTTTTAGGGTTTTCTCTCTCTCTCTCTCCTCGCGGAAGGGGGGCTGGGTTCTGGTTTCGGAAATTAGGGTTTGGAGAAGTGGGGTTATTTATATTTGGGGGTGATTGTTTTGGTAGGGTTTGGACTTTGGTGTCAAATAATAATGATAATGGGCTAGAAATTGTTATGGGCTCCAATGGAATGAAATAAGATATGGAGTCACTGATTGCCTGTTGGTCATGAAAAATAAGATACTTCGTAGTTAGTTTTTCCCAAATTTTTAGCTATACACCAGTGCATTAATTTAGGTGCAACAATATTAAGGGTTTGTTCTCTTACATTGAAATTCAGTTCAGTTTAATTCAGCTCAGTTCAATTCAGCTCCTAATTTCCTTCTCTTATAAAATATTCAGTTCAGTTCAGTTCAGTTCAGTTCAGTTCAGCTCAGTTCAGCTGAGTTCAGTCAATGAGAATAGGCCCTAAATATATAGCGCATCTCCTGTGCAGCTGGCCACACAGTGTGGCCAGCGTCCAGCTCAGCAAAAAATAACGGAGGTTCACGCACGCGTCATTTATTTGCTAAAAGTAACAAAATCTAAAAAAACATGCGCTACTCCTCCTTCATTTCTTAAAAGCGCCAACATTCACACAAATCCATAGAGCCACCGCTTTTACTTATCAGTTTCACCAAAAATCTCGTAATTTGCGAAAAAAAAAGAGAACTACAATGACTGAAGAATTACAGAACTTTCCAGAATCAGCGGAAATCGAAGAAATAGATGATTTGTTGTTGAATCTGGAGATCGAAGAGGTCGAAAAAATTCTAGAAAACAATGACATACAAGGTAAAAATAAAACTCATTCAAATTTTAATTTATTACTTGTAATCCCTAAAAAGTGTTTTGGGTAAAATTACCCAAGACGCATGGCCCAATCAGAAGCTAACACGTGTCAACCTATGAGAGGTCCAAATGGATTTCTTACTTAATAACACGTGTCTCTCCATGCAAATGGGAGAAAAAGGCTGTCTTTCTTGCCCAAATCCCGAGAAAGTCGTATTACGGCGCAGCCCACCAAACTTAGGTTAGATGGACCTAAGAAAAGGCACTTTCCCAATGACCCTATAAATAGAGAAATTTTCTACATTTATGAGGCAGATGCATTTATTACATCAACCCTACATTCTTTCACATCAGAGAAAGCACCTGATATCGGAATCTGAGAAGATCTCACTTTCATCTTTTTTCGCATCTTTTCATATTCTTCGACAAATACTAACTTGATCATTGGAGGTGGAGTTAGGGGTGAAACTAATTTGTTTATAAACGAACCAAACCGCAAACCGAACCGAATTAGAAATATGGTTTGGTTTTTTTTTTTCCTAATGTGGTTTGGTTTGGTTTATAAAATCGAAAAACCGAATTAGAGTGGTTTGGTTTTGGTTTGATGATAGGCCGTCGTCGAGTCTACCAAAGATAAAGTCCTATCTTGGCCTCACTAGCTAATAGCAAGGGTAAGAAAGGGTCGAACCCAAGAGAGGCGTTGAATCAACCGGCGAGATACTACCGTTTAAATAAGCTAAATGAAGTCGAAATTAGTTTGGTTTTATGTAACATTTAATAATCCAAATAAACTAATACTAAGGAGTGATTAACAATAATTAGAGAATTCTAGGGCTCAGGATATACCACTCAATTTCGTCACAAATCACAAATAGCATGTAGGCAAACAATGATAAATTAAGGGGATAATATAGGGAAGTCATCTAAAGCACCCAACTACTCTCTCAAGCTAGAGAGATTACTTGAATCATGAATACAACCTACTCTCGTGGTTACAAAGAATAAAACAAGTATTAAAGCATAATCACGATGACAAAAACATTCCCTTGACTGGAAATTCCTATTCTCATGGCATTTCAAGTCAATTAAGCATAAGGGAGCTAACTCAAGTTCATCTCTTGATCCTTCGTTGAGAAAGCTTATATAATAGTTCTAGCAATGGCCATATACAAGAACTAAGCAATTAAACCACTTAAGCTCAACTAATTAACACCCAACAATTACCAAATTAACACATGCAACAAGTAATTAGTGACTACATTGAGGGTTTTACCCAAACCCTAGAAAATTAGACTACTCACAATCCATGGAGATTAAAGCAATTAAGGAATTGATAGGTTATCGTACACCTGTCAAAAATAAATTCCTAACAAAACCAACTAACAATGTAATAGGGTAAGTAGGGTCAAATCCACAGAGAGATAGCTATTCAATAAAACTTCTAAGTTATGGAGAAACTAAACAAGTCACGAAATTGGGATAAGAATATAGTCTAAATTAAAATAGGAATAAAACAACTAATAAAAAAACCTAGGGTTATGGTTTACCATGCTTATAGTTCTAAAACTATCAAATATCAATAACAATTCAATCAATCAATTATCTAGAGCAATTTCTAAGCCTACGGTCGGGTCTTAACGCTCTCAATTCAACATATGTAGTTCGGTCACTAACATAATCAGAATTGCTAATTGTAGGTAAGCCTCTAAAAGTAAGATCTTTCGATTCGAACTCTTATTACCAATAATTAATCAAACAATTGATGATATTGATCAGGTTGCAAGATTAACAATAAAACACTACCAATTAGAGATATCAATAATCAAAATATCAATAATATCAATCAAGATTCATAATAAAAACATGGATTCCCAAACCCTAGAAATAAACTACTCTAGCATGAAATAAATAATAAAAACTAGATCTAAGGAAGAAAACATAATTAAAAGCAATAAGAAAATAGAAATAAAATACCTTAATGAATAAAATTAATAAACTCAAGAACAATCCATGGAGAATCCATGGAGTTGCTCATGAGAAAAACTAGGGCTAAGAAAACGAACGTAAAAACGGTCTAAGGGAAAAATAATAATCCCTTGAAGTATTTATAAACTTCCTAAATCTTATCTAAAACTAATTAAAGAAAAGAAATAAGAAAGTATAAATTACATAAGTTGCAATGCTATTGGGCGATAGATGATGACGTGGCATAAAACCGTAAGTGAGGTCGAGGGATAGATACAAGTTATATGTGCAGCGATGATGCTTCGTAGGATTCTTTGGCTGCTCGACAGAACCTGCAGGCACAGGCACAGTCTGCGGGCTGGCAGTAGATGTTGGGCACTTCGTGTGGGCGCGGGACAAACCCGCAAGCCTGGCCACGGGTGCTGCACTTCGTCGCTGACTGTATGCTCAGATTGAAACGCTTATAACTTCTGTTCCAGGAGGCTTCTTGGGGCGTGTGACCTATCATTGGAAAGCTCTTTAAGTCTAGTTTCTAACGCAACTTGAATAGCTTCAATTTGATATGCATAACTCAAGATATGATCAAAATAATGGACAAAGGTGAGTTTTGGCACTTTGTAACCATTGTTTTTCTTCATTTCTAACTCAAATTCAATTCCGAAAGATGCATAGCGACCCTTGTGGATGCTATGATAATCTCTCATGCATATAAATATCAACCAAAGCTTCCAGAAACACAATTCTTTCATTGAGTGACCTCGATTCATCGACTTTTCATCCTTTCATTGTCCGATTTTTCCAAAATTACTCCAAAAGCGTCCAAATAGCTTAGTTATAGAAACTACCTGAAACATTAAGAAAACACAAACGAAGCGTAATAGAGCACAAAAAGGACAACTTATGCAATTGTGACCTAAAAAGCGGCTAAAAGACCTAAAAAGCAACTATAAACTTAGCATAAAATTGCCTATAAATCCTATATAAATGTGATTCATCAGGAATTCAAGTAACTCATCATGAACAAGATTTAACCAAAGATTAAGCTAAATAACAATCTAAGCATGCAAGGATTAAGCAAGGTAATTAACAATCAAAGCAATTAAAATGGAAGAGAAGAGTGAGAAAAAGTTACTAGAAGCTTCAACTTGAATAACAATGGTGGAACTTGTCTTCTACAATGATTGAGATTGAAATTTCCAAGCTATTAATTAAAATCTCACTAATGATTTGAGAATATTTTTGTTTCTACAATTACAAACTAAGAGGAAGCACTAAAAACTTGGATGTCGTACAGATGAGCTCAAGGGTTATTTATAAAGACCCCATGTAGGCGTCGCTTGAAGTGCGCCTACGTTAAAGCATGTGTGAATATGCTTGGCACTCTTAGGAAGTGGGAATTGACGTATACGATTAGGGACAAGGAAAGTAGGCAGCCGCCAACAAGTTTTAAAGGAACTTGTAAACCGTTCAAGGATCATAAAAGGCAACCACGATAAAGGGACAACGATAGACAACACCGATTGACCCGTGAAGGTTACACCCCATTCATAATCCATGAGATTACTAACTTCATATGGTTCGGAACCACGAAAGGAGGATCGGGGATGATAGTACGAAGTGAGTCATGGAGTCACATTCGCCCGTATTGGCCTCTACTCGATTCTTATAGTGAAAAGTGATTCCTGCGATCTCAAAGGCATACAAACAAAATATTCAATTTGCTCCAAACTATTATTAGGCTAAATCGGTTAAATATTAATGCAACACATTATTCTAAAATATTAGTGATCACTTGATTTAATAACAAAATTAAAAGGAACCTAAACCGGTTGTCCAAATTATCTTATTAGGCGTGATTTTCAATTACATATTCCCTTTAAACATGCAATATGGTGATCATAAATAAATATAATAGAATTGACATTAACATTGGAAGCAATTTAACAAAAATTCCAACAATATAAAATCGTTAGACAAATAATAGAAATAAAAGGAACATAATTCTTACTTTGATTCTGTTTGCTTGCAACTATAAAATAATAAACGAGTTAGTAACTTCAAGGAAATAATAATAAAACAATAATTAAATTAAATAGAGTTGATTTGGGGCCAAACCCTCAAACAGTTCTACCTTTCACGCCTTGGCTTAAGAACAGAACCACGAGTAAAGTATGGACTCCTTGGAGTGCTTGAAGAAGGAATTTTGAAAGAAGAAGGGTAGGCTAGTGTTTAGGCTAGAGCATAGAAGAGAGAAAAATATAGATTTAATTTATGCCCCGTACATCAGAAATGAGGGGGGATTTATAGAAAAAAATGTGCTAAGGGAACACACGAAACCCTAAAAAGATAAAAACCCTAAAAAAGTATACCGCGACACGACAAAGTGTACCGTGACACGGGAATCCCCACTGTCAAACGGGAAACATTCCCGTGACACGGTGTACAACTGTGTGACTGACAGGGTAAAGTCGTATCCCCTAATCAAAAATAATTACCTAAATCTCTAACTAAAGTAGATAGGGAAGTAGGGTCGAACTCCACAGGGAAACAGGTCTTTTTAATTCTAATTAATTATTATAATCTAAATTATCTAAGTAACCAATATTTATAAATGAGTATGAAACTAAACTACAAAGGATAGGAATAGGGAGAAAACAATATATAAAAGGATCTAGGGCATAGGTTCACCAGTAAATAATACTCCAGGGTAAAACATAGTAATCAATCATTGACATTGCATAAATAACATGATTAACAGGCTCTCGCAATTTATTAATCAACATAGATCTAACAGGCTCTCGCAATTTACTAGATCTAAGTTCTTATTGAAAATAGCCTTTAATATCAAATTAACATCTGCTCGATTCATCAATTTAATATTGCTATACTTTTACAAGCCGCAATTGTAAAACATTAAAACAATCCAATAAGAAATTATCATGCAATACCAATAATCAATAATAGTCAATCATCAACGCATCAATTAACCAGATTGTAAAGGGCTTTCGCTACGTATTACAATCACACAATTAATTTACCGGTATTAAATCTCATCTCTCGATTCTCGACTTAACCATTTATAAATTAACTTGCCTATTGAAACTAGACCTAAACATCAATTCTCATCTCTCGAATCTTGAATCAATATTGTCAAACTCATGCATAAAAGATAGGCCTAATCTAGTCACAGAGCATTAAATCAATCAATAGGAAATTAATCTAGCATTGATAATCAACAACAATAATTTACCCCTTCATATATATATTAGATCCCCATAAACCCTAGAAATTAAACTACTCACAAATCATCATGACTAAACTAATCAAATAAATAAATAAAAGCATAATCAAGGGAGTAAATAAAATAACTGAAATTAAAGGGGAAGAAATTGTTACCAAAAAGTAATCTGGAATTAATGGAGGAATTAAGGACAAAAGTTTAGAGAAAGAATTCTAAGAGAATAATTAAGAGAGTAAAGAAAGAGTAAAAAGGAGAAGAAGAAGTGAAGAAGAAGACATCCTAAAATCGTATTACGGAGGAGTATTTATACTCCGTACAAAAATCCTAAACTAAACCAAGTTAAAACTACGTTAAACATCAACTAATAAAACATGCGCCCGATCGGGCGAGGCACCGCCCGATCGGGCACGCCCTTTTTTTGTCTCTAATACTAATCTCGCGCCCGGCCGGGCGCCAAACTAAGCTTCTCCCGCCCGGCCGGGCGCGCCTTCGGGCGCCAGCCTTTTTGGCCGGGCGGCTCATTTGGGCCACTATTTGGACTTCGATTGGGCTCCAATTCTTCGGGCCAATCTGGGTTTCCTCTTTGGGTCTTGAATACTCGGTCCAAATGCCCCGGTATCACCTATACCGAGCCCTTAATCACCGGTTCGATGGCTCTAACCGGCCCTGGGCTATAAACTCTGGTCGTGCTTCTCCAATGTTCGTGATTGCTCAAAAATATCTCGGGAAAATAATCCGAAAGCATAAATCCCTGAAAAAGTCAACCAAATCTACGAAAACACTAGAAAACACCAATTAATAATAAAAGTGGCTCTAAAGAGCCAAAAACACTACTAATTACGACCAAGGGACGGGGGTAAAATACAATATAAAATAGACACATCAGTGACGCGGGAAATATTTAGTGAACGGGGGAGAAAACGTGTTAAGGGTTTACGCGAAAAGGACACAGAAACCCCCGTGTCACATCAGGTGCCCCATGTCACGGGGAATCCCACCGTCAGATGGGATAGTTTCCCGTGACACGGTGGACATATGCCGTGACGCGGGAGTCCTGGTCCGTTTTTCCGTCTAAATTCATTTTTTAACCCTAATTTCACTCAGCATTTTAAGTGTCGATTATAATTTCGGGCCTTTTTGATTTATTATTATTATTTGGGCTAAAATAAGAAAATAAGTAAATATAATAAATAAAAGGTTTGGGCCAAAATAAATAATAAAACAATAAAATAGAAAGGGTTTGGGCTGAAATTAAATACTATGCTTTGACTAAACATCAAGACTGATCCATGGACTATTCAAAAATTAAATTTAATTAAATACGATTTTTTAAGCACTCTCAGGATTAAATACTAAACCCGAACAATAGTGACGGTGAAAGGTTATTCATCATCGGGTTTGGTTTGGGGGAGACATTTTTAGGTGTCTACAGAAGCCCCCACTTTGACTGAGTTTGTAGAAACGTTAGTTTTTTAAAACGATAGTCAAAGTAGCCGATAGGGACAGAGAATGATTTAAGACGTTCTGCGATCCAAAATAACTCTGTATACACCGATACCTGCAGAAAAATGTTAATTCCACAGATAAAAGAGTAAAAGGATAGAATACGTATCTGACAACAGTGTATCGGTGACAAATGATTTTGGTAGCTTCCTATGCTTGAAGGAATCCGCCGTATGACGTTCGTTGAAACGCTTTCCATGCCTGAGGAAAGCCGACTGGTGAATTTGGTAGCTTTCTAAGCCTGAAGAAACCTACCGGATGATACTTTCCATGCCTGAGGAAAGCCGACTGATGAATTTGGTGTCATTCTATGCTTAAAGAATTCCACCGACAATGCCTTCCATGCTTGAGGAAAGCCGACTTGGTGGTTTTTTATACTTGAAGAAAAATCCACCGATAACGCTTTCCATGCTTGAGGAAAGCCGACTTGGCGGTTTTCTATACTCAAAGAAAAATCCACCGATAATGTTTTCCATGCTTGAGGAAAACCGACAACTTATGTAATCGCTGAAATTTGCAAGTGTTTGATGGTTCGATTATCCCCGAACGTGGGCCGCAGATGATTCACACCTTCAAGTCGACTATCCGACCATATTAGGTGTTTAAAATATCGACAAAATTGACTTTGACGCTCGCTAGGGGTAAAATAGTAATTTCGATACCCTTTAAATGCCAGTTAGAATTTTCAGCGTAATTATACTGAAAAACTAGCTGTCCAATTTGTGCGGAAAATCGTGCAATTTTGGTCAAAATACCAGGAATATTCGCTGACAGCTTCAAGGAGCATGCAGGTCACGCGCGAAACCACCGTGTCACGAAGAACAACTCCCGCGACATGGCAGGTACTCCCGTCACGCATAGAATTGAGCAAGTCACCATGTCGCGGGAGTTGTTCTTCGTGACACGGTGGTTTCGCGCGTGACCTGCATGCTCACTTTTTCTCATTTTTACCATTTGTTCTATTTCGCACTGTTGACATCTTTTGATTTTATGTCTTTCAGGAGCGACGGAGGTCCCGCTCGCGCTCGAGGTATAGAGGCTCGGACGAGGGAGAGCCTAGTCGTGGCAGACGATCTCCTGAGGTTCATCGGCATTCTCAGTCTTAGCGGGAGCCTCAGCTTTCTCAGCCGTTTCAAGAGGCTCAGTGGCAGCAGCCTTAGTCTTCTCAGTCTCAGTCAGTCTACACCGTTTGCCAGTTGGACGGGTCCTGCTTTGAGTTTGACTGCTACTGGAGTTACAGGGACTAGTAGGGATACTACTCCTCGTACCCGGATGATGGCGGGACTCTATGGCTCACCGCTCCCGTATTTACAGGCTAGAGATGATACTGATCCTCACTCTTCTAGTTCTACATTTTTTTGACCGAGGGTCTTTATTTGTACTTTAGTTGGTGACACTTGACACTGCTTATGCATCATGACTCATTTTGTAAATTATTCACATTTTATGTATTTATTAGTGTGTGTTAGTGTGTGCTTGAGACTCATTGTGTGTGATTGTGTATTTATTAATGACGCAAAAAAAAAACGTAAGTGGAGGGTACCGACCTTCCCCAAAAGAAAAAAGAAATAAAAAGAATTGAAAAAAGGGATAAGTTTTGCAACTCCTCCAAAATAAATAAGTATGGAAATGGGTCAAGGTTTACAACTTCCCCAAAGAAAGAAAATAATAATAATAGAAATAGGAGTAAATAATAAAATAAAATAACAAATAATAAAGATAAATAGAAACAAGAATAAAGTAATAAAAAAATAATAAAATAAAATAATAAAGATAAAAATAACATAAAAAAAATAATAATAATAAAAAAATGAGAATTTTATTAGGAATAAAATTCTCGAAAAAAGAATTACAAGATAAATGGTGAAGATAAAACAATAAAAATCCGGATAAATATAGGAAAAGGATAAAAAAAGAAAATGCGTGGGCACCGCGACACGGCACTGTACACTGTGTCACGACAAAAGCTGTCGTGTCGCGGCATAAATTCCCGTGACACGGTGGTAATTCCCGTGTCACGGTGCGCGTATTCTCTAATGGTGTGGTTTACGCGTATAGAAAGATAGATTCTGAGTATCTTTGAGCGTTTTTGCTATAAAATAGGACAAGTATATTCGTGATATGCATAATTACGAAACATAAAATAATTAAAATTTCATATTTCGATAATAATGTCTCAGAATTTTGATAATACACTGCGCGACTAGTCTTATTCTTTGATCAATGCTGACAAAAGAGAGTTGGAATTGTTTCATGTCAGGGGTTTATTAGCCCTGAGACATGTAGCGATTGAACATGATTTTCTTAGGGCAGCATTAGACTATTGGAGTTCAGAAACACATTGTTTTAAATTTGATTACGATGAAATCTGTCCCCTGCCGGAGGAATTCGGTGCCATCTTTGGATTTCCTGCCAGAAATCTTATTGCCATGCCTACCCTTCGTGAGTATTATTACCAAGACTTTGAACGCCATCTGAATCTGACAGATTCAGATTTAAATAGAATTGTGTGTGGTAATGAGGTAGACTTAGAAAAACTTGCAAATTTATATTTCAATCGCCCTGTCTCTGAGTCTTATCATGTTTACCGTAGAAGGGATTATATTTTTTTGCATGTTTAGCAAGCTTTTATTTGCAAATGGTAAAGTAGGACATGCTTGTCTAGCATCTGTGCTTGAACATGTTGAATCTGGGAGATCACCTTTGCCTACGTGCCTTGGAGAAACTTTGCGCGACCTTGACGAAGCAAAAGTTGACCGGAAAGCCGTTAGGAAGGGCTCTCTAGTACTGCTGCAGGTAAAAACGCGCACTGAGTAGCCCCCGTGACACAAAACAGGCACCGTGTCACGGTGGATTCTACATTTTTTTTTCGACTGATTTTTTTTTAATTTTTTTATTTTGCAGATTTGGTTGATGGAGCGTTTAGAACTTTTTGAAGCCCTCGACGATATTGAAAAATACGGTCCCAATGATCTAGTTCGCGGGAAGAAGAATTACTCTGTAAACATGTCGTATGAAGATTGGAAGAATTTCTTTGCAAAGAGAGAATTTTCCATTCGTTCGGTGGTGCCTTGGTGGAGGCTTACTAGGATGGTTGGTACGAATGATACTCCGTATTGCCGTGTTCCTAGTATCTCAAGGCCGACTTTTTATTGTCCTTCTCGATTGATGCGACAATATGGACTTGAACAAGTAGTTCCACTCTATAACGATAGTCCTCGTGAAGTATCGTTGCATGAAAGTAACGTTCACAAGTACGAGGCTTATTGGATTGGAAAACCTTTGTGGACCGTTTCTGCAAGTAACCAAGCTCCTCCTCCCTTATCTAGTGCATACAAGGCATGGTTGAACCCTAGAAGTAAAAGGGATCGAGTCGGATTACACAACTTTGATGTGAAGGGCCGTCTTGGATGTAAGAAAGCGCCTCCTAAAGATCGTCTTGGTCCGAGAACACAAGGGATTGAGTTTAACTCTTATAATGCCTAAAAGGAAGGGTTATGTGAAAGGGAAGGGTAAGGAGAAGATGGTTTATAGAGAGAAGAAACCAATTCTAAGAAAGGTGAAAGGGGTGAAAGTTCGACTAGAAGTGTGACGGTTCGGGCTACAAAAGACACATTAATGGTGAAGGCGGACCTAGTTGAAAAAGAGAAGGCGGTTCCTAAAGTGAAGAAGGATTAGACCAGTATTGCCTTGCTTATATGATTTATAATTTTTAAAATAAGGCGCATGATGCCAATAATTGTAGTAATTAACATTTATTTCAATAATAATAGCATATTTATTTTCGCCTTAAATAAAAATTACAATGATTTTTTTATTTTTTATTTTATATATATCCGATTCAAGAAGTCGGACGCAATAGAAGAATAAAAAAACGTCGAACAAATAACAGAATTCGCAAAGTCTGCGTTACTTAAAAAAATCGGAAAGTCTGAGATTCCACCGTGCCACGGTGGAGACTGCTGTGACACGGTGGAATACCCCGTGGTGCGGCAAATTTTTTTTTTGTTGGACTTCTACCGTAACACGGTGGAAAATGCCGTGACATGGTGGAGGTTCTCGTGGCGTGGCAATTTTTTTTTGGTGTAGTCCCACCGTGCCACGGTGGTAGCTGCCGTGGAAATTCTTGTGCCACGGTGGACTCCTGATGCTGAATAGGAAAATTTGTTTTTGATTTTAGCTCCATTTTGTCGTGACGCAATGCTGAACTGGCGCGTATACTTGATCGACAGAGGAAGGATTTTATTTTTTTGAAGTGGTCGGGCCCCCTTGAGGGGTTACCTACGTATCCTTAAAAAGGAATCAGGCCAAACGTAGCTCTATTGGGTCATAAACCCATGCAACTAGGCGTAGAATTTCTTGAGTTGATCCAAGTTTGTTAAATTGTGGAAACCATTACCGTCCATGTCTACCAATTGTGCCGCTCCGCCAGACAAGATGGATTTAACAATGTAAGGGCATGACCAATTTGGTATGAATTTTCCTCTTGGATCCAACACATTTTTGCGAAGTGCCTTAAGCACCAGGTCACCTTCTTTGATGTTTTTAGTCTTGACTTTTTTATTGAAATGTCGCGCCATACGCTATTGGTAGGTTTGGACATGATGCAAAGCTGCAAAGCGTTTTTCGTCAAGTAAGACTAGTTCATCATATCTTGCTTTAATCCAGTCGACTTCATCTAGTTAGCTTTCCAACGCGATTCGGAGAGAAGGGATTTCGAGCTCTATTGGTTGTACAGCTTCAACTCCATAGATCAAAGAGAAAGGGGTAGCCCCCGTTGATGTACGAACAGAGGTTCGATAACCCCAAAGGGCGAAATGTAGTTTACTTGGCCAAACTTTGTAATTTTCCGTCATCTTTTCGATGATAGTTTTCACATTTTTGTTGGTCGATTCGATCGCACCATTTGTTTGTGGCCTGTAGGGTAATGATCTGTGATGCTTTATATGAGATTTTTGTAATAATTCCGCGCATTCGGCTTGGAAATGCGTTCCATTATCACTGATCATCTCATGAGGTACCCCATAGCGGCATATGATATTTTTCTCAATGAAATGAGCCACATGTTTTGCTGTTAACTTAGCATATGAGGCAGCTTTGACCCATTTGGTGAAATTGTCGATTGCTACGAGGATGAATTCATGCCCCCCTTGTCCTGGTGGCGTTATCTTTCCAATGATGTCGATTCCCTAAGTAGAGAAAGGCCATGGAGAGGTATATGTGTAGAGAAGCGAAGGTGGAACGTGCTGTAAATTTGCATAGACTTGACACTTCATACATTTCTTGACGTATTCGTGACAATCTCTCTCCATGGTAGTCCAATAATAACCTTGTCGTTGAATCTTCTGGACTAACATCTTAGCATTCATATTCGTTCCACATATGCCGGCATGAAGATTTTCCATGGTTTTGTGTGCTTCTTTCTTGGCTATGCATAAGAGATTTCTCCCTAGTGCAGTCCTTTTATGGAGTTCTCCCCTGATGAGCACATACTGTGAGGCCAGGAGCCTCAAAGAACGGTGTGCCCTTTTATCAGTATTAGGAGGGTATTCTCCTTTTGTCACGTAGTTAAGGATATCTGTATACCATGGCTCTTCATCTTCTTCTTGTGATTCTTGTTCATCATCAAGTGCGTGAACATAAGCCGGCTCATGTCTTCTTTCTATGGTCAACGACATTCTGATTGTATCTGTTGGTATTCGCACCATTGATGCTAATTTAGCCAGTGCGTCGACAAACTGGTTTTCTTCTCTAGGCAAGTACGTATATTCCACTTCATCTAGTTGCTCCGTGAGAGTTTCCAGATGAGCTTGATACATAGCGAGACTTTCACTTCTCACCTTCCATCTCTTGGAGATCTGGTTAATGATTAGTGATGAATCACCGTAGATTCTGAGCCTCTTAATTCCCAAGGCCACAACTGTTTCTAATCCCAAAATGCATGCCTCATACTCTGCGGCATTGTTGGTGACATCAAAGTCGAGCTTCATGGAAATTGGGATATGCTCTTCATTGGGTGATACAAGCAAGACTCCTACACCACAACCTTTTTGGTTTGAAGCTCCGTCGAAATAGAGCGTCCAACTATCATCTTCGGTCATGAGTAAATCTTCGTCAGGGAAATTTTACTCATTTTCTTTTTTCTCAACTTCTTCTAGCGAAAAATCTGCTAAGAAGTCAGAAACCGCAGAATCGTTGATGGCTTTTTGTGGAAAAAAATTTCAAGTCAAATTGAGTAAGGTTGACTATCCACCTTGATAATCTGCCATTGAGTGTTGCTTTTTCGAACAAGTACTTGAGAGGATCCATCTTAGACACGACATGCACTGTATGAGTGAGCATGTAATGTCTTAGTTTCTATGTGGCCCACACAAATGCGAGACACAACTTTTCAAGTGGTGTGTATCGTGTCTCATATCCTTAAAGCTTCTTGCTCAAATAGTAAATTGCATTCTCCTTGCTTTCGATCTCTTGTGCTAGCATTGCCCCCATCGTTTCTCTTATGACCGTAAAATAGAGTCGAAGAGGAAAGTCACGCATTGCTGGCGCAAGCACGGGTGGGTTTGCCAGGTACTCTTTGATTTTGTGGAAAGCTTTTTGGCAATCATCATCCCATGTGACTGGGACATTTTTCTTAAGCTTCTTGAATATAGGTTCACATATCGCCGTGAGTTTTGATATGAACCTACTTATATATTGCAGCCTTCCAATGAAGCCCCATTTGTGTCTCCCCAAAACCAAACCCAGTGATGAGTACCTTTCACGTCGAATCATAATTGAATAAAGCGAAAGTGTGGAAAGTTTAGTGTTGCGGATAGTTTTAATTTCTTTTCTCTTCTCTCTGTTTTTGAAAACTTATTTTAAGAAAACAGCCAATCCAGTTTGGTTGGTCCATGATATGGGTCCAATAATAGTGTAGTTGGATGGGGCTTGCCAAGAGCTTTCCAACAATATATTATAAGCCCAATTCCGATGAATAATGAGGAAGTTATGGCCAATTTACTAAACTGGGCCCGGTTTGAGCTTTATATACGGCCCAATGATCTAGGGGAGGGCCTAATATGATTTATCATTCCTAATGCAATTAGAAATGGTTTTAGTCTTCTAGATTCTTCTAGAACGTTCTTTTCATTCCTAATTCAATTAGCATTGATAAATTGACTTTTGTTGACTTTTCAGAGTTTTAATTAAAATCAAAGAGCATTTTCGAGGAAAAGATACGATTTTATCCTCCAGTACGGAAAACTTATCTGATTTTTGAAAACGCGTCAAAAACAGGCCTGACGCCTGACTCCAGGCATTGGCGCCTGGAACCAGGCCTGGCGCCAACTCTGTTTTGCGTGCGCCAATCTCGTTTTGCGTGCGCCAAGTGCTCTGTTTTGATATTTTATGTTTTTGGCTGATTTCTCTATAAATAACGTATTAAAAACTTCGTTTTCATACACCTATAATCAGTTTTCATTCGCAATCATTAATTCTCTAATTCTCTCTTAATCATTCACCAATTCTCATCAAGTTTTCTTGATTATTTCATCTCTCTCTCTTTCTCTTTTCTAAACTTTGCTTTTTTCATATAAAATTCCGCATTCATTAGATCTAGAAACACCTAGCCAAATTCGAAGTTGCCTTCGCCCTAGACGTGAAAGGTTTAATTTCTGAGGGTTTGGTCCCAAATCTCTATTTCAATTATTTAATTTAATTGTTTGATTATTATTTTCCTTGAAGTTACTAACGTGTGTATTTTGTTATTAGAAAGAGGTACGAGGCATCAAAGTAGGTACTTTAATTGATTAATTGTTGTTATGACGTAGAAATCATGTTTATATTGTTATTATGATATTCCTAGTATCATGTCTAGGGTAATTTTAATATTAAATATGATTGTTACGATGCTTCCTATGTTCTTCCTAATATTTATGATTGTTAGTATCATGTTAGGGCTAATAAAGATTTGATTTTTATTGCTTAGTGACATGCTAGGATTTGTTATTAATCTTGTTAGTATCATGCCTAGGATCTTGCTATTATTATGCTTTAACATGAACATGATTATGATTATAATTGTTATAATTTATGATGATTATGAATATATTATTATTATTATTTTGATGATTATTATTTTATGATTATGTTGCTTGATTTTTATTATTATTGCTTGATCACACCTTTATGCATGTTTAAAGGGAATTTAGTACTTGTAATCACGCTTAATAAGATAATTAATAATCTTATTTAGGTTAATTTTGATTATAATTCAAGTGATCGCCAATAATAGATTTATTTGTGCATTAAAATTCAACCAACATAGATAAACAGGTTTAGGGTAAACCTATTGATTGCATGTTAATTGAAAAGCGCACATGAATACGATCAGAATAAAGTAGAGGCCTATTAATTAGGGCAGATTCAATCTCTTTTAGGTTGGATTTGTACCTTCATCCCTGAACCCTTATTTGGTTCTAGACCTTATGGAGTGGACGATCTCTTGGATCGTTAAGGGGTGTAACCTTCACCCTGTGAACGGTTTACAAGTTCCTAAAACTTGTTGGCGACTCTTTTTCTCTATCTTCTTCCCTTTTGGACGCCACCGTACTTTAGTGTATGATCACAGTGGGGTTCAAGCTAGGGGTTAACGCTTGAAATTTATTCCCTACAGTTTTTGGCGACTCCACTGGGGAGGATTTCTATTTTAATTCCTGAATTTGTTTCGGCAATGATTTAGAATGAGTGGATGAGACTCGAAACGTTCTAAGTATTTCATGTGCGTAATTTTGATTAACATTATTGTCATATGCATAAAAAAGATCTCATTGGAAAGACCATCCTTAATGATTTAAAAACATAGGATTTTACACGTAGGAAATTTGAGAAATGTCTTTCACAACTAGGACCGAAATAACACCGCGCGAAATTGAAAAATTTTATCGAGCACAGAAAGCTGCTGAGGCATGTGGGAAGTAGCGCTAGGGGCCAGAGCTTGGCGCCAGCATTTTAGCCGTAGCGCCAGACGCCAGTATTGGCGCCAGGCACTACAGTTAAAAGCTGGCGCCAGTCTCTGATTGCTGGCGCCAACCTCCCCCAATACCGAGCCAGAAATATGCGTTTTAATTTCGACCAGTTTTTCTTATTGTTTGCTCGATCCTACTTCCTGATTGAATTTTTTTCTCACTTTTCTGAAACCCATATGTGTTCTACGTATGGACATAACCCTCTGGGAATTCATGCTCCATCTACCCTATTGAACGCTCCGTGCAACAAAGGGTACATCCGAGAATGTTGAATTCACCAAACCATGGAAGCGAGTTTTTTCTAAAGCTCACGGTGTCCCATCCACTCGCGCCAACCCTTCACGGTTAGGCTTCCGCGCGGTGCATCCGGACAATTAACCATGGACCCTCTATTGAAAAAAAAACCATATCCCGAACTTTAGAGAACTAGAGCCATGGTTAGGTTGCAAACTCATTGCATCATATTGTGCATATTTGACTAATTGTGCATTATTTGTTGTGCATACTCTATGTGATTTTTCCTAACCGTTTGTTTGACTTGTGTTAAGACTAAATAAACTGATTAATGACTAAAGGAATTTGTTTAATTAATTAATTAATTAATTTGAGCTAATAAATAAACATAAAATCGAGTCATAGTTCTTTTAAGTCAACCCGGATTTTTATTCCCGTATACTGCACAAACATCAACTTGTTTTGATCATATCCGGAGTTCTAGGAAGAACTATGAGTCGTAAAACCTATGGATCTGTAGCCCCGAGTTTTATCTTTAATTTGGCGTTGGTTTCATCCAAATCAAAGTCACAGATAAAAAGTTATGTCTAAAATACCACAGTCTATCCAGTTTAATGCATATACGTGAAGTCTTAACTTAGTCTTTGCTTGAGTCTAGTCACATAGTCTAGCCACATGGTCATGACGCGAGTCTTAACATGTCACCTACACTCACTAGTCTTAGCACACACTTTGAGTACACATCACCATGACCATGTCTTAGGTTCACGTATGGGTCGGTCTTTTCCGTCATTTAAGTTGAGGGTATATTCTATTCCTTATTTTTCATATCCCTCCATCTACATCATTTTTCTTCACATTGCATTCCATCTTTATTCACTTCCTCCATACATTACATGTTGAATAAAGTTTGAGTCAAATAATTAACAATGAATATCCCTAAGTTCCTTTTCCACAGTACTTGGTCGAGGAGAGAAGGGCGATTAATCCAGGATAACCTCTTTATTTAGGTCTCGCTTTTTGATAAACCGATTCGTCAAAAGAGGAAGGCTAAAAAGATAATGGCAAGTCAAGAAGAATTCAATGAGCTTAGGAACCAACTGGTTACCGTGACTGAGACACTGAAGCTACTCACACTCAAGATCGATGATCCCGTGAAGCAACAACAAATGAGCCTCATGCAAGAGAGTTTGAGCAAGCTATCTAATGACTATAAATTTCAGGGCATGAGTTCACAAGGGGTCTCGCTGGACAAGGAACTTCTTCCGCATAAGTTCAACGCCACTGACATCCCTAAATTCAAGGCAATAGATAACCCTTACTTCCATCTAAGAGCTTTCGAAACCATAATGAACATTAAGGGTATCGATAAGAAGGTTTTCCCCTCTCTGTTCCCACTATCTCTCGAAACCGTTTGTCAACAATGGTTCTTTTCTCTCAAGAAAGAAAAAACCTCTTCTTGGGAGTCGATAACGAATGCTTTCATTGATAGATATAAGTGCAACATCCTAGACGAAACAGACCACAGACAACTTGAGATGTTAAAACAAAAAGAAAACGAAGGGTTCACTTCTTTCTTCAACAAATGGAGGGAAACTTCTACTAATATGGTCAAGGCTCCTACCGAAAAAGAATCTGTGAGGATGTTTATCAAGAATCTCCAAGGGAAGTATTCAAAGCACTTAAAATATCAACACAATTTGAATACTTTCAAGGCTGTGTATAATATAGGCATTGATATTGAAGATGACCTTCTGAAAGATAATAGTGCGAGAGGAAAGAAGAGCGACCATCCTTCTTCTTCCTCTCTCATTAATGAAGTACATGCCACGAACACCTCTAAACCACAATTCCAAAGGTTAAAAAGAGTGTTCACTCCACTTGGTATGAGTTATGAAACAACTTTCGAGAAGCTATATCACAAAGGACTAGTCATGCCCATAGGGCCCATCAAAGATCCAGTTCCAGAAGCTAGGCCACCTAAGTGGGACCCTAATAAGCACTACAAATATCACCAAGGAAAGGGTCACGACACTGAGGAGTGTTGGAAACTCAAAGAAGCTATTCAAGATCTGATCGATAACAATGAAACTTCCGAGATTCTAGCCATCGAAGATGACAAGCATCCTTCGATCCATCACTTCTTATCACACCTGTAGGAGAGCCCATGATCGAGACAACTTATATGACCTCTCTCGATGAAGTGGCCATGATTGGGGAGGATGAAAGTCTTTTCTTAGATGATACCAAGGAAGACTCGTCAAGTCTAAAAGAGGACGTTCGAAAACTGCAAGGTGTCATTGCCATGCTCTTAAATGTGGTAGAAGGATTAACAAATCGGGTGATGGCTATTAAACAAAATTCTCGCCAAGAGTTTAATGAAGAACTCAATGCTCCTAAGCCACATGCAAAACGGACCATTGAAGAATACACACCAATAAGAATGACTTACAATGAAGCTTTCGACTGTCTTCACGATCAAGGTCTTATCCACCCCATTGGTCCTAGTTAAGACCCTTCGCCTGAAAAACGGTTTCCCAATTGGGATCCAAATTCTTATTGTCGATACCATAGAGGTCGTGGTCACACCACCG
Organism: Chenopodium album; assembly: GCF_948465745.1. Classification (NCBI taxonomy): domain Eukaryota; kingdom Viridiplantae; phylum Streptophyta; class Magnoliopsida; order Caryophyllales; family Amaranthaceae; genus Chenopodium; species Chenopodium album. The sequence goes on from NC_137836.1 coordinate 35,110,641, forward strand.
AAGTATGTCTCGCCCTCAAAGATCGTGTTCTAGATCTCATTGATCCAAATCTCCTTCATGTTCCTCCGCGCGACAAGAAGGCCAAGATTAGTAACAATAGTAACAGTGGCTGTAATAGGAAGAAGAACGACTGTCCTTCTTTCAAAAACATCTACTCTAGCAACAGTGTTGGTACTTTCGACCTTAGTGAGATCCTAGCCATGGATAATCGAAAGCAACAGAAAAGGGAATTTACCCCTATTGGAATTAGCTACGATGATGCTTTCGATCGACTCCATGCCAAAGGACTCATTACTCCCATTGGACCTATTCAAGATCCCCCACTTAAGAAGAGTTTTCCTAGTTGGAATCCTGACGAACACTGCAAGTACCATCAAGGTAGGGGTCATACTACTAAGAGCTGTTGGAAGCTAAAGGAGGCTATCCAACATTTGATTGATAATAACAAGATTCCCATGCCTCCAGTTAACAAGAAGAACGAGTGATGACAAAGGGAACAAAACAAGACAAGAGGCGAGCTTCAACGACAAGATTTTGTGACCTCTTTTTTTCTATTTCTTTTTTATTTACTCCTTCCCCAATAAGTCTAGCATAGGCACCTTTTCTTTTCCCTTAGATTAATTTTGTAGATTCTCTCTTTTCTTTTTTTTTTTTAATAAAATGAGCATTTATTTCCTTATATATGATCATTTCATTGCATTGCATTAAACCAAAAAAAAAAAACAAAAAAAAAAAACAAAAAAAAAAATCCATTGTCGAATTAAGCACAAGGTATACCAATGATTTAAGGCACCCTTTGTAGCCACATCATATCACCTTTCACCCTTCAAATATGCAATCCTTTTTTCATAAACCACTTTGAGTCTCGTCTAACGATAGACCTTTCTTTTTTCAACCTACATCTACCTAAACTTGGGATGGGATGGTGTGTAACTTATGCAATTTTCAATTTCATAAAAAGCTTGAGTAACTTCAAAAGATTAAAATAGCAAAAAATAAGTAAAATAAATAAATAAAGTGTACAAAAGGGCAAGTGTTCCAATATCTTTGATAAGAACATGTCTCAGATTGCATCTCTTATCGAGTGCTCGGTACCGTGCCTGAGAAACATGAATGCCAAGTGAGTGATAGACCGCATGATCGGGATCGCCCACACTTATAAAAATGAAATAAATGCTAAAGCAAAAGATAAAAGAGAGCTAAAAAAGAGTAGAAACTCAAGCGTAAAAATATAAAGATTCAAAGGCGAGGTTGCACACCTTGGGGGCTTATCTAGGGTCTTGAGCCTTTATCCCCTTCTTCTTCACCTTTAGCCTAACCACGTTACAACCCTTAAAAGACCTTTTTGAGGTATACACACTTGTGCGAGGTTCGGCTAGAGCTACGTTCGGCCTGATTCCTAACGGATACGTTGGCAACCTCACATCGAGGTGCGGCCGTAATAAAAATGCATTCATATTCACATTCACACACTTACACCATGATCATATCAAGGGATTCCCTATGCTCATCCCTATCCACTTAGAGCTAGACTTGGGGGCTTGATCCCTACATCATTAGCCTACCTAGCCTAAGAGTCACCATTTGACTCTTTTAACAAATAATATCTTTCCACACACTTAGCTCTTGCGGCCTAGCTTTAGTGTCACTATCACACACATCACACATACATGACCAAATATATTTCCCTTAGGAACCCTTTGTCATGAAATCACAACGTTGAAGCATGCCTTATCATATCGACATCACTCATCAATCATAATCGTTATTGCATCACGAAGTATGAAGTGCTTGGCCTCCGTACCTAAGTTACGTTCATCATTGAGTCAACCATTGAGATAGCCTAGGATGGGTTAATCCTTGCACTTTGAGAGATAGTATCAAATGACATTTGGCTAAACTCATTCAACATGCATCTTCAAACTTTCGATTCTTTTTCACGTCTTTCTTTTTCGGGAGAAAGTTGGTACCCTCCACAAAAATGACGGAAAATGTTTGCTTTTTTGCATTTTCGAGTCGCACAACCATAATACAATGCACACACGGGTCACGAGTCACACGTGTCATTTCACTTTGACTCGAGTCAACCTCGAGTCAGTCAATCATATCGAGTCAAGTTTATACCTTGAGTCGTGTCAAGTCGATGAGTCAAGCAACATTAAACCTTAGGTCAACCCTAAGATAATTAAAGAGATTGGCAAAGTTCTATAGTAAAAAATAAATACAGGTGCAGCAGAATAGGGAAGACCCTATCATAACGCTCGACGACAGAGTCAATTCTTGGCGCTAGAGATATTTCAGCAGCAACAGAGCTCGAAGCCTCTCAGAAAGGTGATTTCGACCTCACACAACAATTTCGGGTTCCTTGGTACGCCAATTAGCCCCTATAAGCAATTTGACATGATTAAGTAGTCAGTTTGATTACAATCACAATAAGTGATCGACTTGATGAAAGATCGTCTCACTTAGCTTAAAGCGCCTAAGAATAGGCTCATTACGGAAACACCGACATACTGGTTTTAGCGGAAATAAAGTTCAGGCGAGCTTTAGCAATCGACAAACGTTGGTCTTCGGAAATTTTTCTTCAGAATATTATCGCAACAAACGCTCAAGTACCGAAGCTCTATTGTCCAGAGACGCGTGGGCATATCATCAAAGCTCTTTTGTTCAGAGACGCGTGGACATTTCTTTCAAGCTCTTTTGCTCCAGAGACGCGTGGGCATATCATTCAAGCTCTATTGTTCAGAGACGCGTGGACATTTCTTTCAAGCTCTTTTGCTCCAGAGACGCGTGGGCATATCATTCAAGCTCTATTGTTCAGAGACGCGTGGACATATCATCAAAGCTCTTTTGTTCAGAGACGCGTGAACATTTCCTACAAGCTCTTTTGCTCAGAGACGCGTGGGCATCCTATTATCAAACTCTTCGTTCAGAGACGCGTGGACACATAATTCTGAAGATCATATCAAAACGAAGCTCTTTGTTTAGAGGCGCGTGAACACATCCAAAAAAAGAAAAGAAGCTCTTTGTTCAGAGGCGTGTGAACATATCAATAGGAAGCTCTTTGTTCAGAGACGAGTGAACATTGAAACAACAAGGTGGCATTCCCTAGATTGTGGAGAGTTGTTACAAACAACTGAGGATTGTTTCAAGAGAAGCAATCTTCGATAGTATTCCCTTGGATGTAGAATACTATCATAGTAGAGGAGGATCATTTCAGGCGAAGCAATCTTCTAATTTGGAAGCAGTTACGGGCGTAGCAGTTTTCAAGCGGGATGACGTTCTCTAGCTTGCAGGAGGTCGTCAAAACAATCGGTTACTTTCAGAGACGTGTGCTCGACGGTGCAAGATACGCGTTTCTTAACTCTTTTATCTGTTTAACTAATGCTAGTTTGCAGGTATTGGCGTTACAAGAGTGATTTAGGATCGCAGAACGTTCTGAATCATTCTCCGTCCCTATTGATACTTTGACTTTTGTTTTCGAAACTTGCGTTTCTCCAAACTCAGTCAAAGTGGAGGCTTCTGTAGACACCCATTTGTGTCTCCCCAAAACCAAACCCAGTGATGAGTACCTTTCACGTCGAATCATAATTGAATAAAGCGAAAGTGTGGAAAGTTTAGTGTTACGGATAGTTTTAATTTCTTTTCTCTTCTCTCTGTTTTTGAAAACTTATTTTAAGAAAACATCCAATCTAGTTTTGTTGGTCCATGATATGGGTCCAATAATAGTGTAGTTGGATGGGGCTTGCCAACAACTTTCCAACGATATATTATAAGCCCAATTCCGATGAATCATGAGGAAGTTATGGCCAATTTACTAAACTGGGCCCGGTTTGAGCTTTATATACGGCCCAATGATCTAGGGGAGGGCCTAATATGATTTATCATTCCTAATGCAATTAGGAATGGTTTTAGTCTTCTAGATTCTTCTAGAAGGTTCTTTTCATTCCTAATTCAATTAGCATTGATAAATTGACTTTTGTTGACTTTTCAAAGTTTTAATTAAAATCAAAGAGCATTTTCGAGGAGATACGATTTTATCCTCCAGTACGGAAAACTTATATGATTTTCGAAAACGCATCAAAAACAGGTCTGGCGCCAGCCATTGGCGCCTGGTGCTAGCCATTGGCGCCTGGCGCCAATAAGCTGGTGCTGGCGCCAGCTCTGTTTTGCGTGCGCCAATCTCGTTTTGCGTGCGCCAATCTCGTTTTGCGTGCGCCAAGTGCTCTGTTTTGATATTTTATCTTTTTGGCTGATTTCTCTATAAATAACGTATTAAAAACTCCGTTTTCATACACCTATAATCAGTTTTCATTCGCAATCATTAATTCTCTAATGCTCTCTTAATCATTCACCAATTCTCATCAAGTTTTCTTGATTATTTCATCTCTCTCTCTTTCTCTTTTCTAAACTTTGCTTTTTTCATACAAAATTCCGCATTCATTAGATCTAGAAACACCTAGCCATATTCGAAGTTGCCTTCGCCCTAGACGTGAAAGGTTTTAATTTATGAGGGTTTGGTCCCAAATTTCTCTTTCAATTATTTAATTTAATTGTTTGTTTATTATTTTCTTTGAAGTTACTAACGCGTGTATTTTGTTATTAGAAAGAGGTACGAGGCATCCAAGTAAGTACTTTAATGGTTTAATTGATATTATGATGTAGAAATCATGCTTAGATTGTTATTTTGATTCCTAGTATCATGTCTAGGGTAACTTTAATATTAAATAAGATTGTTACGATGCTTCCTATGTTCTTCCTAATATTTATGATTGTTAGTATCATGTTAGGGCTAAAGATTTGATTTTTATTGCTTAGTGACATGCTATGATGATTATGAATATATTATTATTATTTTGATGATTATTATTTTATGATTATGTTGCTTGATTTTTATTGTTATTGCTTGATCACACCTTTATGCATGTTTAAAGGGAATTTAGTACTTGTAATCACTCTTAATAAGATAATTAATAATCTAATTTAGGTTAATTTTGATTATAATTCAAGTGATCGCCAATAATAGATTTATTTGTGCATTAAAATTCAACCAACATAGATAAACAGGTTTAGGGTAAACCTATTGATTGCATGTTAATTGAAAAGCGCACATGAATACGATCAGAATAAAGTAGAGGCCTATTAATTAGGGCAGATTCAATCTCTTTTAGGTTGGATTTGTACCTTCATCCCTGAACCCTTATTTGGTTCTAGACCTTATGGAGTGGACGATCTCTTGGATCGTTAAGGGGTGTAACCTTCACCCTGTGAACGGTTTACAAGTTCCTAAAACTTGTTGGCGACTCTTTTGCTCTATCTTTTTCCCTTTTGGACGCCACCGTATTTTAGTGTATGATCACAGTGGGGTTCAAGCTAGGGGTTAACACTTGAAATTTATTCCCTACAGAACCTACTTATATATTGCAGCCTTCCAATGAAGCCCTGAATTTCTTTCTCATTCTTGGGCGGTGGCATGGCCATGATCGCTTTGAATTTTATGGGAACAATTCGATCCCTCGAGAAATGATCTCATATCCAAGTAGTTTGCCTGATGTGACCCCAAATGCACACTGATTTAATCTCATGTTGTACTTGCGGAGTCTTTCAAAGAACTTGCAAAGTGCAATGATGTGGCCTGGGCGATCTTTTGACTTAACGATCATATCATCGACATAGACCTCCACCTCTTTGTGCATCATATCATGTAACAATGTTGTGGCTGCTCTTTGGTAAGTGGCACCCGCGTTTTTCAACCCGAATGGCATTACCGTATAGCAATATGTACCCCATTGTGTGATGAATGTGGTTTTCTCCATATCTTCCTCGACCATTAATACTTGATTATATCCGGCGTAGCCATCCATGAACGATAGGAGTGCATGGTTTGCTATGTTATCGACCAGAATGTCAATGTGAGGTAGAGGGAACCCATCTTTCGGGCTTGCCTTATTGAGGTCCCTGTAATCAACACACATTCTGACCCTTCCATCCTTCTTTGGAACTGGAACCACATTCCCTATCCACTCTGGATACTTGGATACTTTGATGAAACCTGCGGCCAATTGCTTTCTGATTTAATTTCTTCTTTGATTTTGAGAGCCACATCCGGTTTCATACGGCGCACCTTTTGTTTGATAGGCTTCATACCTGGAATGAGTGGTATCGTATGCTGAGCTATATCCCTGTCAATTCCTGGCATATCTTTGTATGACCAAGCAAATACATCAACAAAATCACTAAGCAAGTTAATTAGCTCTTTGCGTTCATCTTGACTTAGTGTTAATCCAATTTATACTTCTTTGATAGTCGTATCATTGGAAATATTAACTGTTTCTGTATCTTCAATAATTGCTGTTTTATTTTCGTGTTCTTCCATTGCTTTTATTATTTCTTTGTCACTTTTATCATTAGCAAAGCAATATTGATCAGGGTTAGGGGAATGACACACATCGTAAGCAAAGGTATTCATTTTATTGAATTCATTGGTCATTACATCAAGGAGGGCAAGGTCAGCTGCGACCTCCCCGGAATTATTTGGGACAGAAAGAGAAGGCTCAACAAGAGACTTAGGACTGGATTCTATAGCAGAAAGAGGGTCGGCCTCAGACCCTAAGGACTCGTCTACAGACTTAGACTCAGACTCGGACTTGGACCTAGACGACTCAGACTCATCAAACATAGGACCTTCGCCTGCGGTTATTTCCAATTTCTCTCCGCTTGGCGTAGTGATCTTCACTGTCTTGCGCCATCCCTTTGCAATATTATCAGCCTGGACGATTAACTGGGAGAGGTCAAAATCCTTGCTTGATATAACAGCTTGAATGAGCTCGGAATCATCATTGCAGACAGGCTTGGATTCATTATTTTCTAGCCCAAAAAGAAGGTTAATGTTTAGATCATCAGAGCTTGGACTAGCTGGTTTCTCAGTTGTGAAGAGTTCTTTGCCTTCATCGACGAAGTCACAATCAAGGAACATCTCGAATCCTGATTCACGCCTCTCATCGTGGACCAAAGGCTAAGGGAATTCATAATATGGGAAGTCTTCCCCTTCTTTGATATATTGACCATTGAGGGTGAATGGATATGGATCCATGGCCATTTCCGTCTTCATGATTCGAGCATTATTGCGAGCCTTCATTTTCAGGAGGGCTTGTTCCATATCTTCTTTTGTTGGCTTGAATCCCAAGCCAAAGGTATCTTTCTTAGGTGCACCAGGATGGCCCCAAAGTTCAGCCATTTTCTTTTTGAGTCCGAGGGTCATTCTAGGGAAATGCCCTTGCTTCTTCATAATGGCATTAACATTAGTATTTTAATAAGGATCAAAGTCGAGATGACACTTCTCCTCTTCTTCGATCATGAGAACATCATCGAGCGAAAAACCCCAAAGATCTTCATCTTCTTCGTCATGTTCAACATGGACGATGGGAGTATCGATAACTTGAATGCGCATGGGGGAGGCATCAATGGTAATTGGTACCCCTCCAACTATGGCTTTCACTTTCTGGTGCAACGATGATGGGATCGCCTTTAGCTCATGAAGCCAAGGACGTCCTAACAACAGATTGAAAGAAGCCTTAATGTCCACAACCTGAAACTTGGTGCGACATTCAATGGCTCCAGTAGTTATTTTTAGCATGATAATACCCACGTCTTGACGGCGAGTATTATCATAAGCGCGAATCCCTAGAGTAGAGGGAGTCAGTTCTTCATTTTTTATGCCCAACTTCTTTGCAGTGAGGAGTGGGCATACATTGATTGCAGAGCCATTATCAACCAGGCTCATAGGAACATTCATCTGCCTACACACCACAGTGAGGTGTAAGGCCTTGTTATGTTGGTCCCCTTCCGGGGGCAAATCCTTGTTAGAAAAGGAAATCAAATTGCTAGTACTTGGCAATTCAGTAGTGAGAAAGTTGACCAGTCCTTGAGGAGTCATATCATCATCAACTCCTATTTTCACCAGAGCATTCATCACAGCCTTTCGATGCTCGTAGAAGGTGGCCAAAAGTTTCCATACATTCATTTCCACCTTGGTCTTTTGTAATTGTTTGACCACATCGTTGTTCACAGGGTCGATGGGATCAACGATTGGTTGTGATTGCGGTGGAGGTGGAGGTGGACTAGGATATTGCAATCGTCCACTTCTGGTGAGAACCTTGACCTCAAGGTCTCCCCAAATATCTTCACTTGTGCCAAGAGACGAACAGGTTATATCCTTGAGATAGACGTCTTCATCGTCACTATCCCAAATTCCATTCACTTCTTCATAGCTCAAGACAAATACAACTTCCGGCAGAGGTTCATTCACAGGTTGAACGAGTATTGACGGATCAAAGGAGACTTCATCTCCCATGATAGCCAAAGCATCAGAAAGAGGACCTGTTTGAATGTTAGGCTTCTTGCCCCCTAGAGGGACAGGAATTTGATTAGCATCAATCAGGTCTTGGATCGCATCTTTCAACCTCCAACACTTCTCAGTATTATGACCCTTGCCTTGATGAAACTTGTAATGAGCATTGGGGTCATAACTAGCGATTCTGTTCTCTGGCCGAGGCTCTAGAAACGGTCCAATTGGCATAATCAATCCTTGACTATGCAAGCGATCAAAAGCGGCATCATAAGTCATTCCTAAAAGCGTGTAAACCCTCCTTTGCCTTTGGAATCTTTGAGGAGGAGCATTAAGGGCCAGCACATCATTGATATTGATATTGTTGGTAGCATTATTGGGCTTGGAAGACGAAGAAGAAGGAGTGTCGTTCTTCTTGTTTTTCCAAGTGCTGTTGTTATTATTGTTGCTACCAGTAGTCTTCATCAGTTCATCTTCGATATTGATTCCAATATCGTATGCAGCTTCGAAGGTACTCAGAGAAAGAAACTTCAAGTGTTGCTTGTACTTATGAGTCAAATTGGCAATAAACAAGCGAACCATCTCTTTTTCCTTGGGGGGATCCACCAAGAGCGCAGCTGTTTCCCTCCACCTGCTTAAGTAAGTAGTGAAGCCTTCATTATCTTTCTGTTTGAGAATGGAGAGTTCACGTTCAGAAGTCTTGGCCTGGATGTTACACTTGTAACGATTCATGAAGCTTTCAGCGACATCCTCCCAGGTCGCAACATGTTTGGATTCCAGAGAGTAGAACCATTGTTGACAGGCATGCTCTAAGGAAAGAGGGAACACAGTAGGGAAGAGTGTCACATCTACTCCCTTAAGAGCCATGGTCGCAGAAAAGGCCTTCAAGTGGAAAAGCGGATTATTAGTAGGCTTGAACTTGGGAATGTCAGCAGTGGAAAACTTCTCAGGAAGCTTGTCCCTTATGGGCGAAGAGGTGACAGGTTGCTCCACATAAGTGAACTCTTTAGAGATCTTACTCATCTGTTCCTTAATCTTGTCCATTGCAGCGACAGTGACATTGTTCTGATTGTCTTGCTCTACCGTGTTGACTCTAGTGGTGAGTGTTTGCATCATGTTAGACAACATCTCAATTGTCTTGTTGATGTTCTCGATATCTTCCTTAGTAGCCATCGGTTGAAAGTAGACTGGAGTTGGATCTTGTTGAGATGATTGTGGTGGTTTCCTTATACGCCTATTTGGTATAAGAGGTTGTTGAGGTATTGACTCGAACCGTAACAATCTACCCCTGCTTCTTGACCAAGTGCTGTGACACCGAAACAAACACACCTTTAATGACCAAACTTAACCTTAACCCATCCGGAAATAAAAAAATTTATTTATTTTTAAATTTGAAATTCTCTTTATTTTTTTTATTTAAAAAAAAAAAAATACGGGAGGATACTATCCGACTTACTCCGGAAAAAAACGACACAAAAAAAAGACCCAAGACTACCCTAAAATACGGTCAAGAAATGGTGCACGACTAACGGAAAAAGTGTGTGAACACGACATGTGAGTGATTAAGTGAAGGTTATGGACACGTGTTATGACCGTACAGCTAGACGGGACACCAAATCAGACATACGAATCACATAAGCATGCACGAAGACAAAAAAAAGCTGACTGGACTAACCTCTTGGGCACCGTGTCACGGTGCTGACTGTCGTGACACGGTACAGAGCACCGTCAGATGGGGTAATGTACCGTGCCACGACATTGTACACCGTGGCGCGGCAGGCCTGCTGTGACACGGTGCGCAATTCCAGGCTTAAATTTGCTTATTTTCCAGATTTTAATCATTTTTAGTCCGTACTAATTACTATGTGGAAATAAAAACCCTCGGTCATGGGTTAAACAAAAAGAGCAAACACATGAGGGTTAGCACCAAACAAACCATGTAGCATTTAGTCACGATGATGTAAAAGAGTTCGCAACCTAAGGTCAAGATCTATGTTCAACTATTGGTCAAGCTTTGGGTGTCAAAAGGGTACCATGGTTAAGAGTTTGGACGCGTTAGCAAGGCAGCCTCCTTTGAGGGTGTATGCCAACGGGCGGCTCCGCGAGTTTGTGATGAAATCGAACTCGACTCCATGGTTTGGGTAAATTTAATAACTCGGATGAACCCTTATTGCCATGAGCGTTTTTGGGTTGATAGAGCTTAAATCCCCCGGGGCTAAGACGCATGTAAAACACACACGTTTTTTTCAGAAAAATCGAAGGAAGTTGACTGTGAGAAGGGAAAACAAGCCACTAGACTGATTTTAAGACTGTCATGACACGACAGATACCACCGTGCCACGGTGCAGCCCACCGTTAGACGGTAAACTGCACTGTGACACGGCAAATTCTGCCGTGGCACGGCAGTCAGACTGTTGCCCTGTTTTCCTTCGTACGCAATCAAGTTATTCAATTTTTCCTACGGGACAGACCTAAATGCGACGTTAAAACGTCCATGCTTATGCAAAAATGCAAATTAATCACAGGAATATTTTTCAATAATCTTTCAAGTCTCATCCACTCATCTTAATTAAATATCGATCACTCAAATCGATAATTAACCAAGAATCCTCCCTAGTGGAGTCGCCAAATTGTAGGCGTTGCTCGAAGTGCGCCTACGTTAAAGCATGTGTGAATATGCTTGGCACTCTTAGAAAGTGGGAATTGATGTATACGATTAGGGACAAGGAAAGTAGGGAGCCACCAACAAGTTTTTAAGGAACTTGTAAACCGTTCATGGATCATAAAAGGCAACCACGATAAAGGGACAATGATAGGCAACAACGATTGACCCGTGAAGGTTACACCCCATTCATAATCCATGAGATTACTAACTCTATATGGTTCGGAACCACGAAAGGAGGATCGGGGATGATGGTACGAAGTGAGTCATGGAGTAACATTCGCCCGTATTGGCCTCTACTCGATTCTTATAGTGAAAAGTGATTCCTGCGATCTCAAAGGCATACAAACAAAATATTCAATTTGCTCCAAACTATTCGTAGGCTAAATCAGTTAAATATTAATGCAACACATTATTCTAAAATATTAGTGATCACTTGATTTAATAACAAGATTAAAAGGAACCTAAACCGGTTGTCCAAATTATCTTATTAGGCGTAATTTTCAATTTCATATTCCCTTTAAACATGCAATATGGTGATCATAAATAAATATAATAGAATTGACATTAACATTGGAAGCAATTTAACAATAATTCCAACAATATAAAATCGTTAGAAAAATAATAGAAATAAAAGGAACATAATTCTTACTTTGATTCTGTTTGCTTGCAACTATACAATAATAAACGAGTTAGTAACTTCAAGGAAATAATAATAAAACAATAATTAAATTAAATAGAGTTGATTTGGGGCCAAACCCTCAAACAGTTCTACCTTTCACGCCTTGGCTTAAGAACAAAACCACGAGTAAAGTATGGACTCCTTGGAGTGCTTGAAGAAGGAATTTTGAAAGAAGAAGGGTAGGCTAGTGTTTAGGCTAGATCATAGAAGAGAGAAAAATAGAGAATTAATTGATGCTCCGTACATCAGAAATGAGGGGGTATTTATGGAAAAAATGTGATGAGGGAACACACGAGACCTTAAAAAGATAAAAACCCTTAAAAAGTATACCGCGACACGGCAAAGTGTACCGTGAAACGGGAATCCCCACCGTCAGACGGGAAACATTCCCGTGACACGGTATACAGCTGTGTGACGCGGGAAATATTTAGTGAACGAGGGAGAAAACGCGTTAAGGGTTTACGCGGAAAGGACACGGAAACCCCCGTGTCACGGGGAATCCTACCGTCAGATAGGACAGTTTCCCGTAACACAGTGGACATATGCCGTGACGCGGGAGTCCTGGTCCGTTTTTCCGTCTAAATTCATTTTTTAACCCTAATTTCGCTTGCATTTTAAGTGCCGATTGATAATTTCGGGCCGTTTCTGATTTATTATTATTATTTGGGCTAAAATAAGAAAATAAGTAAATAAAATAAATAAAAGGTTTTGGCCAAAATAAATAATAAAACAATAAAATAGAAAGGGTAGGGTTTGGGCTGAAATTAAAAACTATGCTTTGACTAAACATCTAGACAGATCCATGGACTATTCAAAAATTAAATTTAATTAAATACGATATTTTAAGCACTCTCGGGATTAAATACTGAACCCGACCAATAGTGAAGGTGAAAGGTTATTCATCGTCGGGTTTGGTTTTGGGAAGACATTTTTAGGTGTCTACACCCCAAATAAAAAGGATGGAGAAAACAAGAGTCGGGCACGGTTACAGGTTGGCACGGACGTGCGTCCAAAACTGCACGGATGTGCCACCATGTTCACGAACGTGCACATCCAAAAGAACAGAGGCAGAAGCTACTGATTTAGCATAGAAATTCTGCACGGGCGTGCCGGATGTGGCACGGACGTCCAGGCCTTGTTCTGCACAATCAGTCTTGAAACTGATTTAGGCTGGGCAAGCTGCACGGACGTGCAGGATCAGGCATGGACGTGCTGAATATCCTACACGAACGTGCTGAACTCTGCACGGACGTGCAGGTCTTGAAAGCAGCAGGCAGGAGTTCTTGGTCGTGCTGAGGCACTCCTGCACGGACGTGCCATACTTTGCACGTCCGTGTAGACTCTCTAAGGCCCTTATTATCTTCACTTTTCTTCGGTTTTGCTCCATTGTCTTGGCTTCTAGCCTCGGTTTATCATCCATATGATTCAAATGGTCGTCTTTGGACCTAAAAACTCAACAAAAACACTATCAACCCGTGAAGCAAGGGATACACAAAAATCGAACGAAAATAGAGTAGAAGTGAACCAAAATTCCAATATATCAAGTAAACAAGGTTCAAAATCTCTCTAAAATCATATAAAATAACAAGTTATCAAATCCCCCAAGCTGAGCTTTAGCTAGTCCTCGATCAAAACAAACATGCCAAATCAAGAAGGAAGATAACTTGCTAATGATCAAACTAAGGAGAGATACTAAAGAGGAAACACAAATCCGCATTGCAGCAACCATAAACACTTTTAGCACAAGTGAAAAGCAGTTAAAACCACTAAGTCGCCTAAGAGGATGAGTTTTTATCTCGTGAGGGTTTCCCTTGAGCTTAACCCACAACTCACACAAACCACGCCAAAACTATCAAAACACATCATTACTATCAAAGTAATCAATACACACCAAAGCCAATGTTTTTATTGCCCAAGTCAACTCATCGGGATATAAATCACAAGCAAGACAAGTGAGCAACTTTTAAGAATTACCGATCATACAAATGTGCACATGAGTTGGGGGTAGAGAGGAGAACTAAGCAAGGTTGCACTAGGATAGTTCCTTATACCTTTTACTAGTTCATCAGAGCACGTCTAGATATTCCAAAGTTGCAACAAGCCCTCTTTCGGTTATAAAATCTCAAAATGCAAGTCCACCTCCCAAAATGCGCTCCCAAGCCCCTTCAACTACACTCTAACTCGGGAATTTACACAAGAAACATCAAAATAGATAATGTGTGGGAGGTATCCACAAGTTGACCTCTAGATTAGAAAAAGGAAAATTTAAGAATTTTTGTAGGAGTTTTTTTTTATTTTTTTTTATCTCCCTTTCTTTTTCTATTTTTTTTTCTTTCTTTTTTTTTTTCTACATACATTGCCCTCGCCTCTTTTAACTGTGAGCGGCTCTTTCTTTGTTCAAAACATGTGGCTTATTATGCCACTTATTACACATGATACAAGTAGAACCAATTCCCTAATAGAGTTTCATTTTGGGGAGAGGGGAGGAACATCAAGGGCATAAGAGACCGCAATTCGATTCAAACATATCCTACTTTGGGCAAATTTGACAGTATCCTATGCTAGACGTGCAATTGAGCATTCATCGGTTTTCATTTCATATACTCTAATGCAATCAAGATTAATGGACCTCTAAATGACCCTTACTCTTGCACCACCCTTCTTAAAGAACTTCTACTCATCACCCAAGAACAAGCAAGCAAAACATATAAGTATTATCATTTGTGTCTCATCCTTAGGCATTTTTCAATTTTTTTATTTTTTCATTTTTTTATAAGTTATAATAAAGAAAGGGAAAAAAAATAAAAAATAAAAAATAAAAAGCATGAATATCCAACTGTACAACTATGAACAAATTTAAGCATCAAACTAACAATCAATCCCCCTTCATGAAAGCGTGAAACTACCCCCAAGCTTAGACGAAGAATTGTCCTCAATGCTTTGAAGAGATAAGCAAGAGGGAGGGAGGGAAGGGAACACAATCAATCTCAACAAGTACATCTAATCCAACATCCATAACTACAATGAAAAACCACAACATACAATTACTCTTTAACAAGCAACCAATGAATGGCAAAAATAATTATAAAATCAATAGCTTGAGAAGGGATAAAGAGAGAAAGAGATATTACACAATTTGATGTAAATTTCTTCATAAATTCTTCAAAACTTGGTAGAGTATTTTGTGTCTTTCCAATGTAGCAAAAACTCCAAAATTCTTGTGAATTTGAGACTATGAGATGTAATTTGGAGTGAAGAGATCATAGAGAGTACCTAATTGAGAATCATTTCATAAAGCTCGTTAGTTCAAATCATCATAAAATTAAAATCCATGCACATCATTATTCAAAAATAAACAAATAAAAAAAGGGAAGAAAATTTGCCTTTCTTTTCGGTCTTTGGCAAGACCTTATCTAGTAAGTAATTTGACAAACTCCTAAGGAGATTATCATATGCACTTGAGCACATTTCATAAATTAAAACCAAAAAAAAAAGAAGAAAATCTAATAATAAGAAGAAAAGGATATACATTAATTTACAAAGCTTCCTAAAATAAAATTGAAAAGATCTAAAAAAGGTACTAGATTTAAAAGAAGAAGGAAAAATAAAAGTATAACTATCAACAAAACACTTTGGAGATTCATTTGGTAAATCAAAAACCATATCTACATCAAATTCACTAATTGAGTATCATTGGTTAGAAAATGGTCATGCAATTCATAGAATGAAGTACACAGTAGCTCATGTGAAGTGAACTTGGGAAGAAGAGGGGGGCAAAGGTTTGGAAATGAGACAATAATATCAAGAGTTTTTGAGAAAGGGACATGTGGCTAAAAAAAAAAGAATGTTCAATTGGTAAAGACTCAACAATTACCTCTAGCTCACTCTCAACTCTATGGTCCTTATCAAAAGAGGGATTTTCCTCCACTTTAACCCTTTTATCCTTACTTTCCCAAAATTCATCATGAATATCTAGGCTACTCTTTCCAAATTGATAGTTATCCTCAACATCTCTTGCATAATCATCAATATAATCAAATTGAAGAATACCAGCATCAACATTACATTTGGACTTTAGTAGACCTATATCATTAGTGTAATTCAACAAACAATCGTCAACTTTGTCATCATTCATAATTAATTGTACATTAGGCTCATTATGCAAATTGATGATATTTGGAAAAAATAGGGCCATCAAGTAAATGTTTCTCAAGAAGAGGCTTCTCAAAATTTTCATTTTCATTCATTTGAACCCTAGAAGCTTCACTATAATGATTCATGGATGTACAAGTGTTGTTTATGTCAATTAGATTCTTAATCTCTTCACAACCCTCCAAAAAAGTTCTAGAGAAAGATCTAAAGAAGACTTGGGTTCTTGAGGATGGGAGAAATTTCAAAAATCACTTTGGGAAGAGGTGTCAACATTATGCACATTAGCCACATCATAAGGAGTACATGACATTAAATTGGAATCCAAGAAATTTTTTTGGAGAATTTTGACAATTTGCATCACCAAAACTCGAAACATTAGAATCCAAAACATTATCATCACATTCTTCAAATGAGTTTGCATTATTAAAATGGTTATATGTCTCGTGATTAGCCATCTCCCAACAATAGGTATCTTTAGCTAGCTACTCAAACATACTCCAATTCTCATTAATGGTATTAGACATAAATTGACCTTCGGACATAGATTCAACAACAACTCACATTTCATCATTTAAACCTTCAAAAAGTACTTCACAAATATCCACCTGTAAAAGACTATCACCATAATTATAACCAATATATTCATTAACCCTATGGTAATATCTCTAAAATGTTTCATTCTCATATTGGGGAAGGGAAAAAATTGCCATTTATTTCAATGGAAGAAACCCCAAAATAAAATTAAATAAAAAGAGAAAAAAAAAATGTACAAAGACCTAGACTCATCCAATCAATACTTAGCCAATGTCAACCGAAGTCTCCGGCAACGACGCCAAAATTTGATAGGCCGTCATCGAGCCTACCAAAGATAACAACCTAACTTGGTCTCTCTAATAAGTAGAAAGGGCAAGTAAGGGTCGATCCCACAAGGACTAAGGGAATCACTAACAAGAGAAGAGTGAGAAAAAGTTACTAGAAGCTTCAACTTGAATAACAATGGTGGAACTTGTCTTCTACAATGATTGAGATTGAAATTTCCAAGCTATTAATTATAATCTCACTAATGATTTTAGAATATTTGTGTTTCTACAATTACAAACTAAGAGGAAGCACTAAAAACTTGGATGCCGTACAGATAAGCTCAAGGGGTTATTTATAAAGACCCCTAAATAAAAAGGACGGAGAAAATAAGAGTCGGGCACGGCTACAGGTTGGCACGGACGTGCGTTCAAAACTACACAGACGGGCCACCATGTGCACGGACATGCACATCCGAAAGAAGAGAGGCAGAAGCTACTGATTCAGCCTAGAAATCCTACACGGACGTGCGAGATGTGGCACGGACGTGCATGCCTTGTTATGCACAATCAGTCTTGAAACTGATTTGGGTCGGGCAAGCTGCACGGACGTGGAGGATCAGGCACGGACGTGCTGAATATCCTACACGGACGTGCTGAACTCTGCACGGACGTGCAGGTCTTGAAAGCAGCATACAAGAGTTCCTGCGTCGTGCTGAGGCACTCCTGCACGGACGTGCCATACTTTGCACATCCGTGCAGACTCTCTAAGGTCCTTATCTTCACTTTTCTTCAGTTTTGCTCCATTGTCTCGACTTCTAGCCTCGGTTTATCATCCATATGCTTCAAATGGTCGTCTTTGGATCTAAAAACTCAACAAAAACACTAACAACCCGTGAAGCAAGGGATACACAAAAATTGAAAGAAAATAGAGTAGAAGTGAACCAAAATGCCAATATATCAAGTAAGAAAGGTTCAAAATCACTCTAAAATCATATCAAATAACAAGTTATCATTTGAGAAATTGAAAAACCGAAAAAACTGAAACCAAATCGATTTTTTTTATTTTTTTTTTTGTTGTAATGTTAAATTTTTTTTTTTTTTTTTTTTTTTTTTTTTTTTGGGATGAAGTGCTGAATTTTTTTTTTCCAGATTGGCCTTGCCACTTTGAATTAGCACTTGTTAATGTTGTTTTGTTCCTATTATGCTGCTGTTATATTGATTAATATGATATTTCAGTTTGGTTTATATAGTTTGAAAGCCCGCAAAAGTTGCAGATTAAAACCTAAATAAAAAAGGCCTAAAATTTTTGGTGTGATTCGTTTTTTTTTTTAATTTTTTTTATTTAAAATCGAAATTTATATGGTTTGGTTTGGTTTCAAAAGTAAAGTGGTGCGGTGTGGTTTGTAAATTTTAAAAACCGAATTAGAGTGGTTCGGTTTTGGTTTGGGCTATAAACCAAACCGAAAACCTAAATTTCACCCCTAGGCGGAGCTCCTACCAACCGGAGTCTTCGTGTTTTGCAGGTACAGAGCGTGTCGGACCAATCTTCGAGCTATAACTCCCCCGAGGGACAAAAACACCCAAAACATTTGGTGCCGTTTGTGGTTTATTGATTTTAAACTTTACGCCTGGACTAATTAGTTGATTTCAACCTAAAACAATTTTGGAAGCATTATATTCTGGTGGATGTGGACTACTTCACCAAGTGGGTGGAGGCTGAGACAGTCAAGAGCATCAAGACAAAGGATGTCATCTCTTTCATTTGGAAGAACATCATCACCTGGTTTGGGGTACTTGTGTCTATGGTGTTTGATAATGGCCCTCAGTTCGAAATGCCCCAGCTCAAAACTTGGTTGGGAGATCAAGGGATCTCACATTGTTTTGCATCAGTCGGCCGACCCCAAGCAAACGACTAAGTTGAAGCCTTCAACAAACTCATCTCAGATGGCATTAAAAAGAAAATTAAAAGAGCCGGTGGTTTATGGGATGAAGATTAATTCATGTCCTATGGCCCATCCGGACAACTAAAAAAGGGGCAACCGGTGAAGCCTCATTTCTCATGGTTTACGGTGTTGAAGCCATCTTACCCATCGAGTATTATGAGCCGACTCCACGAGTCATGCCATACGATGAAGAGGAACTGGGAGGCCATGCGACTAGCATTGGACTCGCTCCCGAAATGCAGGGGAAATGCCGACTTGCGTCATGAGATTTATTGCCTGAGAATGACCCGTTCTTACAACAAAAGAGTACACAAACGGCCCTTGAAAGTTGGGGATTTTGTGTTATGGAAAATGGAGGCAACCGGTAAGGCCAATGAGCATGGAAAGCTAACACCAAATTGGGAAGGCCCCAACCGGATCTATGAAGAAGTAAGAAACGCCTAGAAACTGCAGATGGTAGGCGACTGCTCAGAACTTGGAATGTAGACAACTTGAAAAAGTACTACTTCTAAGAGTTGTAAATTCCTGTAAATGAAGAGCTTATCAATGAAAAAGTGCCTTTTGTTTTCAGCATTGTTATTTATTTCTTAGTATACACGCGTAACTTTCCAAGTACCATCCGTACAAGGTATAAACGTTCAAATCTAATGAACTAAATCATCATTAATTTTAAACTTGATTTAAACCAATAACCAAGAAAAACGAGGCCAATGGTCGGATGGTAAACTAAGTTAAAAACTTGGTGGCTAAACAAATGTCTAAGAAACGTGCGGCCAACGGCCGGATGATATTTAATTTTATAAATTCATCTGCTCTAACATGAGTAAGGCGTCTAGCGACGCCTATTCGAGTGGAATCGTCGCAGAGAGTAACTCCCAGCCGGGTGACAAAGTGCTCTACAACCACATACAGACGTCAAAGATTGAACAATAAATTTGGTCAACTCATAGCTATCTGATGAAAGTAATCTAAAGGGAATATAAACGGACTTTTGAAAGAGGTTGTGTCTAATAACACATCCGGAATTCGCATAATGCCCTTACTTAGATTACGGCTTGAAATTATTAGCTTATACGAAGTATTCCCAATGGAATATACATATGGGCATATGATTAAATAGTAACTACTCCGCATGTATGTGATATATCCGGGTGGTTTTGATGCAATAAGTGTAACTTCAATTAATATGACTTATTGCTTCTAATACACTCAGATGGCCAAGAACGATTGACCTACTTGGTTCACTCATAACCGTGTAAGTTAAAAACTTAGGTGGGTTAAGTATGCCTTATGAACCTGTATGAAGCGTGGCAGGCAACCCCTATATGACCGCCTTCTATACCTTAACGATGTAAGGTTGTCTGTATTTGCAACGAAACAAAGCAGGCGGGTGAAAGCAGATAAAATATTTTAGTTTGTCTGCTCCTTTTGAGCGAAATGGCGAGAATTCAAGGGCTAAGGCTCGAGAATAATAGTCATTCGGCCACCTAGAAAAGGTCCAAGACCGTTTCTAAAATCACCGGATGGTTAGTGGCCGGCTGTACGCTTGGTTTGGGGAAATTATCATAGTGATTGATTGACTTAGAAATTAGTCATACTCTTTTAAGTATAAAAAATTTCCAAGTCAATCAACCCACTCTTGAACCTAAGCATACAGTCGTCAAGGGGTGTTTCGAGGTTTTTTGTGTCCCTCGGGAGAGTTACAACTTAAAGACTGGATTCACCAAGGACGCCTGTACCTGCAAAACAAACGGAGCACTGAATGGTCGGAGTTAGTACGGATTCGGAGTAAAACGTGCGGAAAATAAGTTATCTGCTCGGATTCCAAGCTCAGGTGTTGTCCGTTTCTTGAGAGTGACAAATCAGTAATGATTGGAACGCGTCCTAATAAATGGGGGAATGTCCCTATTTATAGGGACCTTGGGAAGTGTGCCCTCCCTAGAGTTTGATGACCTAGGGATTAGGGCACGCCGTTTTTTAGGGGCCCCTTGAGATTTGGGCCTTGAAATCCACCATTCCCAGGGGCAAATATCCGCTTGACACGTGTCACCACCTGGAAGGTCCAAGTTGGCACCCCTTCCAGTGACACGTGTCATGATTTGATTGGGCCACTTGGCAGGGTATAAAATACCCAAATCATTTGCCCCTTACAGGGGGTCACGTGCTTGCCACGTGTCTCCTGTGACAGGTGTCGGGTTATAAGTGGTTGGTTTTTTAACCATTTACCATGGGTGAATCTAAGGATTTTTACCCTAGATTCTTTACCCTTTCTATAAATAGGGGTTGACCACCCTTCGTTTTTTCACACTTTTGTGAATATTTAGAGAGAATCCAGAGCCTTTGACTTCTGAACTATTGACTAGTTCTTTGCAAGCATCCGACAGTCGTCCGCAAGTCCGCCTGTAAACAGACGTCCAAGCTTCTTTCAGCTGTCTCCTATTACTCTTTAAAGGTAACCGTCTGCTTCTTTTTCTTTCTTTTTTATATTTTCCTTGCTTTGTTTTAGAAAATGGTTTCCTAAACGCACACGACACGGCTTAGGGTAGTGATCAGCCGGTCACCGGGGATGGTTGAATCTAGAACTAGCGGTGCCGAATGCTTGTTCATGGACCCTGCTTTGCGAACTTCCCCGAATCCGACCGTTTCTGTGTCTGTGTAAGACACCATGGCCAGAACCAAGAGAATTGCCAGACAATATAATTCGGATGGTTCTTTTTACCATTCGAACGGGTCCACTATATGTTCAGACGGCTTTATTAGAGCGCCAGTTAATGAGCTTCGAGACCATCCTCCAAGCCCTTCTTCAGAACCTTCTCCAACTCCAACTTATTACCATTCCCCAACCTCCAGCGGTACTCCCAGCGACACAATTTTGTGGCACTAGGTGAAAAAAGGCATTTAGCAGCGGTTCAAAACCGGTGCCATAGGGTGGAATAGGCACCGGTTAACCAGTGCCATAGGGTAAAATAGGCACCGGTTAACCGGTGCCTAAAACTGCTCTCCCGCCAATTTTTTTTTTGGTGGTAGATATTTTAGGCACCGGTTGCTGCCTAACCGGTGCCTATTCACCAAATTTTTTTTTGTTTTTTTTTTCCATCGTGCAATAATATTTTTTTTAAAAAAACCTGTTTCCAGCAATAATAATAACCTGTAATTCCAGCAATTATATTAAATATAATAATTAATAATATTATTATTATAATAACTAATAATAATAATATTATTAATTATTACAATAAGATACAAAAATAATATTAAAAACAAGAATTCAATAATATATATAGATATAAATATTCCCAAACGCAATACAAAAAAAAAAAAAAAAGAGTTGCTTACATATACAAATAATAGTAAGTACATATATAATGAATAATAAGTTATATAGTTCAAAAGTTAACATAAATAATTTACAATTACAATGCCATTTACATGTTGAAGGTGATAAAAGACGCCAACATGTCACGAACTTCATTCAGCTCCTTGATTGTCAACGGACCATCCTTTTGGACCTTGCAAAACTTGAAATACAAAAACATTATTTTAAAAATAATTAATTAGGCAAAAAAATATGTATTTTATCAAATATTACCTATATGACTTCTATATAGCCCATTTCCTACATTACTTATCAAATGAACTATTTCTTTCTCATAACATGTCAATATTGGATAGTTGTATGTGTGTAAGCCCTAATTGTATAGGAGAGCATTTTATTAAGGTTTATCAGATGTAGGATAATCACCATCAATTTATCAGATGTAAGATAATCACCATCAATTTGAATAACTTGAAAAAAGTATAGATTATGTGGGCATTGAAGTACCTCATGAATGTTTGAATGAGGGAAATGTTAAGCTTTGCACCACGTAGAAATTCCTTCACATCTTCTTTGTTGATCCATGCAATTGCATCCTCATCATAGTGGAACATTGCCTTAGGAAGTGCAACTTCCATGGGATCGACCAAATGACAAGCACGGTTGTGAAGAAAGGTCATGTCAGCAGAGAGCGATTGAAGAAAAATGTCTTCAACAAGTGGAGTAGGTGGCATGGGTGAACCTTTCGAAGAGTGCAACTTCGACGCTTGTTCACTCTTGGACCGTTGTTCACTTAGCTTCTTCTTAGGTTGATCAATTCTTTTAGGCTTCTCCACCCTCTTTCTCTTTGAAGTTTTTCTTCCATTCGAAATCTGAAATAGTTTGAGAAATAAAAAGTTTCAACTCACAATCACTTATACATATGTAATTATGATATGGTTTGAGAATGTATAAGTTTATTAGTTGAGAAATGAAGAAAATAGGCAAGTGAGTAGCCATTTCGGCTCAAAATGGCTTTATTATGATGAATTGGACCCAAAAACTTAGAACTTGGCGATTTTTATGTAATTTCAAATGAAAAACACTTATAAATATGTGATTATGAGTTGTTTTGAGATGCAAGGAGTTTATAAGTTGAGAAATGAAGAAAATAAGCAAGTGAGTAGCCATTCCGGCTTAAAATGGTTTTATTATGATGAATTGGACCCAAAAACTTAGAACTTGGCGATTTTTATGTAATTTCAAATGAAAAACACTTATAAATATGTGGTTATGTTTTGTTTTGAGATGCAAGGAGTTTATAAGTTGAGAAATGAAGAAAATAGGCAAGTAAGTAGCCATTTCGGCTCGAATTGGCTTTATTTTGATGAAATGCGCCAAAAAAATTAGAACTTTGCTTCTTTTATGCAATATCAACTCACAATCCCTTATACATATGTAATTATGATATGTTTTGAGAATGTATAAGTTTATTAGTTGAGAAATGAAGAAAATAGGCAAGTGAGTAGCCATTTCGGCTCAAATGACCTTGATTTTGATGACTTGGACCCAAAAACTTAGAACTTGGCGATTTTTATGTAATTTCAAATGACAAACACTTATAAATATGTGATTATGAGTTGTTTTGAGATGCAAGGAGTTTATAAGTTGAGAAATGAAGAAAATAGGCAAGTAAGTAGCCATTTCGGCTCGAATTGGCTTTATTTTGATGAAATGCGCCAAAAAAATTAGAACTTTGCTTCTTTTATGCAATTTCAACTCACAATCACTTACACATATGTAATTATGATATGGTTTGAGAATGTATATGTTTATTAGTTGAGAAATGAAGAAAATAGGCAAGTGAGTAGCCATTTAGGCTCAAAATCAACTTGGCGGACCTTGCATATTGTAAAAAAAAAAAAAAATAAAAAATAATATTTGGCGGTTTTATTTTAAGAGTGTCTAACGGTTTAACACTGACAAAAATTGAGAACTAAATAATTTACCTCCTTATTAATCAACTTCACCCATGCACGTGGCCAATCAACGAAGCTACCTACAGCTTGCCAAAGCGTTGTTATCTCAACCTCCTCTGTCGGTACGGGTAGTGGGATGTCTTCGAACCCCACAACCACTGAATTGATCCCAACCGAGTAATGATGTGGCCCCGCCGTAGCACCCGTCGTCGGTTGGGCACTACCATACGCCACCAAACTCAACGCCGTACTATTTGCATGCCCCGGAACTAGAAGTGCACACCGGGTGTCTTCCTACACAAGTATATATATAAAAAGAAGATAGTTAAATAGGACTTTTACAACATAATAGATAATATAACAAAATTCATTAAGGTAGAGGGTTACAAATCACCTGTAACTCTGGAAATTCATGCGGTGATTGATTTTCAAGCTCCCTCGAGTCCGCATGTGTAGGAGTAGGAACCTGCAACAGTACATCAATCATTGCACCTCAAATCTCAATTAACTCAGTATTTTAAAAATTTTAATAACCCAATTGATTTTACCTCAGGTGGCACATCTTCACCACGTATCTCATCTCCTCCATGTCTATCACCTTCTCCTTGTCCTTTTGGTTCAGAACATGAGTCGACTGGGGTACTCGTGAGGAACGGCAAAGTCGGTAAGTTCATCAGCTTCGCCCAAGCATTCAATTCACCAACTAACTCGTTGCGTACTTGTTCCTTAATTGATGCCACCTTGGCATCCAACTCCCCCGGTGAGTTAACACTGGCTCGAGATCTACCCGATTTTGTGTATTCGGGACCCATCACCTTATTCCATCCAAGCAATGACCCTCCCGAACCTACTACTCGTCCTGGATGATATGGCCTTCCCAAAGCCATGGTGAAAGGGTCATTCTCCACACTTGGTTCAAATTTGCCCTCCACCATCTCTTGAGTGTGCTCAAGCTATAGCATAAGGAAAAATGAGGTCAGTAAAACAGTTAATGGTTTGTACAGTGATTTAGATGCAAAAGTGACTTAATTTCAACAATTCATAGGTAACTTACAAGCTTATCGGCCAGTTTTTTGGCTTCCGGACCCTTGATGACCCATTTTCCGGTTTTCTTATCAAACGAATGGAGAGAACAAAAGAAATCACCGGCATGACTCACCAATGTAGTGATCGTGGAACTAGAGGGTTCCTTCGATGCCACTAGAAGCGCTTTAGGGTATAAACCCGAACCGACCCACTCAGGTCTCTTTTCACCAAAAGTCTTAGGACCCATACGATGGACGTATTCCTTCTTTTCTGCATTCGCTTGATTTTGCTCTCGAAGTTCCTACAAAACAAAAAATGTTAGTCTCATTACTACAAAAAGTGTCAAGCTATTATTCAATTGAGATCAGATTTACACAAACTTACAATGGCTTTCTTTTGACTCTTCATTCTAACGAACTCTTCCCAATCATCTTTTGACACGGTCGGCCATATTTGCCACGGGAGACGGTTATCCTCTTTGGCATTCTTCTTCTTTGTTTGCACCTTCTTTTTCTTGTAGATCCACCGATTAGTCAACTTGGTCTTAAAACCACTGAATCTTTCCCCTAATAAAGATTCAAACACCCTTCTCTTATCGGGATCATTAGGAATAGAAAACAGCCTCTCCAAGCACAAATTAAAACCGATTATTAGTTTCTATTTAGTAACAACCATAAGGTTAAGGTATCTTAAATTGTCTAAATGTGCCAAAAACACACTTACCCTTGTATCATCCCAAAATGCTTGAATCAAACCCGGAGGTACTTGCCGCATTACAAGTGTAATGGGGATTTTCCGTGAACATAAGCCAACTTGATTAGCATATTGTCGACGCCATTTGGGTCCGGGTTGGCCTTTGTTGTCATAATCCAAGACCATGGGACCGTCCGGTTTCTTAAAGCTTCTCGTCGGACCCCTTGTTTTTCTTTCAGCCGGTGCCTTTTCCCCCCCTCCACCACCTGTGTTGTTTTCATCTTGTCCTTGGCCTTGACTTTCAGGAGTCGGGTTCTCACCAACAATCTCACGTGCTGTATTTACAATGGCCGGTGCACGTTCAACTGCAATTTCAAAATCGTCAAGCCTACGCTCGAACTCATCTTGAGCCCGATCCTCTGGCTCGCCCAAGTCATCCTCCTTATTCACATCATAAGGCACATCACTATCATCGGAGTCGTCATCCTCGTACTCGTCCTCATACTCATCATCGTCAATGTCCTCTACCAAAGGAGGATCATGATCGTCCGCCATGAGATATAAGCACCTGTCAAAGCAATCATAAAACAATATTAGTGTATAGTAAAGTATATGCATGATAGTTATTATGGTTATGTAGAAGCTATTTAAGCCATTTTCACCTACTTATTATGGTCCTATAACCTTGTATATGCATGATAATGAGTACAAAATTCCAATTTCAATCTACATATGGAAAATAGGTTGTTAGAATGAATAAATGTTAGTTCATACACAAAACAAAGGAGTTGGGTTAAGTAGAAGCTATTTATGCCAGTTTCACCTACTTATGGTCCTATAACCTTATATATGCATGATAATGAGTACACTTAGGCAATTTCAAACTACAAACATGTTAAATATATTGAATGTAGGTTGTTAGAATGAATAAATGTTAGTTCATACACAAAACAAAAGAATTGGGTTAAGTAGAAGCTATTTAAGCCAATTTCACCTACTTATGGTCCTATAACCTTGTATATGCATGATAATGAGTACACTTAGGCAATTTCAAACTACAAATATATCATTTTCGCCTACTTATGCTCCTATATACATGATAACTAAACTATATTTGCAATGAAACCATTACTAACTTTAAATCAAACTACCTCATTCTGAAATTCCTTCGTTGTGGTCTGATCGCATATAACCTGCTTCGTTGTCTATGTCATTTAGTACAACAGGTCTAGGAACAGTGAAAGGTGCTGAATCCTCAAACGCATCATATTCTTCCTCATCCTCAACATCTCCAATGCCTAGGATTCTTCTTTTGCCAGCTAGCACTATAGACCATTTTGAATCCATTGGGTCAGTTACGTAGAACACTTGCTTAGCTTGAGATGCAAGGATAAATGGTTCCGCACTATCATTCAAGTGGCCAAGATCTATAAGAGTAAAGTCCTCATGTTTAACGTTACCCCTGATATTATCAACCCACTTACACTTGAAAAGAGCAACCGTGAAGTCACAATAATCAAGCTCCCATATTTCTTGAATTCGACCATAGTATGACAACTCTGCATCGACAGGTGATTTATCCTTAGAACTTGCAAACTCCCTTGACGATGCCACAAGAGTTACACCACTGTTTTGGGTGGAGGAAGATTTCAAATCACGAGCCTCGGTCCAAAAAGTGTACCCATTTATGTCATATCCCTCAAATGAACGGACATCATCCCTAGGACCGTACGCAAGCCACCGTACTGTATCGGTCACATTAGTATCATTCAATCCACTCATTACTCGTTCACGAAACCAATCAACAAATTTCTTATTATGCAACTGCATAAGTGCCCTTTCACCTTTGGATGGAAATTCGGCACGCAAACAAGCCATGTGCTCGTCTAAATATGGGTGCACATCTGAAACATGGTGCAACACATAAAGGTGTGCTTGTAAGAACTGATCTCGGTCTGGTGACATTCGTTTCGACCCAATTGTGCCATGACCATCAAGTCTACCTTCATGTCGAGAAGTAGGAAGACCAATAGGTCGAGCAAGGGCTATGTAGTCCGCCACAAAGTTTCCTATCTCCTCACCCACTGTCCCTTGCATTATACTTCCTGTAGGGTGAGCTCGGTTCCGTACTTTATCTTGTAATGTACCCATGTGTCTTTCAAAAGGGTAGCACCACCTCATGAACACTGGACCGCACAACTTAATCTCACGCATCAAATGAAGAACCAGATGAACCATTATGTCAAAAAATGAGGGTGGGAAATACATCTCAAATTTGCACAAAGTCACAACCACATCTGCTTGCAAAGCATCTAGTGTACAAGGATCAAGAACTTTGCTACAAATTGTATTGAAAAACGAACAAAGGCTTGTAATCGCTTCCCTCACGTGTTTCGGTAGAATACCACGGATTGCAATCGGTAGGAATACTTGCATCATAATGTGACAATCATGGGATTTCATACTTGTCAGCTTTAATTCTCCATTTAAGGTTACAAATCTTTTCATGTTAGATGAGTACCCTGATGGAACCTTAATGCCGTACAAACATGCACAAAACATACGTTTCTCTACCCTTGACAATGTATAGCAAGCCGGGGGTAAATAATTCTTTTCATCCTTCCCTTTACCCTTAACTTTCTTCTTTGACGCATCTTTGGCCTTTCCCTTTCCCTTGCTCTTCTCCTTCCCTTTTTTCGAAACATTTTCATCTTCTATTCTCGGCTCCTTCCCCTTTCTAACCTTTACTTGAGGCCACAATTCTGGACGAATCCCCATCTCTTTCAAATCTAACCGTGCACCCTTTCCGTCCTTTGTTTTTCCTGGGATATTCATAAGCGTCCCCAAAAGATCATCACACACATTCTTTTCTATATGCATCACATCAAGACAACGCCTAACGTCATGTTCTCTCCAGTACGGCAGCTTCCAAAAGATTGATTCTTTCTTAAACAGAGCAGCTGAGACCACAGTTTTTTTTTTTCTGATTTTCCAAACACCGTTCGTATCCCTTTCACCCGAGCACTAATCTCAGCACCAGTCAATGGTCTAGGCGCAATATCCTCTTCCACGGTTCCATCGAAAGCCTTTTTCTGCCTACGATACGGGTGATCACGCCTAAGGAACCTTCGAGTCCGTAGGTAGACATCTTTGTGAGAATGAGTCAGGTATACGCTTGATGTGTCATCAATACATATGGGGCATGCTTTTTTCCCTTTGACCTTGTACCCACACAAGTTGCCATATGCAGGGAAGTCATTCATGGTCCACATAAGGGCTGCACGCAATGTGAACATCTCGTTCTGATGAGCATCGAAAACGGAAACCCCTTCGTCCCACATCTTTCTCAAGTCGTCAATAAGCGGCGCAAGGTAAACATCTATGTCGTTTCCAAGTTTCTTAGGACCAGTTATTAGCAATGAAAGCATTACATACTTACGTTTCATGCACAACCAAGGAGGCAAATTATAAATCACTAAAAGTACCGGCCATGTGTTGTGTTGGGTACTAAGAGTGCCAAATGGATTCATCCCGTCCGTGCACAACCCAAGCCTTAAATTTCTGACTTCATTACCAAATTCCTCAAACTTCAAATCAATGTTCTTCCACTATGGAGAGTCAGCTGGATGCTTCAGCATTCTGTTTTTCTTTCTTCCCTCTGCATGCCACCTCAAGTTTTTAGCTTCTTTTGGTATTGAGAACAGACGCTTAAACCTTGGAATAGTGGGAAGATACCACAACACCTTAGCAGGAGGTCCCTCCGTGCCAGGATTGCAACTCATGCGCTTGTACCGCGACCGCTTGCATCGTTGACACTCCTGCAGTTTTTCATATTCCTTTCGATACAAAATACAGTCATTAGGACATGCATGTATCTTCTTATACTCCAAACCAAAGGGACACATGAGCTTCTTTGCGTAATAATAAGACTTAGGAATTTCATTCCCATCAGGCAACATATCACTTAATGCGGTCAACAAAGAAGTAAAACTGATGTCCATCCACCCATGCTTCGACTTAATGTTGAAAAGTGTTAGCACGGCCGATAGTTTGAAGTATTTTTTGCACCCGGGATACAAAGGCTTTTTGGAAGCCTCCGATAATAATTCAAACACTTCACCTTCAACACCATGCAACATCTCATCCACTTGTTCATCCTCGACCTCATCCGCCTGATCTTCATCGGCTCCATCCTCACCATTATCAACAATATACTCATCATTCTCGTATTCCTCGTCCACATGAATCTCATTGCTTCTAACACGCACATCATTCCGATTAAGATCCCCACTGTACTCTCCACTTTCTCCGTGCCAAATCCACACATGGTATAATTGCCTAAACCCACGACATAATACATGATCTCTAATGATTTCAACACTATCGACCACATTCACATTATTATAATCAACACAAGGACAATAAAGGCCTTTGCCTCCCAGTGTGCGTTGATAAGCTAAAGCCCTCTCACAAAACTCTTGAACCCCATTCCAAAATTCCAATGCATCGCGTCTACCATACATCCAACCACGATCCTTCTCCATTTAGTAAATTGTCTCTAAACATATATAGCACCATATAATTATAATGTGTAAGTGCTACATATTTTATGTAAATCAAATTCAAGTACAAAACGTGAATATACCATTCATATAGTGAAAAAATGCATGTTTCCAAAGGGTCCTTATCACTCCAACCTAACCCATCCTTGAATGTCTACTCTCACTAGTGAATGTATATCAACTTTCCAATTTTAAGGAAAATCCGGCAGCATTTCCCCCTAGTTCTCCAAGTACACGATGTAGATAATTAATTACCCACATATGTACCCAGAGAACATAGTGAGGAAATGGTAAGCCAAGATGTTCCTTAAAATCAAAAAGAAAACATACATTCACCACCTAAGTGAGAGTACACATTCAAGAACAGTCCCAACCGGGGACTATTCAAGACTTTCTCCTAATGAGAAAGCCTTGAACGGGTATCTAGGCATATGATGATGCAATTCAAGTATTCTATATATTGTTGTATTTATTTGCAATTAAACAATACACAAGTTGAAATTTCATGAATAAACTTTTATTAAATGGATAAATAGAAAGAAATATAGCTAAGTAAAGTTTATAAGTCATACCAATATAGCAACTACCCACTTGAGCTCAATATGTAGTCCTCAAGCTAATTAAACTCGTGCTTCAATTCACATATGAATCTATATATTAAAAAAACAAAAATTAGCAACATCACTAATTCTCTAATATATTCACAAATCTCTAATGTATTCACAATTCTCTAATTTATTCACAACTAATTAAGTGGAAATATCACTATTTCTCTAATTTATGCACAATTCTCTAATTTAATCACCATTCTCTAAATTATTCACAAATCTATAATGTAATCACAATTCTCTAATTTATTCACAATTTTCTAATTTATTCACAACTAATTAGAAGCAAGGTCACTAATATACACATTAAAACATACAAAAACTCAACTAAGGAATAAGGTAATGCAAAATTACTAATATATTCACAATTACCCATTAAAACAACCTAAAATTACACATTAAAACATACAAAAACTCAACTAATTAAGTAACATTTTTACTAATCTCTATTATATTCATAATTACTCATTAAATCAACCTCAAAATAACCCATTAAAACATACAAATTTTTCAACTAAGGAACAAGGTAATGCAAAATTACTCTAATCTATAATATGTATTCAAAATTACTCTAAACATACAAAATTAATCTAATGTATAATATGTATTCAAAATTTTCTTAACAATAATTGTTCAAAATGCTTGTTAACATCATATAGACTTCCCACATTGAATATCACACAAGTAGAGCAAATCTATTCAAGTTACGACTACTTTCATCTGGATTTAGTTGACACGTTTGTACAAATAGTACCAAGAGTACATGTATAAGCATGAAATATTCAATCGAGGATCAAGAGTCAAAGCACTCAATCACAATAATTTGATTAAGAAATCACCATGTGGAACAAAAAGAAAAGTGCATGGAGAAAAATAAACTCACTCTTTTTCACCAAGCTTCACTGTAGTTCCTCCGTATTCAGGAAGGAGTACGGTATCCCCTTCTTTGACAGCAACAGGAATATGATTCCCCGTCTTGTCACGAAGGCCAGGTCCAACAACAAGAACTTTGCCAGAATTTAGCTGAAATCGGATCCAAGCAACAAAATTCAGTAATAAATCCTTAAACTGATTCAATTATCAAAAACCAAACTCCCCAAAACAAGGCATCATAAACAAATTTCACAGCCAGCAACAGCTTGGAAATAATACTCAATCAACCTATGAACAACAAACATACAATTAATTTGCATAATAACCCCAACATCTCACAAATCACAATAATTCAGATGAATAGCAGAACATACTGCCATTGTAATCAACAGATATTTTAATCAACAATAAAGTCAATCAGAATCATAAAACCCAATAATGTAGCACAATTTTAATCTTACCCTAAATTAGTTGGAGGTGGAAGAAGCTAAGGGGATGAGAGAATGAGGAAGACCCTCGCTGGTGGAGGTCGATAGAAGGTGGTGCGCACTAGCGGAGGCAGCGCGGAGGTGGAGGCGGTGCGCGCTGGTGGAGGTGGAGGCGGTGCGCGCTGGTGGAGGTGGAGGCGGTGCGCGCTGCTGTTGTTAATTGTTTCGAACATAGAAGGGCGGTGGAGGCCGGCCGTGAAAGACAGAGAAGGGCAGGGCAGGGAGAATTAACGGCGGTGGTTTTCGACTCCTCTATGGCCGGTGAAGGTGGCGGCTGTGGTGGAGGGAAAAGGGGGAGGCACTTCAAATACTCTGAAAGAGAACGAAAGAAGGGATGAACGAATGAAGGGAAGGAAAGAGAAAGAGAGGAAGAAAAGAGAAAGACGCGGCTTTTTTTTGGAATTGAATTTGGCACCGGTTTGAATGGCACCGGTTCAAACCGATGCCTTTTTGATTTTTGGCACCGGTTCAGCCTGAACCGGTGCCTTTTCTCTTTTGGTAAAATCCCGCCCATTTCTAGACCGGTTTTGGGCACCGGTTTAGCCTGAACCGGTGCCATATGGGGGGTGCCTAATGCTTTTTTTCTACTAGTGTGGGAGACTGAAAATTAGTCTGCGTCCGAGCCTTTTGGACAAGCGTCGAAGGAGAGACTGAGGGAGGACACTGCTGGCACCACCCGGCAGTCCCTTAGCTCTGGTGAGAGCTCTGATGACGACTCGACCTTGTCATCTTCTAATAGTGCCCCCGTTGACTCATAGGAGGCACAAGCTAAGATAAACACGACAAGGAAATCCTTGTCAGTGGAAAAAGGTGAAGGCTGGGCCGAGCCGCACGCTACTCACCGCCGAGAGCGTGCTCCCTATTATAAGCACATTCCCGAAGGCAGGCGGGACCTAATGAAGGTCGACCTGGCCAAGTTCAAGTCTAAGCATGTCATGGGATATGGCTTCCTTCTCACCGTGCCGGATGTTGTAGATACGGTCACCTGGCCCAGAATGGCCAGCTACCATGATGAGAGTTATGGTTGCTATGAGGCAACCATTCAGGCGGGTCTGCGCTTCCCTCTCCATTCGATAGTAGAGAGAATTCTTGATGGATACCAACTAGGTATCTGGCAACTGGTCCCAAACTCCTAGATTAGTATAATTGGGTACGTTGCCGCATGTAAAATGCTGGAGGTGGATCATAGCTTTGAGGCGTTCTCCCACATGCGTTATCTAAGCCGAGCGTCGAAAACAGGCGGTGAAGGCTGGTACACCTTGACCACCTGCAAGGGGTACATGATGGCAATCGGCAAGGAGTCCAAGTGGAAGGATTGGAGGTCAAAGTTTTACATATTCAACTCCTCTAACTGCCTGCCGAATCAAAAGTATAACAGGTGGATTAAGGATCCCCCTCCTGGCTGGAAAGAAAGCCCTGCCGCCTCTTCCTAGGCAAACCCAAGAGGAGATTTTTGATAAGGGTCTGTGTAAGTTGTCCGTCCGGACAAACGACCAGACGGAGGAGAAGGAAGTCACCCCCTAAGGTTACATTCCTCGTTACGAGTGGCTCTTGGATGGGTGTACTTGGTCGTCTGCACCTGAGTACAAAGATGCCGAGAGGTAGTTGGCCGCTTGATGTTTTTAATGCTTTAGCTATTTTCAATATTTGCTTGCAGATTTCTAACTCTTGTTTCTTTGTGCAGACAAAGATATGGAGAAGCTCTCGACCTTCAAGAAGCCAGCTGCAGCCTCTGCAACTATGTACCGCTCGAACGTTCTCAAATGGACGAACGAGGAACAAAAAACTAACGGAACCCCCAAGGTAAAGGTTTATCACACTTGTCTTTTTTGAACAAGATTTTTCCTCAGTCCGCATGTTATCTGACTATTCTTTGTTGGTGCAGGGTGGTTTCACCAAGCCTTCTCCCTCCAAACCATCCGACCCTAAGCTGTAGAAGCTGAAGGCCGGAGATGTGGGCACTTCTGGCAAGAACAGAAAGCCCATTGCCCACAAGCTTAAGAAGGGAGGCGACGACTCCTGTCTCGATGCTGATAGGGAGATCAACAAGCCGGATGCTCTAAGGGTATTGAAGAGTGGCAGGAGATGGGAAGAAGCCCGTCAAGGGGGATGAGGAGCAGCCGGAGGGTAAGGGCTACTTCCCCTTAATGTTTTTTACATAGACGTAGACCATTTGGCCTACTCTTGACCTATGTTATATTAATTTGTGCAGCTCTTGCTTAGAGGCCAACTACCGTTCAAATGGCCAAGGAGGTGCTGCAAACGCTTGACCTTGAGGACAGGGTGTTTGTTTGAGGGGTCGGCACCCTCAACTTGGATGGAATCTTGGGTATCCTCTGCGAGGTAGGAACTTGGTAAAATTTTATTACAAGTCATACTTGTATCCGCCTGATGCTTACCATTCGCCCCTTTGACCGGATGTAGGCCATGCTGCGCGTACAAGGGCTTAAAAGCCAATCCTAGAGAAGTCAAAAGAGGTAACAGCTGCTAATGCCTGGGCCGCCTTTGCTTTAAACAGAGCTCAATTTGAAATTTCTCAAAATGAGTTATTGACACTTGATATAATGTATTCCCAGGCGGATGCCAACCTGCAGGTGAAGCGAGACTTTTAGGCGGCTCGGACGAAGATTAACGAGCTTAAGACTGAAGTTAAGGGCCTTAAAGTGAAGCTTGAGCCCTTGGATGAGGCCAAGCAGGATGTTGAGAAGGCAAAGCAGCGGGTTGGCCGCCTGGAGCAGCGCTTGGCTAACTAGGAGAAGCAGCTCCGAGCCAAATACAAGGCTCGCAACGAGGTGGAGAAGGAGGCCCTTGTCATACAAATGACGGAAGATAATGAAGCCATCATGCGGATGGCATGGGAAGCGGCTCAGTCGGGTGTAAACTATGATACTTGGAAGACCAAGTTTGATCAAGCCAGCAATGATTTCAACGCCCGCCTCCTTCAGCAGGCTCAGGAGGAAGCGACCAAGGAGGCAGCTGCTGAGGAGTCCGGCTCCTCGAGAGAGTCCTACGAGGATGAGCAGGAGGAGGAGGAGGATGAAGAAGATGATGAGCTGCCGACGGGTTAAAACAAGGAGGATGCGGCTGCTAACAATGAGAACCTCTCCCCTGCTACTTAAGCTTTAGGTATCATTCTGCGGCCAAACGGCCAAGTATTTGCTTTTCCGACCTATGTGCCGAGTAATCGTGTATTTTACCGACCAAGGGGTCGGGTAATTGAACTTTCCTCTGGCAATGACGGCTAACTCTAGCAGTCGGCCATTTTGGGCTCCTACTTCTTTTATTGAAGCATTCGGTCATTTGACCGGTTTTAAATTGGCGTTATGCTTTAAAAATTTTAAAGCTTTCAATTTTTTCTACATGTATTTATTTTTGGCTAAGTATTTTTTAACTTGTATACCATGTGAATATCCTTGCCCCTGGACGGATGTCGGTTGGTTTCGGTTGAGTGGATTAATTGACTTAGAAATTATTGATACTTTAAAGACTATGCATGGTTTCTAAGTGAATCAATCACTATAATGATTGCCCCAAACCAAGCGACAGACGGCCATGTAGAGCAGACGGTTTCTTGAATGCAACCGGAAAAAGACCTCGTGAAATATAGATAAGCCACTAAGTTTTTTTACTTATCTTGTTTATTGAAGAAAGAATTGTCCGTTTGCCTTGCCCTAGAGCAAGAACAGGCGGTAAGGTAGCCTCTAGAGTTGTCAAAAATTGACCCGACTCGAGAACCCGACTGGAACCGGTAATGATATGAACCTAACCTGTACCCGAACAATGGGGTGAAACTAGTGACCCGTAACCCGACCTAAACCAACCTAATGTTAACGGACAACTGATTTGATCCAATACTTTATGACCTGAATCTAAACCTGTACCCGACCTGATAGTAACCGTTAATCGATTGAATCTGACCCGACAACATTCCGAACATGTAGACATCTACTTTTGGCTTCCTGTCACGACATGAAGTGCAATGACAATAAATAAAACCATCTTCGTGTTGGATCGAAGTGGAGAATACTTATCGAGAACTAGTTAAGCCACAAAACATATAAGACTAGCCCGAATTAAAGAATAAAGCCAAAACAAAGGTCCAATTAACTAAACCCGATCATAATTAGGCTTAAGCCCGTGCTTAAAACCTAATAATGACGGATTTAAGAGCGCCTAGGTTAAATTTTAATGCTGCTGCAGAAAAAGCCGCGCGCATCTCAAACAGTCGCGCTGGGTTGCCGCGCGCAACTAATTCAATTGCGCGCGACACCCACCGCAACCTCCAGAGTTGCGCTGCGGAAGATTCAGAATTATACGAAAAATATAAAATCGAATCTTACCATAAACCCACTCGCAAGACAATTAGTTGCGCTGCCCGTAGCAGCACAACCTGATCACTTACGCTGGGGTGCCGCGCGCAACTCATCCTGTTGCGCGCGACACCTGCTGCGGCAGAATGCTCGTAACCCTAAACCTAATCATTCCTTATAAATAAGAGCTTAAACCGAGGCTTAAACACATAGAAAATAACCAAAAAACTCTGGCAGAATACTTGTGAACTTGTGCAACCTAGCCCTTCTTGTCCTAAACACTCACCCCTTTGATATTTTGTTACTACGGTGGAGGTTCCCCAACAAGAAGGAGTCCATAAGTGTTCTAAACGGAGATCTAGCAAAGAGAAGTGGTAAATTCCTGAGCACTTAGTTAAATCACATTTATTTTCTTGTTTAAAAGAACCCTAATTAATTAATTAGTGTTGTTTGATCACCTTTAAAATTATTAATTAATCAATTCCACATAGTATCTTGCGTTAAATAAAGATTGGAATTGAATTAAATAATTGTTGGTTGATCACTTAAGCCATGGCGAATATTGTTTATTTTCTTGTCCTTTTCATGAACTTGATTAAATAAAGAATAACGACATTACGATGTAATTCCTACGTGAATTGGTATGTGTAAATAAAATCAACTAACATAGTTTTAGGTATCGCGTTGCATATCTTGTTTGGCGATGAAATTGTAAAAATGGAAGAGCTAGTAGAGGTCGCACTAGGGCTAAGATAACAATTCCCCTCTAAAGGGAATGTTATTTTAGTACCCTCACTCCCGAACTCATTGCTGGTTTATAGACCAATTTGGGCATGGGTAAACTTATGATTTGTGCTAATTATTCCATGAACTCCACATGGAAAAAAGGCATGAACGAGGTTTAGGAGTTTTCCTAAAACTCATTGGCGACTCCCTACTTGTTTCTTACAAAAAGCGTAATGATTCTAATTCAAGGTCTCCCAAACAGTCAGGAATTCAAATCTTACTACACCCTAACAAGTGTAAAGTCCTAGGCTTTTAAAGGGCCATAAGCATTTAAGGAGAGGACCCCTTACGATGGGAACACCCTACTTACAGTGGCGACTCCGCTGGGGACTTAGAGGTTACATGATTAGTTCATAGTTATGATCCAAGGTTTCCAACACTAGGTTGCCTATGGGTTGTAACGGGAATTAACTTGGATAATCTCTAGTTAGAGAACGAGATTTGAACGCATAATATCTTCCATTTGCACAAAAGTAAAAACCAAACAAGCAACATTGCATCATGCATAAGCATAACACACTTAAACCATTGGGGATTGGCTCATTGACTAGGGGTTGCCAACACTAGGCTTCTATCCCGAAATCAATAACAATCATCCCACCCATATTGCCAATAAAATGTTGGGAGGGCAATGCCATAAGTCAACACGTTGAGTGATTGATTTGTGCGTTGTTTCTTAAGATATGGTACCTTTGGACACCCAAGCCTTTTTTGAGCTTAGAATGGCATTGCGTGAATCTTGGCTTATGGCATGCTTATGTGAGTATGTAACTATATGAAACGTGTTAGGATAGTCTTCTTTTTTCTTTTTAGTTTGGTCTAGGTTCCCAATTGCGAAATTGTCTCTTCGTGATTTAGAGTCATATTCAAAGGATAGCATAAAAAAAATCAAATAAAAATAAACGATGACAAAAAAAAAAAAACGCTCGAATTAAAAAAAATCCTACGAGCAGGTGGCGCGCGCAACTCAGTGAGTTGCGCGACCCCTCCCAGCGCAAGAGATTCTGTTGCGCGCGACAACCAAGCGCAACTGAATCACTTGCGCGCACCCACTGAATGAGTCAACTTTGATTTCTCAAAAAACAAATTGACTCGTCCGAACGATATCATCATCGAAGAATTGTTAAGGGTGATGTTATTCGTTTGAATATATTTTGCGTCTTTTTTTTTTCTCCCTTTTTAAACAAGCATATCAATTTACTTATCCTTTCGTACTCCTTTTAGGGTCGTTTTTCAAGATTGGAAAAGAAGACTCCCGGGCACTCGCATTCTACGTTTACCACCCAAAGATCAACCCCTTTCAAACCACTTTTCTTCGACAACTAATCCTAGTCCAACAACAATGTCAACCATCGAAGAACTTCAACAAGAGATTCTTCTTTGAGAGAGGAAAAGGCTCAAGAGGATTAGGAGAGAAGAATTAAGAAAATGGAAAAGACTGAAAAGCAAAATGCTGAAACCTTAGCCTTGCAAGAAAAGATGGAACAATTATCCATCAAAGAAAAGTCGTTTGAGAAGCTAGTTCTTCGTTCTACAATGGGGAACAAGTACTTCGACGCAGAAAAGTTTGCTCCTCCCGCATGACTTGCTTTACTGGAAAAGTTTGTAGCTATGGACTTGCCAATATTTAAGGTGACCAATAATCCACAAAACCATTTAATGTGTTTTACAGGCACCATGGCATTAAAGGGAGTTGATCCTAAGCTTTATGCTTTGAATTTCCCTTTATCTCTAGACCCAATTGCAAGAGAGTGGTACTATGGGCTAGATCCAAAATTCAAGGAAACGTGGGAAGATGTAGTTTCGGCTTTCATTACTCAATATGAGAGTAACGTAGAGTTTAAGTCAACTTTACGTGAAGTCGAGATGCTTAAGTAAGGCGACGATGAAGGTTTCCTTGCCTTCTATGGTAGATGGCGAGAAAAGGTGGCCCACCTCGCCCAAAGGCCGCCTGAACTTGAGTTAGTACAAAAGTTCATTGACAACTGTCATGAAAAGTACAACAAACATCTACATTACCTTGGTTTAGACACTTTCCAAAAGGTATATTATGTGGCTACTAGGATTGAAGATGATCTTGCTAAAGAAAAAGCGAACAAACCTCATCATCATCATCAACCTAAGAATAACTACAAGAAGGGGAATGATAATGCATCATCCTTTATTGACGTATTTGCGACTACCACAAAATACAATAACACAAGTCAATATGATGATCCTAGAAAGAGATGGATAAAACAAAGAAAATTTACTCCATTTCCTGTAAGCTATAAAGAATTGTTAGAAAAATTAAATGAAAAAGTCTTACTTGCGCCAACAGGGCCGACACCACCCACTCCACCAGAAAGAAGATTTCCTCAATGGGATGGTAATTCTTATTGTGCTTATCATAGAGGCGTTGGACATGATACTGAACGTTGCTATGTCTTAAAGCACAAAATACAAGATTTAGTAGACGATGGGAGAATTCCCACGCCTAAACCTAACAATAATGCATCCCCTTAGGGGTGTTTCACATCGATGAGGACCATATGGGAAGTGTTATGTTCAATCCTTTGGACAATATCACACCTATAGGAGAACCTCTATCCACAATACTCATAAGGGCAACTAATGAAGTATGTGGACTATGGGACGACGACTTTTAAGACTTATATGTCTCTTAGTATGCCGCCGTCCCACCTCCATCTTCTTTACAAAATGAAACAAATGGAGCGCTTGATTGAGATCATTTCTTGGGGAAGTCGCAAGATTTATCGAATCTCTCCTTGGATGAACAATGACAGCAAGCACAACTCATGGAACATCTTGAAATGGAGGCACATCCAAAGCCTCTAGAAGAAAGTTGGTTTGTGAGTCCTACAACAAACCCAAACGATATAGATCATTTAACTCGTTCTAGGCGAGTCTACCAAGCACCACCACCAAATGGATCTTCGACCACAAAAAATCAAACTCAAGGTCAAGTACAAAATCCAATACCACCTCCACTTGAGGTGGAAGATCCATTGGTCAAACAACTTCGCCAATCCAAGGCAAATGTTAGCATTTGGGAACTCCTAAGTACTTCTAAAGAACATAGGAATTCTCTCATGAACGCTCTAACGGCTTTGTCGGTAAGCACAGACACAACCCCTCAGGATCTCGTTAGCTTGCTTACTAGCGAGAAATACGACAAATCAATCATTTTCACTAATTATGATTTACCTTCAAAAGACACTACCCACAACAATGCATTATACTTAACCGTGGGGTGCAAGGGATACAATATCCCTCTAACTTTGGTAGACAATGGGTTAGCTGTAAACGTATGCCCATTGCGAACTGCAAAATACTTAGGCTTTAATCCAGAAAAAGGTTTTCAATCAGCAACACAAAGCATTAGGGCCTATGACAATTCGAGAAGATCGGTGTGTGGAACTGTTAAGCTACCAATTACCACAGGCCTAATTCAAAAGATGGTTGAATTCCATGTTATGGACATAAAACCTACATTCAACCTTCTACTTGGACGTCCTTGGATACATGAGCTTGGTGCAATACCATCCCCACTTCATCAAATTATTAAGTTGAACTATCAAGGGCTTCCTATGACTATACATGCTTCTCCACTCAAAATAGCAATAAATGATCAATCACTCTTAGAAATAAACCATGATAATGATGAAGAGGACATGTGGGGATTTTTCGCGGAGCCAATCTACACAATTGAAATGGAAGAAGACTTTGAAGAACCATTCAAGCTTGATCCATATTCCACCCGGATAGTAAAAAACATCTTACTCAAAAGTAGTTACTTTCCTGGGATGCCTTTGGGAATAGGAATGAAGAAATCTCTCTTACTTCCTATCCCAAAGAAAATTTTCTCCTTTGGATTGGGATATAAACCAACCAAAGAAGAATTGGAGTCTCACGATGCGAAAAAAAGCACGTATAGACAATAATAAGAAAGGGATAATCACTTTACTCCCATCCTACCAACAAACCCTTAATGGACAATTCATTAGGGAGGGAGAAGATTACCCATGCTACGACTTTCCAGAACCCTTAGTTTTGGAAGGAATCAAGAAGCCTGGATTTGAAATATTTCATGATTGCTACTTCTTGGATGACAATCTTAGTATTGTTAAATCAAAACACCCAAATCAAGGGTGATATGATGGGCAATCATTTAACTTGCTATTTGGACTAGAGCAAAATCATGTCACTACAATGACCAATCAAAACGCCACTCAAGATGAAGCTTTTGACCCAACCTTGTTGATCACCCCTTCAAATGAAACTTTTGAGCATGGATGGAGGAAATCTTTCAAATGGACCAATCACAAAGGCGATAAGCAGAAAATCGTCACAGGCGAAGGGAAGATATTTGAAGAATCGGACGATGAATCTATTATAGACTCTAGGGAAGATGAAAATCTAGGCCTTGTGGCCATTACTGAGTCTTTATTTTCTAGTTCTAAGGACGAAGATCCAAAAAGGATTCTTCTCTTGATGTATTCTCTTTTGATTTTAATAATATGAGCTCTATTTCCGAGTATATGCCTTTTCTTGAATCTTTCGAATGCTATAACAATCAATCTAATGAAGATGATAACATTAATAAATTGGTTGAACTAATGAATAAACGAGAACAAAAGAACCCTATCGTTGAAGAAACTAAAATAGTTAATATAGGAACTAACGAAAATTAAAGAGAAGTCAAAATTGGCTTAACTCTAAATCCGGAAGAGCGATCGACCCTCATATCGAATCTCAAAGAATTCGAAGACTTGTTTGCTTGGTCATACAAGGACATGCCTGAAATAGATAGGGAAATTGCAGAACATACCATTCCCTTGAACCCTACCTCTAAACCAGTAAAACAAAAACTTCGACGAATGAAACATGATGTCGCATTAAAAATAAAAGAAGAACTAAAAAAACAGTTGGACGCAGGTTTTATTCGCGTATGTAATTACCCAGAATGGGTAGCGAACATCGTCCCAATCCCTAAAAAGGATGGACGAGTTCGCATGTGTGTCGATTTAGGGACCTTAATAAAGCTAGCCCTAAAGACGATTTTCCTCTACCACATATTGATATAACAGTAGATAACACGGTTGAACATGCGATGTTATCCTTTATGGATGGATACGCAGGTTACAACCAAATTTTAATGGCAAAAGAAGACGAAGAAAAGACATGATTTATTACCCTTTTGGGTACGTATTGCTACACAGCCATGCCATTTTGTTTAAAAAATGCAGGAGCTACGTACCGAAGAACAACTACGACTCTCTTGCATTATATGATGCATAAAGAAATAGAAGTGTATGTGGATGATATGATCGTAAAGTACTAAGATAGAATGGGATATGTAAAAGCTTTACGTAAATTTTTCACTCGCATAAAAGAATACAAAATGCGATTGAATCCACAAAAATGCGCCTTCGGGGTAACTTCTGGCAAGTTACTCGGATACGTTGTAAGCACACGTGACATCGAGATCGATCCCTCTAAAATAAAGGCAATTGTTGACATGCCTCCCCCTCAAACAGAAAAAGAAATTAGGGGATTCCTTAGCAAACTACAATACAATAGTCGATTTATCAACAAATTGACTATGACTTGTGAGCCAATATTTAAAAAATTGAAAAAAGAGGAGAAACATGAATGAGACTATCAATGTCAAAAGGCTTTTGAGAAAATCAAAGATTATCTCAAAAGACTATCAACCACCAGTACCCAAACTACCTCTTAGGCTATAAATTACAGTTACAGACACGGCCACAGGCGTCATGTTAGCACAAGAGGTAGAAAAAGTCGAGCGTGCAATGTATTACATAAGTAAAAAATTCATTAAATATGAAACAAAATATAGCACCTTGGAAAAGACAAGCCTAGCATTAGTGTAGGCAACTAAAAAATTACGACATTATATGCTACCACACACTACTCATGTGATTTCTCAACAAAACCGATAAAGTATTTGTTTGAACAACCATCTATACAAGGAAGAATATCTAAGTGGTTGGTGATGTTGGCCGAATATGAGTTAAAATATATACCTAAAAAATCAATGGAAGGAAAAGTAATTTCCGACTTTCTGGCCCAACATCCAATTCAAACAAGTCGTGCAAAAACTACTCATCTTCCGGATGAAGAGATTCTCATGACACAAGATGACAAATGGGTAATGTACTTCGACGGTGGGTCCAATAAAAAAGGATGTGACATAGGAGTGTTACTCATAAGTCTAGAGAGAGCACATACTCCAATCTTTGTTAAACTAGACTTTGAGGTTACCAATAATACCTGCAGAATGTGAAGCGTGCATTATTGGATTAGAAGCAGCAACTAGCATAGGAATGCAAAAATTAGAGGTATATGGAGATTCCAGTTTGATTATAAATCATATACTTAAAAAAATGGAAAATAAAGAACTCCACAATGATATTACACCAAGCACACCTAGAGCAACTCATCGAGCATTTTGAACATATTGATTTTAAATATCTCCCAAGGGATGACAATCAATTTGCCGATGCGCTAGCAAAATTAGCCTCAATGATCAACATTCCAGATCACTTAAATTTGATGCCATTATGCGTTGATAGAAGAGAAGAACCAGCATATTGCAACGCAATAGAGGAAATAAATGACATTGAAGGAGACAGTCCTTGGTATGATCATATCCTCCAATATTTTACCCATGGCACA
Source organism: Chenopodium album (assembly GCF_948465745.1). Taxonomy (NCBI): domain Eukaryota; kingdom Viridiplantae; phylum Streptophyta; class Magnoliopsida; order Caryophyllales; family Amaranthaceae; genus Chenopodium; species Chenopodium album. The sequence goes on from NC_137836.1 coordinate 35,154,549, forward strand.
TACCCCGAAAATACTTCATCGAAAGGCCAACGAGCCTTACGAACACTTGCGGCCCAATATGGTCTATTAAATGGTCAATTATGCAAAAAAGGACCTAATGGTCAAAGTTTATTGTGTATAGACCAACCTGAAGCCATACTCCTTATGGAAAATACTCACAAAGGTGTTTGTGGACCTCACATGAATGGTATAATTCTTTCAAAAATAATTTCACGATAAGGGTACTATTGGTCCACTATGGAACATGATTGCATACAATATGTTAAAAAATGTCCAGAGTGCCAAATGTTCGCTAATTTACAACACCTTCCACCATCTGAACTATACAATCTCACTTCCCCTTGGCCTTTTTCAACTTGGGGAATTGACATAATTGGAAAAGTCTCTCCAATAGGAGCAGGAGGGCACGAGTATGTATTAGTAGCCATCTATTACTTCACCAAGTGGATTGAGGTAGCTTCTTACGTGAATATAACTTTTGAACATGTCGCAAAGTTTCTCGAACAAAACATATTTTGTAGATATGGAGTTCCACATGAAATAATTAGTGATCAGGGATCTCAATTCAAATCTGAAGTCGAGACCCTCTTAACTCGTTATAAAGTAAAACATCATCACTCATCCCTATACAGACCTCAAATGAATGGAGTTGTAGAGTCGACAAATAAAATATAACAGTTATCATTAAGAAAATGGCAGAAAATTATAAAGACTGGCCGAATAAACTACACTTCGCATTATGGGGTTATAGAACATCTATATGAACATCAATATGAGTATCTCCATACTCCTTAGTTTTTGGAATGGACGCAGTTCAACCAGTCGAACTGGAAATACCATCCCTACGCATCGTACTTGAAAGTAAGCTACCGGAAGCTGAATGGGTAAGAGTGAGGTATGAAGAGCTTTTATTCCTTGATGAACGACGATTAAGAGCTTTGCATCATGTACAAGTCTACCAAAGGCGCATTGCGCATCATTTCAATAAAAGAGTAAAACCCAGAAATATAAAAGAAGGTGACTTTGTACTAAAGGATTTTAGGGGTCCACCAACCGATCTAAGAGGGAAATTCAAACCTAATTGGATAGGTCCCTACTGCGTAATAGAAATCCTATCAGGAGGAGCCGTCAAATTAATGGATATCGGAGGAGATGAAATTCGCCAATTAATAAACATTGATCGATTTAAGAAATATTACATATGAAATCCGGATAAACTCGTTCACTCATACAACCAATTTTAATTAGCATTCAATTGAAAGATTCTAAGTGTTATGCATTTTACCAAATAACACGGTAAATTCCATAACACTTGGGGGGTAATTTAGAAATAATAAACCGTTCTAAGTGTTCAGATTTTTCTCGAACATCACAAAAAAATCTTCACACTTAGGGGGCTAATTATATAGAATTAATTTTTTTTTCGAGACATTCGTAGCACAGGTGTCGCGCGCAACTGGAATAGTTGCGCGCGGATGTCACGCTTAACAAATTTCGTTGCGCGCGACAGGCTCGCGCAACTACAGATGTTGCACGCGCGAACTGATGACGAACTGCGAACCTGAATTTTTACGTTTGAACGAAGTTGCGATTTCTACTTGCGGCAAAAAAGGGTGTTTCTTATATATAACATATACTCGAAAAATAAAATTAAACTTTGATTTAATTCTTTTTAAACAAGGTTTGATTAATTTTTCATTTAATTTCTACCTAAGAGATTAAAAAAAATAAAAAAAATACATAATAAAAAAAACATTAGAAATACGCAAAGACCTGATTTCGTAATGCGAATACGTAGGCAATGTTAATGATTTGGTCATATCAAAATATAAAATATAAAGCTGATTTTATTTCATTCAAATTTCCAATAAAAGAGAGACATTGTTGAACTAGATTGTAAACGAAAAAAAAAAACATAGTAGTGATTACACTTTATTCAATTTAAAACTAATAGTGAAACTGTGTAACACTCTAAGGTTTTACTATGTCCTCAATTGTCACAGACGATGGAGGAGTAGTTTCCATCGCAGTATTTTCAGAAACCTTAGAGCTTTCTCCTACGCTCTTCTTCTTAACCCATACATTGTTCTTCAATTTGGGAATTGGGGTCTTTTCAACCTTTTTTCCCTTTTCCGAAGCTTTCATTAGAGTCCTTTTTCGAGTTTGTTGCAAAGGTTTCTTGATTATCACACCTTGTTGTGCGGGTTTGGAGGACGCTTTCCTTTTTGTTTCCTTCGAACGCGCCTTAGGAGATAAGAAGTATAATTTTCTTCTCACTCCTTTGTTTTGGCCACTAGGAGGAGTAGTGGTGGCCGAATGCATCAAAGGCTTAGGTGGATTGCGTGCCGTGGCGGCTTGATATTGAGATCGAGCCTTGTTTAATTCGCCCTATCCGCCGCATTCATCCAAGCTTTGTAAAAGGAAGATAATACAATACTCGCATTAGGATTTTGTAATACCCATCTAGGAAGACTTGACCAATACTCCATCCAACGAAAAACTCACTCGGGTTTAAAAATCACATCTTTAGGGGCATCACAATCTCACAGGGGAATAATTGTTTTATCTCGTATTGTCTCATTACCCTACAAGGAAAAATATAAGTAAGCACTAGATAGGCCTAAAAGCCTAATGTAAGGGCAATTGAGACTATTCCCAACCATGCTATTTATGTTCCACCAAGGAATCACAAAGAGTATGTTAGGAACCCCATGACAAAAAACGACGTCCATTCCTCTTCATTCTTGTGCTTATAAAGGATTTGACGTCCAGGGAATGTCCTTACTCCATTAGCCTGAAGGTTTTGTGGCTGATCAAAAATTCGCAAACGCTCCATGAGCCAAATTTAAAAAAAAGAAAAAAAAATCCGTTTGCGATTTTTACACAAGCAGGTGGCGCGCGCATCAAAATCAGTTGCGCGCGCCATTCGCGCGCACTGCAGAAGATTGCGCTAGTCATGCCAGCGCAACTTTGTAACTTGTGCTGATAAACGATGAAAAAAAGTACATGTAATAGGAGTGGACTTCCCGTGAAAACGTTTTCGTTAGGGTCTTTTCTAAGGCGATTCAAACATAGAACGATTTCTGCCAAAGCCAAAGGAGCGGGTGAATGCCATCCCTCTATTTGCTCTACTATGGACACCATGGAATAATCTCTATATTCTTTGCCTCTCCTAAGTAAACAATTAACAATAAGAAAATAACATAAAGCACGAATTTTGAAACGTTGTTTAGTCATGTTGTCACGAGGGGCGACGAAATGTTCAATAAATTGAATCAAGTTTACGCCTTCTTCAGTTCCAATATTGGTCATATCATTGTCGGAAAAGCCGAAAATTCTTTGGAATATAGGTTTTGGATCCGACAAGGTAGGAGAATAAGTCACAGGGAGAGTATTTGTAGGGAAGCCTAGCAAGGCCTCGAACTCATCGGGTAGGGGGACAATTTCGTCCCCTTTAAACAGGAAAAGATGGTGGTTAGAGTCCCAATGGTTGACTGCGGCATGAAGAAAATAAAAATTAATCACTAGTTGCATATAATTCAATAGAGGGTCTAGGTGGTAAATTTTGAAAGCTTATTTGTCCTTGGTTAAAAGGGAAGTGACCCATTGCTTCAAACGTTGTTCAAAGGTCTTCACCATTGTTAAAAAAAAAGAGAGTGAGAATTTAGAGAGATTAATTCTTTTTAGTTTCTTATGATATTACTAAGCGAATGAATGCGAGATGATCAAAAGCCTACATGAAACCACGTTTAACTAGACCCAAGAGGGGAAAATTTTCGGCAAATTTGGCTCAAAGGAAAGTTCACCAACAGGTGGCGCGCGTAACTCATGAGTTGCGCGCGACATTCGCGCGCAACCAATCCCCATGCGCGCGATAGCCGCGCGCAACTCATTCAGTTGCGCGCGTCCCCCCTGTCGTAGCATGTGAATTAGATTTATTTCCGCATTTTGGCTTACATAATGACGGGATGTTCACGAAATCTTAAGACAAATCATACGCTTGCCTTTTAACCCTTTGTGTCCCTTTCCTTTCCTACTTTCTTATTTTCTTTTTATTTTTATTATTTTCTTACTTCTTTATTTTCTTTTTTATTATTATTTTGTTATTTTCTCTTTTTCTTCCTTTTTTCTTTCTTTTCTCCTTCCTTTTTTTAGTTTTGGTTATTTTTTCGAGGGGGGTAAGTCGGGAACCCTTTCCCTCCCTCTAATTTTTTTTTTTGTTTTTTTTAAATAAAAATAATAATAAATACATACACATGGAAACAAATAATAATAATAATAATGATGACATATATACAAATGTGTCATATGTACATTAATGAAAAAAAAAAATATGTACATCTGTTTCTTAAAATAAATAATAATGTAGATCAAGTTGTTAACTTGAAAGAGAATAAAGAGTACGGAAATTTAAGTGGGGATCTGCTTGGATTCCAAGATCAGGTGTTTCTCTGATGACAGAGAAAGTAGGTGTTATAAATGATTGAATGTGTCCCTAAAATGGGGAAATATCTCCCTATTTATAGGGTCATGAATTTCCCCTATCTAGTTCACTTGACCTAGGTTTTAGTGGCTTGCGCCGAATTACGGCGCTTCTAGGGATTTGGGCCCTTGAAGGCTGCCATTTCAGAAGCTTATCTGAAGGGGACACGTGTAAGGAGGCTATTGGGCCACTTGGGCCATCCTGAACTTGACATGTGGCCTCTTCTCATTGGTCCACATGTCTAGGGTATTTTTACCCTAAACAATTAGAATATCCATTTGAGAAAAGACTAGTGTTATGAGTTAAAGAATTAAACATGCTATATTGAGAAAATTACTTGAAAAATATATTCATCATGCCCATACTTTAATTTTGAGAATTTTTATTATAAAGATTAATACAATTGAGCAAGGGGAACAAAAAATAGTTATGTTTAGGGTAATTTTACCCCGCCACGTGGTCCAATCAGCGGATGACACGTGTTAGCCTTAGGCTGGGCCAAAGTGGACCAATCCCTGCTTGACACGTGCCACTCCAGAAAATAAGGGAAAAAGGCGGCCTTCAGGCCCAAATCCCGAGAAAGCCGCAAAACGGTGTAGCCCACCAATGATTAGGGTTCAGTGACCTAATCAAGGGCACAAATCCCAAAGACCCTATAAATAGGGAGATGTCCCTCATTTTGAGGGCACGTTTTACCATTTATTACACTTGCATTCTCTCACATTAGAGAAACAACTGAGCTTGGAATCCGAGCAGATACCCACCTAAATTTCCGTCCTCTTTATTCCTTTTCAAGTTACTAACTTGACCGTCGGAGGCGGAGCTCCAACCACCCGGAGTCTCCGTTATTTTGCAGGTACAACTCGGCCGGATCAGACTTCGTGTTGTAACTCTCCCAGGGACAAAAACACCCAAAACATGTTTTATAAGAATATTTTTCTTTGTTTGATACATGACATTACCAAAAGAATTTATGGTTTAAAAGTGCAAGGAATTTCAAGGTTGTTGGATAAATTGGATTAATTTCATATCCCCATATGCAAGGATTAGAGGGAGATATTATTTATTTTGTTATTATATGTAACCCTTGCACATGAATTGTATGATACATTGATGGTTGGTAGTGCATACATTAGCTTTAATATCATTGTCAATAATTTATTTAATAAAAGTGACCACATAATATTACATATTTACAATGACACCATCCTGAAGATTTATGGATATAAATAAATGAATGTCATTGATCATATATTAGTTATAAATGCTCCATTATTTAAAATTATTGTCCTTGAAGGACAGCATCGGTTATCAATGAACCTAAAGCACGTCTGAAGCGTTATAGTCCAATAAATTTAAAATATAAGAACCTTCGGAAAGGAATGGAGCAACTATTCACAATGAAAAATTTGAGAAAATGATAAATCCCATTATATTTCTAGAATAAAATCACTTTTAGTAAAATTCATATGTTTCATGATTATATAAAAGACTCCAAAAGAGTATAAAATGTCCAAAAAGATTAACATGCATGTATCAAGATTATAATCAAAGTTCCCGCAAAGTATGAGTAATTACTGGATAAAGTATTATTAGTTGATTGTCTTGTCAATTGTATATAGAAACACATGTTGGTGTTCTAATATCACCTCATATCCATGGCCATGTATAAAGTTAGTTTAATAAAGTGATCACTAGTGCTGAAAAGTTGGTTATAGTTCAAATTTAGAGAAGTGATTGAATGTGATAATTAAATTAGGCCATCCGGGTTTAATAATCACCTGTTATGGAAACCTAAAGTTTCATTTGATAATTTGCTGACACTATCTCAATGTTAGATATATGAAATTAATTGAATGGCAAGACATAACATTGAGATTGAGCTATATTTGGATAGTGATTTATAATAATTTGTGTTGATGAAAATTTCAAGAGTTAATAGATTTTGATTTTTTATATAAAAGAGTAATGGGTGACCAGAAGTTCACAAAAATAACATATATATTATTGTCAACTATCAGGTGACAAGAAATTCACCAAATAGACTATTTAAGTCTTTAAAGGTCCAGAAGATCATCACCTACTAGAATTACAAGCAAGTGATTTATGCTTGTATAACAATTTTTTTTATTGGGGCTAGTATATGTCAGCACATAAGAAATTGGAAAAAAAAAATATACAACTACACAACACATGTCTCCTGACAGGCTAAAGTTGTATAAGCTAATAAACAATAATTCCTAGATTCATCTAACTATGTAGATAGGGAAGAAGGGTCGAACCACAAGAAAACAAGTCTTCCTATTCCTAATTAATTAAAATAATCTAAATTGTAAAGTAACTAAATTATAGATATGATGAAATTAAACTAAGGGTGATAAAAGTAGGGAGAAATCAATTAATAAAATCCTAGGGCATAGGTTCACTAATAAAAATTAATCCGGGGTAAAACATAATAAGCAATCATCAATGCATCAATTAATCAGATCATAAAGGGCTTTCGCTACGTATTACAATCACAAAGTTAATTTATCGTTATTAAATCTCATCTCTAGAATCTCGACTTAACCATTTATAAATTAGTCCGCCTATTAAAACTAAGCCTAAACTTCAATTCTCATTTCTCGAATCTCGAATCAATATTGCATAACTCATACAATTAAACCAAACCTAATCTAATTGCATAGCATTAAATCAATCAATAGGAAATTAATCAAGCACTAACGATCAACAATAATAAATTACCCCCTCATATTATTTATGGATCCCCATAAACCCTAGAAAGAAAACTACTCACACATAATTAAATCTAAATAGAAAAGAAATCGTTACCAAAGTTAACGGAAATAATGGACTAAATTAAGAACAAAGTTGTAGAGTTGTAGAGAGAGAAAAACAATGAGAGAATACTAACCTAAAAACTAAGTAGAGAGAGAAAGATAAGAGAAGAGGTCCTAAACTTGCTGAACAAAAACATATTTAAATTAAACTCGAAAATCCTAAGCTTAAACAAACTAAAACGATGCCTAATCTTCTTCCAGAAACACGCGCTCGGTCTGACACTGTAGGGCGGGCCTTTTTTCTTTGTAGAGCATCTCTCGCGCCTGGTCTGGCGTGAGATTGGGCGAAGCTTCTTTTCTTCTTCCGCCCCGCCCGGTCGAGCTCACCTCAGGGTGAGGGCGGCCTGATCGGGAGAGGCTCTTGGGCGTGGGATTGGACTTTGATTGGGCTCCGTTTCTTCGGCCCAATCCGGATTTCCTCTTTGGGGATTTAACACTCAATCCAAATGCCTCGGTGTCTCATGCGTCGAGCCCTTAATCACCGGTTCGATGAATCTAACCGGCCTTGGGCTACGGAAGGTGGTCGTGCTCCTCCAATGCTCGTAGTTGCTTCATAAAATCCCGGGAAAATGCTCCAAATGTGCAATTCCCTATAAAAATCAACCAAAACTACAAAAACACTGGAAAACACCAATTAGTAATAAAAGTGGCTCTAAAGAACCAAAAAACACTACCAATTATGACCAAAGAATGGGGGTAAAACACTATATAAAATAGATAAATCAAACTCCCCAAGCCAAACCTTTGCTTGTCCCTAAGAAAAGAGCTCATCAATGAATATATAAAACATGCCACACCCCAAATAATCAAAATCAAGAGCAACCAATTCAAGGCAAATCTTACAAGCATGCATCAACATTAACTAATCTCATCTATCCAATCACTCATCCTCTCTAACAATTGTCAAATAAAGCAAACCACAAGAGCATATAGAATAAAAGACTAGTGCTCACACACTCAACTCTCATTTATTTAAAAGATGTACTCGATCGATGTCCATCCCAACCCCTTTATGTGAACAATGCCCTCCCAACTCACAGTCTCGTGTGTTTAAGAAAACATGCACTCAACCTAATAGTCGACTCGGAATATGTCAAGTCATTCTTCGCATTGATAAACAACTAATTTCACATTCACACAACTTTATGCACAAAGGTCAGAAGGTCTTTAAAGCTTATATTGTAAGGCTAGGGTAAAAGGTAAGATGAATGAACTGAAAGGAAACCTCTAAGAACAAAAAAAGGGAGCCAAATCCTAACAAAACCAAGGTAAAAGACAATGACCAAATTATCTCTAACACAACTCAACTCTACCAAAAATTCACCAAATACAACTCCATTCAAAACAATAATTCCCAACACTTACAATTAATCACTCATAAAAATATAACAATGTAAAACTTGAGTGAATAACAAACTTTAACTTCCAAACTTGATTATATTTTTTTTAATAAAGACTCAACTTCCATTTTTTCTTTTATTGCATAAACCTCCACTTAGAACATTTGAACATATAACATTTTTTTCTCTTTTTGCTTTTTTTTCCATATATCATCACACTTTATTTTTTTCAAGAAAATTTAACTTTCAAGATCATCAAAAATAAAACACAATCAAGAACAAAAACAACTCCTCGTATCCACCCAAATTGTGCAAATAATAAGCACACCACAAAACTCCCTCACCTCACTCACTAATAGCTCCCTCAAGCCAAGCTTGAGACTAGTAACCAATGGGGAAAATCGGTTTGTAATGTAGCTAATAAACAACAAAAAGTCAAGGCAACAACATGGGTAGCAAGAAGGGAGCAAATGTATCTAAAATCATCTGAAGGTCGCCTAAAAGAACAAACGCCTTCGTCCTCCTCAATGTGCATAATATCAAGTCATACAAACATTGCTCAAAGTTTCAAACCAATACTCAAATTCATTGACATACCAGGAACTAACACACATTCTTTACCAAATCAACTAGTCAAGAACTATATTCACAAGTATTTAGACAAAATTGATGCATGTTAAGGCATCCAAGCAATCAAAAATCAAGTCATGGCAAACCTATCCACAATGCTCATCATCATATACCAAGAATAAAAAAACAATTTCAAGTATAGGGCACAGGGAAGCATGATTTACAATTCATTGGAACGTATTTTTGTATTTTTTTTTTATTTTTCAATTTTTTTTGTATCAAAGCAATAAAACTACACTAGAAAGCAATAAATCTATACTAAAACACACAAAAAATAAGAGAAAGAGAAGAAGAAAGATACCAACATCCAAAAATCTCCCCCAAGCCAAGATCAGACAATGTCCTCATTGGCTCGGGATCGAAACTAGCCCTGCATGGCTTATCATCTGCCTCATCATCCATGAAGCCAAAACCGTCGCCGCTACCACCTGCGCCACCAGAAGAACTGCCATTGAAATAATTAGGGTTATAAGTTCCCCCCGTTGCCCCCCTAAAGGAATGTCATGGCCATTTCCATGAAAAACCAAATAGTCTATGTAAATACCTTGGGAGGTGGGATCAACGTATCCCTGGGGTGGTGCCTAAAACCAGTCAGGGTAGAGAGCATCATTGGGAATAGAACCCTAACGAGTATAGTCATCAAACATAGGGTATAAATCCCTACCCTAGTTCCTCTTAATGTAGCCTAACCATTTGTCTATAGAACCAACCATCTTCCTAAACTCCCCATTGTTCCCCTCAATACGGCCTAAGGCCTGCCTTATGCTCTGGAGATTCCATACGATCTTTGTGTCCTGCTAGGGGATGTGGATGCATATGAGGTGGGGAAAGTGCTACCATAGGCTCAGGCTGGGGTGGAGGTTGTGGAGGTGCTCGCCCCTGGGCATGGGAAACTAAAGCACCATATTTATAAAACTCTTGCCCAAGGGGAAAGGCGGTCAACTAAGGGTTAGGCAGGGGAAAAATAGGTAATGGTTGCTCCGTTCCTACCCTAACACACCAATAGGGGGTTTGGCCATCCATTCGCACCCAACCTAAATCCTTTATATGCCTAGTGGTCGTGTAGGTATTTCCCCCTCCACAATTAGTGAGACCGTGGGCCTTAGTCTGTGGTACTAGCCGTGGCATACCTACCCAAATGGTGGATGATCTACCTACTCATGTTCAATTTACCAAAACCAAACACATAATGTCCAATAACAGCTAGCTCGTTAGTTTATGCATTGTGTAGCTCATTCCTACCTTGAAAGCAAACACCCGAAAATCTTTGAAAATTTTTAGGAACGGGGTAATGAATTGGTCGGGCACTAGCATATTGAGAGTTTGGGGCGGGTAAACCGGTTAAAATAGGATAAATATCCTCATTTTATAGTGTTCATGCCAATGGTGGGGGAGTTTGGATTCCAAATCAAACAATTTACAAAATTCAACATTAGTTAAACTAGTAATCCTATTGTTCAACCTAAAATGCAAATTTGGCCCACTTTTGCTATTTAAAACATTCAAAGAAGAGAGAAATTCACAAGTCAATTCACGATACGTAGGATGATGCATGTCAACAAATTTTCTCATTCCTATATCGTTCATGAATCTTCTAAAATAATCATACAATCCTAGGGAGTCAAGAGTAGGGAGGTGTAACCACCGAGAAGGGATTAACTCACTCATATAGAGCTTTTCAAGCCGCTCTCGTTGTGTCGGGGTTGTGATTCGAATGGTAGAGAATTTAAGGTAGAGAATTTAAGGTTTTAGAGAGAGAAAGAATGGTGGAAAGAAGAATAAGGAGGGAAGAAAGAAGGAGGAGGAAGAAAGAAAAAGAAAACAAAAGAGGGGATCCGGATAAGGGTGTGTCGCGCCCGATCGGGCGATCTGATGATGCGATGTTGCCCCTTCTCGCGCCCGGTCAGGCTAGCATCCCATTTAAATTTTCTTTAACTCTCGGGCGTGAAAAATTTTCGTACTCGTCAACTCTCGCACTCGATCAGGCGCCATCTCTCCCGGTCGGGCGAGAATTGTTGATTTTTCTTCCCTTGCTCTCGTGCTCGGTTAGGCGGAGCATTGTCCGGTTGGGAGAGTTTCTTCGTTGTAAAACTCTCTTCTCGCACCCGGTCGGGCACGCTATAGCACTTGAGTCCGATTTTTTCTTGTTTTCTTGTCTACAAATTTGACTAACTTTTTCCATCAAACATGTACAAAACCTTATAGAACTCATTAAATTCCCTCCTCTCTCCTCACACTAAGAAAAAGAAAAAGAAGACAAAACTAAAAAGCAAGAAAGTACGGGTTGCCTCCCGCAAAGCGCTGGTTTATCTAGGTCCCGCATGACCTTCTTACCACATGTTACTTAGGATGAACTAAAATCGATTAGGTGAAGTAGTTCAACTGCACCAATCGTGACCCCTTCATGGTATTACTTAAGTCTTTGACCATTTACCGTGAACTCGTCACCATGCTCATCGATCAAGTCCATATAACCAAATTTATTTTCCCTTTTAACAGTAAAAGGACCCAACAACCTTGACTTTAACTTTCCTGGGAAAAATTTAATTCTAGAGTTGAACAACAACACCTTTTCACCCTCGTTGAATTCTCTCAGAAGGATCATCTTGTCGTGCCATCTCTTGGTCTTCTCCTTGTAGACACGTTGTAGACACCCAAATGTGTCTCCCCAAAACCAAACCCAGTGATGAATACCTTTCATGTCGCTTGATTATCGAATGAAGTGAAAGTGTGGAAACTCTAGTTGTGAGGATGTTTTTATTAAAATATTTCTCTTTCTATTTTCAAAAATATTTCTTTTCTTACCTTGTTTATGAAAAATAGCCAGTCCAATTTGGTTTGGTCTATGATAAGGGTCCAATAATAGTGTAGTTAGATTTGGGCTCGAAAAGAGCTTTCCAAAGATATATTATAAGCCCAATTCCGATGAAATATGAGGAAGTTATGGATTAAATTAAATTGGGCCCAATGATTTTAACAATGATCTAGAGGAGGGCCTATTAATTATTATTTCAAAAGTGATTAGGATTGATTTTAATCTTTTAGAAGGTTCTTTTTAATTCAAATGAAGTTAGGATTGATAATTATATTTTAAAGATGTTTTATTTAGAATAAAATATATTAAATCTGATTTCAAAAATTGCTTAAGCGCATAATTACCTGCAACCGGTTTGTAAGGTAATTACGCGTAGAAAAGCGCGTTGACTTTTGGATCAGCGCCAGAAGAGAGAGTCGTCGCCAGGTGCTAACCTTCGTCGCTTGGCGCTGGCCTTCGTCGCCTGGCGACGAGCTTGTCGTATGGCGCTGGCTCCTGTCGTTTGCGACAATAGGTATTTTATTCCGAATATGATTTTCTTTGATCCCGTGCTATTTTTCCTATAAATAGGGGTCGTATCTCCCTGTTTTCAAATCATCAACAACTAAAATTCTCTAATTCTCTCTCTCTCTAAAAGCTAGAAGCTTTCCCTCTCTCTCTATTCTTTTTCTAAACCTTCCCTTTTACAAAATTCCTCATACATTAGCTCCAGAAACACCTAGCCAAGTTCAAATTTTCCTTTGCCCTAGATGTGAAAGGTTTGATATTTCTGAGGGTTTGGTCCTAAATCCCTATTTCAATTATTTAATTTAATTGTTTGTTTTTATTATTTTCCTTGAAGTTACTAACGCGTGTATTTTGTTATTAGAAAGAGGTACGAGGTGTTTTTGGTATTTTTGTCCCTTGGGAGAGTTACAACACGAAGACTGATCCGGCGTGAGCTGTACCTGCAAAACAAACGGAGACACCGGTTGGGTGGTGCTCCGCCTCCGACGAACAAGTTAGTAACTTGAAGGGAGAGAAAAAGGTGCGGAAATTTAGGTGGGTCTCTGCTCGGATTCCAAGCTCAGATGTCTCTATCACAGGGACAGTTTGTAATAAATGGTAAAACGTGCCCTCTAAAAGAGGGGAATCTCCCTATTTATAGGGTCCTCGGGATTTGTGCCCCTGATTAGGTCATTGAACCCTAATCATTGGTGGGCTGCGCCGCATTGCGGCTTTCTCGGAATTTGGGCCTGAAGGCCGCCATTCCTCCCAGGTTTCTGGAGTGACACGTGTCAAGCAGGGATAGGTCCTCTGATTGGACCACGTGGTGGGGTAAAATTACCCTAAACATTTGCCCCTCACAAATGTGACGTGGCACGCCACGTGGCATCTGTGACACGCGTCACGCTCCGGTTGGTGGTAATTTTACCATCAAAGAGTAACCGTTCACCTTCCGAGTAAATTACGGGAATGCCCCTGCATTTACCCTCTATATATAGCCGTTTACCCTCATCATTTTGTACGTTTACAAAAATTTTCAAGAGAGACAACTTTGAGAGAGCAGAAGTCATCCGTTTGAGTCAAGCGCAAGTGAGAAAACTCGTTCTTCGTCAACCCAGCCGGACCCGTCTATCTTCAGATATCAAATCTAATGGTACCGTCTCTGCCTCTCTCATCTCTTTTTCTTGTTTCACCACTTGTACATATTTCTTGCAATAAATGGATGCATCACCAACACACACAGCACAACCTAGGTTAGAATCTAGCCGGTCACCGGGGACGGCTGAGTCTAGGACTGGGAGTGTCGTTTCGAGTGTTGGGACCACCCTTTAGCTTGGATTCCGACCATTTATGTGTCTGTGCAGGACACAATGGCTCGGACTATGCAGACGGCTGTCGATCCGAATTACCGAAGCGAGGGCTCAGGCAGCCAAACGCCTGAGGGAGATGCGTCTGGTTAGAGAACCCAGACGGCTGTGGAGAGATCCCCTCCGCGTGCCCCTTTAACTCCCGCAGATTCCTTTTTGGAAGAATGAGACCAGGACGACGACGAAGCCGTCTCAGCTCCTTTACAACAAACTGAGGGGGAGACGGAGAGTGACAGCTCCGCCTCCACTTCTGAGAGCAGTGACGACTTGCCACCGCTTGAAGACGACAAGGAGGAGGAGAGGAAGAAGTGGAGTGAGAAGGACGACCCCTTCAAAATCCACGTCTCAGCCAAAGATAGGGGTCACATGGAGGGGAACTTAAAAAGATTTAAACAAATGCACCCATTAGGAGACGGGTACAAGAACAGAGTGCCGCCTGAGGACGGCACCATTGCGTGGGAAGACGATCAACAGAACGCCAACAGCTACTTCAACTGTTATGAGGCGGCGTTCAAGGCCGGTCATCGCTTTCCCCTCCACCAGACGGTGAAGGCGATATTGAGAGGCTATGACCTCGGAGTCTGGCAACTTACCCCCAATTCTTGGGCAAACATCTTGGGGTATGTTGCCGCCTGCGAGCTCCAGGGGCTCCATCCCGGCTGGGAAGCTTTTTCTAAGATGCATTATCTTAGCCGAAGCCTAGGAGGCTGGAGGGCGTGGTACACTTTAACCACGTATCCCCAATACATGATGACCTTGGACAAGGTCTCCAAATTTGACGGCTGGAAGCACAGGTTCTACCTGCTGTTAGCTCCCAGCAAGCGGGAAAACTACGAGTTCCGCCAATACAATAAGAAGCCCGACCTGATGGGCCGGAAGTGCGCTCTTCCCCGGATCCCGGACGAGGACTTCGACAAAATAATTGAGGCGGATTTTTTCGGCCTCACGGATGCAACCCTTTCAACCGGGAAGACAATAAAAGTCCCCAAGAACTGGATCCCTAAGAGCGCCTGGTTCAGGGACGAGTGTTTCTTAGCCGCCTGCGGGCTAGGAAACATGTTTAGCAAACGTATGCGCCTGAGTTCACATCCGCCTGTAGTACTTCTGTATCAGAATTGCTTGATGATGTATTAATCAAATTTTTTCTTTTTGCAGAAGAAGCTTTAAGCATGTTGCAGACGGAGAAGACACCCAAACGGTCCTCTGCAACTATCCGCAAAGAGCTTGCGGAAAAACAGGCGGCCGCAGTCAGGGCCAAGGTAAAGAACGCTTGACTCTTTCTTAGGTTGGCCTCAAAGTTTACTTTCTCCGGACGTTAACTTTAACTTGGTTATTTTCACAGGGAGGAGAGGTAGGAAAGACGTTTAAGAAAGATCTGAAATGGGCCAGGGAGGACTCCGCCTCAACCCCTAACAAGACCAAAAAATCAGCCTCCGCCTTAACTCCTGGCGCCTCAGCCGGGAACCAAAAGATGCGGATAGGGGGGCGAAACGAGAGGATAGGCGACAGTCTATGCCTTGACCTCGTCAACCCCTTATCAGCAACCGGGGGGTTCACCACGCCTGCAAGCGGCTCCCGCTTGGCCGGCTCTGAAGGTAAGAACCCATTTGAATCCCCGCCTGAGCTGGGGTGGCCTTTGCGAGTGAAATCCCACTCCCAACAGACGTCATCCTCAGACGATCGGCAACAGATAGGTGTTGCCTTAATTTTGCACTCATCACCTATTGATTATGGTGCAGATCAATCTCCCCGCTGGCCACACGTCCAGAAGCATGCTAAAGCCATGCTGGAGGCGGTGAGCAAGAAGGACAAGAACGTTATCCCTAGGATGGAGAAGTTCAACCTGGAACGAATCTTGTCCCTTCTTGCCGAGGTAAGATACTTAACAACTTTTTCCAGGTGCTTTACTCCGGCTGCAGTACTAACTTGATTTGTTTTTGCAGGTTCTACTGCGGGTAGACGGGCTCAAGCGTCCTTATTCCCACAAACGGGAAGAGGTAAAAAGGGCTAAGAAGTCCGCCACAGACGCTGATAATGTTTCTTTATACTCCACTATCATAAATGAACTTGAAACTAAAGCAATCACAATGACATAGGCGTCGAGAATCCAGCAGCTGGAGGCGGACCTGAAGACGGCCAACCAGCGAGCGGGCGACGCTGAGACGGCTCAGAAGGGGGCGGAGGAAGCCCAAAAAAAGGCAGAGGAGAGCCTCAAGAAGTCTGAGGAGGCGCTCAAGAAGGCCCAAGCGGACCTTGGCACACTCCAAATTGAAGACCAAGGTTGAGAAGTTGGAAAAGGAGGTTGCCCAGTCTCAGATAAACTTTGCAGCAACTCTGGAGGCGGAGCAAGACCGCCTGGTTGCTGAAAGTGATGCTGACAACGACGCCCGCATGAAGATCGCCTGGGCCGCCTTGTACCCAGACAAGGATTATGGCATCTAGGCACTGGCTCACAGGTACGCCGAGGACGTGGTGTACTTGAGAGAGAAAGGTGAGCCAGTGACAAGGGAATAAACGCGTCGTCAATTTTCTATCCCTAGATCAAATACAATTTATACAACCTAAACAAACCTAATACGAGTATAAGGCAAGCATAGGGGTCGAACCACAGAGAACGGTAAACACCACCAAATGTTATCGACAATTAAGCTAGTCCGGAATAGGAGATAAATAAACTAAAGTCTAAAGATGCTAAAACAAGAAATAAAACATTAAAGCACCAAGGGAAATGGGTAGGTTAAGTTGACGCTTGACCATACAATAACAAAGTAGCATATCAATGGTAAACTAAACATGCATGAATATCGAAGTAAAGGGTCCAATTTAGCCGCCTTCCGGGGTCAATTGGCTTCTCCTAACATAGCCTCTATGTTTCCACATTAGAACCATATACTAGGAGGTACTATTAAATAACAATCGATAGTAATGAATCTCAACTAAGTCAACTTCCGTTACTTGTTAGTAAAGACTCATGTTTGATCAACTAACAATGTGCACTCGCAAGAAAGACCAAAGAATATCAAGCATGCAAAGACTTTAATCACCATTAACATAACCCCAACATTAAAATCATGAACAATTAGCAACTACACCATCCCCACACCCTTGGCTAGATGACTACTCACAAATCATATTGAAAACAATATCAATCATCAAATCAATAAGCATCAACATGATTAATAAGCAAAGAAGAAAAATAAAAGCAAATAAGCAAAATAAAAAACAAAGGTAAAGAGAAAGAGTAAGAGATTGCTCATTAATTGAAGATGAAGTTCTACAAAGGATTGAACAAGCTCCTTCTTCAAAATCCAAATTCATTAATGAATAAAACCACACTTTCTCTCTCTACCAATGAAGACTAATCCTAACCTAACCTAAAACTAATTAGAGAGTAGAATAGATAGATATTGAATGTCCCCCAAAATTGGGTATTTATAATAACTTAATAAAACTAGGAAAAATAGAAAAATAAAATAAAATAAAATAAATTAAAAGGAAAAGTAAAAAAAAATCAGAAACAAAAAAAATAAAAAATAAAATAAAAGAAAGAAAATAAGAAAAGGGAAAAGAAAAAGAAATAAAAATAAAAGAAAAAGAAAAATAAAAATGAACCCACCAATCCCCACCAAAAACCATCAGCAACCCATTTCTTCTTCGACCTTAATGGCTGCTCTGATTTTTTGATCATCATACCACCATCATCAATGGCTCAAAAATCATCATCGACATCTTCATCAACTAGCAATCAATCAAGGCCGTTCAATTTTCATTAAAGCTCGCGTGAGAAGCTCGTGAAGTGGTTCGGTCGAACCACGGGTTGGTGTGGCCGAACTACGGGGTTGGTTCGGTCGAACCACGGGTATGTTCGACCACTCATCTTCGAATAACAAAACCCCCAAAGTCTCTGGCTCGACGTTCGGTCGAACACTCATTGGTTTGCTCGAACTTGATTAATTCGCTAATTGTTCTGATTTTTGGGTCGATTGGTTGCTTAATTGGTGGTGGTTGTTGACGGTGGTGCAGGTGCGCTGATTGTGGTGGAAGGAGGAGGTGTTGCGAATTGGAGCAGGGGATAGGAATGTGTGGCTGGTTTGGGCAATTGCGGGTTGGTGGTGGTGCGGCTGCTGTTACGGCTGGAGGTATGGTTGTTGCGGCAGCTGTGCGGTGGTGTGAGGGGTTGCAGGCTGGTTTGGTGGTGAGTGGTGTTGTGTGGCTGCTGTGTGGTGTAAATTGGTGGGCTGCTGGTGTGTGTGGTGTTTGCGGTGGTAAGGTTGGACTAGTGGTGAGTGGTGTTGTGTGGCTGGTTTGGGTGCTGTGAGGGGCTGTTGTGGTCAGGTGGTGTGAGTGGAAGGAAGAGGTTAATGTTGTTGTTGGTGTTGGTGGTGTTGCGGGGTGAAGCAGGGGAAGAGTGCTGCTTGTGTTGTTGGTGTGTGTGTGGTGGAGGATAAGGTGTGGGGTGTAGGATAATGCTGGCAGCATGGGTTGGCTCAAGTTTTGCGCCTCGAACCTTGGACCTCCGAACACGAATATGATCTTGAAACCCAGGACACCTAGAACCAAAAACACGAGGGTATTACAAAGAGAAAAAAAAAATAAAATAAAGAAAAGGTAAAATAAAGTAAAATAAAATAAGATAAATAACACTAAACTAATAAAAATTAAATAAAACTATACACGTAAAGAAAGTGAAATAAAATAAACTCAAAACTAATTAAAATAAATGAAAGTAAATTAGAATACTTTCAAGGAAAAATAAAGAACGAAATATAACAAATCAAAAGCAAATAAAATACGAAAATAAACTAATTCTAATAAAAACTACGAAAAGAACTAAAACACGACAAAATTACCAAAATAAACAAGAAATGTTATTAAGAGAAAACAAGAGAAAGAAAGGAAAAATAAGATAAAATAAACGCGAAAATGACTCTAAAAATACTTCCTAAGAGTGACATAGTGACATAAATGTCACTCATCAGCCAGAGCCTGAGTCCTTTGACGCCTGGGCTAACGCCAACACTGAGCTTCCCGCGCCTGAGCTATCTGGTCCTGGTGAAGCGCATGAGATTCCCTCACATGATGAGGAAGAGAAGGACTAGGAGGAGCCGCCTGTGGGCCAGAAGTGATTTTCAGCGGCAGTATGCCAACTCTTTTTTTTTTTTCTTTAATCTGCGGCAGTATGCCAAAAACTTGCTTTTCCGGCCTGTGTGCCGAGTATTCATGTATTTACCGGCTGAGGAGCCGGGTTAATCAACAATTTCTCTCTTCTCCCGGACGAGGTCCAGTTAACATTTGATTCACTACAACCGTTTGGTTGAGTGGACTTTTAATGAATGCACCGACTGAGTCGGTTTTGATCATTTTACGTTTGTGTTTGGATTACAATTTTTGCATTTTTGTGTATATGCCTGATTTTTGCCTAACTTATCAAAAGCATGCGGCGATTTTTTGCCTAACTTATCAAAAGCCGGCTATCCTTGCCCTTGGACGGCTGTGTGGTTGGTTTCAAATGGAGTTGGTTGATTGACTTGGGAACGTCTGATGCTGCAAAAAACATGATACGTTTGTAAGTCAATCAATCACAGTAGTGATTGCCCCAAACCAAGTGCAAAGCCGTACACCAACAAGCGTTCCAGTCACTACTCAAACGGTTTTTCCCCATCTTGGTAGAGATTACATAATCATTGCCCAACTCTTTTGCCCCAATTGGGATAGAAAGTGCAACTTTGGAATAAATAAACTCAGTGAGAACTTTAGCCGGTGACCGACTGATGCCTAGAGGCATCTGGTATTCGGTAACATGGTCGTTCTTCACAGATCATTCTGGTCAGACGGCTATGAGTTGACCAATTTGGTCGTTCAATTTTTGCCGTATGCATAGGTATGTAGAACTGACAAATAGTCTGTTCTCTGCGACGATTGCACCTGGAGAGGTGTCGCCGGAAGCCTTTGTCCTTGTTGGGACAGGCGGTTTTATAAAATAAGCAACCATCCGGCTGTTTTAGCCTTTGGTCTTGTTTAGGACCGGTTGTATAGCCATTAAGCGTTTTTTTGCTTAGCTTTTAATCGGAGCATTGGCCGAGTATTATTACAACATTAAATTTACACTAAATGTCGAACTTAGTTGGTTTAAACAAATAAGCCCGTCTGGGTATTACCCAGACGGATAGGCAATTATTAAATCATACCAAGTATCTAACCTAGTTAAATAAACAAAGGATCCGTCTGAGTATTACCCAGGTGGTCAGACAAATGTAACCTTTACTAAGTATCAAACTTAATTAGGTAAATGAAGAATCCGTCTGAGTATTACCCAGGCGGATAATCAAAACAATTTTGCAAACAAAGTCTGAATTCTCATTAATTGAGTCACTAGTTTACAAAAAAATTTCCTTCTCAGAAGTAGTACTTTTTCAAATCGTCTACATTCCAAGTTCTAGGCAGGCGTCTACCGTCTGGAGTTTCCAGGCAGTAGGTTCCGTCTCTTACTTCTTCATAAATCCGGTAGGGACCTTCCCAATTTGGAGTTAGCTTTCCCAGCTCATTGGCCCTACCGGTTGCCTCCATTTTCCGTAACACTAACTCGTCAACTTTCAAGGGATACTTGTGTACTCTCTTGTTGTAAGCTCTGGTCATTCTCAGACGGTAAATCTCATGACGCAAGACGGCATTGCCCCTGCGTTCTGGGAGTGAATCCAATGCCAGGCGCATTGCTTCCCAGTTTGCCTCTTCATCAAATAGCATGACTCTGAGAATCGGCTCGTAATGTTCAATGGGCAAGACGGCTTCAGCACTGTAAACAATGAGAAATGGGGTTTCACCGGTTTCCCCCTTTGCTGTTGTCCGGATGGCCCATAGGACATGGATAAACTCTTCTTCCCACAAGCCACCGGCTCTTTCAATTTTCTTTTTAATGCCGTCTGAGATTAGTTTGTTGAAGGCTTCAATTTGGTCGTTTGCTTGGGGTCGGCCGACTGATGCAAAACAGCTTGAGATCCCTTGATCTCCCAACCAAGTTTTGAGCTGAGGCGTCTCAAACTGAGGACCATTATCGAACACCATAGACATAGGCACCCCATACCGGGTGATAATGTTCTTCCAGATGAAGGAAATTACGTCTGAGGTCTTGATGTTCTTAACCGCCTCAGCTTCCACCCACTTGGTGAAATAATCCACAGCCACGAAGATGTAGTGCTTTCCGCCTGGAGCAGTCGTGTAAGGACCTAAAATGTCCATGCCCCATTTTGCAAACGGGATTGGGCTATGGATGGCCATCAGATCATTAGCCGGACGGTGAATAAGTTTGCCAAAATTTTGGCATTTGTCACATTTCTTCACCAACTCCTTGGCGTATGCCTCAAGAGTTGGTCAAAAATAATGTCGTCTGGCTCTGACGGCTAGGGACCTGCCGCCTATGTGGGAGGCGCAGAATCCCGAGTGCAAGTCTTCGAGAACTTCCTTCCCCTTTTCTGGGGTGACACACTTCAACAGAGGCTCCAGAAACCCCGCCTTCAAGAGTTCTCTGTTTCTCAACTCGAAGCTTGCAGCTCGCTTCTTCAGGACAGCTGCCTCCTGTGGCGAATCAGGAAGTGCACCGTCTGAAAGGTAGTCCCGGATGCCATCCATCCAGGTAGAGCTTCGGTCAAGAATTCCAATGGGATCTTCATAGATGCTTCTTTTTTCAAGTACTTCCCAGAAGACTGACCGAGGCGTATCATGACAGGCGGAAGATGCCAGCTTTGACAATGCATCCACCTGGTTGTTGTCCGACCTAGGCACTTGATTCAGACGGAATTCCTCAAGTGCCCCAACCTCTTCTTTGACTGCCTGAAGGTATTTGATCATAGCCGGATGAGTTGCCTCATATTTTCCCTCATACTGGCTAACAACCAACTGTGAATCAGAGTAGGCGTCAATTTTCATTCCCCCTGCCGCCTTACACATACGGATACCGGCTAGCAGGGCTTCATATTCTGCCTCATTGTTAGAGGCCTGAAACTTGAACCGTAGTGCATACTCATATTTGTCCCCTTTAGGAGACTCGTAGATTACACCTTGTAGGCGTCGTTCGAAGTGCGCCTACGTAAAAGCATGCTGTGAATATGCTTGGCACTTATAGGAAGTGGGAATTGACATTACGATTAGGGACAACGATTAGGGACAAATAAAGTAGGGAGCCGCCAACAAGTTTTTAAGGAACTTATAAACCGTTCACGGATCATAAAAGGCAACCACGAATAAGGGACAACGAAGGCAACAACGATTGAACCGTGAAGGTTACACCCCATTCATAATCCATGAGATTACTAACTCCATATGGTTCGGAACCACGAAAGGAGGATCGGGGATGATGGTACGAAGTGAGTCATGGAGTCACATTCGCCCGTATTGGCCTCTACTCGATTCTTATATTGAAAAGCATTCCTGTGATCTCAAAGGCATACAAACAATAATTTAATTCACTCCAAACTAGTATTTAACTAAATTGGTTTAAGATTAATGCACACATAATTCTAAAATATTGGTGATCACTTCAATTAATAATAAGATTAAAAGGATCCTAAACCGGTTGTCCAAATTATCTTATTAGGCGTGATTTTCAATTACATATTCCCTTTAAACATGTAATATGGTGATCAATAACAATTATAGAACAACATTAATATTAAAACCAATTTAATCACAATTCCAACAACATAAAATCGTTAGAAAAATAATAAAAACAAATGGAGCATGATCCTTACTTTGATTCTGTTTGTTTGCAACTACAAAATAATAAACGAGTTGGTAACTTCAAGGAAATAATAAAACAATAACTAAATTAAATAAAATAAAATAAAGTTGATTTTGGGGCCAAACCCTCAAATAATTTCTACCTTTCACGCCTTGGTTTAAGGACAGAACCTCGAGTAAAATATGGACTCCTTTGAGTGCTTGAAGAAGGAATTTTGAAGTGAAAATGGTAAGCTAGTGTTTAGGCTAAAGCATAGAAGAGAGAAAATAAAATAATAGAATTACTCCGTGCCCCCCGTTCATCAGAAATGAGGGGGGTATTTATAGGGAAAATGTGCTGAGGGAGCACACGGAACCCTAAAATGATAAAAACCCTAAAAAAGTATCCCGTGACACGGTCAAACTGTACCATGACACAGGAAGCCCCATCGTCAGACGACACACATTCCCGTGACACGGTACACTTTTGGCGTGACGCGGGAAATTTTCAGAAAACAGGATAGAAAACGCGTCAAGGGTTTACGCGGAAAAGACACGGAATGTCCCGTGTCACGGCAGACCTCCCGTGTCACGGGAAATCCCACCGTCAGACGGGAAGGATTCCCGTGACACGGTGGCAGTCTGTTGTGGCGCGGGAATTTCCAGTCCATTTTCCGTCTAAATACATTTTTAACCCTAATTTCCTTCGGCTTTTTAAGTGCCGATTGATAATTTCGGGCCTTTTCTGACTTTTATTATTCGGGCTAAAATAAGAAAATGATAAAAATAAATAAAAGGTTTGGGCCAACAATAAAATAAAAAATGTTTGGGCTTAAAATTAATTAATAAGTTTGGGCTGAAATTAAAACTATGCTTTTACCAAACATCAAGACTAATCCATGGACTGTTCAAAAATATGAATTTAATAAAATACGATTTTTTAAGCACTCTCGGGATTAAATACTGAACCCGACCAATAGTGGCGGTGAAAGGTTGTTCATCATCGGGTTTGGTTTTGGGGAGACATTTTTAGGTGTCTACAGAAGCCCCCACTTTGACTGAGTTTGTAGAAACGTCGGTTTCGAAAACGATAGTCAAAGTAGCCGGTAGGGACGGAGAATGATTTAAGACGTTCTGCGATCCTAAATCATTCTGTATACGCCGATACCTGCAAAAAAATGTTAGTTGTACAGATAAAAGAGTAAAGGGATAGAATACGTATCTGACACCAGTGTATTGGTGACAAACGAATTTGACAGTTTTCTAAGCTTGAAGGAATCCACCGAGTGACATTTGTTGAAACTCTTTCCATGCTTGAGGAAAGCCGACTGAAGAGTTTGGTACCTTTCTAAGCCTGAAGAAAGCTACCGGATAATACTTTCCATGCCTGAGGAAAGTCGACGAACGAATTTGGTGTCATTCTATGCTTGAAGAAATCCACCGATAATGCCTTCCATGCTTGAGGAAAGCCGACAAAGGAATTTTGTGGTTTTCTATACTTGAAGAAAAATCCACCGATAACGCTTTCCAAGCCTGAGGAAAGCCAACTTGGCGGTTTTCTATACTTGAAGAAAAATCCACCGATAACGCTTTCCAAGCCTGAGGAAAGCCGACTTGGCGGTTTTCTGTACTTGAAGAAAAATCCACCGATAACGCTTTCCAAGCCTGAGGAAAGCCGACTTGGCGGTTTTCTATACTTGAAGAAAAATCCACCGATAATGCTTTCCAAGCCTGAGGAAAGCCGACGATTGCTGAAATTTGTAAGTGTATGATGGTTCGATTATCCCCGAACGTGGGCCGCAGATGATTCACAATTTTAAGCTAATTATCTGACCATATTAAGTACTTAAAATGCCGAAAAAGAGACTTTGATGCTTGCCGGGGGTAAAATGGTAATTTTAGTCCCCTTTAAGTATCAGTTAGAATTTTCCGCGTAATTCTAGCGAAAAATAACCGCCCAATAACCTCGAAAAATCAGTCAAACTAGTCAAAAACGCCAGGAATATTCGCTGACAATGTGCAGAGCTGCCGTGCCACGTCACCATTTTGCCGTGACACGGGAATTACTCCCGTCAGACGGGAAAAAATCCCGTGTCACGGGAATATTTTTTTCCCTCTCTTTTTTTTTCGTTGTTTGAATCGGTCAACGCATGAATCATTGCGCTTTTTATCGACGAATACCAGCGCGCCACGTCATCAGTGTACCGTTACACGATAACGGTAACCGTGGTACGGTGAACGGGGAACGTAACGGTTATTTTTTTTGTCTTTAAATTCGCACTTCTGCTTCACTATTTCGCCATTTCTCATCTCCTCTCTCTATACTTCTCCATTTTCATCTTCTTGCTTCTCACAAATCGCCGCGCCACGGTTAAGACAATCCGGCCGCCGTTCAGCCTCACCGTGACACGGCGGTTCTCTCTTTTTTTTTATTATTTTTTTAATTTTTTTTTTTTTGCTGCGAGCCGCTGCTACTGTTATTCGCTGCTGTTGTTGCTGTTGTTCGTCGGTGCTGCTGCTGCACAACAGGGCTCCGGCACCCTACTTGGTCCCCGTGACACGTCGGTCTTCCACCGAGCCGCGACAAAACTCAACCGCGTCACGGCGGCCGCGCAGCTCTTCGAAGTTCTTCGAGATTTTGGAGCTCAAATTTCCACCAATTTTGCTCTAATTTCTTGCTATCTTCCTCATTTTCGACCCTCTACAAGGATCTATGTAAGTTCTTCTTAATTTGTGCCTCAAATTTGCTTCAAAAGTAATTTCATGAAAAACCCTTAAAAATCAATTTGGGGATTTTTTATTTTGAGGTTTTATGTTGAAATTCTTGCCATGATTTTACTTGTATATGTATGTATGTGTGTTTGTGAGAAATTTGAGACAAAAATTGCATGATTTGATGGAGAATTGAGCAAATCGCCATTTTTGGGTACTACTTTGTGAAATGATATTCATGCTACTTATTTTGTACTTGAAATGGTGAAAAAATGGTGGTAAATCTTGTGAAGTGTTTCATGATGTGTTGATTCATTGTTTTTGTGCAATTTCGAAACATATTTTGCGTATGTACTATATTGTCATGGAGAACATAGTATCATGCGGCTAGGAGAACTGTAGTATTAGTTTGTCATGGAGAAACTAAATACCATTATTTTGCCAATTTTTAGCCTGGAGGTAAAAATTTAGCATATAATTCAATAAATTACGAACCGTAGTATTAGTTTGTCATGGAGAAACTAAATACCATAATTTTGCCAATTTTTAGCCTGGAGGTAAAAATTTAGCATATAATTCAATAAATAACTAAATAACTTAGGAAATGATGCTAAGTATTTAGATTTTTATTTTTATAAATATGCAACTTGAATTAAATGTCTTAGGAAATGATGCTAAGCATTTAGATTTTTATAATAGCATGCCTAGGCGACGAGATTGCGATCTTTCTACCCAAGGCCGGCGTCGGGCTTTTCGGGAGGACACTCCCACCGTTCCTGAGGGCATGGACGACAATGCCTTAGAGTCCGAGCCTCGGGCATCCGCGAGTAGAGGTAGGTGGGTTCCACCTCCGTGGACTCCAGACCAGTTGGTTTTCTGCCGTGAAAACCATGTCTCTCATCGCCCACTATCCGGCATAGTCGATGGCACGCTTCGCCACCACGGTTCTGGAGCCGGCGATTTGATCCCTCGACTTCACCAGATCATTACGAGGGATCCTGCTACGAGCGCCCTATGGGAATCGGCTGGTTTAGTAGATTTCTATACGGCGATTGTAGGGTTTCGCAGCCCCCGGGGTTGCGGTGCGACGATCGTTCGCGCATTATTGGAGTATTTCTGGGATACTACCAACACTTTTCATTTTGCTTGGGGGGAGATGACGGTGACCCCCCTAGACTTCAGTATGATCAGCGGGTTGTGCTTCACCGACCGGGCTGTAGCTCAGATGTCTGATCTGTCTTGGGGATCGGCTGAGACAGCTGATTTGTTGGGTCCGATCGTTCAGCACATTAGGACCCGACCAGTGTCTCGAGGTGGTCCTAGGAGCGGACGATCGGAGCTGGCTTCAGTTTTAGCTCGTGGCTTCGACATGGAGGATACGACGGCTGAGCATCGAGTGCGGATCTTCATCCTGATCCTGATCTCTATGACCCTTTCTCCCGATAAGAGTTCACGTGTACTCCTTTGCTACCTCCCCGCTCTGGTCATGATCCATGAGATAGGATCCTATAGCTGGGCCAGCCTTGGATACGCCGATCTCCTCTTATCGCTACATCATGGCTGTCGGCAGCTGAATGACGAGTCTCCCATCACCGTCTATGGTCTGTGGAGAGTCGTAGAGGTGATGATCTTTCCCCTTTTTTATTTCACTTTAGCTTGTTCGACTCATGTGCTAAAGATTACTTTTCATTGCAGCTATGGTTCTACGAGTACTTCCCAGGCTTGGCTCCTCGCCGGCGTCGTGGAGCGGTCCATGATTTCCCTGTCGGGGCCAGCTGGCGTGATCGAGGAGAGTCGCGGGTGGAGTCCGTCCCTGCACTGCGTGGGCTACTACGCCGAGGCACCTCTTCTGTTGGCGTAATGATTAGTTTTGCTGCGCTTTTCCTTCTGACGTTGTTTCCGTTGTTTCACGCCAACTTTTTATGGTTTCTAGGTTGCCATTGATGTCCAGTATCGTCCTTGGGCCGGGATGACTGATCTACCTGAGGCCCTGCGTCTTTCAGCGTACCGTACCATTTTGGTTGGTACCGGACGCTTTGTCTGGTATTTGGGGGAGCGAGTCGTCCGTCAGCATAGCGGCGATCGTTTTGTGGTGCCCTCATCTCCACCAGAGTCGATGCTGGACTCCCGCTTGATCAGAGAGTTGATCAATAGGGGAGAGCGCTATACTTTTCCATGCCAGGAGCTTGTTCACATGGAGAGTGACTATGCACGGGAGTTGCTTCCCTCTCTGGCTCCTCCACCCCATCTTCCTGAGGTATTATTTCTTTTGAGGACCTTCTTTACTAGTCTCTGTTTTAAATAGTCGAATAACTTGATTATTTGATCATATTTTCAGACGACCATCCGCCCTGTGGGGAGGATCGAGATTCCTCCTCGATCTTTCCGCTATCCAGGGCCAATTGGTATCACCGAGGATCATATTGCTGACGCGCTAGAGGGTTAGAGACAGGCGCATGAGTCTCTGCCCGAGGTCTTTGAGCCGGTGAGTTTTCTTTGATGCGTTATTCATCTTTTTAACGCCGCTTGTTAATGACTTTTCTTTGTTTTATCCTCAGCCTAACCGCCCGGAGATGATGGGATTCATGAAGCTGGTTGACGCCCTGAAGTATTGCATCATCAAGCTTCAGCGTGGTGCGAGTTGTCGGAGCTCTAGCGACGTTCTTGAGGTATCATTCATTTTTTCACTTCTACCATTTGTTTTATTTTGCATTGTTGACACCTTTTGATTTTGTATCTTTCAGGAGCGACGGAGGTCCCGCTCGCGCTCGAGGCCTAGAGGCTCGGACGAGGAGGAGCTTGGTCGTGGTAGACGATCTCCTGAGATTCGCCGGGGTTCTCATTCTTAGAGAGCCTCAGACTACTCAGCCATTTCAAGAGGCTCAGTGGCAGCAGCCTCAGTCATCCCAGCGCTTTCCGGGCCAAATCAGGGGCAGCGACAGTCGTTTTCACAGCCTCCGCAGCCTGAGCTTGGGTTTTTTCTGACTCCCTTGGATCCTGGTTCATTTTCAGCTCCATTGTCCGGGATTCCTCCACCGGTGTCGGGCTTGTTCTCAGTTTCGATGTATGGGACGATGCCTTCACCGACGATTCCAATGTCTTTGGGCCAGTCTACACCGTTTTCCGGATAGACGGGTCCTGCCTTGAGCTTGACTACTGCTGGGGTTACAGGGACTAGTAGGGACACTTCTCCTCGTACTCGGATGGTGGAGGGACTCTTCGGCTCACCATTCCCATATGCGCAGGGTGGAGATGATACTGACTCTGGCTCTAGAGACTTTTGACCGAGGGTTTTTATTTGTACATACTATGATGACACTTGACATGTTTATTTATTACGACTCTTTGTACATTATTCACGGTTTATGTATTTATTATTGTGTGTTAGTGTGTGATTGAAACTCCTTGTGTGTGATTGTGTATTTATTAACGACGCGACGAAAAAAAACATAAGTGGAGTAATGGAGGGTACCGACCTTCCCCAAAAGAAAAAGAAATAAAAAGACAAGCAAAATAAAATTACCTTCCCCAAAAGAAAAAGAAATAAAAATAAAATGATAAAGAAATAAAATAAATGAAATTACCTTCCCCAAGACAAAAAATAAAATGATAAAGAAATAAAATAAATGAAATTACCTTCCCCAAAATAAAAAGAAATAAAAAGACAAAAAATAAATAAGGTGATAAAGAAATAAAATCTTAAAGTGATGAATAAATAAATAAATAAAATAAAGATAATAATAATAACAAGAATATAGATAAAAAAAGTGAGAATTTTATTAGAAATAAAACTCTTAGAAAAACTGAAAAATAGACGGTGAAGATAAAATACTATAAAAATCCGGATATATAAGGGAAAAGATGAAAAAAGAAAACGCGTGAAGTGCCGTGACACGGAAAAAGTTCCCGTGACACGGTGGAACTTCCCGTGTCACGGGACGCTTATTACTCAGCAGTGTGTTTTACGCGTATGAAAAGATAAATTCTGGGCAGTTTCGAGCGCTTTTGCTATAAAATAAGACCAGTTTATTCATGATATGCATAATTACGAAACACAAAATAATTTAGAATTTCATATTTCAATAATCATGACTCAGAATTTTGATAATACATTGCGCGACTGGTCTTATTCTTTGACCAATGCTGAAAAAAGAGAGTTAGAATTATTTCATGTCAGGGGTTTGCTAGCCCTGCGACACGTAGCTATTGAACATGATTTTCTTAGAGCAGCATTAGATTATTGGAGTCCAGAAACACACTGTTTCAAATTTGATTATGATGAAATTTGTCCCTTGCCGGAGGAATTCGACGCAATCTTTGGATTTCCTGCTAGAAATCTTATTGCCATGCCTACCCTACGTGAATATTATTACCAAGATTTTGAACGCCATCTCAATCTAACAGATCCAGATTTGAATAGAATTGTTTGTGGTAATGAAGTAGACTTAGAAAAACTTGCTAATTTATATTTTAATCGCCCTATCTCTGAGTCTTATCATGTATATTGTAGAAGGGCATATATTTTTTGCATGTTTAGCAAGCTCTTATTTGCAAACGGTAGGGTAGGATGATGCAAGTCTAAGCATGGAGGACTTCGAAGATTTGCTTATCATGTGTCAAGATAGTTTATCCCTAAACATTGATTCAAGCCAAGCATTGCATGGACACTTTCTTGGATATCAAAGCAAAGCCACGGTTTGCTTAGTGGTTTTTCTTGGAGTCTAGTTCACTTTCTTGAACTTTCTTGAATTTTCTTTACTTAGATTTTGCTTACAAGTTTTTACCTTTCACTTGAAAGGGTTTTTCTTGGTTCAAGCATTAGGATCTTTAATCTTTATTTAGTTCTTTAATTTTTATTTATTTATTTAGTTGCTTTAAAAATCAGTTAGTTAGCAAAATAAATCAGTTTGGTGTATGCTTGTGCGCCAAGGTGCTTACTCTTCAAGCAAGTTAGAATTCTAGTTTAATTAGGATTGAATTAGGGACTTGTCCTAATCTTCCTAGGTAAACTAAGTCTTATAAATAGGGCTGTAAACACACGAATAAATATACAGAGATTAATATTCAGATTTATTTCTTAAGTTGCATACTTGAGTTTTGGTTGATTGTGATTAATTGCTGTTTTGCTTGTTTTAGTTAAAACATTCGTTTGGATTGATTAATTAGGTGGATTCTTAATTGATTAATCTTAGTTTTTGTTTAATTCTTGGTGGATTTCCTGTATAGAATTAGACTTAAACATATCCCTTGTGTTTTGTTGATTTTCGGATCAATAATTCACATCATCTTTGGTATCAGAGCAGGTTTGCGCAACTTCGGCAAAAATTAAACTGGGAACAATTGGCTGGGAATATTTACGTGATTCTTTTTGCATTGAACTCTAAAAACGTCCAGCTATCACCATTTAAAATTTCATAATTGTTAGTTGTGTAACGCGTTCTACACAGCCTCAAACTTTGGGTGTTTGTGCACTGATTTGCGGATGGGAGTCCGGTTTTTGTGTTGCCTAGTTTTCCTTCAAGATTCGATCTTTTAATCAAGATTTTTGCATAAACTGACTTGGTTTGTGTAGGAATCATGAGTGACGAGGAGGTTCCACAAGTTCCAAGGGGATTAACCTTAGAACAGGCTCAAAATCTTAGAAGAGACAGGCGAATTGACGAGTTGGCAGCAAGGATGGATGAGATATTAAAAAGGCTTGATACTCGTGCTGGAGATTCTTCAAGGAAAGGGAATTCTAACCCTAATTCTGGTTCAAGTGAGGAATAACAACCAAGGAGGAACCCAAGGAGGCCACGAAATAATTATTCTTCAAGTGATGAATCACCAAGGCCTAGGAGAAGAGATAGACCAAAGGATGATGATAGGAACCTTAGATTAGATCTTCCCGAATTCAATGGGAGTATGAATGAACCTGAAAAATACTTTGAGTGGATTAGAAGGGCCGAGACACTCTTTGATTACAAGGAGTATGATGAAAGGAAAAGATGCAAATTGGCTGAATTGAAACTGTCCGGTTATGCTAGTCTTTGGTATGATAATCTAAAGAAGAAGAGGCATAAGGAGGGGCGTGCAAGAATCTCAACTTGGGAACAACTCAAGAAGCACATGAAAAAAAGGTTCGTACCTAGTGATTATATTCAAGAGGTTTATCTTAAGATGCAACTTTTTAAACAAAATTCTATGACTGTTGAGAATTATATTGGTGAATTTGAAAAGTTATGCATGCTATGTGGCTTAGAAGAGATTGTTGAGCATAAGATTGCTAGATTTATTTCGGGGTTGAATGATAATATTGCTGAAAAAGTTGAATTGCAACAATATTGGTCCTTTGAGGATGTTTGCAAGGTAGCTTTGAAAGTTGAAAAACAGATAAAGGGGAAGAAAGGGACGTACACTAAGCCCTTTGTAAAAGGTTTCACTAAACCTTTTGAGAAGAACAGCTTGGAGAAGAGTGGTTCTAGTTCGAACTACAAGGAGACTAAATCAAAATTTGAAGCTCCTAAAAAGCTTGTTGAAGATAGGAAGTGCTTGAAGTGTGGTAGTGTTGGTCACATTGCAACTAATTGTCCATCAAAAAGAGTAATGACTGCTCAAGAGTGGGAACAAGAACAAGCTAAGTGTGAGCAGGGTAGTGACTATGAAGAAAAGAACGAAGAGGAAAACTTTGAAGAAGAAGAGGGGCATATTAACGAAATTGATCCCGAGACTCATGGTCAAAGTTTGGTTCTAAGAAGGGCGCTACACTCTAAAACCGTACCTATGGAAAACAATCAAAGGGAGAAAATCTTTCTTACAAGGTGCAAGGTAGAAGATAGGTTGTGTGACATGATCATAGACACGGGGAGTTGCACTAATGTGGTATCTACTACTTTGGTAGACAAATTGAAGTGGCCAACTACTGAACATCCAAGCCCTTATAAGCTTCATTGGCTTAATAATTCGAGTGATGTTAAGGTAACTAAACAAGCCTTAATCTCCTTTTCAATTGGTAAATTTCATGATAAAGTTTTGTGTGATGTTTGTCCTATGGATGCTTGTCATATACTATTAGGCCGTCCTTGGCAATATGATAGATTTGTGAAGTTTGATGGAAGGACTAATGTGTATGTTGTGAGAAAAGGAGAAAAAGAGAGACCGGTTGCTTTAAAACCTTTGATAAGCAACAAGTCTTCTAATGTTACCTCTAATTCAAAGAGTTCTTATTTGATTAGTGAGAGGGAATTAGAAAAAGAGATTTGCAGCAACAATGTGGTATATATACTTGTTTCTAATGAGATTCGAATTGATCAAGATAAACAAGCAAAGAGGCCGTATGAATTGGAATCTGTTTTAGAAGAATTCAAGGATGTCTTTCCTAAGGAATTACCTCCGGGACTACCTCCTATTCGTGGGATAGAGCATCAAATTGACTTGATTCCGGGAGCACCATTACCTAATAAGGCAGCCTATAGAAGTAATCCGGAAGAAACAAAGGAGATGCAAAGGCAAATTGAAGAGCTTATGACTAGAGGATACGTGAGGGAAAGTATAAGCCCTTGTGCCGTGCCTACTTTACTTGTCCCAAAGAAAGATGGGAGTTGGCGCATGTGTATTGATAGTAGGAGTGTGAATAACATCACTATCAAATACCGATTTCCTATTCCAAGGTTAGATGATCTACTTGATGAACTACATGGTTCAAAGTTGTTTTCTAAGATTGATCTTATGAGTGGTTATCATCAAATTCGAATGAGAGAAGGAGATGAGTGGAAGACAGCATTCAAGACTAAGTTAGGGTTGTATGAATGGTTGGTGATGCCGTTTGGACTCACTAATGCACCTAGCACTTTCATGAGGTTGATGCATGAGGTACTTAAACCTTTCCTTGGCAAGTTTGTTGTTGTTTATTTAGATGATATTCTGATATACTCTAAAAATTTGCATGATCATCTAAATCATCTAACAAGTGTGTTTGAAGTGTTAAGAGAAAAGAAACTCTATGCTAAGCTTGAAAAATGCTACTTCTTAGTGCCTAGTGTTACTTTTCTTGGTTATGTTGTATCAAAAGATGGAGTTTCAGTTGATCATTTGAAAGTAGAGGCTATTAAAACTTGGCCTATTCCTACTAATATGAGTGAAGTAAGGTCTTTTCATGGTCTAGCTTCGTTCTATAGAAGATTTGTCAAGAATTTCTCAAGTATTGTGGCGCCTATGACCGAATGTTTGAAGAAGGACAAGGGTAAATTCGAATGGACTAAAGAAGCTCAAAGTGCGTTTGAGTTGGTTAAAAAGAAGCTATGTGAAGCACCTATACTTGCGTTACCAGATTTCTCAAGTCCTTTTGAAGTTGAAACCGATGCTAGTGGAGTTGGAATTGGAGCAGTTTTACTCCAAAAGAAGAGGCCTATTGCATATTTCAGTGAGAAATTGGGAGGAGCTCGATTGAACTATTCTACTTATGATAAAGAGTTCTATGCCATTGTTAGAGCTTTAGATCATTGGAGTCATTATCTCCGACCTAATCACTTTGTGTTGCATTCTGATCATGAAGCATTGAAGTACATACATAGATTAATATTCAGATTTATTTCTTAAGTTGCATAATTGAGTTTTGGTTGATTGCGATCAATTGCTGTTTTGCTTGTTTTAGTTAAAACATTCGTTTGGATTGATTAATTAGGTGGATTCTTAATTGATTAATCTTAGTTTTTGTTTAATTCTTGGTGGATTTCCTGTATAGAATTAGACTTAAACATATCCTTTGTGTTTTGTTGATTTTCGGATCAATAATTCACATCATAGGACATGCTTGTCTAGCGTCTGTGCTTGAACATGTCGAATCTGGAAGATCTCCTATGCCGACGTGCCTTGGAGAGACATTTTGTGGCCTTGACGAGGCAAAAGCTGACCGGTAAGCCATCAGGAAGGGCTCTCTGGTACTACTGTAGGTAAAAATACGCTCCGAGTAGCCCCCGTGACACAAAACAGGCACCGTGTCACGGTGGGTGTCTGCCGTGACACGGCAAAACCTGCCGTGTCACGGGAATCTGCTTGATAATTTTTTATTTTTATTATTTTTTTTGCTGCCGTGACACGGGAACTTCTCCCGTCAGACGGGATGAAATCCCGTGTCACGGGAATATTTTACACGTTTTTTTTTTCGACTGATTTTTTTATTTTTTTTGTTTTTGCAGATTTGGTTGATGGAGCGTTTGGAACTATTCGAAGCCCCCGACGATGTTGAAAAATATGGCCCTAACGACCTAGTCCGCAGGAAAAAGAATTACTCTGCGAACATGTCGTATGAAGATTGGAAAAATTTCTTTGCAAAGAGAGAATTTTCCATTCGTTGGGTGGTGCCTTGGTGGAGGCTTACTAGGATGGTTGGCACGAATGATACTCCATATTGTCGTGTTCCTAGTATCTCAAAACTGACCTTTTATTGCCCTTCTCGACTAATGCGGCAGTATGGACTTGAACAAGTAATTCCACGCTATAACGATAGTCCTCGTGAAGTATCGTTGCATGAAAGTAATGTTCACAAGTACGAGGCTTATTGGATTGGAAGACCTTTGTGGACCGTTTCTGCAAGTGACCAAGCTCCTCCTCCTTTATCTAGTGCATACAAGTCATGGTTAAACCCTAGAAGTAGGAGGGAACGATTTGGATCACGCAAGTCTGATGTGAAGAGTCATCTTGGAAATAAGAAAGCTCCTCCTAAAGATCGTCTAGGTCCGAGAACACTAGGGATTGAGTTTAAGACTCCTATAATGCCAAGAAAGAAGAATTATGTGAAAGGGAAGGGTAAAGAAAAGATGCTCTATAGGGAGAAACAACTGAAAAAATTCAAGAAAGGTGAAAGGGGTGAAAGTTCGACTAGGGGTGTGACGGTTCGGGCTACGAAAGACACATTAATGGTGAAGGCCGACCTAATTGACTAAGAGAAGGATGTTCCTAAAGAGAAGAGAGATTAGATCAATAGTGCTTTGCTTTTTATGATTTATAATTTTTATTTAAAATAAGGCATATGATGCCAATACTTGTAGTCGCATTTATTTTAATAATAATAGCACATTTATTTCAGCCTTAAAAATAAAAATTACAAAGACTTTTATTTAGTATTTATTTATCCGAGTCAAGGAGTCTGACGCAATGGAAGAATGAAAATAAAAACTCGAACAATGAATCCGCAACGAATGCGCCACTAAAAAAATAAAACGGAAAACCTGAAATCCACCGTGTCACGGTGTAAAAATCCCGTGACACGTTACAAATTCCCGTGTCACGACAACTTTTCCCTTTTTTTTTTGTTGGGTGATGACGCAATGCTAAACTGACGCGCATATTTGATCAACAGAGGGAGGATTTTTATTTTAAAGTGGTCGGGCCCCCTTGAGGGGTTGCCTACGTATCCTAAAAAGGAATCAGGCCAAACGTAGCTCTATTGGGTCATGAACCCATGCGACTAGGCATAGAATTTCTTGAGTTGATCCAAGTTGGTTAAATTATGGAAGCCGTTACCGTCCATGTCTACCAATTGTGCCGCTCCGCCAGACATGATGGCTTTAACAATGTACGGGCCTAACCAGTTTAGTCTGAATTTTCCTCTTGGATCTAACACATTTTTACGAAGTGCCTTAAGCACTAGGTCACCCTCTTTGATATTTCTGGGCTTGACTTTTTTTATTAAAATGTCGTGCCATACGCTGTTGGTAGGTTTGGACATGATGCAAAGCTGCCAAGCGTTTTTCATCAAGCAAGACCAGTTCGTCGTATCTTGCTCTAATCCAGTCGACTTCATCTAGTTGGCTTTCCAATGCGATTCGAAGAGAAGGGATTTCGAGCTCGATTGGTTGTACAACTTCAACTCCATAGACCAAAGAGAAAGGGGTAGCCCCCGTTGATGTACGAACAGAGGTTCGATAACCCCAAAGGGCGAAATGTAGCTTACTTGGCCAATCCTTGTAATTTTCTGTCATCTTTTCGATGATAGTTTTCACATTTTTGTTGGCCGATTCGACTGCTCCGTTTGTTTGTGGTCTGTAAGGTGATGATCGGTGATGCTTAATATGATATTTCTGTAATAATTCCGCGCATTCAGCTTGAAAATGTGTTCCATTATCACTGATCATCTCATGTGGTACCCCATAGCGGCATATGATATTTTTCTCAATGAATTGAGCTACGTGTTTTGCCGTCAGCTTGGCATATGAGGCAGCTTCGACCCATTTGGTGAAGTAGTCGATTGCTACGAGAATGAATTCATGCCCCCCTTGTCCTGGTAGTGTTATTTTTCCAATGATGTCAATGCCCCAAGTGGAGAAAGGCCATGGAGAGGTATACGTGTAGAGAAGCGAAGGTGGAACATGCTGTAAGTTTGTGTAGACTTGACACTTCATACATTTCTTGACGTATTCATGACAATCTCTCTCCATAGTAGTCCAATAGTAACCTTGTCGTTGAATCTTTTGGACTAACATCTTTGCATTCATGTGTGTTCCACATATACCGGCATGAAGGTTTTCCATGGTTTTATGTGCTTCTTTCTTAGCTATGCATAAGAGATTTCTTCCCATTGCAGTTCTCTTGTGGAGTTCTCCTCTGATGAGCACATACTGTGAGGCCATGAGCCTTAAAGCACGGCGTGCCCTTTTATCAGTATTAGGAGGGTATTCTCCTCTTGTCACATAATTAAGGATGTCTGTATACCATGGCTCTTCATCTTCTTCTTGTGGTTCTTGTTCATCGTCAAGTGCATGAACATAAGCCGGCTCATATCTTCTTTCTATGGTCAGTGGCATTCTGATTGTATCAGTTGGAATTCGCACCATTGATGCTAATTTAGCTAGTGCGTCGGCAAATTGGTTTTCTTCTCTTGGCAAATACGTATACTCCACTTCATCTAGTTGCTCCGTGAGAGTTTCTAAATGAGCTTGATACGTAGCGAGACTTTCACTTCTCACTTTCCATCTCTTGGAGATTTGGTTAATGATTAGTGAAGAATCACCGTAGATTCCGAGTTTCTTAATTCCCAAGGCGACAGCTGTTTCTAACCCCAAAATGCAGGCTTCATATTCTGCGGCATTGTTTGTGACATCAAAGTCGAGCTTCATGGAAATTGGGATGTGCTCTTCATTGGGTGATACGAGCAAGACTCCTACGCCACATCCCTTTTGGTTTGAAGCTCCATCGAAATAGAGCGTCCAGCTATCATCTTCGGTCATGAGTAAATCTTCGTCAGGGAAATCGTACTCATCTTCTTCTTTTTCAGCTTCTTCTAGCGAAAAGTCTGCTAAGAAGTCAGAAACTGCAGAACCTTTGATGGCTTTTTGTGGCACAAATCTCAAGTCAAACTGAGCAAGATTGACTATCCACCTTGATAATCTGCCGTTGAGTGTTGCTTTTTCGAACAAGTGTTTGAGAGGATCCATCTTGGACACGACATGCACTGTATGAGTGAGCATGTAATGTCTTAGTTTCTGTGCGACCCATACAAGTGCGAGACACAACTTCTCAAGTGGTGTGTATCGCGTCTCATATCCTTGAAGTTTCTTGCTCAAGTAATAGATTGCATTCTCCTTGCTTTCGATCTCTTGTGCTCGCATTGCCCCCATCGTTTCTCTTGTGACTGTACGGTAGAGTCGAAGAGGAAAGTCAGGTATTGCTGGCGCTAGCACGGGTGGGTTTGCCAAATACTCTTTGATTTTGTCGAAAGCCTTTTGGCAATCATCATCCCATGTGACTAGGACATTCTTCTTAAGCTTCTTGAATATAGGTTCACATATCGCTGTGAACTTTGATATGAACCTACTTATATACTGCAACCTTCCAATGAAACCTCGAATCTCCTTTTCATTTTTGGGTGGTGGCATGGCCATGATCGCCTTTACTTTTGTAGGATCTATTTCAATCCCCCGAGAACTGATCACGTATCCATGTAATTTGCCTGACGTGACTCCGAATGCACATTTTGCTGGATTTAATCTCATGTTGTACTTGCGGAGTCTTTCAAAGAACTTGCGAAGTGCAACAATATGACCTGGGCGATCTTTAGACTTAACGATCATATCATCGACATATACCTCCTTCTCTTTGTGCATCATGTCATGTAACAATTCTGTAGCTGCTCTTTGGTAGGTGGCACCTACGTTTTTCAACCCGAATGGCATTACTGTATAGCAATATGTACCCCATTGCGTGATGAATGTGGTTTTCTCCATGTCTTCTTCAGCCATCAATACCTGATTATATCCGGCGTAACCATCCATGAATGACAAGAGTGCATGGTTTGCTGTATTATCGACCAGAATGTCAATGTGAGGTAGAGGGAACCCATCTTTTGGGCTTGCTTTATTGAGATCCCTATAATCAACACACATTCTGACCCTTCCATCCTTCTTTGGAACTGGAACCACATTTGCTATCCATTCCGGATACTTGGATACTCTGATGAAACCTGCGACCAACTGCTTCCTGATTTAATTTCTTCTTTGATTTTGAGAGCCACATCCGGTTTCATACGGCGCAACTTTTGTTTGACAGGCTTCATACCTGGAATGAGTGGTATCGTATGCTGAGCTATATCTCTGTCAATTACTGGCATATCTTGGTATGACCAAGCAAATACATCAACAAATTCAATAAGCAAGTTAATTAGCTCCTTGCGTTCATCTTAACTTAGTGTTAATCCAATTTTTACTTCTTTAACGGTCGTATCATTGGAAATGTTAACTGTTTCTGTATCTTCAATAACTGCTGTTTTATTTTCATGTTCTTCCATTGCTTTTATTATTTCTTTGTCATTTTTATCATTAGCAAAGCAATATTGATCAGGGCTAGGGGAATGGCGCACATCGTAAGCAAAGACACTCATTTTATTGAATTCATTGGCTAATACATCAAGAGAGGCAAGGTCGGCTGCGACCTCACCAGAATTATTAGGACTAGAAAGAGAGGACTCAACAAGAGACTCAGGGTTGAACTCTATAGCAGAAAGAGGGTCGGCCTCAGACTCTAAGGACTCGTCTACAGACTTAGACTCAGACTCGGACTCGGACCCAGACGACTCAAACTCATCAAACATAGGACCCTCGCCAGCGGTTATTTCCAACTTCTCTCCACTCGGCGTAGTGATCCTCAATGTCTTGCGCCATCCCCTTGAAATGTTGTCAGCTTGGACGATTAACTCGGAGGGGTTAAAATCCTTGTTCGCTATGACAGCTTGAACGAGCTTGGAGTTATCATTGCGGACCGACTTGGACTCATTTTTCTCCATTCCAAAAAGAAGGTTGATTCCCAGATCATCAGAGTTCAAGCTAGCTGGCTTCTCGGCTGTGGAGAGCTCTTCGTCTTCATCAACGAAGTCACAATCGAGGAACACCTCAAATCCCGGTTCACGGATCCCATCATGGACGAATGGCTTAGGGAATTCATAGCATGGGAAGTCTTCCCCTTCTATGATGTACTGGCCATTGAGGGTGAACGGATATGGATCCATGGCCATTTTCGTCTTCGTGATTCGAGCATTATTGCGAGCCTTCATCTTCAATGCAGCTCGTTTCAGATCTTATTTTGTTGATTTGAATCCCAAGCCAAAAGTATCCTTCTTGAGTGCACCAGGATGGCCCTAAGATTCAGCCATTTTCTTCTTGAGTCCAAGGGTCATTCCAGGGAAATGACCTTGCTTCTTCAGAATGGCATTGATATTGGTGTTTGAATAGGGATCGAAGTCGAGATGGCACTTTTCTTCCTCTTCGATCACGAGAACATCATCTAGTGAAAACCCCTAAAGATCTTCATCTTCTTCGTCATGTTCAACATGGACGATAGGAGTATCAATAACTTGAATGCGCATAGGAGAAGCATCGATAGTAATCGGAACCCCTCCATCTATAGCTTTCACTTTCTGGTGAAGCGATGATGGAATCGCCTTTAGCTCATGAAGCTAAGGGAGTCCTAACAACAGATTGAAAGAGGCCTTAATGTCCACCACCTGAAATTTGGTGCGACGTTCAATGTCCCCATTAGTTATATTCAGTATGATAGTACCCACGGCTTGACGGCGAGTATTATTATAAGTGCGAATCCCTTGAGTGGAGGGAGTCAATTCTTCATTCTTTATGCCCAACTTCTTTGCAGTATAGAGTGGGCACACATTGATTGCAGAGCCGTTATCAACCAGGCTCATGGGAACATTCATCTTCCTACACACCACAGTGAGGTGTAAGGCCTTATTATGTTGGTCCCCTTCCGGGGGTAGATCCTTATCAGAAAACGAAATCAGATTGCTAGTACTTGGCAGCTTAGTAGTGAGAAAGTTTACCAATCCTTGAGGAGTCATGTCATCATCAACTCCTATTTTCACCAGAGCATTCATCACAGCCTTTCGACGCTCGTGGGAAGTGGCCAAAAGCTTCCATACATTCATCTCCACCTTGGT
This sequence comes from Chenopodium album, assembly GCF_948465745.1. Classification (NCBI taxonomy): domain Eukaryota; kingdom Viridiplantae; phylum Streptophyta; class Magnoliopsida; order Caryophyllales; family Amaranthaceae; genus Chenopodium; species Chenopodium album. Next base: position 35,195,355 of record NC_137836.1, read on the forward strand.
CTTTTGCAGTTGTTTGACCACATCGCTGTTCACAGGGTTGATATGTCTATTTTATATAATGTTTTACCCCCGTCCCTTGGTCATAATTAGTAGTGTTTTTGGCCCTTTAGGGCCACTTTTATTACTAATATGTGTTTTCTAGTGTTTTCGTAGTTCTGGTTAAGTTTTGCAGGGAATTGCACCTTTGGAGCATTTTCCCGGGATTTTTATGAAGCGACTACGAGCATTGGAGGAACACGACCATTCTTGGAGCCCAAGGCCGGCTAGAGTCATCGAGCCGGTGATTAAGGGTTCGGTTAATTGGACAATGTATTCGAGACCCGAGAGGAAATATGGATTGGGCCGAGAAATCTAGCCCAATCGAAGTCCAAACCATGAAGATGAAGTCGGGCCCGATCGGGCAAGCATACGCCCGATCAGGCGAGCTGCGCGCATGCCAGCTATCAAGGAAAGGCGCGCCCGATCGGGTGAGCGTAGGCTCGATCGAGCGCGGCACTTTAGGCTGGGCAATGAGATAAAGGCAGCCCGATCGGGCGCCCCCTTCGCCCGATCGGGCGCGTGTTTTTCTAGAACCTGATTAAGTTTAGTTAATTCTTGTTTTAGAGGAAGTATATATTCGTTTTGTACGGATTAATTACGTATCTTCTTTCTCTTAGACTTTCTCTATCTACTTAGTATTTTTCTCTCTCTTAAATTCTCTCTAACTCTTGTTCTTAATTCCTTCATTAATTCCAGATTTAGTTTGGTACAATTTCTTCCCTTTTTAATTTCAGTTATTTTTAATTGCTCTCTTGATCATGTTCTTATTTATTTATTTGCTTGGTTTAATTATGATGATTAATGAGTAGTTTAATTCTTGGGTTTATGGGGATCCATAATTAATATGAAGGGATAGTTTGTAATTATTGATTGTTGATATTGCATGATAATTTCCTATTGAATTGTTTTAATTCTTTGCCATTAGATTATGAATCGAGCAGATGTAATTTGATTGTGAATGTTTAGCAATGTTGAATTGATGAATCGAGCAGATGTTGATTTAATATTAAAGGCTATTTTTAATAAGAACTTAGGTCTAATAAATTGCGAGAGCCTGTTAGATCCATGTTGGTTAATTAATTGCGAGAGCCTGTTAATCATGTTATCTATGCATTGTTAATTATTAATTGCTTCGTTCAATCCCGGAATATTAATTATTGGTGAACCTGTGACCCTAGGTTTCCTTATTATTGATTCTTTTCTCCCTAAACTCATCCTTCGTAGTATAGAATTCATATTTAAAATACTGGTTACTTAGATAATTTAGATTATAATAATTAATTAGAATTAAAAATACTTGTTTCCCTTTGGAGATCGACCCTACTTCCCTATCTACTTTAGTTAGAGGATCTAGGAATTATTTTTGATTAGGGGATACGACTTTACCCTGTCAAAATTTGGCGCCGTTGCCGGGGAAACGGTTTTATTTTTATTTTCTGATTATATTTTTGTAGTCTAGATTATCCTCTTTTTGCCTCAGAGAACATTAGTTCTTTGAGGCAAATCTCATATTTGTCTCTAGTTCTTTGTTTATGCCCAGGTGTTCTAGATCAGGTGACATCCCTTTTGATACTGAGATCGAGCGTTCTTTTCATATGCAAAGGAGACTCTATAGACAAATTTTGGCGGGTTCTGAGGAGGCCCTAGATGGAGTTCAATTTGAGATCAAGCCCCAATTTATCACTATGATAGAGAGGAAGCAGTTCAGCGGAGCTAAGGGTGAAGATCCTAATCTTCACATCGCAGATTTCTGCCAATATTGTAACACCATTAGACAAGCCGGGGTTACGCAGGACCAAATCAGAGAGATTCTTTTTCCCTTTTCGTTATGTGGCAAAGCAAAATTATGGTTTAATGGTTTGAATAGAATTGCACTTGGTATTACTGACTGGGAAACTCTTGCTTTGAATTTCTATAATAAATATTATCCTGCAGAGAGAACAGCGGTGCTAAGAAGTGCTATTCAGAACTTCGCTCAAGAGGCCGACGAATCATTATATGAGGCTTGGGAGAGGTTCAAGGATCTACAGAGAGAGTGCCCCCACCACAATCTAGCACAATGGCAATTGATCCAAGCATTCTATAATGGACTTGGAAATTCTTCTAGATCAGTACTAGATTCGGCAGCTAGTGGGAGGTTTATGAATTTAAATGTGGATGATGCAGGACAGGTTATCGAAGACATGGCAATACACAATTACCAATATGGGAATCCGAGGGGGTTTGCAAATAAGGGAAAACATAATGTCGATTCCGTATCCTTTTTGCAAGCTCAATTAACATCTATTTGCCAAAAATTAGATAATCTTACTACTGCTCCTAACTCTGTAGCTAATGTTTATGCTGTAGCTAACCATGAAGCTTTTTGTGAAAATTGTGGAATTGTAGGTCATTGGTAGCAAGATTGTAGGAGCTCTATGGAACAAGTTAATGCCTTTCAAACCTATAGGCAAAATAACCCCTATTCCAATTCCTACAATGCCGGTTATAAAAACCATCCTTATCTTTCATACCGGAGTACCAATGTACAAAACCCTCCACCTCCACAACAACCACAACAGCAACCCCCACCACAGCAAAAATATTATCATCCTAATGCCGGCCAGAAAAGCCAAGTATCACCCTCATCATCTTCCGACTCTGCCATGACAGAAATTAGAGCGATGCTAGCTAATATGCAAAAGCACATGGAGAGTAGGGATGCGCAAATTGATTCTATTCTAGCCCATAATAAAATCATGGACAATCAAATTGCACAACTTTCATCTACCCTACAATCCCGTCAGCAGGGAGTTCTACCGTCACAACCTATCCATCCTACAGATCATGCTAATGCAATCACTCTAAGGAGTGGTTCACATTATGATGGACCTCCTATGCCACAGGAAGATGGACCAGTTTCTGATCTAGATTCCTCTATACCAAACGGTAATCTTGCTAGCCCTGCAGGGCTACAAAAAGATACTAACCCTACTAATGTTTCTGTGCAGGGTAAATTGCAGGATAAGGGAGGAGTTGTGCAGAGCCCAGTTATCAAGCTTCCATTCCCTAATAGACAACTGAAGATTAAGCTTGATAAACAATTCGGTAAGTTTTTAGAGGTTGTGAAAAAGCTGCAGGTAACAGTTCCCTTCACTGATTTAATCACCCAAGTACCTGCTTACGCTAAATTCATGAAAGACATTCTGACTAGGAAAAGGGCCTTTAATGAAGTAGAAACTATAGCTTTCACAGAGGAGTGTAGCGCTTATTTGCAAAATAAATCACCTCCTAAATTAAAGGATCCCGGTAGTTTTTCTATCCCTTGTCACATTGGGAATGTTTTTATTGATAAAGCTTTATGTGATCTGGGTGCTAGTGTCAGTGTTATGCCATCATCTATATGTGCTAAATTAAATATGGGGGAATTAAAAATTACTAATATAACTTTGCAAATGGCAGATCGTTCGGTAAAATATCCTTTAGGTATTTTAGAGGACGTCCCTGTCAGAGTTGGTAAATTTTTTATTCCTGTCGATTTTGTCGTTTTAGATATGGCAGAGGACACACAGATACCCATTATATTAGGTAGGCCTTTCCTCCACACTGCGGGAGCTATTATTGATGTGAAAATGGTAAACTGACCCTTTCTGTAGGTGACGATAATGTTACCTTTAATTTAGGGATGGTTTTGAAAGGGCCCATGTTGGAGGAAAATTGTTGTTATATTGATACAATTGATATAATGGACAATATTTGTGTTGATAGCTTGCCACAGGTTCTTGCGAAGGATCCCTTGGAGGAAGTTCTCTGCGGGAATTTATCTAGCGATAATGCAAGCATTTGGGGTAATGAGGTACAAGGTATTGAAAAAGCTCTTTCCTTAGAAGAGTTAAGCCCCAAGGAGACAATGAAGGTAGTAAATTTAGTTCAGGAATCAAAACCCGCAGAGGTCAAGAAACCTGAGCTAAAACCTCTCCCTTCTCATTTAAAATATGTTTTTCTAGATGAGCAGGAACTACACCCCGTGATCATCAGTACTGCACTCACTGACCTACAATCTTCCCAACTTCTAGGGGTCCTCAAAACCCATAAGAAGGCTATAGGGTACAGTATTGATGATCTCAAGGGTATTAGCCCTGACTTTTGCATGCACAGGATTCATCTAGAGGAAAATTACAAGCCTTGCATTCAACCCCAACGAAGATTAAATCCAAACATGCAGGAAGTAGTCAAGAAAGAGGTGATGAAATTACTCGATGCAGGTATTATCTATCCTATTTCTGACTCCAAGTTGGTAAGTCCTGTGCAGGTAGTACCGAAGAAAGGTGGGATGACTATGATAACTAATGATAAAAATGAACTAATTCCCACTAGAACTGTAACAGGGTGGCGTATGTGCATAGACTATCGTAGACTTAATATCGCCACTAAAAAGGATCGCTTCCTTCTCCCCTTTATTGATCAAATGCTTGAGAGGTTAGCTAATCACAAATTCTTTTGCTATTTGGATGGGTATTCGGGATTTTTCCAAATTCTGATTCACCCTGAAGATCAGGAAAAGACCACCTTTACATGCCCTTATGGCACTTTTGCATATCGTAGAATGCCCTTTGGTTTATGTAATGCACCTGCTACCTTTCAACGTTGCATGATGAGCATTTTTTCTGATTTCATAGATTCTATTATGGAGGTCTTTATGGATGATTTTAGCATATATGGTTCTTCATTTGATTCATGCTTAATTAATCTCGCTAAAATTTTGAAAAGATGTGAGGAGTGCAACTTAGTACTTAATTGGGAGAAATGTCACTTTATGGTGATAGAGGGAGTAGTCCTTGGCCATATTATATCTGATAAGGGCATACAAGTAGACAAAGCTAAAATATCAGTGATTGAGCAATTACCTTCCCCAGTCAATGTCAAGGGAGTTAGAAGCTTCTTGGGTCATGCGGGGTTTTATCGCCGCTTTATCAAAGATTTTTCTAAAATTGCTAAACCACTGACACAACTTTTGCTCAAGGATGCCCCATTTATTTTTACTAACGAGTGTCTTGAGGCTTTTCATAGGATTAAGCAAGCTTTGATATCGGCACCCATCATATGTGCTCCCGATTGGAACCTCCCTTTCGAGATCATGTGTGACGCAAGTGACTTTGCACTAGGAGCCGTGCTCGGACAGAGGAAGGATAAGGTCTTGCATGCTATTTATTATGCTAGAAAAACCTTAGATGAAGCCCAAGTCAACTATGCCACCACAGAAAAGGAGTTTCTTGCTGTTATTTATGCTTTGGAAAAATTTAGATCATATCTAGTTGGTTCTAAACACTAGTAGAAAAAGGCTCATTTGCGTCGCTCATTTATAGTGTATTTGCGTCGCTTCTATGAGCGACGCAACTGCTCGCGACGCAAATGACTTTTAAGTCATTTGCGTCGCTCCTAGACGCGACGCAAATAAGAGTCATTTGCGTCGCTCCTTTATAAATGAGCGACGCAAATGACTTTTTTGATAAACTTATTTTTTGTCATTTGCGTCGCTCCTTTATAAATAAGCGACGCAAATGACTCTTCTGAAAAACTTATTTTTTGTTATTTGCGTCACTCTTTTATAAAGGAGCGACGCAAATAACTCTTCAGATAAACTTATTTTTGGTTATTTGCGTCACTCCTTTATAAAAGAGCGACGCAAATGACTTTTCTGATAAACTTATTTTTAGTCATTTGCGTCGCCCCTTTATAAACAAGCGACGCAAATGACTCTTCAGATAAACTTTTTTTGTTATTTGCGTCGCTCCTTTATAAACAAGCGACGCAAATGACTCTTCCAATAAACTTATTTTTTGTTATTTGCCTAGTGTAAATAATTTGAACTTAAATTTTTTCTTACTTGAGAGATACATATTGTAGTATTTATATATGAGCGCATTAGTGCATAGGTATGTTAATAATGTAATCACAAATGCTAGATTCAGTTTAAATGATTTGAAAAACAAAAGTAACATTCATTAATATGAACAGAATCAGAATGCAATTGACAGTAATTGACATCTTTATTCAAACATAAAATCACACCCATTAAATACTTTTCTGTTTAAAACATTGATTTTAGAAGATTGCTAGTGTATTACTAGAGACTACTAGGACTGATACTTCATATAGTATTAAGCAGCTTCTTAACACCTTAGAGGTGTCCACCCTCAAACTTGAAACCCTGAGGCATCAAACCCGGATTGATTATACCTCCTTTCGAATCCTCCATCATTGGTGCTTGATGATACTGATTCATCACGGCGAAATTAAAAACCCCCATCCTCTGAGACAGATTAGAAAAATGGGAAACATCTCGACTACCTTCCAAATCAAATTCATTCATCATATGAACCTCATTCATGAATCTGAACTTGTAGCTCTGAGAAACATCCACATTCGCAACCTTATCCTCCCCTGCTATGAGATGGCTGCTATTGCTCATCATCCCTAGCACAGGATTCTCAAAATCGCGAACATTATTGTCCCAATAATCCATATTCCCAATGGTACTAGACCCCGAAGAATTGCAACCTACATCATTGCTCAAAATTAGTATAACCTGCACAACATAATATTGCAGGCATCACTATAATGACACTATGCAAGATAAAGTCACCACTGTCAAACCTATTAACCTTACAGCCTTACCAAAATTAATCTATCATAATTCCAACTACAATCTCCAGAATGTAATATAACCGAGAACGAATTACCCAAATTAACCAATAAATAACAACATAGAAAGGAATTAGATTCAGCTAAACATAACATCAAACACATGGTATGCAACTCACAAATTATGTATAAAAAACAATCATAAAAAGAAAAAAGAAACAACCTTATCTGAAGAAATTTCATCTTTAAAGGCACAGGCAACTAATGTCAGCACACTAGCAATAAGAAAATAGAAGCCAGACGCAATATTTCCACTCATAAATTCTTATGAAATAAAAGTGTCAAACACAAATCTGTGTACTACATAGACGGTTCTTGTATAATGCAAAGTACTTGTTTCGGTATAAGGATAAAAAGAAAAGGTATTAGGCATGAATTTTGAAAGAAAAATCATGCATAACAACTAACTTAATCAAATTCATCATTTCTTGTACTGATACATAATCCTAATCCCAAATTGAAGCATGCAGAAAAAACATCAAAAATCTTTTTTCCATCCAAAACAATGACATTTATAGATTAAGTTCCGGAATTACAAAATCAGGAGGAGAACTATAATAATTACATAAAAAGCACTCCCTACTCCAAACACAAAACAAAAACAAAACCCTCAACCTCGTCCATACAACATGACATACACAAGGTCGCACAACAAGAGGTATTGTATCGACTACGAAGACAAGCTGCTTTCATACTTTCACAATCTACATTCTACATAGCAAAAAAGATTGGCACAAACAATAACAGTATGACAACTACATGAAAACATTCACATTCGCAACCTAAACCGCCCCCATAAGGTGATCAGTCTAGGGAAAAACACACTCAAACAACACAAATTCCAGCTAAAATCCTCAACTCAGCAAAGAAAACACAAATTCCAGCTGAAATCATCAACTTAACCAATAAAAACACAAATTTTTATCTAATTGAGCTTTATCTAACAACTACCTCTTTCGCGGCAGTAGCATAGCCGTGAGATCCGAAAGCTGGAGCAGATGGTCCAGAATTCCTGTGAATTTGACGCCCTAGCACCTGAATAACATCACAACAACATCAATTTCCATCAATTCAAAAATCACACAAATATTTTAAAAAATTACAATCAATTCAAGAAATTGTTCTAAAATTTTACCGAAACACCACCAAGAACAGCTTTTCGCCGCGCAATCCCTAACATATTTCTACAACCAAAAAAAAATTCAACGCAATTAATTTTCAAATATTTTCTAATACCTGATTTTGAAAATTCAAAAATCAAAAATTCATACAACAAAAATTCGGATCTAAATTTTTGACTGAAATTCGAACAAAAATTATTTATGACTGAAATGGGACGAATTTCTTAGGGTATATTGCGTCGCTGCCAAAAACCCTAGAAATCCCCCCACGAAATCCCCCAATCGAACTTGAAGACCGAAATTGAATTTTTTGGGGCTTTTAGGGTTCGAATTTGTATGCTTTTGAGTTGATTTTTTGCTCGAAATGGGGGATTTTTGGTCGGAAACAATCAATTTTTCTGGGTTTAAGGCTTCGAATTTCTTATTGTTTTTGGTCTAAATTTTTGCTCGAAATTGCTCGAATTTGCAGCCGATTATGGGTCTTCGACTTCACTGCGATTTCAGATGTTAAATTTGCTGGGGAAACGCAAGTTTTTGGCCGAATTTGTTGGATTTCAGAGACAAATTTGTGGGTGTTTTGCTGTAGAAATTCGCTGGAATTTAAGAACTCTTGTTTTTTTTTTCTTTTTGGATAGTGAATGTAGGTACCTGATGAAAAACTAAGGTAAAAAACGCACAAAAACCTAAAGCCAAAAGAGTTATTTGCGTCACTTTATTATAAAAAAGCGACGCAAATAACCTTGTTTATAATGTTGTACAATGTACATATGCGTCGCTCATTAGTAAAAGAGTGACGCAATTTACTTAATCACTTATTTGCGTCGCTTGCTAACTAATGAGTGACGCAAATAAGTTTATTAATTGCGTCGCTTTAATAAATAGGAGCGACGCAAATGATAGAAAGTTGAAATGCACTTGAGTTTTGCGTCGCTTCTTAAATAATATGCGACGCAAATAATTTAAAAGGAAGGTAAAATAATACATTTGCTTCGCTCCTTAGAATGAGTGACGCAAATATGGCGACGCAAATGTACATTTTTCTACTAGTGAAAGTTATTGTTTTTACTGATCATGCAGCATTGAAATACTTGATAGCCAAGGTGGAATCAAAGCCAAGGCTACTCCGTTGGGTTCTCTTGCTCCAAGATTTCAATATTGAAATAAAAGATAAAAAGGGAGCAGAGAACGTAGTGGCAGACCACTTGTCACGTATCAGGTATGATGAGGGTAAGGATTCTTTACCTATAGATGATTCTTTCCCTGATGATAACCTGTATGCAGTTGTAGAGCATCACCCTTGGTACACCGATTTTGCTAATTATATAGTGGGTGGTACTCTACCTCCTGACTTGTCCTACCAACAGAAAAAGAAATTCCTTTATGATGTTAAACATTATTTTTGGGATGACCCTTTTTTGTTTCGTGAGTGTGCAGATGGATTATTTCGTAGGTGTGTTCCCGAATGGGAGGTTCACGGCGTCCTTACCAGTTGTCATACTTCACCCTATGGTGGACATCATGGCCCCACTAAAACAGTGGCCAAGATTAATGAGTCAGGCTTCTTTTGGCCTACTATGTTTAAAGATGCTAACACTTTTGTGCAGGCTTGTGACTCTTGCCAGAGGACTGGCAACATTTCGCGGAGGCATGAGATGCCCCAAACTGGGATTCTAGAAGTTGAAATATTCGATGTTTGGGGTATCGATTATATGGGGCCGTTCCCATCTTCCAATGGGAATTGTTACATACTGGTAGCCGTAGATTATGTGTCCAAGTGGGTTGAAGCCATAGCTTCACCAACGAATGATTCCAAGGTAGTCATTAAGCTCTTCAAGAAGATCATATTTCCCAGGTTTGGTGTCCCACGAGCTATTATTAGTGATGGGGGTACCCACTTCCATGAAAGACAATTGGATAACCTCCTCAAGAAATATGGCGTATATCACAGAACAGGGCTTAGTTACCACCCTCAAACTAGTGGTCAAGTTGAGGTCTCTAATAGGGAAATCAAGGCAATCTTAGAAAAGGTAGTAGCCAAGTCAAGAAAAGATTGGAGCATGAAGCTTGATGACACACTTTGGGCATACCGGACTGCATTTAAAACACCGATCGGTACTTCACCTTATAGATTGGTTTATGGTAAGGCATGTCATCTTCCCGTAGAATTGGAGTACAAAGCTTTTTGGGCAATCAAAGAGCTTAATATGGATTCTAAGGCCGCGGGTAAGAAGAGACTCCTGCAACTCAATGAGTTGGATGAGTTTAGATTGTCGGCATATGATAGTGCGCGGATCTACAAGGAGAAGACCAAGAAGTGGCACGACAAGAGGATCCTACCAAGAGAGTTTGCACCGGGCGATAAGGTTCTTCTCTTTAATTCTAGATTGAAGATTTTCCCAGGAAAGTTGAAGACTAGATGGTCTGGTCCCTTCACTGTCACAAAGGTAAACAAATTTGGTTCGGTAGAGTTGGTAAATGACATAGGTGAAGAATTTAAGGTGAATGGCCAAAGGTTGAAAGTGTATCATGAAGGTGCTACCATCAGAGATGTGGAGGAGACTCTCCTAACTCCACTTCCAACATGAGTTTCAAGGTGGTGAGAAGGTCGTGCGGAACCTAGATAAACCGGCGCTTTGCGGGAGGCAACTCGTATTTCATGCTTTATAAGCTAGTTTTCCTTTTCCTTAATTTTTCTTATTTTTTTTTTTTATTTTTTGTTTTTTTTTTTTTTGAGAGGCGAGGAGAGTGATATTTCACCAGTTTTAAGTGTTGTTGTACAGGTATGAATTTGACAGGGTATAAAGACTTAGAGAAATTTTGAAGAAGAAACAAAATCGGAGGAAAAAGGCTCTCTCGGGCCCGATCGGGCGCGCAAGTGAGCCAGAATCCAGCAGCAATTTCGCCTGAACGGGCAAACTAGCTCGATCGGGCGCGCAAGCTCAGTGGATTCAGGGACTATTTTCGCCCGATCGGGCAAAATTTTTGGAAAATCGAGTAAAAGAAAAAGAAATGTCGGGCAAAGCTCGCCCGATCGGGCGAGAAAAAGGGCGAAATTTTGTTCGCGTTCGCGCCCGATCGGGCGCGCAACTTGTATTCTGGAATTACGCACTTTCGCCCGATCGGGCGAGGCTCGCCCGATCGGGCGCGCCATCAGGCCGACCGCCCCTTTATTTCTTTTCTCTTCTTTCTTTCCTCATTTCCTCCTTATTTCACCTTCTTCATTCACTTTCTCTCTCTAAAACCTCCATTTTCAAACCTTAAACTCACACTTCAATCCAAGATCTTCTCCAATTCCTCCATCCAAAATCAAAATTTTTTACATATTCCATCTCCCCTCACCTTCCTCTACACTTTATACTAATTTTCCCCAATTTTCTCTCAACTTTTCTCAAACCCTAAGAGAGAGAAACCTCAAATTTTCTACTATTTTCATAGCTAATGGCCTCCAAGCGTTCAAGAAATCAAAGGGGTGAGAGCTCTAGTGCACCACAACCAACAATCAACCCGGACCTTCAAATTCCGGGATGGGAGGAAGTTGTAATCACTTCGGAGGAGCAACGGGTTCGGATGATCAACCTCATCGATCGTCAGGTAATTTCTACCCGTTTCATTCATCATCCTACTTTAGCTAGGCTAGGTCTTGATAAATATGTAGAAAAATTGTTTAAGGGCATAGGTATGAGTGGTTTGTTTCAAATGTGCCATGACACTTATGATTATCTAACATTGGAATTTATATCAAGTTTTAATGTTATCAAAATGAATGCACTTATCACTCATGTCCAATTTCGATTGTTAAACAATAATGTGATATTAACTTTAAAAGAATTTGGTAAGTTGTTTGACTTGAAATCGGACAAGCCTATTGAACCCTCGCAAGACCACACTACCATGGTCTATAAGAGGTTAACAGGGGGAGGATTTGGTGAACCTCCAACATGCCAAAGGGACGTGGATTCAACATCCCGTCCCCAAACTTTGGCAAAGATTTGTCGGCCTCACCATTTTTGGGAGGCATGAACCGGCAAATGTCCGGAGGGATGAATTGGAATTATTGGCTTCCTATATAATTCCTAATTCTGAAAAATTAAACATACCGCATAGGATAGCCAATCATTTCCAAAGGGCGGCCAACGCGGCCGAGGCTAGTAGGTCTAGAGCACCTATTTACTTTGGGGGGTTAGTGACCCATATATAGCTAGGTAACACTTAGGTTGGAACCCCGATGGCCATAGGAAAGTTGTGGGATCGAACCTAATGGACCTACCCTACTTAGGGAGCTTGAATTGGGTACAAACGGTGGGGAGTTATACTTGGTGGATTGTCCACCGACAATCGGGTAGGAGGGACTAAGACTTTACCTTACCCAACCCCGCCTTGACCAAATTTGAGAGGGGGAAGCCCTCCTACACTTTCGAGTTAGATGGTCAAGGTGAGGTTCAACCACCTCACCCCTCACCACAACCTCACCAATCCCCCATTCACCAGTCACCCATTCACCAGTCACCCCACTACCAACCACCCCCATCTTTCACCTACGACATGCCAACTTCCTCGGTCGACTATAATGTCGACCCAAATGCCCCTTATGACTTTTCGGCTTTTAGGAGCCAACTAGACCGTATTGAGACGGGGCAAGGAAGGGTAGAGGGCATGATGCAAAACCTAGACTCTAGGTTAAGCACCCTAGATGGGAGGGTTGGTCTTATTGAGAGGAACCTAGGGAGGGGCCTTTACCCCATGTATGATGATTATGCCCGTCGGGGGTCTATTCCTCCCGATTCCCTTACTCTCGATTGGTTCCAATACCCCCAAGGAGGGTATTCTCACCCCGGTACTTATGGTACTTATGTAGACTACTCTTCGGTCCACGGATATGGGGGTATGGGTGGGAATGTAGACCCTAACTACTATGCCGGTGGTTCGGGGTATGGTGGTGGTGGCTCTAGCCATGGAGGGGCCGGCTCTAGCCACGGTGGGGGGTACTCTAGGATGGATGAGGATGAGGAGTAGGCTACTCTCCCAAGTCAATGAGGTCATTGCTTGATTTGGCTTGGGGGGGGTGTTCTTTCATCTTAGAAATTCTCTTCCTTCTCTCTCTTTTATTTGCTTTCTAGTATAGTTTTTATTTGCTTTCCTAGTGTAGGTTTTTTTTATTGCTTTCTTATATGAAAAATACAAAAAAAAATTGAAAAAATAAAAAAAAATTCAAAAATATGTTCCAATGAATTGTAAATCATACTTCCCTGTGCCCCATACTTGAGAAAATTGTTTTGATTCTTGGTATTTGATGATGAATATTGTGGATTTGTTGGTCATGATTTGAAGTCTAATTGTTTGGATTCCTTAACTTGCGTCAATTTTGCCCCACTACTTGTGAATATAGTGCTTGACTAGTTGATTTGGTTAGGAAATGTGTGATAGTTCCATAATTCCTGGTATGTCAATGAATTTGAGTATTGATTTACAACTATGAGTAGTGTTTCATGACTTATTATTATGCACATGAGGAGGACGAAGGCGTTCATTCTTTTAGGTAGCCTTCAGAGTATTTAGATACATGTGTTCCCTTCTTGTCACCCATGTTGTTGCCTTGACTTTTTATTGTTTATAACCACATTACAAGCCTTAATTGCCCCATTGGTTACTAGTCCCAAGCTTGGCTTGGGGGAGCTATTAGTGAGTGAGGTGAGGGAAGTTGTAGTGTGCACTTTATTTGCACAATCTGGGTGGGTTTTGAGAAGTAATTTGTTCTTGATCATATTTTTGTTTTTATGAGTTTGAAAGTTGTATATATTTGAGAAAAATAAAAGTGTGATGAAAAAAAGAAGTTCAAGAAAAAAAAGTGAGAAATATGAAAAGAAAAAGAAAGTGAACTTCTAAGAAAAAAAAAGAAAAAAATGCTTGATGTTCAAATGTTCTAAGTGAAGGTTAATCAAAAGAAAGAAAAAAAAGTTGAGTTTCAATGTAAATATTTTAAGTTATGAGTTCAAGGTTTGTTATTCACTCTTGTTCTACATTATCATATTTCTTATGAGTGAAATTGTGAGGGGTGGGATTGTTTTATTGTTTGGAGTATATTTGGTGGATTGTTGTTGGAGTTGGTTATGTTGGAGATGTGTATGATCATTATTTTTGATCATGGGTTTATTAGGATTTGGCTCCCTTAATGCATAGCTTTTCTCTCACATAATTCCAAATTTATCCTACCTTTACCCTAGCCTTACATTACAAGCTAGAAAGACCTTCCGACCTTGTGCATAGAAGTTTTGTAAATGTGAAAGTGTTGTTTTTCAATGCAAGTTATGACTTGACATATTTCGAGTCGACTAGTAGGATGAGCGTTCAATGTTTTTATACACACGAGAGTGTGAGTTGGGAGGGCATTATTCACATTAAAGGGGTTGGGTGGAGAGCGATCGAGTACATTCTTTACTCGCCACATAAATGAGAGTCGAGTGTGCGAGCACTAGTCTTGAATTCTATATGCTCTTGTGATTTGCTCTACTTGACAATTGTTGGGGAGGAAGGGTGATTAGATGAATAAGATTGATTGACGTTGAAGCATGTTTGTTTAATTTTACCTTGAATCGTTGGCTTTTGATTCGTTGATTGGGGTGAAGTATGTTTTATATGTTCATTGATGAGCTCTTTGCTTAGGGACAAGCAAAGGTTTGGCTTGGGGGAGTTTGATACGTCTATTTTATATAATGTTTTACCCCCGTCCCTTGGTCATAATTAGTAGTGTTTTTGGCCCTTTAGGGCCACTTTTATTACTAATATGTGTTTTCTAGTGTTTTCGTAGTTCTGGTTAAGTTTTGCAGGGAATTGCACCTTTGGAGCATTTTCCCGGGATTATTATGAAGCGACTACGAGCATTGGAGGAACACGACCATTCTTGGAGCCTAAGGCCGGTTAGAGTCATCGAGCCGGTGATTAAGGGTTCGGTTAATTAGACAATGTATTCGAGACCCGAGAGGAAATATGGATTGGGCCGAGAAATCTAGCCCAATCGAAGTCCAAACCATGAAGATGAAGCCGGGCCCGATCGGGCAAGCATACGCCCGATCGGGCGAGCTGCGCGCATGCCAGCTATCAAGGAAAGGCGCGCCCGATCGGGTGAGCGTAGGCTCGATCAGGCGCGACACTTTAGGCTGGGCAATGAGAAAAAGGCAGGCCCGATCGGGCGCCCTCTTCGCCCGATCGGGCGCGTGTTTTTCTAGAACCTGATTAAGTTTAGTTAATTCTTGTTTTAGGGGAAGTATATATTCGTTTTGTACGGATTAATTACGTATCTTCTTTCTCTTAGACTTTCTCTCTCTACTTAGTATTTTTCTCTCTCTTAAATTCTCTCTAACTCTTGTTCTTAATTCCTTCATTAATTCCAGATTTAGTTTGGTACAATTTCTTCCCTTTTTAATTTCAGTTATTTTTAATTGCTCTCTTGATCATGTTCTTATTTATTTATTTGCTTGGTTTAATTATGATGATTAGTGAGTAGTTTAATTCTAGGGTTTATGGGGATCCGTAATTAATTTGAAGGGATAGTTTGTAATTATTGATTGTTGATATTGCATGATAATTTCCTATTGAATTGTTTTAATTCTTTGCAATTAGATTATGAATCGAGCAGATGTAATTTGATTGTGAATGTTTAACAATGTTGAATTGATGAATCGAGCAGATGTTGATTTAATATTAAAGGCTATTTTTAATAGGAACTTAGGTCTAATAAATTGCGAGAGCCTGTTAGATCCATGTTGGTTAATAAATTGCGAGAGCCTGTTAATCATGTTATCTATGCATTGTTAATTATTAATTGCTTCGTTCTATCCCGGAATATTAATTATTGGTGAACCTGTGACCCTAGGTTTCCTTATTATTGATTCTTTTCTCCCTAAACTCATCCTTCGTAGTATAGAATTCATATTTAAAATACTGGTTACTTAGATAATTTAGATTATAATAATTAATTACAATTTAAAAGACTTGTTTCCCTGTGGAGATCGACCCTACTTCCCTATCTACTTTAGTTAGAGGATCTAGGAATTATTTTTTATTAGGGGATACGACTTTACCCTGTCAAGGGTCGATGGGATCAACTATCGGATGTGATTGTGGTGGAGGTGGAGGTGGGTTAGGTTGTTGTAACCGTCCACTTCTGGTGAGGACCTTGACCTCAAAGTCCCCCCAAACATCTTCACTGGTGCCAAGAGATGAACATGCTATATCCTTGAGATAGACATCTTCATCATCACTATCCCAGATCCCATTCACTTCTTCAGTACTTGAGATAAATACAACTTCCGGCAGAGGTTCATTCACAGGTCGAAAGAGTATTGACGGATTAAAGGAGACTTCATCTCCCATGATAGCCAAAGCATCAGAAAGAGGACCTGTTTGAATGTTAGGCTTCTTGCCCTCTGGAGGGACAGGAAGTTGATTAGCATCGATCAGGTCTTGGATTGCATCTTTCAGCCTCCAACACTTCTTAGTATTATGACCCTTGCCTTGATGAAACTTGCAATAAGCATTGGGGTCATAGCTAGCAGTTCTATTCTCTGGCCGAGGTTCTGGGAATGGTCCGATTGGCATAATCAGTCCTTGACCATGCAAACGGTCATAAGCAGCATCATAAGTCATTCCCAAAGGCGTGTAAACCCTTCTTTGCCTTTGAAATCTTTGGGGAGGAGCATTAAGGGCCAGCACATCATTAATATTGATATTATTGGTAGCATTATTGGGCTTAGAAGACGAAGAAGAAGGAGTGTCGTTCTTCTTGTTTTTCCAAGTGCTGTTGGTATTGTTGCTACCAACAGACTTCATCAGTTCATCTTCGATATTGATTCCAATATCGTATACAGCTTCAAAGGTAGTCAGAGTCAGAAACTTCAAGTGTTGCTTGTACTTATGAGTCAGATTGGCAATGAACAAGCGAACCATTTCTTTCTCCTTGGGGGGATCCACCAAGAGCGCAGCTGTTTTCCTCCACCTGCTTAAGTAAGTGGTGAAGCCTTCATTCTCTTTCTGTTTGAGAATGGAGAGTTCACGTTCAGAAGTCTTGGCCTGGAGGTTACACTTGTAACGATTCATAATGCTTTTAGCAACATCCTCCCAGGTCGCGACATGCTTGGATTCCAAAGAATAGAACCACTGTTGACAGGCATGCTCTAAGGAAAGAGGGAACACCGTAAGGAAGAGTGTCACATCTACTCCCTTAAGAGCCATAGTTGCAGAAAAAGCCTTCAAGTGGAAAAGCGAATTATCAGTAGGCTTGAATTTGGGGATGTCAGCAGTGGAAAACTTCTCAGGAAGCTTCTCTCTTATGGACGAAGAGGTGACAGGCTGTTCCACACAAGTGAACTCTTCAGAAATCTTGCTCATCTGTTCCTTAATCTTGTCCATTGCGGCAGTAGTGACATTGTTTTGATTGTCTTGTTCTACAGTGCTGACTCTAGTGGTGAGTGTCTGCATCATGTCAGACAATCTTTCAATTGTCCTGTTGAGGTTCTCAATGTCTTCCTTAGTGGCCATTGGTTGAAAGTAGACTGAAGATCAATCTTGTGGAGATGATTGAGGTGGTTTCCTTGTACGCCTCTTTGGTATAAGAGGTTGTTGAGGTATGGACTCAAACCGTAACAATCTACCCCTGCTTCTTGACCAAGTGTTGTGACACCGAAACAAACACACATTTAATGACCAAACTTAACCTTGACCCATCCGGAAAAAAAAAAATTTATTATTAAAAATCTATAATTTTGAAATTCTACTTGTTTATTTTTTTTATCTTTTAAAAAAAACATATGGGAGGATACCATCCGACTTACTCCGAAAATAAAACGACACAAAAAAAAAAACAAGTCTTCCCTAAAATACGGTCAAAAGGTGGTGCGCGACTTAAAAAAAAGTGTGTGAACATAATGTGTGAGTGATTAAGTGAGGCTATAGACGCGTGTTTTGACCGTATAGCTAGACACGACACAAAACTGGACACAGCATTCCCACAAAAATCGAAAAAAAGACTGACAGGACACTTTCCTGGGCACCGTGTCACGGTACAGATTGTCGTGACACGGTGCAGTCTACCGTCAGACGGCACACAGCCCCGTGTCATG
This sequence comes from Chenopodium album, assembly GCF_948465745.1. Taxonomy (NCBI): domain Eukaryota; kingdom Viridiplantae; phylum Streptophyta; class Magnoliopsida; order Caryophyllales; family Amaranthaceae; genus Chenopodium; species Chenopodium album. The sequence goes on from NC_137836.1 coordinate 35,213,314, forward strand.
ACACTGTTCACCGTGGCACGGCAGAAAATGCTGTGACACGGTGCGCAGTTCCAGGTCAGTTTTGTGATTTTTCCAGATTTTAACCGATTTTAGGTCCGTACTAATTACTATGTGAGAATAAAAACCCTCGGTCATGGGTTAAACAAAAGAGCAAACACATAAAGGTTAGCACCAAACAACCACATAGCATTTAGGCACGATGATGTAAAAAAAGTTCGCAACCTAGAGTCAAGATCTATGTTCAACTATTGGTCAAGCTTTGGGTGTCAAAAGGGTACCATGGTTAAGAGTTTGGACGCGTTAGCAAGGCAGCCTCCCTTGAGGGTGTATGCCAACGGGCGGCTCCGCGAGTTCGTGATGAAATCGAACTCGACTCCATGGTTTTGGTGGATTTAATAACTCGGATGAACCCTTATTGCCATGACCGTTTTTGGGTCGATAGAGCTTAAATCCCCCGGGGTTAAGACGCATGTAGAACACATACGTTTTTTCAGAAAAATCGAAGGATGTCGACTGTGAGGAAAGAAAATAAGCCACCGGACTGATTTTAGGACTGCCGTGACACGACAGAAATTCCCATGTCACGGTACTGTGCACCGTCAGACGGTGCACTGTACCCTGACACGACAGATTCTGCTGTGGCACGGCAGTCAGAAAATCTGACTGGTGCCCTGTTTTCCTTCGCGCGCAACCAAGTTATCCAAATTTTCCTACGGGACAGACCTGAACGCGACGTTAAAACGTCTATGCAGATGCAAAAATGCCTAATTAATCGTAGGAATATTTTTTCAAGAATCTTTCAAGTCTCATCCACTCATCTTAATTAAATACCGATCACTCAAATCGATAAATAATTAAGAATCCTCCCAAGTGGAGTCGCCAAATTTTAGGCGTCGTTCGAAGTGCGCCTACGTAAAAGCATGTTGTGAATATGCTTGGCACTCATAGGAAGTGGGAATTGACATTACGATTAGGGACAACAATTAGGGACAAATAAAGTAGGGAGCCGCCAACAAGTTTTTAAGGAACTTGTAAACCGTTCACGGATCATAAAAGGCAACCACGAAAAAGGGACAACGAAGGCAACAACGATTGACCCATGAAGGTTACACCCCATTCATAATCCATGAGATTACTAACTCCATATGGTTCGGAACCACGAAAGGAGGATCGGGGATGATGGTGCGAAGTGAGTCATGGAGTCACATTCGCCCGTATTGGCCTCTACTCGATTCTTATATTGAAAAGCATTCCTGTGATCTCAAAGGCATACAAACAATAATTCAATTCGCTCCAAACTAGTATTTAACTAAATTAGTTTAAGATTAATGCACACATAATTCTAAAATATTGGTGATCACTTCAATTAATAATAAGATTAAAAGGATCCTAAACCGGTTGTCCAAATTATCTTATTAGGCGTGATTTTCAATTACATATTCCCTTTAAACATGTAATATGGTGATCAATAACAATTATAGAACAACATTAATATTAAAACCAATTTAATCACAATTCCAACAACATAAAATCGTTAGAAAAATAATAAAAACAAATGGAGCATGATCCTTACTTTGATTCTGTTTGTTTGCAACTACAAAATAATAAACGAGTTAGTAACTTCAAGGAAATAATAAAACAATAACTAAATTAAATTAAATAAAATAAAGTTGATTTTGGGGCCAAACCCTCAAACAGTTTCTACCTTTCACGCCTTGGTTTAAGGACAGAACCTCGAGTAAAATATGGACTCCTTTGAGTGCTTGAAGAAGGAATTTTGAAGTGAAAAGGGTAGGCTAGTGTTTAGGCTAAAGAATAGAAGAGAGAAAATAAAATAATAGAATTACTCCGTGCCCCCCGTTCATCAGAAATGAGGGGGGTATTTATAGGGAAAATGTGCTGAGGGAGTACACGGAACCCTAAAATGATAAAAACCCTAAAAAAGTATCCCGTGACACGGTCAAACTGTACCGTGACACGGGAAGCCCCACCGTCAGACGACACACATTCCTGTGACACGGTACACTTTTGGCGTGACGCGGGAAATTTTCAGAAAACGGGATAGAAAACGCGTCAAGGGTTTACGCGGAAAAGACACGGAATGTTCCGTGTCACGGCAGACCTCCCGTGTCACGGGAAATTCCACCGTCAGATGGGAAGGATTCCCGTGACACGGTGGCTGTCTGCCGTGGCGCGGGAATTTCTAGTCCATTTTCCGTCTAAATACATTTTTAACCCTAATTTCCTTCGGCTTTTTAAGTGCCGATTGATAATTTCGGGCCTTTTCTAACTTTTATTATTCGGGCTAAAATAAGAAAATAATAAAAATAAATAAAAGGTTTGGGCCAACAATAATATAAAAAAGGTTTGGGCTTAAAATTAATTAATAAGTTTGGGCTGAAATTAAAACTATGCTTTTACCAAACATCAAGACTAATCCATGGACTGTTCAAAAATATGAATTTAATAAAATACGATTTTTTAAGCACTCTCGGGATTAAATACTGAACCCGACCAATAGTGGCGGTGAAAGGTTGTTCATCATGGGGTTTGGTTTTGGGGAGACATTTTTAGGTGTCTACACACCTGCACCACAGCCGTTCTTTGTGGAGCTCCTGTCTACATACACTTTCCAAACCTGATCAAGATTATCCGGAGCCATTGGACTGGTCATTTCAACAATGAAGTCGGCAAACGCCTGACCTTTCACTGCTTTTTTTTGTTCGTAAGTGATTTCAAGACTTTGCATTTCAATAGCCCATTTCAACATTCTCCCGGATGACTCAAAGGTGGACATTGGCCGCTTGAGTGGCTGGTCGGTGTAAATCACCACCGGATGTGCCAGAAAGTAAGGCTTCAGCTTTTTGAATGCCATATACAAAGCAAGGCCAATTTTTTCAACCATGGGGTACCGGAGTTCAGCATGTTTGAGAACATGGATAATGAAGTAAACCGGGAGCTGAACGCCGTCTCGCTCAGCAAGGAGAACGACACTGAGAGCGTGATATGAGACGGATAAATACATGTACAACGTCTCCCTAGGCAAGGGACTGACCAGCCTAGGTAGAGAATGCAAATGTTCTTTTAACTTCTGGAATGCCGTCTCAGCATCGTCCCCCCATTCAAACCTGGTCTTCTTGCTTGGAAGAAGTAAAGGCATTTGTCGCCTGACCGGCAGAGAAACCTCCCCAAGGCGGCCAGGAAACCGGTGAGTCTCTGAACTTCCTTGACAGAATGGGGTGACTTCATGTCAATCACCTCCTGTATCTTTTTGCGGTTACCCTCTATCCCCTTTTTATCAATTAGGAATCCGAGAAACTTCCCGAACTCAACACCAAAGACACATTTCTTGGGGTTTAACATGACCTTATGCCACCTGAGGGTGGTGAATGTTTCTCGGAGATCAGCAAGGTGATCCGCATGTTGCATGGATTTGACTATCATGTCATCAATGTACGCCTCCACATTCCTCCCAATTTGATTAGTGAAGACCGTATTAATCATCCGTTGGAAAGTGGCAGGTGCATTTTTCAAGCCAAACGGTATCATAGTATAACAAAATAACCCCAAATCAGTGACGAAGGCCGTCTTCTCTTGATCTTTCTTCCAGAGGGGTATCTGATGGAAGCCGAAATAGGCATCCATAAAGCTCATCAAGGCGTGACCGGCTATGGAGTCGACCAGACTGTCGATCTTTGGAAGCGGGTAACTGTCCTTTGGACACGCCTTGTTGAGGTCTGTGTAATCAACACACATGTGCCAGGTCCCATTCGGTTTTTTAACAAGGACCACATTGGCCACCCAGTCGGGGAAATTACAAGGCCGAATGAACCTGGCGTCTAGCAGCTTTTTGACTTCGGCAGCTGCCGCCTGACTTCTTTCCTCGCCGTGGTTTATTTTCTATTGCCGGATGGGCTTCTTTTTGGGGTCCACGGCGAGTTTGTGGACAACGAGATCCGGGCTGACGCCTGGCATCTCTTCCACCTCAAAGGCAAAAAATGTCTTTGAATTCTTTCAGCTGAAGGTGCAAGCTTTCACCCACAGTAGCATGAGCAATCGTGCCAACCTTTACAGTACGCTCTGGACGGCTGTCATCCAGAGCGAGATCAATGTTTTCACCAGCCGGTTGGGGACGGAGCTCGTCTGACCGTTCAACGGTCAGTGATTGCTATTTTTTCTCTTTCTTCACCTCCACCAGCAGAGGTGCCTTTCTTTTCTTCCCGACTGCTGGTGGGGCATGTACTGGCTCGGCATCCTTGACATTGTCAAGGTCTATTGGTTCCTGGCCGCCTGGGGCCACATTATCCTTGACGGCTGAGAGGTAACACTCCCGGGCCGTCTTCTGATCCCCATTCAAGGAACCAATAGAGCCGTCATCCCTCTCATACTTGATGAGCATGCGAGACGGGATGATTACCGTATTGGCTTCGTTGAGAGTTGGCCGACCAAGGATAATGTTGTAGGCGGTCAACTCCTCAACGACCAAGAATCTGACGACAATATGTCATCCCTGGCCTTTCTCTCCCAGCCGGATGGGTAAGTCAATTCTTCCGGCTGGGTAGACCATGCCACCCCCAAAACCAACCAAGGGGTGGGTGACCGGATGCATGCTGCTGACATTGTATTTTAGCTTTTGCAGGCACCGGAGGCTGATGATGTTTGATGAGCTGCCGGTGTCAATAAGGATTCGTCCAACCAGCTGGTTGGCAGCCTTACATTCAATGACGACCGGGTCATCATGCGGACGGCGGACGCTGCCCATGTCCTTCTCAGTGATCAGGACGTCTGGGAAGGAGGAGCTTGCAGACGCCTGCTCATTATCATCTTTGTCCATCTTTCAAAGATGGCTCTTGGTGCCCCGGATGGTTGGGCCACCACATGAGAACCCGCCTGCTATTGTGTAGACCGGTTCCTTGTCGGTATCCGAGCTACTAGCAGGCTGGGGGGTAGTCTTGGAGGACTGGCCCTTGTTCTTCTTCTTTGCCCCGGCTGGGGACTTAGAAATGTAGGACTTTAACATCCCCTTGTCAGCAAGACGGTCCAACGCCCGTTGAAGGCTGAAGCAGTCGTTGGTGTCATGGCCAACTTCCTCATGGTATTGGCAGAATTTGTTTTTGTTCCTTGATTGAATGGAACTTTTCATTAGATTTGGCTTCTCTAAGGACAACCGGTCCTTAATTTTCATGAGGATGGAGTTGCAATTCTTGTTAAACTCGTACTTAGGGACGTACAGTTTAAATTCATTCTTTTTCTTCTGGGACGGCTGGTCGGAGTCACTAACCGCCCAGATTTCTTTTCTTTTCTTGCTCTCTTCTTTATTTTTGGCCGGCTGAGCAGGTCGGCTGTCTTTCTGTTTGTCAGACTTCTTGGAGTCCGACTGATTACCAGGCGAACAGAGGTCGGTTGCTTGAATATAGCTTTCCGCCTCCCTTAGGGCCGCCTGTAAAGTGAAAGCCCCTTTTCTGACTAGGTCGAATTTAAAAGTCGACCCGTCTCTCAGACCCTTGAAAAGTCTGTAAAAGCTACCTCATCAGACAGTCCTTGAATCTGAATTCTAATCAGATTGAACCGCCTGACATAGGAGCGCAACCCTTCTCTCTCCCCCTGCTTAATGGTACTCAAGTCCAGGATTGTTTTCTTAGCAGGGATGTTCATTGAGAAGTTGGAAGCAAACTGGAAGGCAAGCTTCCTGAAATTATCAATGGACCCGGCTGGCAAGTTGCCAAACCATTGTTGGGCAATGCCCTTCAATGTAACCGGGAAGCATCGACACCAAGCGGCATCATCCAACCCCTATAAGTACATGAGGTTAGTGTAAGCCATGAGGTGATATTCCGGGTTGGTGGTACCATCATAGGTACCTACCAATACATTGTTAACCTTGGCTGGCTGTACCGCTTTGGTTATCTCCCGGGTGAACGCAGAAGGTTGTTCACCCAGGCGAAGCAGACAGAGCTGCTAGTCTAGTGGCTGGGCATTGTGATATGCCGCCTGACCTCCAAAGAGGGACGGCTGCATGAAGTGAGGGGGATACTAACCGTAGACCTGAGATGGTACATACGGTACAGTTCCTATCATCCGAGGGCCAGAATGGACGGTATTACCACCTGTCTGGCTCTCATGCAGGGAAAGTGCATTCCCTGCAGAGGTGTTGTTGAAGATGTCTGAAAAGTTTGACGTGGAAGCCGACTCAGACAACTTTTGATTTCTCTTCCGGTTGATGATTTCCCGGGCATCAAGAGTTGATTTTTTACTTCCCACCGGCTGTTGAGTCTGGCGGGTATTGTTGGTATTCCTCTTAGGAAGAAGAATTTTGGACCAATTAATGGTCCCGGCTGCCTTCTCCTTTGGATGAGGAGTGGGCTGCCGATCTCTGACTGACTTCCCCTTTTCCGGAGGAGTCTTCTTGGTCGACTGGCTTCTACTTGGGCCAGCCGGACTCTTAGTGATCAGCTCTTTAATTTCACCCTTGAAACTCGTCATGAATATCATGAGTTCGTCTCGGGTGACGGGTGCTGATCCAGCTGCCGTATGGGTTTCCCCTTTCGGCTGTACAGGGGGTCGATTTGTACCCGCCTAGGAGGCACCCAGCTCCAGAGTCTCTCTAGGCTGGATGCGCTTGGTTATTAGAGAGCCATCATCGGCTGTATAGGTTTCGACCTGAGGATCTTCATCCTCCTGGTCTGTAAAGACTTCTGGGTCATCGCCCAGAAGATTAGGAGGTGGTAGAGACTCTTGAACCATCTTCGAGGTACTCTCCCCACAGACGGCGCCAAATGTTTTGGGTGTTTTTGTCCCTTGGGAGAGTTACAACCCGAAGACTGATCCGGCGTGAACTGTACCTGCAAAACAAATGGAGACACTGTTTGGGTGGTGCTCCGCCTCCGACGAAAACGTTAGTAACTTGAAGGGAGAGAAAAAGGTGCGGAAATTTAGGTGGGTCTCTGCTCGGATTCCAAGCTCAGATGTCTCTATCACAGGGATAGTTTGTAATAAATGGTAAAACGTGCCCTCCAAAAGAGGGGAATCTCCCTAGTTATAGGGTCCTCAGGATTTGTGCCCCTGATTAGGTCACTGAACCCTAATCATTGGTGGGTTGCGCCGCATTGCGGCTTTCTAGGGATTTGGGCCTGAAGGCCGCCATTCCTCCCAGGTTTCTGGAGTGACACGTGTCAAGCAGGGATAGGTCCACCTTGGGCCATCCTGGGGCTGACACGTGTCATCCTCTGATTGGACCACGTGGCGGGGTAAAATTACCCTAAACACGAGGCATCGTAGTAAGTACTTTAGTTGTCTAATTGATCTTTTGATATAGAAATCATGCTTAGATTATTTTGTTGATTACTAGTATCATTTTAGGATATTTTATTGCTTCCTAGTATCATGTTTAGGGTAATTTCTAATGTCAAGTATGATTATTATGATGCTTCCTATTTCTTTCCTAATATCATGTTAGTATCATGTTAGGGCTAAAGCTTTGATATAGAAATCATGCTTAGATTATTTTGTTGACATGCTAAGGTTTGTTATTAATCTTATAAGTATCATGCCTAGGATCTTGCTATTATTATTAAGCTTTAATACGATTATGATTGTTATGATAATTTATTATGTTGCTTGATTTTATTTTTATTGCTTGATCACACCTTTTATGCATGTTAAAAGGAAATTTGTACTTGTAATCACGCTTAATAAGATAATTAATAATCTTGTTTAGGGTTAATATGATTATAATTCAAGTGATCGCTAATAATAGTTTTATTTGTGCATTAATATTCAACCAGCATAGATTAAACATGTTTAGGATTAACCTATTGATTGCATGTTAGTCCGAAAGCGCACATGAATACGAGAAGAATAAAGTAGAGGCCTATTATTAGGGCAGGTTCAATCTCTTTTAGGTTGGATTTGTACCTTCATCCCCGAACTTCCAGTAATGGTTCCAGACCTATTGGAGTTAACGATCTCCTGGATCATTAAGGAGTGTAACCTTCACTCTGTGAACGGTTTACAAGTTCCTAAAACTTGTTTGCGACTCTTTTACTCTAGCTTCCTTCCCTTTGGACGCCAGCATGCTTAAGTGTAATGATCACAATGGGGCTCAAGTGTGGGATGCTTGAAATATTCCCTACTGTTTTTTGGCGACTCCACTGGGGAAGGATTTCTATTTTAATTCCTAAAATTTATTTTGGCAATGATTTAGAATGAGTGGATGAGACTCGAAAAGTTCTAATTAGGTATTTCATGTCCGTAATTTTGATTAACATTATTGGCATAAGCATAAAATGGGTCTCATTGGAAAGACCATCCGTACTAAGTAAAAAACATAGGATTTTTACACGTAGGAATCTAGGGAAATATCTTTCACAATTAAAATTGAAATAACGCTACAAAAAAAATTGGAAAATTCAAGAACAGAAAGCTGTCGTTGCATGTAGGAATTACAGCTGAGAAAACAGCGTCAATGCCAAACGATGGTGATGTCGCCTGGCAACAAGCTTGTCGTCTGGCGATAGTGCCAGCGTCTGGCGATGGCGCTATTTTCTCGCGCCAATTCTTCCACTACCGAGCCAGAAATCTACCTTGTTTCGAATAGTTTTCTAGTACTGTTTGCTCGGTTTTACTTCCTAATTGAGTTTTTCCCTTTTTTCTTAAACCCATATGTGTTCTACATATGGACATAAACCTCTGGGAATTCATGCTCCATCTACCTAATCAAACGCTCCTGGAAATGAAGGGTACATCCGAGATTGTTGAATTCAGCAAACCATGGAAGCGAGTTTAACTCGCGAGGTCCCATCCACACGCGCAAACCCTTCCAAAGGTAAGGCTTCCGCGCGGTGCATCTGGACTAATAACCATGGACCCTCTTTGAATAACCCATATCCCGAACTTTAGAGAACTAGAGCCATGGTTAGGTTGCAAACTCATTGCATTATATTGTGACTATATGACTACTTGTGCATTATTTGTTGTACGTACTCTATGTGTTTTTCCTAATCGTTTATTTGACTTGTGTATGAGTTAAATAAATAAAATAATGACTAAAAGACTTTGCTAATTTAATTAATTGATTAATTAATAATTGATTATAGCCTAATAAATTGATCAAACTTGACTTAGTACGACTTTTACGCTAATCCATTTAGAGAAAAATACTGGAAACAGTCCCAGGTTGATGTTCCATAATGGTGCAAAGATCTGGACTATGTCATCACACGCTAGTGTCCGGCGCCAGGCGACGACCTCTTCGTCTGGCATTGGCTGTCAGCGTCTGGCAACGGTACTGTCGTCTGACGACAGCCTGTAATTTTGCTTAAGTCTTCATGATGTGTTAGTCTAATTAATTTGCTAATACAGTTTAATCAGTTTATTGTATACAGCCTGTAATTGTATTCAGTCCTTAATCAAGTCTAGGCACATTGTCCCATGGTCGTACAAAAGAGTCAAAGTATGTCACTCACATTCACCATTAAAGCACACACATAACATGTCACATTTTGACCATGACTAGAGAGTCTTCTATGCGCATCTTTTCCGTCATTTTTTTAGGGGGGTAAGTCGGATATTAATCCTCTAATAAAACCATATTTGTTTAAACCTTTACTTGGTCTAAAAAAATACACTCTATTTTTGCGTTTTTGCTTTTAAAATCAATAAAGTCAAAGCCAAATTTGAGTCAAATAATTAAAACAAATTAATGGTTTAATTTACAGTGCTTGGTCGAGAAAGGAAGGACGGCTAATGAAAGACAACACTTTCGTTCGGATACTCCATTTTGACAAACCCATTACACGGAAAAGGAAAGCTATGAAGATCATGGCCACTCAAGAAGAAGTTAATGAACTCAAGAAGGAAGTAGCCAACCTAACTAAATTAATGAAGAACATAGCACTCCAAGTTAATGACCTTGTAAGGCAACAACAAATGGAGCTCATGCAAGAAAGCTTGAGCAAGATATCCAATGATTAAAGGTTCCAAGGAATTAGCTCACAAGGGGTCTTGGTTGACAAGGAACTTCTTCCGCAAAAGTTCAATGCCACTGACATCCCTAAGTTCAAGGCAACAGACAATCCCTACTTCCACTTAAGAGCATTTGAGACAATAATGAATATTAAAGGGATAGATAAGAAAATTTTTCATACATTGTTTTCTTTATCACTAGAAACTGTCTGTCAACAATGATTCTTTTCCCTTGACAAAGGGAAAACCTCTACTTGGGATGCCATTGTGAATGCTTTTATTGATAAGTACAAGTGCAATATTCAAGTTGAAACTGATCATAGGGAACTTGAGATACTCAAACAAAAAGAGAATGAAGGGTTTACTTCTTTCTTTAATAAGTAGAGGGAAACCTCTGCTAAGATGATTGAGGTTCCTACTAAAAAAGAGTCTGTGAGATTGTTCATAAAGAATCTCCAGGAAAAATACTCTAAGCATCTCAAATATCAATGCAACTTGAACACTTTTAAGGTCGTCTATGACATTGGAATTAATATTGAAGACGACATTGCAAAACAAAAGTTGCTAACACTAACTCCAACAGTGGCTGGAAAGGAAAGAAGAACGACAATCCTTCTTCTTCCAAAACTACCCACTCAAACAATGTTAGCACCTTTAATTTAAATGAAGTCCTTGCTATGAACAATCAGGGACAAAAGAAACCATTTAGGAGGAAATTTACTCCTATTGGTATCAGTTATGACACCGCATTTGACCGTCTTCATGCAAAAGGTCTTATAATTCCCATTGGACCATTTGGAGATCCACCAGTCGAAAAGCGATCAGCTAATTGGAACCCGAATGCACACAACAAGTACCATCAAGGAAGGGGCCATCTTACAGAGAATTGCTAGAAGCTAAAGGAAGCTATCCAGGACTTAATAGACAACAATAAACTCCCAGTGCCTCCTGCAAGTAAGAAGCCAAGTATCAATAGTGCACCACATTTTGATTCGTTGGCCATCTCTGATGAGAAAAATTATGTTGATCTCTCATCCTTGATCAAACCAATTGAAAAAACTCATGCCCTTGAAGAAGAGGAAGAAGTATTCTTCAACGCCATGAGTGAACCGTCCCGAATGCAATAACCGTCCACTAAGGAAGATATATTCCTCCTTGTATATTCAGTAGAGAAAGCAAAAAGCGTTAGGGGTAGGCTAAAATTATAAAATTTGGTGGTACACCTAAGTTGTGAAGCAAGATTGGCCAAATCTCAACGCCAAACAAAGAGAACACCAAACAAAAACAAACTAACACCCCATGCTTATTCAATGCTATAACTACAATCATATATACAAAAAGCGTAAACGCTTCTCCTCCAAGCTTAAAGGAAGCATTGTCCTCAATGCTTGAAAAGGGGAAAAGAATCACATCAAAAAAAATTTTGTTTTTTTTTTCTTATTTTCACCTTTTTTTTTTTTATTTTGTATTTTCATTTCTTTTAAATCAATTGTCCATGCCTCTTTAACTTAGGACAGCTTTTACAATTTTTGCATTTGCATTGTCCTTGCCTTTTTTACTTTGGACAGTTTTTTCATTTATTCTTTTGCCATTATTCACAAAATATACATAAAACACAAGCTTGCTTATAAAAGGAACCAATATCCATACTTATATACCACAAACTCCAAAAACATGGCCATTTGTATCAGAAAAACCAAAAATGGAACAAAAAGAAACAAAAGGCTCAAAGTCTAAGGATGTGGCTTGAAAAGAAGGGAAAAGGCTCAAATGGTTAGCAAGAAGGCAAATATAAACCCAATGAACTAAAAAGAAAGAAAATTAAACCTAGAAAAGAAAAATTATCACCCCGAAAAGATGCCTTTGTCCTCCGTAGAGATGGCTCGGTATCGAGTTTGAGAATTATGAGTCAAGATTCTAGATTAGGTCCATAATAGTCAAGGATCCATACCGCTCATGCAATTATATGTTGAAGGCTTAAAAAATAATGAACCTCACATGGATGTAGCAAAACTCACTATTGGTGTCAATTCGACTATAGGAAGCAACTACCAACATGCCACAAACAAGTAGAATCCGGTTTCATGGTCCCACTAGTTCTAACCAACTACCTTAGCATGCTTTATCCCAGAATCAACCAAGCGTACTCTCAAACCGTGCACACTGTTACCATTTAAGAAGAAAAGAATTCAACTATACAAGTCCAAAAGTATTATGTCCAAAGCATGAACAAAACAAAGATACATTGCAAATTTGCCTTGATAGAAACAAAAATCTTTTTGGGATTTTTCAAAATACAGAACATGGAAAAGCATATACAAAGGTGCATGACATATATGAATCAAAATCCCATCAAACATGATAGAATACCCTCCCCCAAGCTTGAATGAGACAATACACTCAAACATAAATCATAGAGACCATGGGAGGGGAAAACAAGGAGATCAATAAACCAACATATATCCAACAATTCATCATCCACTTGATAAAGAGCAAGGAAGGATAGTACCGGATATTAGGTGGGTGTAAATACCCGCAAATGACCAAATTAAACCTTTCAAAGCTAATTTCCTCAAGAATTGAACCTTTCCTTCCATATGCTAGCAAAAATAGGAGTCAAACTTCCTTGATTCTTGATCCAAATCGAAGCACCAAAGTATATCAAGTCATGTACCTAGCAAAAGGCACACAAACATTTCCATGAGAAAATCTATTCTAAAAAAGAAATGAAAATGAAAGCAATAAAACACGGGTTACTTCACGAGAAAGGCTTGCTTAAGGTCCAAGCTTGACCGCTCTAGTAAATAATATTGCAACGAACGCAAGAGCTTGTCAAATGCACTACTTCACATTTCATAAGAAATTAAGTGTGCACATGACAAAAATAAGGCATGCAACAAGACTAGTGCACACCTATGAGGAGAGAGATGCCAAGAGAAGGAAGAAGAATCGAAAGAAAATTCAACAAAATGAGAAGAAAAAGAAAAAGAAGAAGAAAAAGAAGGCAAACTCTCCTCATAATATTTTTGGGTGGCAACATCATTCTTTCCCTCAATTGGAGACACATGAGCCACATACAAATCATCATAGACAAGAAAGGTCCCCGATGGGCTCATTGAGATAGGAAGGGAGAAAAATAGGGCAATAGGGGATGTGGTCAAACCTTTGAGAAAAAGGGGTATGAGAAATAGGCAAAGGGGTAGCTACTCCCTCAACACAAGGTCTCACATCGCCAATGAGGGCATGAAAATCAATCATAGAGTCCTCAAATGAAGATCTCTCATAATCTACATCTCCCTCAAGCTCAAAAACTACAAAGGAATCAACCTCATCCTCCTTTGCACCCCAATAAACAACCTTTCCTTCAACCAAATCAAAACCTAAGTCCTCAAAACCGTGCATGAGAGGAGGTAGAGTCATCGTAAACTCATCTAAATCCTAATAATCTTTCTCGATGAACTCATCCAAAAATCTATAAATTTTCATAGGACTCTCACAAAACAAATGGGACATTACCTCAAAAGAGTTTATGTATTCATAGATTGAAGGCTCACAAACATACACTTGAGGCTCATCAAGATGGGAAAGAGGGTTAGGATTTTCAAATTCAACTCTCTCTTCATTCTCAACTCCTTCATAATCACTCATATTTTCATCAAAGTTATCCTCACACTCTCTTGGGTGCTCTAAAATATCATTATCATCCTCAACACACACATTGGATTTGAAATTTTCATACACAAGCATCAAAGATGACAATTAACTTTCCAACTCTTCTCTTCTTTTCAACTCGATCTTCATTCAAAACACCCTCACACTCTCTAATCTTCTTCATTTGGCTCCTTAAAATTTCTATCATTTGTCTCTCCATGGGCCTAAGATTAGGATTCATCTCTAACTCCCTCAAAGATTCATCAATTTGGCTATAAGGGACCAAAGACTCATCACAAGAGTTTTGAGAATGAAAAGGTGAAGAGGTTTGAGAATCAAGAGTAGAAGAAGAGTCACAACCAAAGGTAAGATCATCGTCATTACAAACATGAGCATTTTTATTGAATAGGGGAGTAGGGGCACATTTAATCATATGAGATTTGTCAACTTGAGCATGCACCTCATTATCATGAACAAAAGAGGAAATAGAATTGGAAGCATTTGTTCTAGGTTCAACTATGGGATCATGTGACACATCATCGGAAATCATGTTAGCATTAGAAGAATTAACACATTGCACATCAAAAATTGAAGCACGATTACCCTTATTATAGACTTCCCAAGCAAACCAAACATAAAAGTCCTAAGCATCTTCGATAGAAAATTCTCTAAATCTACCATTATGCATTCCTTTAATTGTATCCCTAGTTTATTCATTCAAACCAAAATAATAAATCTCACAAGCCTCCCAAAGACTACAACGATTATAGTCAAGAAATCCCTCAAGTCTATGGAAATATTCACAAAAATGTTCATCATCGTATTGAGGAATTGAGAGACATGCCATTTTTTTATACAAAGCAAACAAAAAGAAAATAAAAGAAAAGTATATACAAAGACCTAGACTCAAGCAATCAAAAACACTCAAACATAGACACCGTTCCCCGACAACGGCGCCATTTTTACGAAGGGTGGAACTAGGTCGTTGAAACTAATCCTCCCTCGGTCAAACAAAATTTATAAATACTTAACAAACCTATATACAAGTATAGAGGCAAGTCAAGGGTCGAACCCAAAGGAACAATAATGTTCAAGCGCTCTCAATTATGCGCCTAAGCTAGGTCGAAGTCTAAGGATTAAAAGGTAAACACTAACAAACTAACAAAATGAAGAACCAAACAAATAAAGCACTAGGAACAGGATCAACAAGTAATCATGACAATTGTAGCAACTCGGGAACAATATACAAATCAATGGTTGTGAAGACTAATGGCAAGCGCAATCAAAAGAGTCAACAAGCTATCTCCTAAAGATCAAACTAGCGCCAACTACGAGAGACTCTAACTAGGAGCATCACTAAACAAGCTCAATCGACAATTGCAATTCCTAAATCAATGGTTCGTATCATTAGAAACTACAATGCAATCTAGCATAATTCTCAAGGCCTAATCGAATCACACACATGTAAACTTCCATTAATCACTTTAATCTCAACAATTAATCAACACAATCCCCAAATTAAGCACAATCAATCAATCATACAAGTTTCACCCAATTCCTAGCAAACAACTACTCTAACATCATCATCTAATCAACTAACAAGTAAAGAAATCAAGAATCAACAATAAATGAAGAACAACTACACTAATCAACAATCAAAATCAAACCAAACAAATATGATATCAAACAAAGCAATAAAATGAGATAGAGTTAAGAATGCTCATTGATAGTAGAGAAGATCTTCAACACAATTGTCACCAACGAATCTTCAATCTCTCAATCACCATTGAAATTCCTCACTTTCTCTCTCTAAAATCTACTCCTAAACTAATCGTAAAACTAGAGAGAGAAGCTCTCAATTAAGCTAAGAAAATATGATCTAAAATGTGAAATGAAGCTTATTCTCCACTTGCCCCAAAAAATCAGGTTTCAAAGTTATTTATAGAGGCGCAAAAACAAAAATCGAGCAAATAAATACCCAGGAAGGCGCACCCACGCTGCAGGGGAGGCGCGCCCATGCTGCAGGGGTGGTGCGCCCGCGCATTTCTGGGTTTCTTCGATCTTCTCGCGGCTTCGTGCGATCGCTAAGGTCTTCGAATGAACGCACAATCATGATGATGATGAACACTAAGTGAGGCAGTCCCAAAAGCACATGATTGTGGGTTCAACACCCCATATTCATGAGAGCACGACTTGAGAGCGCAAGAGCTAGAACTTGGAGAATCCACTTCCTTGCATCTTGAGCTTTCCAATTGCCATGAGCTTGCTCCAAAAGCTTCCTCCACCTTAGTAAATCACCAATATCAATACCCGAACCTCGTACAATACCTAAAACCATGAAAATAGAGAAAATAAAGGAGAAAAGACTAGAAAAACAATAGAAATGCACAAAAGCTACAAAATAAGAGAGGAAAGGTAAGAGTAAGACCAAAAGCATAAAACAAAGCATTTATTAAGCATGAAATCCATGAAAAGAAGGTGAATATAACCTAATTTCTCATCAAATGGGTGCCATTTATGACACCCATCATAGGCATGTGTAGAAAGATTATTGAACGCACTGAACAAGAACGAAATAAACATGTCAACAAAGAGGTAGCACCAACTATGAAGAAACCATTCTCTCTTTAAGTAGTTTAAACACCTACAAGAAGCCATAGGTCCTACACTCCAATTTGGACCACCTATGCAAACATGTTCAAAATGCTCTCCGAGGGTGGCAGGATTAAACCTCTCAAACCGAGACCATTTGAATCATTAAAGAGGACAAATAGATTCTACTGTCCATATCACCAATCAGGGGGACATACAATAGAACACTGTTTTAAATTTAAAGATTTAAACCAGAAATTGATTGATGATAAAAAGATAGTCCAAATTTCACCATAGAAAGATGCTACAATTAATGGAGTTTGGGAAAGCGACGATGAGGATGTCTACCTTAAAGATTTGGAAGAGACCCCACTCTCCACAATATTTTCGGTGGACTACATTTGGGATGAAGAAGACTCACCCATAGATGTCCTCACAAGGTCCGGGAGAATGCAACCTCCCATCATTGTGCAACAACCTATCCCTACTACTTAGCAAGTTCTCATACCTATCATAGAAGACAACGATGTTGATTGAATGTATGGAAACTCCTAGCTACATCCAATCAACATAGGTTAGCAATAATGAATGCTTTGGACAAGATAGGAATAGAATCTGAAACCACTCCTGAGGGGTTGGCTAACTTTTTCACGAATGATCTTCCTAGTCCTATGAATTTGATCACCTTTTTTTGACAAGGACTTACCTTCAGAGGTTGATAAACATAATAAAGCATTAAATCTCTCGGTAATCTGCAAGAGAATGAATATCCCAATGACTCTTGTAGATAATGGATCAGCAATTCATGTTTGTACACTTCGAACCACGAGGATGTTAGGGTTAAAAGATGAAGACTTGTCTCCATCTACATAAGGAATAAGATCCTATGACAATACTCGCCACCAAGCTCTTGGGACTATCACCATGAATGTGACGGCATGTGTCATAGAACATGCCACTACTTTTCAAGTGGTAGACATTAAGGCCTCTTTTAACCTATTATTGGGACACCCTTGGCTTCACGACCTAAAGGTCGTCCCTTCATAAGAAAGTGAAGGCTATAGTTGGAGGAATCCCTATCACAATCGTTGCTTCACCAATGAGGATCAAAGCTATTGAGAACCCCATAATAAACGTGGAGCACGATGAAAATAACGAGTACTTGTGGGGCTTTAATGAAGAGGTCTCCTTAATTGAGGAGAATTAAAGGACCCCTCTTCACTATGACCTCTACTCTAACATGACAATAAATTCTATCCTTAAGAAACAAGGACACTTCCCGGGAATGACCCTCGTAAAGAAGAAAGGGACAACAAAACAAATGGGACTACCTGGCCTCCCTAAATTGGACACTTTTGGACTTGTTTTTGAACCGACTCCGAAAGATCTTAAGCGAGCCCTGAAAATAGCAAATGCACGTAGGAACGCTCGTACCCAAAAGAAAGCAATTCCAATGGATCGTTATCCTCTTACTCTAAATTGGCAATTCATAAAAGAGGGAGAGGATTATCCATGTTATGTATTCCCTGAACCCTTTGTCTAAAATGGGATAAGACAACCTAGGTTCGAAATAATTGTGGATTTCAACTTTATAGACGATGTCCAAACTCCCATCCATAAAGAAAAAACACCTCCATACTTTGAATTTAATTTCATGGGACTCCTCTTTGGGTATGAGAAGAATGAGCCTACGCGCATCAAAGACAACTCCTTGCTCATTCAAACAGTATTACAGAGTGATAACTTTGATCCTTCCAAACTTATCACTCTAGCAGAGGGTCTAGTTTAAAGATGGTGAAAGACTGTGAAAGTGACTACTCCAAGCGGAAGAAAGATTTCTATAACAACCGGAGAAGGACCAATGTTTGATGAACCGTCAGAGTCAGAGTTTGAGTTAGAGTCTTCCCCTATCGAGTCTTCTAAGTCCTTAGTAGTAGCACCCTCTCCTAGCTATTCTTCTTTAGTGTTTTCCCCTAGGATATTCAATAATCATATCCCAACGGACGTCTCTTTATTTGATGTAATGATTTCAGAATTCAATAATATGTCTTCTTCTGATAACTCCTTGTGTAATTCTTTAACTCAAGATGACGATAATTACTTAACTAACAATGAAAATGAAAAAGAGATAATTAAAACAATGGAAACACTTGAAAATAAAACACCGACAATTGAGGATACTGAAACGGTTGACATCTCAAAAGATCCAACCATTAAAAGAGAAGTTAAAATCGGACTAACACTTAATAAAGATGAAAGAAACGATTTTATTAATCTATTAAAAGAATTCATCAATGTATTCTCTTGGTCATATGAAGATATGCCAGGCATTAATAGAGAAATAACTCAACACACAATTTCACTAATTCCAGGAATGAAACCTGTTAAACAAAAGTTACGTCGAATGAAACCTGACGTAGCTCTTAAAATAAAAGAAGAAGTACAAAAACAAATAACAGCAGGTTTTATCAGGGTATCCAAATTCCTCGAATGGGTTGCAAATGTAGTCCTTGTTCCAAAGAAGGATGTAAAGGTACAAATGTGTGTCGACTTTTGAGATCTAAATAAGGCAAGTCCAAATGACGACTTCCCTTTACCACACATCGATATTCTAGTAGATAATACAACGAACCACGCACTTGTCTCATTTATGGATGGATACGCAGGGTACAGTTATATCTTCATGGTAGAAGAAGACATGGAGAAAACACCTTTCATAACACCTTGGGGCACTTACTGCTACACAGTGATGCCATTCGGGTTGAAAAACGCAGGTGCCACTTACCAACGAGCAACAACTGCTATGTAGATGACATGATGCACAAGGAAGTCGAAGTCTATGTAGATGACATGATTGTGAAATCAAAGGATCGACCAGGGCATTTGGTAGCCTTAAGAAAATTCTTTGAAAGATTAAGAAAATATAACATGAGGTTGAACCCGTCCAAGTGTTCTTTTGGAGTAACCTCTGGAAAACTCTTAGGATATGTCATTAGCTCTAGAGGAATAGAGATAGACCCAACCAAGATCAAAGCAATCATGTCAATGCCACCGCCCAAAACCGAAAATCAAATTCGAGGATTCATTGGCCGGTTGCAATACATAAGTAGGTTCATATCTGAATTGACAACGATATGTGAACCGATATTCAAAAAGCTTAAAAAGAATGTGCTAGTAATATGGGACGATGTGTATTAAAAAGCCTTTGAGAAGATCAAAGCCTATCTCGCTAACCCTTCTGTATTAGCACTAGCACTCCCAGGAATCCCTCTTAGGTTGTACTTAATAGTCACCAAAGAGACAATGGGGGCTATGCTCGCACAAGAAGTAAAAGGAAAGGAGAATTCCATCTACTACCTAAGCAAAAAGATGCTTGAGTATGAAATACGCTATACACCACTTTAGAAATTGTGCCTCGCATTAGTGTGGGCCACAACCTAGTTAAGACATTACGGTCTTTGTAGTATCTCGAAGGAATCCACTCAAGTATCTTTTCGAGAAATCTACACTAAATGGGCGGATATCAAGATGGATAGTTAACCTAGGACAATTCAATGTAAGGTTCATGCCTTAAAAGGCTATGATAGGATCCGTGGTTTAAGATTTCTTAGCGGATTTTCCAATAGAAGATTCCACGCCTATACATGAGAATGATTTTCCATACGAAGACTTGATGGTCACAGAAGATGATACTTGGACTCTCTACTTCGACAGAGCCTTAAACCAAAAGGGATGTGGTGTAGGAGTAATATTAGTATCACCAAAACAGGAACATGTTCCAATCTCCAAAAAGCTAGATTTCGACGTTACTTAAAATGCTACAGAATACGATTCATGCGTGGTAGGCCTCGAAACAGCATTAGCATTGGGAGTAAAGAAACTTTGAATTTTCGGAGATTCTTCATTGATCATCAATCAAATTTCCAAGATATGGAAAGTAAGGAGTGAAATCTTGGCCCTTACCAAACATACCTGGAAACTTTCATAAACCAACTGTAAAAGGTAGAATACATGTATCTACCTAGAGAGGAAAATCAATTTGTTGATGCCTTGGCAAGACTAGCCTCAATGGTATGGATTCCTACAGAAATTGAGAAAATGCCCATAACAATAGAAAAGAGGCACAAAGGAGCTTATATCCAAGCAATAAAAGATGATGAAGTAACCCAAGAGGAAGAATAAGAAGAGGAAGAACCTTGGTATCCAGACATCCTTAACTTTGTCACAAAGGGAGAATATCCATCCCGTGATGACAAAAGGGCAAAACGAGCCTTAAGACTTTTAGCTTCCCAATATGTGCTCATTAACGTCGAGTTATCAAAAGGGTACCTAAAGGTCGAACTCTTTTATGTGTAGGCAAAAAGGAAGCTCAAAGGGCTATGAGAATAGTCCACGAAGGGGTATGTGGAACACACGTAAATGGCAAAATGCTAGTCTAAAAGATAATGCGCGAAGGATATTATTGGACTACCATGAATAGGGACTGTCATCAATATGTCAAAAGATGCCTGAAATGCCAAATATATGCCAATTTGCAACATGTTCCTCCATATCTCCTCTACACCTACACATCACCAGGGCCATTCTCAACATGGGGAATAGACATCGTTGGAAGAATTACTCCTCCAGGAACAGAAGGCCATGAACATATATTTGTATTAATTGATTACTTCACTAAATGGGTTGAAGCAAAATGATATGCTAAACTCACTACAGAACATGTATGACTCTTTATCGAAAGAAACATCATTTATCGATATGGAGTCCCACATTAAATGATAAGTGACAGGCTAAAGTCGTATCACCTAATCAAAAGTAATTCCTAAAACCACTAACTAATAATAGATAGAGAAGTAGGGTCGAATCCGCAGGGAAACGAGTCTTTTTTATTCCGAATTAATTAATATAATCTAGATTATCAAGTAACCAAATTTGTTGTTATAAAAGGAATTAAACTAAGGAGAATAAAAGTGGGGAAGAATAAGGGTAAGGAGAAATCAATTAATAAAAGCCTAGGGCATAGGTTCACCAATAAATAATATTTCTGGGTAATCATAATAATCAATCATCAATGCATCAATTAATCATATCATAAAGGGCTTTCGCTACGTATTACAATCACAGAGTTAATCTACCGGTATTAAATCTCATCTCTCGAATCTCGACTTAACCATTTATAAATTAGTCTGCCTATTGAAACTAAGCCTAAATATCAATTTTCATCTCTTGAATCTCGAATTAATATTGCTAAACTCATACATAAAAGATCTGCGCAAATCTAGTTGCATAGTGTTAAATTATATCAATAGGAAATTAATCAAGCATTGATAATTAACAACAATAATAAATTAAACCTTCATATTATTCATGGATCCCCACAAACCCTAGAATTAAACTACTCGCACATAATTAAATCTAAACTAAACAAAACAATTAAAGTAAATCATAGTACAAAGCAAGAATTAAGATAAAGAGAATAATAGCATTAAAGTAATAAGAAAACAAAAATAATAAACTTAATAACAAGAGTAAAGTAAGAAAGGAAAAGCTAAAATAAAACTAAAATTAATTCTAAACTAAAATTAAACTAATGAAAAGAAAACTACCTAAGAAAAATCCACCTACTACCTACGTACTACTTCCTTTTTATAGGAAAGAAACCCACAAATATCACTCTTAGTAAAACTCCAAAAGCAGTCGTTCACCCCTTCTTTAAGCCTGGTAATTCATGCCCATCAGTTAAGGGATTGAGTTTTAATTAACAAAGCCCAATCGACTTTCAAATCAACGTGAATGTTCAGCGCCTGATCGGGCCCGATCAGCAAGAGTTAGGCTTCACTGTTCCATTCTCTTTTGTTCTTGGACTTGGTGTTTTAGAGTTCATCAGGCCAAGTTTCTTCACTTGTTTGGTCCGAATAATAACTTTTAAAATCTTGGACATCTTCATATATCGAGCCCTTAATCATCGAACAAAATTTAATTAGCTCAACCTTGGGCTTAAAAATGACAGTCATAAAATACGCTCTGTCTCTAATATTTTTGTACGTAGTGGTTTAATAAGCTCGGGAATTGTCATAATTCTGCGAATTCCTACAAAATAATATCAACTCTACAAAAACACTAGAAAACGTATATTAGTAATAAAAATGGCTTCGCAGAGCTCAAATAAGCACAAATATGACCATAGAACGGGGAATATATATATATATATATATATATATATATATATATATATATATATATATATATATATATATATATATATATAACAGACTCATCAATAAGTGACAATGGAACTCACTTTCAAGCAGAATGTGAAGAATTGTTACAAAAGTATGACATTAAACAACATCATTCTTCTCCGTATAGACCACAGGCAAATGGTGTCGTTGAGGCAGCTAATAAAAATTTAAAGACAATCATCGAGAAGATGACAAAAAATTACAAAGATTGGCCTGACAAAATCCACTTTGCTCTGTGAGGTTATCGCATGTCAATTTAGTAATTGACAAGGAATACACCATTTTCCTTAGTATATGGAATGGATGACGTACAACGTATAGAGCTAGAAATACCTTTTCTACGCATTGCGTTAGAAAGTAAACTCGAAAAAGTAGAATGGACTAGAGCGAGGTATGAAGAGCTAATTCTGCTTGATGAAAAGCGACTAGAGGCTCTACATCATACTCAATGTTATCAAACCCGTATGGCTAGGCACTTCAACAAGAAAGTCAAGATAAGGAATATAAAAGTAGGAGACTTGGTCCTAAAAGCATTAAGGAAAAGTGTTTTAGACCCAAGAGGCAAGTTTAGACCCAATTAGTCTTGACCCTATACTGTCAAAACTATCCTATCAGGAGGAGCTGCAAAACTAATTGATATGGACGGAAATGAGTTCTTGAACATGACAAATCTTGACCAACTTAAGAAGTACTACCCATAATTTCTTGAGTAGGACACTCAAGAGAGCTACGTTTGGCCTGATTCCTTAAGAAAGGATACGTAGGCAACCCTTATAGGGTGCGACCACTTTAATTTTTATAAACCTCACATTCTAGCAAATCAACTTAGAGAAATTAGAGCGAAAATTTGCAAACGCATCCCAGAAAAGTTGTCGCCAGACGACAGATTTCAACGTCGGCTGACAACAGCTGCGTCTGGCGACGAAGACAACACTAGGTGACGAGCAGCAGCGTCTGGCGACGAACTTAAATTTAGACGCCAATTTTTCCACATTAAACTGAGGAAATTTCAGTGAATTTTTAAAAATTTTGACTTGCGTACTCGAATATTTTCAGAAAAATAATTACGTGCTTTCATTACTTTAATGGAAATTATAATGTAAATGTTGATTTAATTTTAAAAGCTGAAAATTGCATTAAAAAATAAAGTAAAATTACATTATTGATGGAATTTAAATAAAGCTTAAAAGAAAATAAAATTTGTCTAATAAATTTAAAGTTAAGCAATGCTTTAATCTTTTTTCTCCTTCTTTGCACTCTTCCAATTCTTATTAGCGTCTTCTTCATCATCCATTACTTTAGCTAGTAAGCATCATTTAGAGGATCTATATTCAATTTTGGTGTAAATAGTTTCTCCTTTAGCCAGTACACCATATTTCTTCTCTACCCAAATTTTCTTTTCTGTAGAGTCAGCTTTCCTTTTCTCTTTGCCTTTAGTAGTGTCTTTCTTCTTAGGCATCAAAGGTGTTTTAAACACAACTCTTTCACCTAAGTGTTCCTTAACAAGACAATTCTTCACATTGGTTCTACTTTGATCTTTCTTCTTGTCCTTTTTAGGCTTACTAAGTAACCAATGTTTCACATCCGTGGACAAAGAAGGTGGAACCTTTTGGGTAACCACTTCCCTTAAAGGCCTAGAACTCCAATAAGCATCAAATCTTTCTACTTCTTGTGAAACAGGGAATTCATAAGGACGACGAAGATCTCTAGTGAATTGTTTGAGCAAGGACATAATGTCATTTTACCGTGCAGGGGTAATAAAAAGTCATCTTGGATAAGCTCGGAAGTCGACGGAAGGGTTTCTTGTTGACACCAACCATCTTCTTAATTTTCCACCATGAGATGATCCATTTGATAGCAAAATCACGAGAGGCAAATATTTTACTCCACTCCCGGCGACCCATCTTTATGGAAAAGCGCTTCTTTCGCCTCACAAAGAAGTTTGGAGTATATTTGTTAATATTATCAAGAGAAATAATTAATTCTAGTCTCTCCATTAGCCACATCTGAAAAAAAATAAAATAAAAAATAAAATTTCAATGCAAATAATTAGTATTACTATACAAAAATATATGTAATTGATTTCTGTAATTAAGAACCTTATTTGTCTACCTGTAATAAAATCAGGGAGCCTCAAAAAGGTGTTTTTGAATTTTTCTTTATTTCATCCAAATCGAGCATTGTTTCTCCAACAATTAATAGCATTGGATTCGTCCCTGATTCAATTTGTTCCATCACAGACACTAAAATTGCTTGACCCTCACGATTATTACCAATTGTGAGGAGATATTGGCTAAGCATGCAAAAGAGAAAAGCTCTTCTTCTATAAACATGAAAAGACTCGGAATATGGTCTATCAAAGTAGTGGCGTGCAAATTCTTTCAGATTAACTACAGTACCATCTACAATATTTGTTAGATCTTTGTCTTTCAGATTAAATAAGTTCTCCAAATCTTTATAATAATATTCACTAATTATCGCAAGATCCATGGAGGGAAAGCCTAGAATGGCACCAAATTCTTCCAGTAAAGCTAAGGACTAATTTCATCATAGCCTAATCTAAAGCAATGTGTGTCCAGACCCCAATGTTCTAAGGCGGTATGAATAAAATTTTTATCTATATCTACCACCTTAATACCGTAAATACCTCCCATATGGAAGAAATCAAGCTCTTTTCTCTCCCTAGCATCAAAGAACGACACCACTCACGAGTAAAATCACTAAAACTCTTAGACATGATTGCTTAAAGATAATTAAAGATATAACTATTATTTTAATCTATTCAAAATATACAAAATTCGGCAGATTTAGGGGCTATTTATGGATGAAACTGGCACAAGTTGTTTTCCGAAAGGATTCGAAGAAAAAGTCTGTCGCCAGACTACAAGGACGGCGTCTTTCGACGAGGCTTGTTGCATGGCGACAAAATCAGCGTCTGACGACGACGCCAGTGCTTGGCGACAGATAATCGGTTCGAGTGCTTATTCGCGCTATGCAAACCATATGTTTCTTCGATTACGATTCGATTTTTGTGCATTGACTTTATGTTTTTAACTTCTTTCAAACATGTTTTCAGATTAAATTAAGCTTAATTAATTTTAGGCTTATGATAGTTAAATATTTTTTTTTTTTTGGGGAGAAAGTCGGATACCCTCCATTAATAATAAAAATAAGTGAAATTTTTGCGCAAAAATTAGTCACAATTTTTTGCACACACTCACATGCACATAAAATAAAAAAATAAAATGCATAGATAAAATAAGCACTATAAAGTTGTATATACAATATGTCTAATGTAGAAGTCATATAATACAAATTAGCAAAGTCCTATAAGTAAAATAAAATAAGCAGATGTACAACTATGGTGCTATAGAACGCAAATGAAGAGGCTCTCCCAAAGTGTCAAAGAATAAGGTAGATCGTGGAGTATGCCCCTAACCCGCCCCAAGATCGCCAACATTCGAGATCGACAGAGTAGGGCTACCCATCTAGGCTAACTATGAAGCTCAATAGCTAATGGCTGAGGCTGCGGCGGCGGCTGCGACGACGAGCCAACCTCGTACGTCCCACCACCCCCTAAAGGAGTCGATGGCATGCCTCCTTGGCTTGTTGGCCTAGCATGTGCACCCTCAGATGAAGAGCTTGAACCCTCTGGTCTCTCAGATGGAGCCTTCTTCGATCGACCACCCTCACCCCTGAGAGAGGTACGAAGACGCCTCGAGTCGGACATCTCTCTCCTAGCCTCAGGTCTCGTCCAGGTATGAGGAGGAATAGGTTGTCCCTGCAAAAGTAAGCCATGGCAGATGCTAAATAAATCAAATCATAAGATAAGGATAAGAGAAATACCTCTGCAGTGTCGTCACGACGACAAGAAGCTTGATCCCTCCATCTCACCAGCTGTTAACGAAAGGTGTCCAAGCCTCTCGCGATCATCGTCACCACCTCGCGAGAGAACTGTCAAAAGACAAGTCAGTAGCGATCAACAATATATGTGCAAGTAAAAAGGCAAATAAATGACTCACCCAAGCTCTGAAGACGCGGTATCGATTGCTCGATAAATCAATGATCTAGAGGAGCTTGAGGAATCATCTCCTCAACAGGGCCATACATCCCCTGATTGATGATGAATACAGGTGGATCAACAAACTCCACGTGCGCATCCTACAAGATAAACGGAGTGATTAGTATCTACTTGAGGGCTACACAAGAGACAAATGCGCAAGATAAAGAATACCTCCTCTCCTCCCTCTGTCAAAACAGGTGGTGGGGCCAAAATCGGTAGCAAGGCCTCTGTATAGAATAGCTCCAAAAGAGCGTGCGTCCGCCGAGGCGTGCCCTCTGGCGGCCTACTCGCCAAAGTCCACAACCTCGCCTTATCGAATATATGCGAAGGAGGGCGAGCCAGAACAACAAAGGCCTCGGAGGAGTGCTGAATAGCCACTCTCTCGCCAAGATACATCACAACATCATACGTCCCCTGAAAATAGTGACGCTTAGCGGTGTATTGCGTAGCAAGCGCAGAAACGTTGAAATTGGCCACAGTCAAAACTCTACGACCGGCTCCTACAAAATGCATACTCCTAAGATAAAATCCTACTAAACGTATAAAGAGTGAGTAGCTAAAAAGCATACCGAGAGGATCAACTCTCGAATGCGTCTAGAAGTGAAATCTGCACTATGACGACCTCCCTAAATGGGAGCAACAGGAAGCTCAAGAGGTGAAGGTCTCGCCAGCGCAAGAGGTGGAAAGTACTCGTAGAACCAGATCTATAAAAACAAAGACATGTCAACAGATGCTAAAATAGGTTTAGAGTTAACTTTAGAAGGAATAAAGTGTACCTTTACGACTCTCCAAAAGCTAAAAAGTGCGATATATCCCTCGAAGGAGCTATGACAACTAGAAAGTCACAGTCCGACTAGCAAGTCCGCATAGGCCAAGCTGGCCCAATCATACGACCCGAATGAAGCAAGGTCATGAACAACAAGCAGGTAGTAGAGTAGCACTCGACTACCTCTGTTAGGAGAAAAGGTCCCTGACAACAACATAACAGCAAAAATGTGCACTGCTCTGGGTGGTCGCAGGATCCTGAATTGCCGCTGCAAGTGTACTTAGGCGAATGCATTTGGTACTATGCTGTGTCAGATCAGGCTCAGTACGAGCTCGAATAGGTATAGGGCCCTACAGCTCCAGCACCTTTGGAGAAAAGACCGTGATCTCATTATCGAAAGGAAGCGGGACCGAAGTGAACTCCAATCGCGTAATGAGACTGAATTCAGTGGGGGTAACGATCATCTCACCCCAAGGAAAATGAAAACTGTTGGTTGTGTCCCAAAAGAACTCTAAAAAAGCTCAAACTATGTAGTGGCTCTGTCCAAAAGAGTAAATAGCATGAGTGGCTCGCAGCAGAGAAGTCAAGCCAGTTGACTCCCACAAAAGGCGCAGACTGACATGGATGCGGAAGTAGGTATCGTACAAAGAGCCGATGATCGTGTTGCCAGAACCATGGTAGCGGACCCTCCCGTTGAGAATCCGTCGACAAACGCGCTCTGAAATGTGGAACTTTGGCGCGAAGTACAGAGTGTGCTCATCCTACTCCGGAAACCTCCCTAAAGATGAGGAGGTGCCTATGGGATCATCCTCTCGACGAGTCTCCCTAGAACAAGAACGAGAACCTGAGCCTCGTTGTCTAGCCATGCTATATTATGCAAAATACTAGAAAATTAAGGTTCTATAGTATCTAAGGTTCGCCTAGCCGCATGCTACTATGTTCGCAAAAATAGAGTGTGTAGTACTAAAATAGAGTACAATTTCAATCCGAGCATAAATAGCAAATTTCAGCAGTCAAACAATTTCTTGCAATATTATGATAAATATTGTGGCAAATTTTGACAAAAATGGCTAGCAAAAACATGAAGAATAGGGTACATTGTTCTCACGAACCTAAGAGGGTCAACAATGAAAAATTGCTCATTTGTTCACCAAATTGAGTAAAACAAGTTTCAAAGTGCTCTAAACATGATATATAAACAAATTCCAGCAATTTCAAAGCATAAAATTCGATAAAAAAAGACAATTGAGCATTATTAGGTTTGATTTATTCGAATACCCGGCGCAAACATATCTGAATTCAGCACAAATTGAGTTAAGTTTGAGAAAAACTTACATGGATACAGAAAATTGATGAGACAAGCTTTGATTTGCAACAAATTTGAGTGAATTTGGTAGAAAAACCAGAGAGAACGACAGAATTGAAGCTTCGAGCGAACGCGGATATGCAGCAGCAACATCCACTACAAATGTGGAAGAAAGGGGTTTTATTTCAAAAACCTGACTCCAGCGCCAGACGACAAGTTCGTCGCCAGACGCTGGTCTTTGTCGCCTGGTGACTGAGCAAAAATGCAGTAATAGTACTTTTCAGCGTGCACTGGTGTGGCAACAGAACACGTGGTCCTCATAAAGGATTATGTGAACCTTATGCAGCAATTTTAGGTTCCTTGGTACGCCAATTAGTCCCTCTGAGCAATTTGACAACGTTCCATAGGATGAGGAAGGTTGTCAAAAGTAGGAGATGGCTTCAAGAGAAGTGATCTTCGACTTCGCTCCCTAAGATGTGGAAGGTTGTCAAAAGGAGGAGATGACTTCAAGCGAAATAATCTTCAACGACGCTCCCTAGGATGCGGAAGGCTGTCAAAAGCAGGAGATGATTTTAAGAGAAGTTATCTTCGATCATATTCACAAGCTTGCAGAAGATGGTCACAAGGCGGTAGAAGGTCGTTTCAAGCAAATCAATCTTCGATAGTGTTCCCTAGCTTGCGGAAGATTATCACAGGGAAAATTGGAGGCGGTTATAAGAGTAGCAATCTTCAGGCGATATCCCCTAGCTTGAGGAAGATCGTCACAAAATCAGTTACTCCAGAGTGTGTGCTCGACGTTGCAAGATACGCGTTTCTTAACTGTTTTATCTGTTTAAGTAATGCTACTTTGCAAGTGTCGGCGTTACAAGAATGATTTGGGATCGCAGAACGTTCAGAATCATTCTCCGTCCCTATCGTTACTTTGACTTTTGTTTTTGAAAAATAAGTTTCTCAAAAATCAGTCAAAGTGGGGGCTTTTGTAGATACCTAAATGTGTCTCCCCAAAACCAAACCCACTAATGAATACGTTTCACGTCGCTTGATTATCGAACAAGGTGAATGTGCGGAAAGTCTAGTGATGAGAATGTTTTTATTAAAGTATTTCTCTTTTTGTTTTCAAAAATATTTCTTTTCTTACCTTATTTATTAAAAATATCCAGTCCAATTTGGTTAGGTCTATAATAATGGTCCAATAATAGTGTAGTTGGACTAGGCTCAAAAAGAGCTTTCCAATGATATATTATAAGCCCAATTCCGATGTATTATGAGGAAGTTATGGATTGAATTAGATTAGGCCCAATGATTTTTAATGTGGACCAATGATCTAGAGGAGGGCCTATTAATTATTATTCCTAAAGTAATTAGGATTGATTTTAGTCTTCTAGGAATATCTAGAAGGCACTTTTTAATTCTAATAAGGTTGGGATTGATAATTATATTTTAAAAGGTTTATTATTTAGAATAAAATATATTAAATCTGATTTTGAAAACTGCTCAGACGCATAATTACCTGCAACCGGTGTTAAAGGTAATTACGCGTGGAAAAGCGCGTTGACTTTTGGTCCAGCGCGAGACGACAGAGTCGTCGCCTGCCGCCTAACGCTGGTCTTCGTCGCCTGGCAAAGAGCTTATCGTCTGGCGCTGACTCCTATCGTTTGGGGCAGGAGGTCTTTTATTCTGAATATGATTGTCTTCGATCCCGTGATATTTTTCCTGTAAATAGGGGTCGTATCTCCCCGTTTCCAAATCATCAATACCTAGAATTCTCTAATTCTCTCTAAAAAGCTAGAAGCTTTATTTCTCACTCTATTCTTTTTCTAAACCTTCCCTCTCTCAAAATTCCTCATACATTAGCTTTAGAAACACCTAGCCAAGTTCAAAGTTGCCTTCGCCCTAGATGTGAAAGGTTTGATATTTCTGAAGGTTTGGTCCCAAATCTCTGTTTCAATTATTTAGTTTAATTGTATGATTTTAATATTTTCCTTGAAGTTACTAACGCATGTATTGATTTGGGTATTTCATACCCGGCCAGGTGGCCCAATCAGAAAGCGCCACGTGTCCTCCGTATAGGTGCCATTTGGACCTATGGAATAATGACACGTGGAGGGTGGGCTCTTCTCCGTCCTACGTGGACTGAAGGTCCAGCATGGACTATTCAGGTGGCGACACGTGTCACACAAAAAGTGCTTCAAAATCCTTTTGGGCACAGTGACACGTGTCACTCAGGCATTGGCCCTGGGATGGCGGCCTTCTAAGGCCCAAATCCCGAGGCGCCGCAAAACGGCGTGACCTAATTCCTAGGTCACCATATCCTAGGAAGGCACACTTTTCAAAAGGACCCTATAAATAGGGACATTATGTCATTTATGACGACACAGAAAAAGAGAGAGAATTTTGACACGCAATACGAGACAATACGTCACTTACCACAGAGTTGTCGTTTTCAAGGAACACACAACACTTTACCTGAGCTTGGAATCCAAGCAGATAACTTTACTTCCGCACGTTTTATTTCCGAACGTTTACTAACTTAATCTTCGGAGGCGGACCACCGACCATCCGGCGGTCCGTTTGCTTTACAGGTACAGGCATCCTCAGTTGAATCCAGTTTCAGTGTTGTAACTCTCCCGAGGGACAAAAACCCCGAAACATTTGGCGCCGTCTGTGGGGAGAGTACCTCTGAAATGGCTTCACAAGAGCTTGTACCAAATCCGGAGGCCATTCGGCCTCCAAATGATGTACTGGTCCAAACAGACCATGACTCAGGTGACGAAGCTGATGTCGAAACCTATGTGGATCCAAATGGATCCCTCATCTCTAAACGCATTCGCAGTAAGGAAAGGCGGGAGCGCCACCATGACCAGGCAGGGCCAAGCAAAACTGCTGGTCAGCCAAAGAAGCCCTCGGGGCGGCCGGTTGATCCTTCCCAGGCGACAGGATCAACTCCCGTCACTCGGGATGAGCTAATGTCACTCCTGAGCAGCCTCAGGGGTGAAATCAAGCAGCTCGCCTCAAAGAAGTCGCCTACTCCTAAAAAGGAGCAGTCGGCCAAGAAGCCAGCCCAAGCTGGCAAACAGAAGTCGGTCAGGGACCGTCAGCCGACTCCTCATCCTGCTCCTAAGGAGAAGGCCAGGCCCCAATTTGACCTTAATCGGCTCCGTTTCCCAGAAACGGGCGCAAGAAAACCCATCCGGCACATACAGCCGGATGGTAGCAAGAAAACGTTCTCTGACGGTCGGCAATACATTGAGGAGAGAAGAACCCAGCAATCAGAGTTGGCTTCAACGTCGACTTATCATGATAGCTTTCGGAATACCTCTGTGAGGTGTTCCCAGTCTGTACATGAGACCCCAGCAAGCAGCCAAAGGGTTCAGTCTAGGCCTCATGTGATTCAATCTGCCCAGTACATGGCACCGCCATTGTACCAGGCGCCAGTAGTACCTTACATGCAGCCTACCCTCTACGGGGGACAGGCGGTATACGGCTATCAGCCGATGGACTGGCAGCTTAGACTGCAGCACCTTGGAGACCAACCCTCTGCTTTCTCCAGAGAAATAACTGAAGCCGTGCAGCCGGCTAAAGTTAAAAACGTTCTGGTTGGAGCCTATGACGGGACCTCCAACCTAGAGGACCACCTGTTGGCATACACCCACCTCATGTATTTACAGGGGTTGGATGATGCCGCATGGTGTCGTTGCTTTCCAGCCACCCTGAAGGGCATAGCCCAGCAGTGGTTTGGCAACCTGCCGGCTGGCTGCATAAATAGCTTGAAGACGCTTGCGTTCTTGTTTGCATCAAACTTCTCTATGAACATCCCTGCCAAAAAGACAAGTCTTGACTTGGGCAATGTATAGCAGGGAGATAGAGAAGGTTTGCGATCCTACGTCAGGCGGTTCAATCTGGCCCGAATCTAGATTCATGGGCTGTCTGATGAGGTCGCCTTCAAAGACTTCTTTAAGGGTCTGAAGGACGGGTCTACTTTTAAGTACGAACTTGTCCGCAAACAAATCTTTACCCTACAAGGAGCCTTGCGAGAGGCGGAAGCCTACATACAGGCGACCGAACTCTGCTCCTCCAATAAGCAGTCGGACCATAAGAAGTCCAACCGGCAGAAAGAGAGTCGTCCTGCTCAGCCGGCTCCTAAGCCAGAAGAGAGCAAAAAGAAAAAGCAAGTCTGGGCCATTGATAACTCTGATCAACCGCCCTAGAAGAAGAAAAAAGAGTGGAAACCGTACGTCCCAAGGTACGAATTCCACAAGGACTGCTGCTCCATCCTTTTGGAAATTAAGGATCGGCTAACTCTTGAAAAGCCGACTGCTATGAAAGGTTCCGCTGAAAATCGGAACAAGAACAAGCATTGCCATTTCCATGAGGATGTTGGTCATAACACGAACGACTGCTTTAGTCTCAAGCGGGAGCTCGACCGTCTGGCCGACAAAGGACAACTGAAGTCCTATGTGAAGTCCAAAGTGACTTCAAAAGCAAATCCGGGGCAGTCCAGGAAAAAGACTCCCCAGCCTGCTGTGAGTGCCGAAACTGATGAAGAACCGGTGTACACCATAGCAGGCGGATTTGCCGGTGGTGGCCCGACCATTCGGGGTACCAAGGACCATATGAGAAAGATGGTCAATTCTGTTGAGGAGGGGGATGCAGCTAGCACATCCACCTTCCCTAAAGTTGTCATCACCGAGCAGGACAGAGGCAAAGTCCGTCGGCCGCATGATAACCCTGTTGTCATTGAGTGCAAAGTCGCCAACCAGCTGGTTGGCCAAATTCTGATTGACACAGGAAGTTCCTCTGACCTTATCAGCCTCAAATGCTTATCCAATCTCAAGTACAAACCGGATAGCATGATGGAGGTCACCCACACCTTAGTTGGGTTTGGGGGAGGACTTGTGCACCCAGTCGGACGAATTGACCTACCTGTCCGTCTGGGAAGCAGGGGAGACGGTCGGCACATGACCATCCGTTTCCTAGTGGTTGAAGAGCTCACGGCTTACCACCTCATTTTTGGCCGACCCACTCTTAATGAGTGTAAGGCCGTCATCATCCCTGCTCTCATGCTACTCAAGTATGAGAAGGATGATGGAACAGTTGGTTCCCTTAATGGGGACCAAAAGACGGCTCGAGAGTGTTACCTCTCGGACGTCAAGCCTGCGGCCGCAGCATCCGGCCGGGGCAAGCAAATGATTGACCTCGACGATGTCGAGGAAGAGCAGTCGGCCCCACCAGCAGGAAAGAAAAGAAAGACTGATCAGCTGGTGGTGGTCAAAAAAGAAAAGCAATAGCAATCACTGACCGGGGAACGGTAGGATGATCTTCGTCCCCAGCCTGCTGGTGAACACATTGATATCCCTCTGGATGACAGCCGTCCAGAGCGGACTGTTAAGGTGGGGACGATTGCCTTTGCAAAGCTGGGTGAAAACCTTCACCAGCTGCTCAAGGAATTCAAAGACATCTTTGCCTTTGAAGTGGAGGAGATGCCAGGCATCAGCCCGGATCTCGCTGTCCACAAACTCGCCGTGGATCCTAAAAAGAAGCCCATCCGGCAAAAGAAAAGAAACCACGGCGAAGAAAGAAGTCAGGCGGCAGCTGCCGAAGTAAAAAAGCTGTTAGATGCCAAGTTCATTCGGCCGTGCAACTTCCCTGAGTGGGTAGCTAACGTTGTGTTAGTAAAAAAGCCGAATGGAACTTGGCGGATGTGTGTTGATTACACAGACCTCAATAAGGCATGTCCAAAGGATAGCTATCCACTGCCTAAGATCGACAGTCTGGTCGACTCAACAGTCGGGCATGCCCTGATGAGTTTCATGGATGCCTATTCAGGTTTCCATCAGATCCCCCTGCGGAAAAAAGATCAAGAAAAGACGACATTCGTCACTGATCAGGGGTTGTTCTGTTATACGGTGATGCCGTTTGGTTTGAAGAATGCTCCTGCTACCTTCCAACGAATGATTAATACGGTCTTCATTAATCTAATCGGAAGGAATGTAGAGGCGTACATTGATGATATGATAGTCAAATCCAAACAGCAGGCGGATCACCTTGCTGATCTCCGAGAAACATTCGCCACACTCAGGCGGCACAAGGTCATGCTTAACCCAAAAAAGTGTGTCTTTGGTGTTGAGTCTGGGAAGTTTCTCGGATTTTTGATTGACCAAAGGGGAATAGAGGCCAACCCTGAGAAAATACAGGCGGTGATCGACATGCAGTCGCCCCGTACAGTGAAGGAAGTGCAAAAACTAACAGGTTGTCTGGCGGCCCTGGGAGATTCCTCAGCTGGTCAGGCGACAAGTGTCTCTACTTTTTCCAGGCAATCAAAAAGAAGACAAACTTTGAATGGGGGGATGATGCAGAGGCGGCCTTTCAAAGACTAAAAACTCATTTGCTCTCTTTGCCGAGGCTTTTCAGCCCTTTGACTAAAGAGAAGCTCTTCATGTACTTAGCCGTCTCTGATCATGCCCTCAGTACCGTCCTCTTAGCTGAAAGAGACGGCATCCAGCTCCCGGTGTATTTCATAAGCCATGTTTTGAGAAACGCGGAGCTTCGGTACCCCATGGATGAGAAATTCGGCCTTGCCCTTTACATGGCCATCAAGAAGCTTAAACCTTACTTCTTGGCGCATGCGGTAGAGGTCTATACTGACCAACCGATCAAACGGCCACTCACAACCTTGGAGTCTTCTGGACGAATGCTCAAATGGGCGATTGAAATGCAAGGATTAGAAATCACTTACGAACCAAGGAAGGCAATAAAGGGACAAGCATTCGCTGACTTTATTGTCGAAATGACAAGGCCGGTTGTTCCGGATAATACAGACCAGGTTTGGAAAGTGTATGTGGATGGGAGCTCCACTGTGAACGGCTGTGGTGCGGGGATTATCTGTCAATCTCCTGAAGGATATAAGTACGAATACGCACTACGGTTCAAGTTTCAGGTCTCTAATAATGAGGCCGAGTATGAGGCCCTGCTAGCCGGCATCCGGTATTGCAAGGCGGCAGGGGCGAAGAAGATATCCGCATGCTCTGATTCTCAACTGGTCGTACTCCAAGTTAATGGAACGTACGAGGCCACTCATCCGGCCATGATAAAATATTTGCAGGCAGTCAAGAGTGAAGTTGGGTCACTTTAAGAATTTCTTCTAACTCAAGTGCCCAGGTCTTCAAACAATCAGGCGGATGCTCTGTCTAAGTTGGCATCATCCGCCTCCTGTGAAACGCCTCGGTCAGTTTTCTAGGAGGTCATGGAAAAAAGAAGTATATCTGAGGAAGACCCCATTGGAATTCTTAACCGAAGCTCAACCTGGATGGACAGCATCCGGGCCTATCTTGCAGACGGCTCGCTCCCTGACTCACCACGGGAGGCGGCTGTTCTAAAAAAACGAGCAGCTCACTTCGAGTTGCGACAAGGAGAACTCTTCAGGGCTGGCTTTTTGAAACCCCTGTTGAAGTGTGTTACCCCTGAAAAGGGGAAGGAAGTCCTCGAAGAGCTGCATTCGGGATTCTGCGCCTCCCATATAGGCGGCAGATCCCTCGCAGCCAAGGCCAGGCGGCTTTACTTTTGGCCAACTCTGGAGTCGGATACCATGGAAATGGTAAAAAAATGTGACAAGTGCCAAAAGTTTGGCAAGCTCATCCATCGTCCGGCTACAGACCTGACGGCCATCCACAGCCCAATACCCTTTGCCAAATGGGGCATGGACATTCTGAGCCATATACAACTGCACCAGGCGGCAAGCGCTATATATTGGTGGCTGTGGATTACTTTACCAAGTGGGTAGAGGCTGAGGCAGTCAAAAACATCAAGACTAAAGACGTCATTTCCTTTATCTGGAGGAACATAATCACTCGTTTCGGGGTGCCCATGTCTATGGTTTTTGACAATGGTCCTCAATTTGAGACGCCTCAACTCAAGACTTGGCTGAGAGACCAGGGGGTCTCAAGCTTCTTCGCATCAGTCGGCCGGCCGCAAGCAAATGGCCAGGTCGAAGCCTTCAACAAGTTAATCTTAGACGGGATTAAAAAGAAAATTGAGCAGGCTGGTGGCCTTTGGGCGGATGAATTACCACACGTCCTTTGGTCCATCAGAACGACTGCTAAAGGGGCAACGGGAGAAACCCCATTCCTAATGGTGTATGGTGCAGAAGCTGTTCTGCCCATTGAGCACTATGAGCCGACCCTTCGAATCATGTTGTATGATGAAGAGGCGAATTGGGAGGCCATGCGCCTAGCATTAGACTCACTTCCAGAGCGCAGGGGCAATGCTGCCTTGCGTCATGAGATATACCGTCTGAGAATGACTCGGGCATACAACAAAAGAGTACACAAGCGTCCTCTCAAAGTGGGGGACTTTGTGCTACGGAAAATGGAGGCAGTCGGTAGGGCGAACGAACAGGGAAAGCTAACCCCAAATTGGGAAGGCCCCTACCGAATCTATGAGGAAGTAAGAGACGGCACCTACCGCCTGGAAGACCCAGACGGCAGGCAGCTGCCCAGAACTTGGAATGTAGACAACTTGAAAAAGTACTACTTCTAAGTACGAATGTAAAAACCTCAATTTTGTAAATCTCACGTATTGTTAATGAGAATATGCCTTCATTTCCCAACTTGTCTTTTTATTTAAGCTCTTAGTGTTGCCTGTATACAATACAGACGGCCAATACGTTTGTAGAGCGTTTGTCTCAACAGCAGACGCTCCAATCCTTCTGAAGGAACCGATTGTTTTAGAACAGTCGTTCCTACGAAATTCTTCAAGTTTGCACCAACACTTGACGAATATTTACTTAATCATTTAAGAGGCCTAAGGCCAGATAAAATCATGATGAGGCCCATGGCCGGATGTTAATAAACAAAAAGAGACCGAATGGTCACAGTCTGCTCCAAAATGAGTATGACCGTTTGCTCCAACATGAGTCAGATAACCGGCGACGTCCATTCGGGCGAATTCTTCGAGGAGAAGCATCTCCCATTTGGGTGGCACATTGCTCTACGAATATATCAAGCGGCCCTACCGAATGCTAAGGCAGCATTCGCAGTCGTTTGTTTTAATCGAAAGTGAAATCTAAAAGACCTGAATTTTCTATTTAGCAGAGTTCAGAAATGGTCACTGTTTCATAATTAGAGGCTAAGCGAGGCATAAAGCCGGATGCGCCTGTTATTGCTCAGGGGCAAAACAGGCGGAATAATTTGATTAATATACAAGTTAACTACTTAAAACTTATTGAGGCTATTGGCCGGATGACGCCTGACCCTTGCCTATGGGGCAAGACAGGCGGACAATTATTTTTAAAGAAAATTGGTTAAGTTACAAACTTAGCATTTTATCTCAAAGAGGCCTATGGCCGGAGGCGCTTGTTTTTGCTTATGGGGCAGAACAGGCGGAGGTTTACCCTTAGCAAATTAGCTAAGTTGGAAATTTGAGTTAGTTCGAGCCATTGGCCGAATGAGCACTTATGTTTGCCAATTCTGGATGGACGTCTGCCGCGTGGTTTGGGGCAATCACCATAGTGATTGATTGACTTAGAAACCATGCATACTCTTCTAAGTATCAAAAATTTCTAAGTCAATCAATCCAATAAACCGAAACCACTCGACATCCGTCCAAGGGCAAGAACATTCGCATGGTACACAGGTTATAATACTTAGCTAAAAACATGCAATGAAAAATTCAAAATGCAAAGGACAACAGTATGGATAACTTCAGCCAAATGGCCGAATGATTCAAATTAAAAAGACCAATCGTCACCAGACGATTGGTTAAGATTGTTATCTGGCAAAGCCAGAAAGATTGTCAAATTACCCGACCCCTTGGTCGGTAAAGATACAAATACTCGGCACGCAGGCCGGAAAAGAAAAGTACATGGCCATTCGGCCGCAGAAAAGCATAAAAGCTTAAGTGATCAGGGGAGAGCCTCTTCAGTGGCAGCCGGCCTGTCGTCCTTCGGCTGCTCTTCATCCTTTTTCTCTTGCTCCTCCGCCCGATCCTCCTTCTCGCCACCAGAGGACGACTCCCCAGAAGAGTCGGACCTAGAACTTTCCTCGGCCTCAGCATTCTCAGCCTCTTCAATAAGGCGAGCGTCGAATGCTTTGCTGGCTTTGTCAAATTTGGATTTCCAAATCTGATAGTCCGAGTCCGGCTGTACAGCCGCCCAAGTGTCCCGCATGATGGCTTCATAATCGCTCATCATTTGCTTAACAAGAGCCTCTCTCTCTTGATCAGCCACGGACTCAAACTTGGACTTCAGCTGATGCTCCTGGTTGCTGAGGCGCTGCTCCAGGCGGCCCACCTTCTGCTTGGCTCTCTCGGCCTCTTCTTTGGCATCTTGAAGAGGCTCGAGCTTCTCCTTAAGAATTGTAATCTCTTTCTTAAGGGAAGTGATGCGCAGGCGGGCCGAGTCCAGGTCCTTCTTCACCTGCATATTGGCTTCTGCCTGCGAATACATCATATCAAGCGTCAGATACTCATTCTGAGCAATATCAAATTGAGCTCGATCCAAGGCGGACTCGGCCCGAGCTTTAGCGACTGTTACCTCTTTGGATTTCTCCTTGAGGGGTTGCCTGAGCCCTTGGACGCGCAGCATGGCCTGTAAAAGAGTCGAATGGTTAAAACTAGGCGGAAAAAAAAAAAAAAAAAAAAAAAAAAAAAAATTTCTAAGACTCATACCTCGCAGAGGTTCCCCAAGATGCCATCCAAGTCTAGGGTGCCGACTCCTCTGACAGACGCCTTGTCGTCAGGATCAACCGCCCTCAGCATGGACTTGGCCATCTGGACTACAGTCGGCCTCTGCACAGGAACTGAGAGGGAAAGAAAGTTAGAAAAATAACTTAAAGTACATCTAAATGGAAGAACAATAGAGTCGAATGGGTTTTACTGTCGTCCTTCTGTTCCTCCTCTCTCCCCAGGCTCCTCTTCTCTCCAGCTGAGCCGACAGCAGTGGTGGGTTGCTTGAAGCCACCCTTCGATGCCCTCTGGGCATCCGGTTTGCTGATCTCCTTTTCAGCTTCGAGAGAAGAGGCGTCTGGGCCCTTCTTGGGCTTATGAGCAACGTGCTTCCGGCCGCCCTTGCCGGATGCGCTCACGTCACCCGCCCTAGTCTTTTGGATTTTAGGGTCGGATGGTTTTGAAGGAGATTTGGAAGGCGCACCCTACAACAATACAAGACAAACGCAAGTTAGAAATCATTCGGGCAAGTTAAATATTGGCCTAGAATGAAAGTATAACAATTTCCTACCTTGGAGGTGCCGCCAGTTCTCTGCTCATCCACTTTGGTGTGAGTGGTTGCTTCTGCCCTGTATAGGACATTCGACCTGTATCGAGCAGCAGATACAGCCGGTTTCCTTGTGGCCGAGAGCTTCTCCATTGCTTTGTCTGCAAAAATGAACAAGTGTTAGCACCATTAAACAGGTACTGAAAAGCAAAAGTAAATTGCATATAAAACAGACGGCCGACTACCTCTCGGCATTTCAGAACTTAGCCCACAAGCGGCTAAGAATGTCCCTTCTTCAAACCACTTGTACAAAGGGAGATAGCATTGAGGGGTGACCTCCTTGTCCCCCTCATCATTCGTCCACACGGACACGGTAAACAACCCCGCGTCCATGATCTCCTCCTTTGCCTGCCTAGGAATAGGCGGCAATGCGCTCCTGCCTGCTAGGAGAGGTGGATCCTTATTCCACCTGTTATACTTTTGGTTCAGGCGGCTGTCGGCAGACTTGACTATGTAAAACTTAGTCCTCCAGTCTTTCCACTTGTTCTCTTTGCCAACAGCCATCATGTACCCCTTGCAAGTGGTCAAGGTGTACCAGCCCTCGCCGCCCCTAGTAGGCGCCCTGCTCAGATAGTGCATGTGGGCGAACGCTTCAAAGCTCGCCTCCACCTGCAGCATCTCACAGGCGGCAACGTACCCCAGAATATTGATCCAGGAGTTGGGTACAAGTTTCCAGATACCCAGTTGGTATCCGTCCAAGATCCTCTCCACGCCCGGATGGAGAGGGAAGCGGAGGCCAGCCTAGAAGGCCGCTTCATAGCAGCCGAATGCTTTGTCTTGATAGCTGGCCAGGCTCGGCCAGGTTATGGTGTCGCCCTCGTTAGGGACCAACAAAGTGTAGCCATAGCCTAGTACGACCTTGCCCCTAAAACTGGCAAGGCCGGATGCCATGGCGCTCCGCCTGCCTGGCGGAACATGCTGATAGTAGGGGGCTCTCTCCAAGCGCCTAGAAGCGCTCGGCTCGGCCCAGCTTTCCCCCCTATCCACTGCCAGGGACTCTCTGACCGAATCTATTTTTGATCTAGCCTCCTCTGAAGTTACGAAGGCATTCTCAGAAGAAGATGACGAGGCCGACTCGTCATCAGAGCTCTCATCAGAGCTAGGGGACCGCCGACTGGTTCCAGCGGGGTCCTCCCCTAGACTCTCTTCCGGCGTCTGTCCAGAAGGCCCGGGTTGATATTCTTCATCCGCCTCCTCCAAGATTCCATCACTGGGAGTTCCACTAGATGTGGGCGAATGGTAAAATGTGGGGGTTGGAGGAAGATAAGAAGGGCTGTCAAGGTGTTCCGACAGCTCACTTCGAGGCACTCTTATTGAGCCGTCTGAAAAAACAGTCGACCCATCCGAATGGTAGAAAACTCCATCGGAGCTACACTGCCTTGCTGTTCTTTTGATTCTGGCCATAGTGTCCTGCACAGACACGGAAACGGTCAGATTCGGAGAAGTTCGCAAAGCAGGGTCTTTGGCCAAGCATTCGGCATTGCTAGTTCTAGATTCAGCCGTCCCCGGTGACCGGCTGATCACTATCCTACGCCGTGCCGCATGCAATTAGGGAGCCATTTTTTCGAAAACAAAGAAAAAATGAAGAGTAAAAAGAGAAAAAAACAGGTGTTACCTTAGAAGAAGGGAGAAAGACGCCGGGTTGATTTAAGAGCGGTCGGACTGTTGGCCGAGTGTCGGATGCATGAAAAACGCTTAGGGAATTTTGAGATTCTTTAAGTCAAAAAGTCCAAGATTCTCCAGAGATTCGACAAGGTGTGAATCCAGGGGGGGTCAAACCTTACTATTTATAAGGGGGTAAAACCCTAATTTTTTCCCTCCAGTAATTTTTGAATCTTACCACTCAGATACTGACACCTGTCACAGGAGTCACGTGCAAGGCACGTGACTCCTGTGAGGGGCAAATGATTTGGGTATTTCATACCCGGCCAAGTGGCCCAATCAGAAAGCGCCACGTGTCCTCCGTATAGGTGCCATTTGGACCTATGGAATAATGACACGTGGAGGGTGGGCTCTTCTCCGTCCTACGTGGAATGAAGGTCCAGCAGGGACTATTCAGGTGGCGACACGTGTCACACAAAAAGTGCTTCAAAATCCTTTTGGGCACAGTGACACGTGTCACTCAGGCATTGGCCCTAGGATGGCGGCCTTCTAAGGCCCAAATCCCGAGGCGCCGCAAAAACGGCGTGACTTAATTCCTAGGTCACCAGATCCTAGGAAGGCACACTTTTCAAAAGGACCCTATAAATAGGGACATTATGTCATTTATGACGACACAGAAAAAGAGAGAGAATTTTGACACGCAATACGAGACAATACGTCACTTACCACAGAGCTGTCGTTTTCAAGGAACACACAACACTTTACCTGAGCTTGGAATCCAAGCAGATAACTTTACTTCCGCACGTTTTATTTCCGAACGTTTGCTGACTTAATCTTCAGAGGCGGACCACCGACCATCCGGCGGTCCGTTTGCTTTGCAGGTACAGGCATCCTCAGTTGAATCCAGTTTCAGTGTTGTAACTCTCCCGAGGGACAAAAACCCCGAAACATGTATTTTGTTATTAAAAAGAGGTACGAGGCATCGAAGTAAGTACTTTAATTGTCTAATTATTCTTTTGATATAGAAATCATGCTTAGCTTATTATTTTGATTCCTAGTATCATGTTAGGATGTTTTATTCCTTCCTAGTATCATGTTAGGATTTTTTATTGCTTCCTAGTATCATGTTTAGGGTTAATTAATATTCCTACTATCGAGTATGATTACTATAATGCTTCCTATTTCTTTCTTTATATCATGTTAGTATCATGTTAGGGCTAAAGCTTTTATTATTAATGTTTAGTGACATGCTAGGGTTTGTTATTAATCTTGTTAGTCTCATGCCTAGGATCTTGCTATTAATATTATGATTTAACATGATTATTTTTATGATAGTTATTATGATGATTTATGATGTTGCTTGATATGTATTATTATCATTATTGCTTGATCACACCTTTTACCCATGTTTAAAGGGAATTTGGTACTTGTAATCACGCTTAATAAGATAACAAATAAATCTTGTTTAGGGCTAATATGATTATAATTCAAGTGATCGCCAATAATAGCTTTATTTGTGCATTAATGTTCAACTAACATAGATTAAATAGGTTTAAATTAAATCTATTGATTGTATGTTAGTTAGAAAGCGCACATGAATACGAGAAGAATAAAGTAG
The DNA here is from genome assembly GCF_948465745.1 of Chenopodium album. Classification (NCBI taxonomy): domain Eukaryota; kingdom Viridiplantae; phylum Streptophyta; class Magnoliopsida; order Caryophyllales; family Amaranthaceae; genus Chenopodium; species Chenopodium album. Next base: position 35,256,383 of record NC_137836.1, read on the forward strand.
AGGTCTATTTTTAGGGCAGGTTCAATCTCTTTTAGGTTGGATTTGTACCTTCTTCTCCGAACTTCCAGTCATGGTTCCAAACCTATTGGAGTTAACGATCTCCTGGATCGTTAAGGGGTGTAACCTTCACCCTGTGAACGGTTTACAAGTTCCTAAAACTTGTTAGCGATTCTTTTACTCTAGCTTCCTTCCCTTTGGACGCCACCATCCTTAAGTGTATGATCACGGTGGGGCTCAAGTGTGGGATGTCTTGAAATATTCCCTACAATATGTCGTTAGCTCTACAGGAATAGAGATAGACCAAACCAAGATCAAAGCAATCATGTATATGCCACCGCCCAAAACCGAAAAGTAAATTCATGGATTCATTGGCCGGTTGCAATACATAAGTAGGTTCATATCCAAATTGACAATAATATGTGAACCAATATTCAAGAAACTCAAAAAGAATGTATTGGTAATATGGGACGATGAGTGTCAAAAAGCCTATGAGAAGATCACAGCCTATCTCACTAACCCTTCTGTATTAGCATCAACACTCCAGGAATCTCTCTTAGGTTTTACTTAATAGCCACCAAAGAGACAATGGGGGCTATGCACGCACAAGAAGTAAAAGGAAAGGAGAATTCCATCTACTACCTAAGCAAAAACATGCTTGAGTATGAAATATGCTATACACCATTTTAGAAATTGTGCCTCGCATTGGTGTGAGCCACAACCTATTTAAGACATTACGGTCTTTGTAGTATCTCGAATGGATCAACTCAAGTATCTTTTTGTGAAATCTACACTAAATGGGTGGATATCAAGATGAATAGTTAACCTAGCCCAATTAAATGTGAGGTTCATGCCTCAAAAGGCTATTAAAGGATCCGTGGTTTCAGACTTTTTAGTGGATTTTCCAATAGAAGATTCCACGCCTATACATGAGAATGATTTTCCAGACAAAGACTTGATGGTCACAGTAGATGATACTTGGACTCTCTACTTTGACGGAGCCTCAAACCAAAAGGGGTGTGGTGTAGGAGTACTACTTGTATCACCAAAAGAGTAACATGTTCCAATCTCCATAAAGCTAGATTTCGACGTTACCAACAACGTTGCAGAATACGAAGCATGCGTGGTAGGCCTCGAAACAGCATTAGTGTTGGGAGTAAAGAAACTTTGAAATTTCGGAGATTATTCATTGATCATCAATCAAATTTCCAAGAGATGGATAGTAAGAAGTGAAAGCTTGGCCCCTCACCAAACCTACTTTGAAACTCTCACAAACCAACTTGAAAAGGTAGAATACACATATTTACCTAGAGAGGAAAATCAATTTTCTAATGCCTTGGCAAGACTAGCCTCAATGTTTAGGATTCCTACGGAAATTCAGCAAAAGCCCTTAACAATAGAAAAGAGGCATAAACCAGCTAATATCCAAGCAATAGAGGATGATGAAGTAACCCAAGAGGAAGAACCTTGGTATATAGACATCCTCATTTATGTCACAAAGTGAGAATATCCACCCCATGCTGACAAAAGGGCAAAATGAGCCTTAAAACTTTTGGTTTCCGAATATGTTCTCATTAACGACGAGTTGCACAAGAGAGTACCTAAAGGTCGAGCTCTTTTATGTGTAGGAAAAAAGGAAGCCCAAAGTGCTATGAGAATATTCCATGAAGGGGTATGTGGAACACACGTAAATGGCAAAATGCTAGTCCAAAAGATAATGCACGAAGGATATTATTGGACTACCATGAATAAAGACTGCCATCAATATGTCAAAAGATGCCCTAAATGCGAAATATATGCCAACTTGAAACATGTGCCCCTGTCTGTCCTCTACACCTACACCTTCACGTCACCATGGCCATTCTAAAAATGGAGAATAGACATCATTGCAAGAATTTCTCCTCCAGGAACTGGAGGCCATGAATATATATTAGTAGCAATTGATTACTTCACTAAATGGGTTGAAGCAAAATCATATGCTAAACTCAATCTAAAACATATACCACTCTTTATCGAAAGAAACATCATTTTTCGATATGGAGTCCCACATGAAATTAGAAGTGACAATGGAACTCACTTTCAAGTAGAATGTGAAGAATTGTTACAAAAGTATGGCATTAAACACCGTCATTCTTCTACGTATAGACCTCAGGCTAATGGTGCCATTGAGGCAGCTAATAAAAATTTAAAGACAATCATCGAGAAGATGACAGAAAATTACAAAGATTGGCCTGACAAACTCCTCTTTGCTCTGTGGGGTTATAGCACGTCAATTCGGTCATCAACAGGGAATACGCCATTTTCCTTAGTCTATGGAATGGATGTCGTACATCCTGTAGAGCTAGAAATATCTTCTCTATGCTTCGCGTTAGAAAGTAAACTTGATGAAGTAGAATGGACTAGAGCGAGATATGAAGAGCTAAGTCTATTTTATGAAAAGCGAAAAAAGGCTCTACACCATACTCAATGTTATCAAACCCGTATGGCTAGGCACTTCAACAAGAAAGTCAAGACAAGGAATATAAAAGCAGGAGACTTGGTCCTAAAAGCATTAAAGAAAAATATTTTACACCAAAGAGGCAGGTTTAGACCCAATTGTTCTGGGCCATATATTGTCAAAACTGAAAGGAATGGTGTCCTTCGAACAAGTGTATTATTCTGATAGCGGGTTCAGAATTATTAGAAAGCTAATATATTCAGTAAGGTCAAGTGATCGGAATGCCTGGGTGGAGGCCGCTTCCGATCAGTATATTACAGCTTAATCTTGACTGAACCCTTCGGGTCACACCCAAGCAAAATATACGAAATGACTCGACGAATTAATTCGGAAGAAATTAACTTGTCGCATGAGTGTTAAATATTTAGACGTCGGTAATTCGAGCTTGGAGCGTCGAAACCGATCGTCGAAAGTCGAGTAAAAAATAATAAAAAGACGAGACGCGCAAAATAATAATAAATCGACCATATTCCCAAAATACCCCAAGCATCGGAGTGCCCCGAGCATCCGAATGTTAGGGGCAAAAATGTCCAAGCATAGGTGGCTAGCAAGCGCACCAAGCCGAGCCTAGCATGGCTGGCTTGGTGCGTGCTAGCGCACCGCACTAGCAGCCACGCACAGCAGCAAGCCCGCACCAATTGCGGGGCTGGGCTCGTGGCTGGGCCATAGGGCCGGTCACTATGGGGAAGCTTGAGGAATATGGGAGCAAGTGGGTAAGGACATGTGGCACAAGGAGAGTATTGAGTGGGGAGCAAGTATGGTCCCCTACTCTCCATGTGGTCCTCACCAACCTATTTCATATGGTAATGCCACTTGTAGATTTATTATTAGTTTGCAATTTTAATTTTATTTAGCTTTAAATTAATTTGTGGAATTTCATGATCCCACATTCATGGGATAGAAATTCCCACTCATACTTTCCTCTATAAATACCAACCTTGGGATTTGGAGTAAAGTGCTTGAGTGGGAGTTAGAAAGAGCATTCCATATTTTTGGGAAAAACTCTTAAACTCCATTAACACTTGGGTTTTGGTCGGACCTTGCTAACTCCAAGGTAGCGGACCTAAAAAGTCGTGTTCGTCCTTTGTGGGTGGATACCGTTGGAGGCACGGCATTTGCGGTGCTCAAGGCTTTCAAGTTAGAGCCCGTTTTGAGAGGGCGAAACTCGATTCAAGGGTATGATTCGTTCTTCCTTTTCTTGTGTTTATTTATTTATGCTTTATGGTTTGATTAATTACGAGTGGTTCCTTGGGTTGGGGTTGTTTCTGCGGTGAGTCGGACTCACCAAACCCCAACAGCGGTATCGGAGCCCCGCTCGTTTATTTTTATAATCATGTCTTTCAAGGTTTATTTTGGCTTATTTTTCTGGTTTAAGTTGCTAATTAGATTAGTAGCTCAGTTTTATTTATTTTAATCCCGTTTTTAATGTCGAATTTGGCCCAGAACCCAGATTTTTGCCAGAAAATAGTGAATTTTGGGTGGAAAAGGTGTTCTGGAAAGGTTTTTACCCCGAAGGGACTGTGATTTTAGCCAAATTCTGACCAGAAATGCTTTTTTCGAGGGATTTTTCGTTTTTGACGAAAAGTTTTAAGTCTTTTCTAACCTTAAAATTAATGGCATAACTTGTTGATTATGTGGTTGATTATTTGCATTATTTTCTGCAATTTTAAGTCCCCTTAAAGCACACTTACTTGGTAGTATTTGATGCTTAAAGGTTGATTTATTTTCACATAATTGCAAACCAATTGCTTTTAAGTGTGAAATTTTTTGTTTTGAGGCTTCCTAAGTGTTAAAGATTCAATCTTTATTTGTGATAAGTGATTGAAACTTTAAAAACCACTAAATTCCATGTTATTTTGTGTTAAACTTTGTTGTTTTAATCATTTAGAGTTGTTTGGAAACATAAAGTTTCAATTTTTGTGATAGAAATTTGGTTATCTTCATGTTGGAAGATATAATTTTCAAGGATTCACAAAATTTAGATGTTGGAATTTTCATTTGAACATTAAAGTTCATATTTTTCCAACTTCCCCTTACTTTGTCAAATTCTCATGTTTGATTTAAATTGATTAAATTAAAAGTGAGAAATTGCCTCAACTTTGTTATTGCACCAAGCTAAACCAATTTAATTAAGAATGGTTCTTGGAATTATTTTGGTTATTTGCACTTTGAAATTTTATTAAGTTAGACTTGTTTAAAATATTTATTTTTTGCTCATTAAGTTAGTTCTAAAATTAATTTAGAATTAATTAATTATGTCTCGCGAAATGGGATCAAATCCCGAGGCCATGGCACGCAAAACGAGGCAAAGAACCACCCTTGGCTGCCAAGGTGGCTGCCCCGCCTTGCATGCGGCCACACGCGCGGCAGCTGCACACGTCCGCAGTAGCCACGCACCAGCAGCCATGGTTGTGAGTGCGCGTGCGTGCGGCAGTGGCAGCAGCCCATGGCTGCTTGCCGCGAGCCGTGTGTGCGGAGTTTTTTGTGTGTGCATATTCTTGGTGCAGTGAGGTGAATAGCCGCAGTATGCTTGGTTTGCATGAGCCGCGATTATTCGAGTTTCCTTGGCAAAACGCTTAAAGCGAAAGCCACTTGAAATGCGGTTGGCTTAATATTGCTTATTTTACCGTTTTATTTATTTTAATTAATTTTGTTTATTTTAATTAAAATTTTGGGAGGCTAGGCCTCAGTTTTGAGCGGCATTGGCAAAATTTTATTTTGACAAGCTTGGGTGCTACCGACTTAATTAATTGGATTAATTAAGGGAAATGCGGAATTTAGTGGGAGCTTCAATTAATTAATGACGTCAAATTACATAATCGGATAAACAACTTTGACTAGTTTTAATTAGGCGTGTTAATCAGATTAATCACCTAGATTAGTTACTAGTGCGCGCGTTGTTTAAATGCATTTTACTTGTTTGATATTGTAAATTGCATTGGCCATTCACAAATAGTGAATGGATGAATGGAATATATACTCTCTCTCACAGGTTTTATGAAATGGCAACTAGTGGGACCCGATTAGGATAGAAAATACGGACTACGTGCCGTTATGTATTTTTGTAAATCTAAATACGGTCTACGCACCGTTAAGTATTTTTGTACCTTAATATTTAGATTATTCCTAGTCGTAGACACTAGTATTTGCATAGTTTGGTTATTTCTTGAAGACGGCGTATCTTGGAAGACGAAGCCTTAAATTGCAAATGAAGACCTTTTGAAGATTTGAAGAATTCAAGGGGTCATGCTAGTTGCCAATATGCATCTATAATTTCGCTTTATATTTTATGCTTATATATACATGTGAATTATTCGTTAGATGCATGTTTAGGTTTTCTTTACGTTGCGATGATTAGTTAAGTTTACTTAAATCAACCAACATAGAAATCCTAGGTCCCTAATAATATTGAGTCAAACTTGCCTTTCCAAAACAACACTTACCAACCGAACGAGGGTGATGGTAGGCTACACCAAAGCGAGGTGCCATCACTTCTCTAAGGCTCATAAGGCACATCGGGTGTGCACGTTGGTTTTGGTTTAACTCATCGGTATGAGTGAGGAGTCCTCACATACCGTGGCAAAAGAGATACATCGTCAAAGATGCATTAGATGCGACGATTGTCTAACAAAGAGTGGCTTAGAGCCATTAGCAAGGCAATGAATACCCTAGAAGATTGAGTGTTAAGACAAGCCAAAGCATGCTTAACCATTCTTTATTTCTTCGGATCTTGGAATCGCCTTATTTTCACAAAATAGGGACAATTTTACGTGTAAAAAAGACGTTAAATAAGTATTGAAAATTTGCATGAATAAAATTCAATCTTATTTAAGTAATTTTGAATGGTTTTTCATTAAAATTCTTTCAATTGTAGAATCATGTCTTCAACCTCAAACAACCAGTTTTCATTACGCTCAATTCTCGACAAGGAGAAGTTGAGTGGTACCAATTTCCTTGATTGGCAAAGGAATTTGCGCATCGTTCTGATGCAAGAACAGAAAGAGTATGTCCTTGATGAGGAAATTCCCGAGGCTCCCAATGAGGAGGTAACTCAAGCAGCCCTTAACCGATGGCAAGTAGCCGATCGGGATGTCAAGTGTGTAATGCTAGCCACTATGTCTCCTGAACTTCAGAAAACCTTCTTCGAGAAGGAATCGGCCTATGAGATCATTTATGAGTTACAGAATATGTTTCAAGAACAGGCTCGAACTGAAAGGTTTGAAACCCACAGGCAGATCCTTGAGACTAAGCTCAAGAAAGGAGAGCCAGTCAGCCCACATGTGCTCAAAATGATCGGATTATTTGAGAACATGGGAAGGCTTGATGCGAGGTATTCAACTGAAATGGCTATTGACATCATTCTCCATTCCCTTCACAAAGGCTATGACCAGTTCAAGATTAACTACAACATGCATGGCATGGAGAAAACCCTCAACGAGCTTCATGGGATGTTGAAGCAAGCTGAGCAGATGCTCAAGGATGAGGGAAGGAATGATATGCTAATGATTAAGAAGGGCAAGCCATTCAAAAGGGCGGGAAAAAAAGAAGAAGAGCTTCAAGGGGAAAGGAAAGAAGGACTTTCCGCCTAAGCCGAAAGCTACCAAAAACAACGAGGAGAAAAAGATAGCATCTTCTAAGTCTGATTCCGAATGCTTCTATTGTAAGAAGAAGGGACATTGGAAGAGAGACTGCCTCAAATTCAAGGAAGATAAGAAGAACGGAACCGTTACTTCTACATCAGGTATTTACGTTATAGACTTTAACTTCACTAGCTCGGCTTCATGGGTATTAGATACCGGATGTGGCTCACACCTTTGTTCCGATTCACAAGCACTAAGGAACACTAGGAGGCTAGTGAAGGGAGAGATCGAGATCCGGGTAGGAAATGGAGCAAGGATTGGTGCTATATCCGTAGGATCTCTTAGTTTGTCTTTGCCCACGGGGCTAGTTTTGGAACTTGACATTGTTTTTTGTGTTCCCAACATTACCAAAAACATCATTTCAATTTCGGCGTTAGACGCCAAAGGTTTTGAATTTCGAGTTAAGGACCAATCATGTTCATTTTATCTCGATAATGTTTTATATGGTACGGCACATTCAGAAAATGGTCTTTATGTGTTTTCTCTAGAGAAAGAAATTTATAACGTTAATAATCCTGCAAAGAAAGCTAAGACTACACCGTCTAGTCAAACTTACTTGTGGCATTGTCGTCTTGGCCACATTAACATCAAACGCATCAAGAAGCTTCTTCAAGAAGGTATTCTTGACTCATTTGATTTAGAATCCTTTGAGAATTGCGAAGGATGTTTATTAGGCAAGATGATTAAGAAACCATTCTCCAAGTTGGGAGAAAGGGCCGGTGACTTGTTGGGGCTAATACACACCGATGTATGTGGGCCAATGAGTACACCCGCAAGGAGTGGTTATCGGTATTTCATAACCTTCACGGACGACTATAGTAGATATGGTTATGTCCATCTAATGTCGCACAAATCTGAATCGTTTGACAAATTCAAGGAATTTCAGAACGAAGTTGAAAACCAACTCGGCAAGAAAATCAAAGCTCTTCGATCAGATCGAGGTGGCGAATATTTGAGCCAAGAATTCGATGACCATCTGAAAGAACATGGAATACTTTCAGAGTTGACACCTCCGGGAACTCCTCAATGGAATGGAGTATCTGAAAGGAGGAATCAAACCCTGTTAGACATGGTCCGATTGACTATGGGTCTTAGTGAACTTCCAATCTCTTTCTGGGGTCATGCACTTTTAACTGCGGCACTTACACTGAATCGTGCTCCGTCAAAGGAAGTGGAAAAGACTCCATATGAATTATGGACAAATAAACCTCCAAGGGTGTCTTTTCTCAAGATTTGGGGATGCGAAGCATATGTCAAGAAACTCATTTCTGACAAACTTCATCCGAAATCTGACAAGGTTTACTTTGTGGGTTATCCAAAAGAAACCAAAGGGTATTACTTCTACAACAAATCCGAGAACAAAGTGTTTGTTGCTCGTGATGGTGTCTTTTTGGAGAAGGAGCATCTCTCCAAAATGACAAGTGGGAGGAAAATCAAACTCGACGAAGTTCGAGAGGACAAGCAACAAGGACAAGTTGACAATCAAAGTGCTCACGAAGCATCTGTTGACATTGGTCAAAGTCAAAATATGCAAAGTCAAACCGACAATGCAAATGCTCAGTCCATTACCCTACGTAGGTCAACTCGGCCAAGATCTCAACCTGACTGATATCTCGGTGTTGTATTAACCGAAGATCAGGACATCCTAGTAGTGGATGGAGATGAGCCGACAACCTACAAGCAAGCTATGACGAGCCCCGACTCTGCAAAATGGCAAGAGGCCATGAAATCCGAAATGGACTCCATGTTTGAAAATCAATTATGGGACTTGGTTGATTTACCCGTAGGTTACACACCTATCGGATGTAAATGGATTTTCAAGATGAAAACCGACAAAGATGGAAATGCATTCATTTACAAAGCAAGGCTGATAGCAAAAGGTTACAGACAAATTCACGGCGTTGATTAAGATGAAACCTTTTCTCCAGTAGCTATGCTTAAGTCCGTTCGAATTCTTCTAGCGATTGCTGTATATTACAATTATGAAATATGGCAGATGGACGTCAAAATCGCCTTCCTCAATGGAATTTTGGAAGAAACTGTGTACATGACACAGCCTCAAGGTTTTGTCGAATAGAACAATCCTAAGAAGGTATGCAAGCTTAAGAAGTCCATTTATGGATTAAAGCAAGCAAGTAGAATTTGGAATCTGCGATTTGATGAAGCTATCAGTAAGTTTGGTTTTATCAAGAATCCAGATGAGTCTTGTGTTTACAAGAAGGTCAGTGGGAGTGACATCGCCTTCCTAGTCTTATATGTCGATGACATTTTGCTCATTGGAAATAGCATTCCGTTGTTAGAGTCTGTAAAAGCTTGGCTCAGGAAATGTTTTTCAATGAAAGACTTGGGAGAGGCTCAGTACATACTAGGCATCAAGATCTATAGGGATAGATCAAAGAGGATGATAGGAATGAGTCAAAGTATTTATGTAATACCCCTCATGATTGCTTTAAAAGGATTTGATATACTACTCATATCAACAAGGTGCATCTTCCTTTTAGGGAGCTCATTTGCTAAGATACTCCATAGTTAAGCGTGCTTGGCTGGGAGTAGTCTTGGGATGGGTGACCTCCTGGGAAGTTTTCTCGGGGCGCGCATGAGTGAGGACAAAGTGCTCCGGAAGGACTTGTGTTGGTTTGTGGGGATAGTTGTTAGCCCTCGATGCGCATTTCGTGACATTAGGCCCCTCCCTAATTTGTTTGTGGCCGGGGTGTTACAAATGGTATTAGAGCAACCCTGTGACCGCCAGCTGATCGTGGATAATTAATCCTATGTCAGTCGCCTAGCGGGGGAGAATTCTGGGGTCATAAGGCCATAGCCAGACTGGATGTAACACTTTGGCTACCTAGCTGCCATCAGGCGTAATACTGGAGTCCCTAGCTTTCCAGGAGCAACGAGGGCGTTGCCGTTCTCAAGTGGGGGTGTATGTAATACCCCTCATGATTGCTGTAAAAGGATTTGATATACTACTCATATCAACAAGGTGCATCTTCCTTTTAGGGAGCTCATTTGCTAAGATACTCCATAGTTAAGCGTGCTTGGCTAGGAGTAGTCTTGGGATGGGTGACCTCCTAGGAAGTTTCTCGGGGCACGCATGAGTGAGAAAAAAGTGCGCCGGAAGGACTTGTGTTGGTTTGTGGGGAATGTTGTTGGCCCTCGATGCGCATTTCGTGACAATAAGCCCTTCCCTAATTTGTTTCGGGTCGGGTTGTTACAACTTACATTGATAAGGTACTAGCTCGATTCCAAATGGAAGGAGCCAAGAGAGGGCACCTACCCATGTCACATGGCATAACCTTAAGCAAGAAGTAGTGTCCAAAGACACCTGATGAGCGAGAAAGGATGAGTCGTATCCCATATGCTTCGCTTATTGGATCGATCATGTATGCCATGATATGTACTAGGCCGGATGTAGCCTTGAGTGCTACGAGCCGATACCAATAAGACTCAGGAGAGGCGCATTGGACTGCGGCCAAGAATATTCTGAAGTACCTGAAAAGTAACAAGGATAAATTCCTGGTTTATCGCGGTAAAGATGAATTGGTTGTTGAGGGATATACCGACGCAAGCTTCCAGACAGACAGAGACGACTCCAAGTCACAATCCGGATACATATTCTGTCTCAATGGAGGAGCGTTTATTTGGAAGAGTGCAAAGCAAAGCACAACCGCTGATTCTACAACTGAAGCCGAGTACTTGGCAGTGTCTGAGGCAGCCAAGGAGGCAGTTTGGATTCGCAAGTTCATTGATGAACTTGGTTTTGTACCCTCCATCAAGGGTCCAGTAGACCTCCATTGTGACAACAATGGAGCTATTGCTCAGGCTAGAGAACCACGAGAACATCAGAAGGTCAAACATGTCAAGAGGCGATTTCACATGATTCGAGAATGAAAGACAGAGGGTGAAATCAGAATTTGCAAAGTGGGAACGGATGACAATGTAGCCGATCCACTTACTAAACCATTGTCTCAAGTGAAGCACACCAAACACATTGAGGCAATGGGAATCAAGCATGTTGCGAACTGGCTTTGATTTCCATATTATAGTGTTTTAATTAAACTTTGGACAATGTTAATGTAAAGCACTATGATGAACCATTCAGTTTTTGGAGTAATTAAATTTTTCATGCAATTTAAATCACTCCGTCTCTATTTAGTTGTGGTTTAGAATTAAATAATGAGTCCATTCGATTTTAATAAATATTCAAAATAGGGTATCAAGTCAATGGCTTGGATAAAGAAACACCTATTAAGTGAACATTGAATATTTTAATCGAAAATTACCCCTAATCAAGGTCATATTTTTGTGGACGATTAATTACCATTATAGATTAGTGTGTAGTATGATTTATAGCACCGTTTCTTGTGCTATGAGGATATAAATCATTTGCACAAGTATTGGTTTAGAACCATACTGGATCGACCTATGAGAATACTTTAAGAGATTTAAAATCGTCATAAGTATTTTTCTCATTATTACTATCGGAACTCTTTTCCTTGACCATGAGTAGTGGGAGGTCTCTTGTTTGAGTATTAGTCCGCTTTGTCCCCCTACTAACAATAGGGAACATGTCTTGTTGTTTACAAGGCCTCTCGAAGAGTGAGACTGTGAAAATGCATGGCCGTGCTCAGATGGATTTTAGAAATCATCTGCTTATAGACAGTCAAACTCGGATTTCGAGAAACACTTCTGGACGTAACAGAGATGACGAGTAATCTTACTCTGTAGTTCATGAAGAGACATGAAGAAACATAGGAAAGGGGCTATACACTAAATGCACACTTGTCCGGAAGGACAAGTGGGAGATTGAAAGGAATGTTGTCCTTCGAACAAGTGTATTATTCTGATAGCGGGTTCAGAATTATTAGAAAGCTAATATATTCAGTAAGGTCAAGTGATCGGAATGCCTGGGTGGAGGCCGCTTCCGATCAGTAATATTAATATAATTAATATTACAGCTTAATCTTGACTGAACCTATCAGGTCACACCCAAGTAAAATATACGAACCGACTCGACGAATTAATTCGGAAGAAATTAATTCGTCGCCCGAGTGTTAAATATTTAGACGTCGGTAATTCGAGCTTGGAGCGTTGAAACCGATCGTCGGAAGTCGAGTCAAAAAAAATAAAAAGACAAGACGCGCAAAATAATAATAAATCGACCATATTCCCAAAATTCCCCTAGCATCGGAGTGCCCCAAGCATCCGAATGCTAGGGGCAAAAATGTCCAAGCATAGGTGGCTAGCAAGCGCACAAAGCCGAGCCTAGCATGGTTGGCTAGGTGCGTGCTAGCGCACCGCACTAGCAGCCACGCACAGCAGCAAGCCCGCACCAAGTGTGTGGCTTGCGCGCACAGCAGCAGCCCGCATCTTGGTGCGGGGCAAGGCTCGGGTTGGGCTGGTGGCTTGGCCATGGGGCCGGTCACTATGGGGAAGCTTGAGGAATATGGGAGCAAGTAGGTAAGGACATGTGGCACAAGGAGAGTATTGAGTGGGGAGAAAGTATGGTCCCCTACTCTCCATGTGGTCCTCACCAACCCATTTCACATGGTAATGCCACTTGTAGATTTATTATTAGTTTGCAATTTTAATTTAATTTAGCTTTAAATTAATTTTTGGAATTTCATGATCCCACATTGGTGGGATAGAAATTCCCACTCATACTTTCCTCTATAAATATCAACCTTGGGATTTGGAGTAAAGTACTTGAGTGGGAGTTAGAACGAGCATTCCATACTTTTGGGAAAAACTCTTAAACTCCATTAACACTTAGGTTTTGGTCGGACCTTGCTAACTCCAAGGTAGCGGACCTAAAAATTCGTGTTCGTCCTTTGTGGGTGGATACCGTTGGAGGCACAACATTTGCGGTGCTCAAGGCTTTCAAATAAGAGCCCGTTTGGAGAGGGAAAAGCTCGCTTCAAGGGTATGATTCGTTCTTCCTTTTCTTGTGTTTATTTATTTATGCTTTATGGTTTTATTAATTACGAGTGGTTCCTTGGGTCGGGGTTGTTTCCGCGGTGAGTCGGACTCACCAAACCCCAACAAAAACAATCCTATCAGGTGGAGCTGCAGAACTAACTGATATGGATGGCAATGAATTCTCAAACATGACAAATCTTGACCAATTTAAGAAGTACTACCCATAATTACTTGAGTAGGACACATAAGAGAGCTACGTTTTACCTTATTCCTTAGGAAAGGATACGTAGGCAACCCTTGTAGGGTGCGACCACTCTAATTTTTATAAACCTCGCATTCCAGCAAATCAACTCAGAGAAATTAGCGCGAAAAATTGCAAGCGCACCCCCGAAAAGTTGTCGTTTGGCGACAAAGCCAGCTCTGGGCGACGAGCAGCAGCGTCTGGAGATGAGGACAACGCCAGGTGACGGAGACTAGCGTATGGCGACAGACTGAAATTTCGATGCCAATTTTTCTTCATTAAACTTGGCAAATTTTGATGAGTTTCGGAAATTTTTGACTTCTGTAATCGAATATTTTCAAAAGAATAATTTTGTGTTTTCATTGCTTTAATAAAGATTGTAATGTAATGGAGAGACTAGAATTAATTAGTCATCCTGACAACATTGACCAATATACTCCAAACTGCTTTGTGAGGCGAAAGAAGCACTTTTCCATAAGGATGGGTCGCCGGGAGTGGAGCAAACTATTCACCTCTCGTGATTTTGCTATCAAATGGATCATCCCATGGTGGAAAATTGAGAAGATGGTTGGTGTCAACAAGAAACCCTTTTGCCGTCTTCCAAGCTTATCCAATATGACTTTTTATTACCCCTGCAGGGTAAAAAGACAATATGGCCTTTCTCAAACAATTCCTTCTGGAGATCTTTGTCGTCCTTATGAATTCCCTGTTTCACAAGAAGTAGAAAGATTTGATGCTTATTAAAGTTCTAGGGCTTTATGGGAAGTGGTTACCCAAAAGGTTTCACCTTCTTTGTCCAAGGATGTGAAGCATTGGTTACTTAATAAGCCTAAAAAGGACAAGAAGAAAGATCAAAGTAGGACTAATGTGAAGAATCGTCTAGGTGACAAGATAGCTCCTGTTAAGGAACTCTTAGGTGAAAGAGTTGAGTTTAAAACACCTATGATGCCTAAGAAGAAAGACACTACTAAAGGCAAAGAGAAAAGGAAAGCTGACTCTACAGAAAAGAAAATTTGGGTAAAGAAGAAGCATGATGTACTAGCTAAAGGAGAAACTATTTAAACCAAAATTGAATGCAGATCCTCTAAAGGATGCTTGCTAGCTAAAGTAATGGACGATGAAGAAGACGCTGACAAGAATGGGAAGAGAGCAAAGAAGGAGAAGAAAGATTAAAGCATTGCTTAACTTTCAATTTATTAGACAAATTTAATTTTTAAGTCAATTTATTTTCTTTTAAGCTTTTATTTAAATTCCATCAATAATGTAATTTTACTTTGTTCTTTTAATGCAATTTTCAGCTTTTTAAATTAAATCAACATTAGCCATATCTACAAAAAAATTTCAATGCAAATATTTAGTATTAGTATACAAAAAAATATTTTGTTGATTTCTGTAATTAAGAACATTATTTTTCTATCTGTAATAATATTGAAGAGCCTTGAAAAGGTGCTTTTGGATTTTTCTTTAATTCATCCAAACTAAGCATTGTTTCTCCAACCATTAATGGCATTGGATTCCTCCCTAATTTCATTTGCTCCATCACAAACACTAAAATTGCTAGACCCTCATGATTATTACCACTAGTGAGGAGATATTGGCTAAGCACGGAAAAGAGAAAAGCTCTTCTTCTATAAACATGAAAAGACTCGGAATAGGGTCCATCAAAATAGTGGCGTGCAAGTTCTTATAGATTAACTACAATTCCATCTACAATATTTGTTAGATCTCTGTCTTTTAGATTAAAGAAGCGCACAAATGATTTGTAATAATATTCACTAATATTAGGATTTACCGCAAGATCCATGGAGGGAAAGCCTAGAATAGCACCAAAATTTTCCAGTAAAGGAATAATTTCATCATAGCCTAATCTAAAGCAATGTGTGTCTTAATCCAAATATTATAAGGCGGTATGAATAAAATTTATATCTAAATCTACCCCCTTAATACCATAAATATCTCCCATATGGAAAAAAACAAGCTCTTTTCTCTCCCTAGCAGTCAAAGAACGACACCACCACGAGCAAAATCACTTAAACCCTTAGACATGATTGCTTAAAGAGATTTAAAGCTATAACTATTATTTTAATAATCTGTTTGAAATATACAAAATTGGGCAGATTTTGGGGCTATTTATGGACAAAACTGGTGCAGTTTGTTTTCCGAAAGGATTCGGAGAAAAAGAGTATGTCGCCAGACGCAAGGATAGCGTTTGGCGATGAGGCTTGTCGCCTGGCAACGACATCAGCGTCTGACGACGACGCCAGCGCCCGGCGACAGATAGTCAGTTTGACGCCATTTTAGTCGCGCTATGCAAAACATATGTTTTCTTTTATTAGGACTCGATTTTGGCATTGACTTTATGTTTTTCAACTTCTTTCTAACATTTTAGGCTTATGTTAGTCAAAATTTTTTTTTTATTTTTTCTTTTAGGGAGAGAAAGTCGGATACCCTCTATTAATAATAAAAATGACGGAAAATTTTTTCGCAAAAATTAGTCACAATTTTTCGCACACACTCACATGCACATGAAATATAAAATAAAATGCAAAGATAAAATAAGCATAATAAAGTTTTACATACAATGTGTCTAATGAAGATGTCATATAATACAAATTAGCAAAGTCCTATAGGTCAAATAAAATAAGCAGAGGTACAGCTGTGGTGCCGGAGGACGTAAATGAGGAGGCACTCCCAAAGTCTCAAAGAACAAGGTAGATTGTGGAGTATGCCCCTCACCGGCCCCAGGAACGCCAAGAGTCGGGATTCATAGAGTAGGGCCAACCTATCCAGGTTCACTCCGGAGCTTAATAGCCAACGGCTGAGGCTACGGTGGCTGCTGCGACAACGAGCCAACCTTGTACGTCCCACCACCGCCTAAAGGAGTTGATGGCATGCCTCCATGGCCCGCTGACCTAGCATGTGCACCCTCAGATGAAGAGCCTGAACCCTCTGGTCTCTTAGGTGGAGCCATATCCGATCGGCCACCCTCACCCCTAGAAGAGGTACGATGACGCCTCAAGTCGGATCTCTCTCTCCTTGCCTCAGGTCTCTTTCAGGTATGAGGAGGAATAGACCGTCCCTGCAAAAGTGAGCCATGTCTGATACCAAATGAGTAAATAAAATCATAATATAAGGATAAGAGAAATACCTCTGCTGTGTCGTCATGATGTCAAGAACCTCAATCCCCTTATCTCACCAACTGGTAACGAAAGACGTCCAAACCACTCGCCATTATCGTCACCACCTCGCGAGAGAACTGTCAAGAGACAAGTCTATAGCGATAAAAAATATACATACAAGTAAAAAGGCAAATAAATGACTAACCCAAGTCTGATGACGCGTTATCGACTGCTCGATAAAGCGATGATGCGGAGAAGCTAGAGGAATCATCTCTTCAACAGGGCAATACATCCCCTGATAGGTGATGGACACAGGTGGATCGACAAACTCTGCGTGCGCATCCTATAAGATAAATGGAGTAATTAGTATCTACTTGGGGGCTATACAAGAGACGAATGCGCAAGATAAAGAATACCTCCTCTCCTCCCTCTTGCAAAACAGGTGGTGGAGCCAAAAGCGGCAGCAAGGCCTTTGAGTAGCATAGCTCCGGACGAGCATGCGTCCGCTAAGGCATGCCCTCTAGTGCCCTACTCGCCAAAGTCCTTAACCTCACCTTATCGAATATATGCCGAGGAGGGCGAGCTGGAACAACGAAAGCCTCTGAGGAGTGCTGAATAGCCACTCTCTCGCCAAGATACACCACAGCATCATACGTCCCCTAGAAATAACGACGCTGAGCGATGTATTGCGCAGGAAGCGGAGGAACGTCAAAATCAGCTCATGGCTGAAAATCTACAGCCGGCTCCTACAAAATGCATACTCATAAGATAAATTCCTACTAAAGGTATAAAGAGTGAGTAGCTGAAAAACATACCGAGTGGATTAACTCTCGAGTGCGCCTAAAAGTGACATGTGCACTATGACGACCTCTCCAACTGGCAGCAACAGGGAGCTCGCGAGGTGAAGGTCTAGCCAACGCAAGAGGTGGAAAGTACTTGTAGAACCAGATCTACGAAAATAAAGAAATGTCAACAAATGCTAAAATAGGTCTAGAGCTAACTTTAGAAGAAATAAAGTGTACCTCTACGACTCTCCAAAAGCTTGAAAATGCGATGTCTTCCTCGAAGGAGCTATAACGAATAGCAAGTCACAGTCCGACTACGAAGTCCGCATAGGCCAAGATGGCCCAATCATACGACCCGACTGAAGCAAGGTCATGAACATCAAGCAGGTAGTAGAGTAGCACTCGACTACCTCTATAAGGAGAAAAGGTCCCTAACAATAACCTACGAGCAAAAATGCGCACCCGCAGCTCTGGGGTGGTCGCAGGACCTGAAATGCCGCCACAAGTGTACTCTGGCAAATGCATCTAGAGCTAAGCTGCGTTGGATCAACATGAGCCCAAATAGTGATAGGGCATAACAGCTCCAACACCTCTGAAGAAATGACCGTGATCTCGCTATCAAAAGGAAGCGGGACCGAAATGAACTCCAATCCCGTATTGAGGATGAAGTCAGTCGGGGTAACGGTCATCTCACCCTTAGTAAAGTGAAAAGTGTTGGTGGTGTCCCAAAAGAACTCCACCAAAGCTTGGACCACGAGGTGGCTCTGTCCAAAAGAGTACATAGCCTGAGTGGCTCGCAGCAAAGGAGTCAAGCCACATGAATCCCACAGAAGGCGCAGACCGACGTGGTCGCGAAACTATGTATCGTACAAAGATCCAATGGTCGTGTTGCTAGAACCATGGATACGGACCCTCCCGCTGATAATCACTCGGCGAACGCACTCTGAAATGTGGAACTCTGGCGCGAAGTACAGAGTGTGCTCATCCCACTCTGGATACCTCCCTAGAGAAGAGGAGGTGCCTACGGGATCGTCCTCCTAACGAGCCTCCCTAGAACGAGAACGAGAACCCGAGCCTCGTTTCCTAGCCATGATATATTATGCAATATATCAGAAAATTAAGGTTCGCCTAGCGGCGTGATACTATGTTCGCAAAAACAGAGTGTGTAGTACTAAAATAGAGTACAATTTCAATCCGAGCATAAATAGCAAATTTCAGCAGTCAAACAATTTCTTGCAATATTATGATAAATATTGTGGCAAATTTTGACAAAAATGGCTAGCAAAAACATGAAGAATAGGGTACATTGTTCTCACGAACTTAAGAGGGTCAACAATGGCAAATTGCTCATTTCTTCACCAAATTGAGTAAAACAAATCTGAAAATCCTCTAAACATGATATATAAGCATAACCCAACAATTTCAATGCATAAAATTTGATAAATAAAGCAAATTAAGCATAATTGGGTTCGATTTTTTCGATTACCTACGCGAGAACATATCCGAATTCAGCAAAAATTGAGTTTAGTTTGGGGAAAACTTACATGGATATGGAAAATAGATGAGACAAGCTTTGATTTGTAACAAATTTGAGCGAATTTGGTGGACAAACGAGTGAGAACGGACGATTTGAAGTTTCGAACGAACGCGGATAAGCAGCTGCAACAGCCACGGCAAATGGGGAAAAAAGGGGTTTTATTTCGAAAACCCAACTTTGGCGCCAGGCGACTTGTTCGTCGCCTGGCGCTGGTCTTCGTCGCCAGGCAATAGAGCAAAATATCGGCAACAATGCTTTCCAGCGTGCGCTAGTTCGGCGATAGTACACGTGGCCCTCATAAATGATTATGTGGACCTTATGCAGCAATTTCGGGTTACTTGGTACGCTAGTTAACCCCTATAAGCAATTTGACATGATTAAGTAATCGGCTCGATTACAATCAAAGTAGGTGATCGACCTGATAAAAGATCGTCTCACTTTGCTTAAAGCGCCTAAACATTGGCTCATTGCAAAGTGATCGGGATAGAATAGGTCGTTAAACTACAACCCTAATCAAATTAACAATTTATAAAGCCTAAACCTACACTAAGCTAGTTAGTAGCAAGTAAAGGGTCGAACCACTAGGGAAGCGCGCTAATTCAAAATCTAATATCACTAATGCAAGAGTAAAAAGGGGATAGTTTTGTTGGTTTTGTTGATTGGAACACTAAAACTACAAGTGAGCAAGAAAATGATGATTAAAACCAATAGAAAATGACGATAGGGATTCGGGGGTTTCAAACATGCATTAGAAAGAGGGGAACAATGATAGTTATCATGATGAACATGCCAAAGAACACAAGATTCTACCTAAACAATCCATTCTCATGCAATAGTCTAGGCAAATCAATGAAAGAAGCTTATGCTAATTAGGATCATTCTCATGCATCCTATTAGACACAAGCAAATCAAGAGAATAAAGAAGCACAATACATGAAACTCCATTTTAACAACCCATTCTCATGCAATCATTAAAATAGAGGTGATCTTAATCTAGTTCAAATCATTTTCATGCATTTAAACTAGGAGGCAATCAAATAAAGTGCAACAATAATCAAATAAGGCATGTAATCAATCTAACTATCATCATTCATCCATCATTCAATACGTATCTTCCACCCCCTTCCCCTAGCTAATAGTTTAGCTTAGAGAAGGGGGATTAAACATAATATCAAAACTAGAAATAAACACAAGAAACTCCAAACAAAACATGATTGAAATATATGAAATCAATAATAACTAGATAAACTAATAAGATAGACAAGAATAAGAAACAATAAAACAAATAAATAATATTAAAGGAAAGGAGAAGAGATTAATAAAGAAAGGATTGAAGAAAGATGAAAACTTGGAAACTTGCTTGATTGATGGAAGATTAAAGCTTTAGCAAAGTTGAATACAATAAAGGAAGCTTGAATAACAATATATTTTCTCACTCTAGATTAGGCTAATGTTTTATGGAATTAGTACTAAGTGTCCCTCAATTACAAAGAGTCCCGTCTATATATATGTGGCTTCACCCAAAAGAAAGAGACTTGGATAACAAGGCGCAAAAAAATCGTAAACCCAGCCGTGCGCGCCCGCACAGATGAGCTGCGCGCCGGCACACAATGTTTGTGCGCCCTCTCAGCGTAGCGCGCGGCCGCAACTTTGAGGGTACGGGGAAAATGAGCGCGCCTGCACATTAGTCATGCGCGCCCGCGCATCGGTGCGTGCACCCGCACACGAGTCGCGCAAACTCTCTAGTTTTGCTCTGTTTCTTCAGTTTGGTTTTGCGGGTTCTGACAGGGCTGCGCGCCCGCACATCCTCACATGTGTGCCCGCACAGAAGCCGCACAGTACCCCGCGCACAATAGATAGCTTAGCTTCTTGATATCCTCTTTTTTTCGGCACATAATACCTAAAAAACCAAAGCATGGAGATCAAAATAAAAACAAAGCGAGAAGACTAAGAGAAGGGAAGATAAGGGAGAAAAGGAAAAAGGAAGCAAAACTAATTAAAAATGCTTAAAAAAAGGGCCAAAAAAGCGCAAATGAGGGGAAAATCCTTAGAGAAAAAGGATAAAAGAGCGGCATAAATGCCACTTATCAAAATCCCCCACACTTGCCTCTTGCTTGTCCTCAAGCAAGGAAAACCGGAACGAAAAGACAAACACAACAAACATAACATGACAAGGTTTTCGCAAAACCAATCAAACCTCAAGGTAATGGAATGCTCAATTTGGACTTATTTGCAAATAAATGCACCAAAGAATACTTATCTTTCTCAATTCAAGGAGGGAAGGCACGTTCCAAGATGTTCAAGGTTGAAAAAGACAAACCTAAGCTAAGCGTAGAGAACTAATGATTTCATTCTCCGCCCTAGCCCCAACCAAGACGGTCCGCGTTCTCTCTACTAGCTTCAATTCATCCCCTAGCTTGCTTCTCATGGTTCCTCGAGGGAACCGGAAAAAGAAAATTTTATGTGGAGTCATAAGGTCATCCCGACATCTCAGCTATGCATACTCTCTCTCTAGGGATGAAATCTATCTCCCTCCATCGTTCTTTGACCACGCCCCTCTAGAATCCAAGGGTCTTAAGTAGGGTTGTAATGTCATGGCTAGGGGTTATGGTTGGGAAACAATTTGAA
Source organism: Chenopodium album (assembly GCF_948465745.1). Taxonomy (NCBI): domain Eukaryota; kingdom Viridiplantae; phylum Streptophyta; class Magnoliopsida; order Caryophyllales; family Amaranthaceae; genus Chenopodium; species Chenopodium album. The sequence goes on from NC_137836.1 coordinate 35,277,746, forward strand.
AACTTTGGTGGCAATTCCTAAGTGAAGCGTAAGAGTGGCCATCTCTCAAGAACATCCTAAGAATTGAACCTATTCTTCAAACTCACAACCTTTCAAAACAAACCCACCACATTACTTCAATCTTTTTCATTTTTTTCATTTTTTTTTTTGTTTCGAGTCCTTTCAACTTTCTTGCCAAGCCTTTTTGTGTACTCTTTTCATGAATAGCCTTTCAAAACCTTATTTGAATCAAATTACACAACTTTCTTGCTTAATTTCAACATTATCAAACTCGAACCTCACAAGCCAATGCTTCACTAACTTCAAGGGTTGGTAGAACATAGGCCGATAGGTTTGTAATATGGCTAAGTCAAGAAAGGGTAAATAAGGCTCAAATTGGTTAGCAAGAGGGTGAATGTAAAAATGAAAACCAAATTTGTAACAAAACACAAAGAAAACAAAGAAAAATGAGAAGAAATGCCCTCTTCTTCCTCTAGAGTTATATGGTCACGATCTTGGGAGCTAGACGCCAACACAAAGATAAAGACATGCATAGTTAAGGATCCTAAGTGCCGCTCACAAGAATGATGAAGGCTAGAACAAAAGACGCTCACACGGGGTAAGAAATATAGCAAATACTAACCAAGGGAATCCTATCCACCATAGAGAGCAACACCATCTTACCACTTTCCCTTGAGCTAAGGGTTCAAACGTCCTCAAAAGTTCTAAATCGGGCTACCTTAGCTTACAATGTGTCTAACTCAACCCAAAGCATTCTCAAACCGTGCAAACCCTCATCAATTAGGAAGATAAGCATTCAAAGACACATCAAGGCAAACCAATCCAAAAGAGTGAGCAAATTACACATCAAAAATCATTTCAAATTGTCATAATTATGCTTGTAACACAAAAAGGGAAAAACAAAACAAAAGAAAGAGGAAGAAATCAAAAAGGTTCACATACGAGGCATATAATTCAATTAAATCCCAATCGTCATACAAGTGATCGTTCGATAACAACATCAACGATCCCAGGTTCCATAGAACCAAAAGCAAACATCCTCAAACCATTCAACTTCTTCCTAAGCTAAACCTAAGCTAAACACCCAAGGAAAAAGAAAATAAAAGAGAGGAAAGGTCTCACCAAATGCCGCTTGAAATGAAGACAAGATAAATTATGCAATCTCACCGAGGGAGCTCGAATTGCCCTTTGACTTCCTTTATCTCCATTTCCAAGCTTCAAAAGTAAGCCAAAATGAAAGAAACTACTGAGAAGAAACAAAAATAAAATAAAAAGTTAAAAGTCAAAGAAAGAAACTAAGAATTTAAACAAAATGAAGAAATGGAAATAAAATAAAATAAACTAAAAGAAATTTGGATTAAGGGAAGTTTGGACTATCGGGAGTTCGGATTTTTCCTCATGGGAGCACCATCACCTACACAAACACTTGAAAATTCATTAGCAAACACTTATCAAAATCACCCAAGGACATAATCATCACAATAAAGCAGATAAATCAACATCAAGACATGATAAAGCCAACCGAACCACGAGAGCTATATGAAATCCCCCCCACACTAGCATGAAGACAAGCCTTCCCCCACACTATCAAAGAAAACATCCCTTTGTGTTGTTAGGTTTTGATGATAGATAACAAATGATGATTATCTAACTAATATGTGTATTGAGATGAGCATGAACAGGCCATGAAGCATGAAGAATGTTGATTACAAATTAGATCATTATTGAAGATTACAAAGTATGAATCGTGCTTGAGTTCCTCAAAGGAACACAAGAAGAAGAGTTCCTTAAGGAAACATAAAGAGAAGAAGAGTTCCTCGGGGGAACACAAAAAGAAGAGTTCCTCAAGGGAACACAAAGAGAAGAAGTCTAAATGTTCAAACGTTCTTTTAGGCTTTATATGCAGATCCTAAGAAGCACTAGAAGTCGGTTCTTCGACAAAAGGAACAAGCAGTAGTTCCTCAATGGAACAAACAAAGTGAAGTTCCTTTGAAGGAACTAGAAGCTTTGGAGTAGAAGCTTCATCAGAGAAACATGAAGACGACAGAAAAATAGGAGTATATTTTTCTAAGAATCATGTAAGTATGTTGGACAAGAGAAATTGTTTGGAACAAGCCTAAGGAACTAAATTGGAGCTTTAGTCTAGAAGGAACTGAGTCTGACAGCTTGGAAGGAACTAGGTGACCAGTCAGTTCCTTATGAGTAAGTTAAAGAAAAATAAGTAACGTTCTTTTAATGAATGAGTTTATATTTAGTTATTTTTCTTTAAAAAGATAAAGTTTTTAAATGTGATAAAATTAGTCTTCGAAAAAGATTTTTACTGTTTTTGGAAAATAAATCTTTGATATTATTTTACAAAAAGATTTTATTTTTGGAAAATAAATATCTTAAATATTATTTTACAAAAATATCTTTTTCATCAAATAAGATTTTAACTGCTTACTTTATCTTCTCTCCAAGAAATCTGTTTTTCCTGATTTTACTCCACGTTCAACGTAGTGCATAAGACTTTGACTACCACGTTATCACGTTTCTCTACTGCCCAAGTAATTGGCAGTTACCTAAAAATAAGGGAACTTATTGTTAGTGGAGGATTTAGTGGGAGTAGTGGTCAATTCTTATGCATGCTATAAAAGGAGAGTTAAGTTTTAGTTTCAATTTGTCTGACTTTAGTGAGTCATTCCAAATTAGCGTATATCTCAAGTGGAAGAGCAGCAGAAATGAATTATATTTTCTCTCCAGGTTTTTGAGTCAGTTCCTCTAGGTTCCAAGTTCCTTACATATCTCAAAGTGTCCAACATATTAGTTTTATACATTATATCTTTTATATGTATTTGAGATTTGTTTAAGGGTTTGAGTGAACTCTTGTAATGGGGAATTAATAAGGGTTTGAGTGAACTCTTGTAATGGGGAATTAATAAGGGTTTGAGTGAACTCTTGTATTGGGGTGAGAACTTGAGTGAGTTCTTTGTATGTAGAGAAGGCTTTGAGTGAAGCTTGAGAGAAAGAGAAAGAGTAAGGTTTTGAGTGAAGTCTTGAGTGAGAAGAGAGGTCTTTGAGGGAAGATTTCGAGCTGCAACTATTAGAGGGAATAGTTGTTGGGGATATTTGTTCGTTGAGGAACTCGGTAGAGGCTCAAGTTCCTCATAGGTTGTAACAGAGTCGTTGGCCTATTTTAGTGGAATGTTTTGAATCAAAATCCCTTTGGGTCGAGGTTTTTCACTTCCTATTTGGCCTAGGAAGTTTTCCTCATAAAATCTCTCTTGCACTATTTCTCTATTGCGTTAAGTTTCTTTTAACTCCGCAAAAAGTTACTAGCAATCTCCATACTACAATTCACCCCCCCCTCTTGTAGTATTTCATCTAAATAACACTTTGCCTCTTACACACACCCCCACACTAAAACAATGCACCGTCCGCGGTGCGCCAAATTAAAAACATAGGGAGGGGACAAAGGAGAGAAATAAAGAACAAGGGGGGCTAGTGGCCACTAGGGCCAGCTTCGTCAGCACCTCCATCATCCTCGGTGTCATAAGAGAAACCGTCCGGAGGGATGCCGTGTGGGTCCCAACCACCGCAGTAACTCGGAGGCCAACCATAGTGACCTCGGAAGAGGTCTTGTTGCCATTGAGGCAACGGGTCGAAAGGGGCGGGAAGCTGAAGAGGGGATGGGTGGGTAGGGTCGACATATGGATCGTTGGGGTCACCCCGAAAATCGCTCCCCCCAAGAGCACGATAATCGTAACCGGTTTCCGTCGGGTAGTCTACCCGGGGAACACCGTGGGAGGAGGGCCCTTACCAAAAGGGCCAAGTAGGTTGTGATCCCTGCCACCGAGGGACCGACCCTTGTTGGGGTGGCCAATGGGGGTAGTTTACCGGGGGGGTGATCTCACCCCTATCCACGGCCGCACCATAAAGAGCTTGGGTTTGCAAAAACATACCCTGCTGGTTCTCCATTAAGCTATGCATGCCAAGTTGCATGCTCATCCTTTGTTGCTCAAGGCTTCTCATGCCTTGATGATGTTGCTGATGATGCTGTTGTTGTTGTTGTTGTTGCTGCTGCTGTTGTTGTTGCTGTTGTTGTTGTTGCTGCTGTTGTTGCTGTTGGCCGACTTCCATATTCCTTAAGCCACCCAGAGCTGTGGGTATCACACCATTATCTCTCGGAATCTTCCATAAATTCCTTGCATTTCGCTCCAGGGATGTACGGCTGGGGTATGGAAAGATACAATGGTGCTCTCTGTCAACTATCCAGTCATGAAAATTGTTGGCATCTGAAGTTCCTTGGAGGAACCCCGACCTTCTCATCTACTGAATGTTGATAAATAGATCTTTGTCGGCCTCCACTTGAGTGCACGAGGGGAAGAAGCGTTCACAGTTGAGCTTCTTCGCAATCCTGGTAATCATCCCACCGAGGGAAATTTTTCCTGTCTTGTGGCCCGATTTGATTGCCTCGCAGCACAAGACGAACCAATACCCCATATTGAGCCGCCCTTTCAATTCTTCCCTAGTGGCTACCCACAAAGTAAATAGCTCCTCATGAGAGAGCTTGCTCAAATCCTGCTTGCTAAACACCGCAAACCCCAGAATGCGGTGTAGAATACGGAGCACATGGTGGATTATATGGTTGGCCACCGAATACCGGGTGTTGAATTCATCATAGTCGGTAATCGTTTGCCACCATCTAAATGCATCATACTCAGGGAACAAGCTCAACGAAGGGGCAAGGAGGTCCGCCTCGGGGTTTAGATCCAACAAAACAATAAGATCACTCAGAGTCATAGATTGCTGGTTGTTGAACAATTGAAAGGAAATCTGGAAGTCGTTCCCAAGAGGCTCTTTTTCAAAAGAGGCCAAGAATTCGAAAGTTGGCTCCTTATAAGTTCGATATTGATGTTTGATGAACTCGTTCATCCCCAAGTTTTCAAGGAGCGACCTTATATCGTCGTCAATCCCTAAAGCTCTCATGGAGCGTTGATCATAGTGTCGGGAGGGATTTAACTTTCGGCCATGAAGGTCGTTGAAGAACGTAGTATGGACCTTGTTCGAAAATCTCAATCTAGAGGGAAAATTAGGTCCTTGAGCCTGAGTTTGTTGGGTACTTGGTTCTTCAACCGTTAACCTGGGTTCCTTTCTACTCCTTCTTTTGCTCATTATGTTCAACCAACACAAAAAACCCAACCAAAAGGAGAACTAACTTCGAACTTAACCAACAATTGGAAAACGACAACAACAACTCAAGTCTCAACAATCTGCAAAAGGGTTAGTGCTAACAACTAACCATACAAATATAACGCCGAAGACAACAAGAATCAACAACAAAGCAGTCAATCAAAACACATTATGATAGCAAGCAATTCTCATGAAATAAGTTGCATTATTAACAATTTAATCACCAAATTCTCAACTTAGTTTCATGAAAATGGCTTCAAAAACAATAGTATGAACAACAATGTCCCCACATTCACCAAATTTCACACTAATAACCAACCAATCCCTCACAAAGAAAACCAAAACCACATGCAATTCACTCAAGCTAATTCATGTTTAATAACTAAAAATTTTGCATAAATAATTGAAATTAAGTAATAAAATAGCAAAATTTAGAGTTATACCACCTTGTAGAAGATTGAACACCACCAAGAGCCTCCAAGAACACCACCTTCAATGAAGCTTGCAAACCATGAAAATGGAAGATTTTTGGGTATTTTGGAGAGAGAAAGTGGGTGAATTTGTGAGTGAAGTGAAAGTTTTTTATGGATTTGAAAGAAAATCAATGGAATTTGTGAAAAATGGGTGAGATTTGAAGGTTAGGGTTTGGGTTTGTGAGGAGAGAGAAAAGAGCATGAAAATGGGGTTTCGAAAATATGAGAAAGAAATCGGGGAGAAAAGGGTTAAAAACCCGATTTTCCTGCTCTGCGCGCCCGCACAGTTGAGATGCGCGCCCGCACAGAGGTCGCACACTAGGCCGCGCAAACTCTTTGCCTCGAGCTTCAATCTTTGATAAATTTTGTGCGGGTTCTGATAGTGAACGCGCGCCCGCACAGCCTCACATGTGCGCCCACACATATGGCGCACAACAAGTCGCGCAAACTTCCTGACTCGAGCTTCAATTTGAGATAAAATCTGTGCGGGTTCTGACAGTGCCTGCGCGCCCGCACAGGTCACACAGCGCGCCCACACAGATAGTACGCACATGGTCGCATAGAGTAGTTTTGATTTTTCCTCACATCTTCGAAATAGAAAATCTTTGTTCCTTCGTCATCCAAACACCTATTAACCAAAAAGGTGAAAAAAAGAAATCAAATTCAAATTCAAATTCAAAAAGGAGAAAGTGAAATCAGAATATTCAAAAAAAAAAAAAAAAGGTTTAGAAAGGAGTTAGAAACTCGGGTTGCCGCCCAAGAAGCGCTTCTTTATGAGGTCACTAGCTTGACCATGAGAAAAATACTTCAAGTGGGAGGCTTGGGATCCAAAGGATCAAGCAATATACATTCGATGATACCAACTTCTTCCTTGCAAAAGTAATGCTTTAGACGATGACCATTAACCATGAACTTGTTACCATCCGCATCTAACTCAAAGGAGCCATAAGGGGTAGTCTTTGAAATCACAAAAGGACCCGACCACTTTGACTTGAGTTTACTCGGAAACAAACGAAGCCTTGAGTTGAAAAGCAAAACCTTGTCTCCAACCTTAAAGTTTTTGTTTCGAATATGTTGGTCATGCCACTTTTTGGTCTTCTCCTTATATAACCTTGAGCTCTCATAAGCATCATCTCTAAGCTCTTCAAGTTCATTGAGCTTCAACAATCTCTTCTCACCGGCAAAACGATAAATCCATATTGAGCTCTTTGATAGCCCACCAAGCCTTGTACTCCAACTCAACCGGCAAGTGACAAGCCTTGCCATAGACCAACCTATAAGGGGTTGTGCCTATTGGAGTCTTGTACACCGTCCTAAGAGCCCATAGCGTGTCATCAAGTTTGAGAGACCAATCTTTCCTTGATTTGTTCACCATCCTTTCAAGAAGATTTTTGATTTCACGATTCAAGACCTCCACTTGTCCTTGAGTTTGAGGGTGGTAAGGTAATTCAACCTTGTGATGAACGTCATACCTCTTGAGAAGAGCTTCAAATTGCTTTTTGGCGAAATGGGAGCCTCCATCACTAATTAGTACCCTCGGAACTCCAAACCTAGGAAAGATGATCTTCTTTAGGAGCTAAAGCACAACCTTGTGATCATTGGTAGGTGAGGGTATGGCTTCAATCCATTTTGTCACATAATCGATCGCTACCAAGATATATAGATTCCCACTAGAAGAAACGAAAGGTCCCATGAAATCTACTCCCCAAACATCAAAGGGTTCCACTTTTAGAATGTTTTGTTGGGGCATTTCGTCCCTCTTGGTAATGCCTCCGCTCCTTTGACATCTATCACATTGCGCAACAAATTGGTGGGCATCTCTATGCATTGTCGGCCACCACAATAAGGATTGAGAGATTTTTGCCACTGTTTTGTCAACACCACCATGTCCTCCACATGGTAGTGAGTGGCAATGCTCAAGAACTCCTTGGATTTCAGTATCTGGAACGCACTTCCGATAAAGGCCATCTCCACATTGCTTGAATAGGTATGGGTCATTCCAAAAGTATCTTCTCACCTCCTTGAAAAACTTCATCTTTTGTTGAGAAGAGTACTCCGGGGGAACGACTCCACACGCAAGATAGTTGGCTATATCCGCGTACCAAGGGGTAGAAGTTTACACCAAAGCCATGAGAGCCTCGAATTCTATCTCATCATTAATCGGTACATCCTCCTTGTTCTCAAATGGTAGCCTAGACAAATGATCCGCTACATAGTTCTCCGCTCCCTTCTTATCCCTCATTTCCATGTGAAAGTCTTGGAGAGAGAGAACCCAACGGATCAAGCGAGGCTTTGCTTCTTTCTTGGTCATGAGATACCGCACCGCGATGTGATCCGTGTACACGATAACTTATGAGCATATGAGATAGGACCGAAACTTATCGAATGCAAACACTACCGCCAACATCTCTTTCTCTGTTGTTGTGTAATTCCTTTGAGCCTCATTTAGAGTTCGACTTGCGTAATAGATGACACATGATTTTCCTTGTTTCTTTTGACCAAGAACGACACCTACTGCAAAGTCACTAGCATCTCACATTAGCTCAAAAGTCAAGCTCCAATCCGGAGCTTGCACAACGGGAGAAGAAATGAGAGCTTCCTTGAGCTTACGAAACGCCTCAAGGCAAGCCTCATTAAAGTAAAAAACAACCACTTTTTTGAGTAGTTCGGTCAAGGGTTTGGCGATTGAAGAAAAATCTTTGATAAACCTCCGGTAAAAACCGGCATGCCCAAGAAAAGCCCGTACCCCCGTGATGGAAGTAGGAGGGGGCAACTTTTCAATCGCCGAAACCTTGGCCGGATCTACTTCAATGCCATTTTTTGAAACCTTATGGCCGAGGACAATGCCCTCCTCAACCATAAAATGACACTTTTCCCAATTTAAAACCAAACTCATCTCTTGACACCTTTTCAAAACTTTTTCAAGGTTAAAAAGACAAGTGTCAAAAGACGAGCCACCAACACTAAAATCATCCATGAAAACCTCAATTTCTTTTTCAAGCATCTCAGAGAAAATGGAAGTCATGCATCTTTGAAAAGTAGAGGGAGCATTGCATAATCCGAATGGCATTCTTCGGTATGCAAATGTCCCATATGGACATGTGAAAGTAGTTTTCTCTTGATCACTTGGATGGATAGGGATTTGGAAAATTCCGGAATACCCATCCAAAAAACAAAAGAAAGCATGGTTAGAAAGCCTTTCAAGCATTTGGTCCATGAAAGGGAGAGGAAAATGATCTTTCTTGGTGTTTTTGTTCAATCTCCTATAATCAATGCACATTCTCCACCCGGTCACCGTCCGGGTGGAGATTTCCTCTCCCTTTTCATCCTTGATTATGGTCATTCCACCCTTCTTTGGAACCACATGAACCGGGCTAACCCATTTGCTATCGGAGATAGCATAGATGATTCCCGCTTCACGTACTTTCAAGATTTCTTTCTTCAAAACCTCTTGAAGGTGGGGGTTCAACCTTCTTTGAGGTTTAATGGAGGTGGAATGATCATCCTCATGATGAATACGATGCATGCATAAAGAAGGGTTAATACCTTTAATATCATCAATGCTATACTCTATCACATCCCTATATTTCCTTAAAACATCAAGAAGTTTTTCCAAATTAAGACCATCTAGGGTAGCATTGACAATAATAGGGTATTTTCCCTCCTTATCAAGAAAAGCATATTTCGAAGAAGGGGGAAGGGGTTTGAGTTCTACCTTGGGAGGAGGCTTAGAACTCTCCTCCAATTTCTCCTCCTTGGACTCAAGCTCGAACTCAACTTGTCGTTCAACTTCCTCCTTTGAGGATTCCTCCATTGCCATGAAAAATTCTTTAGCCTCTTGAGAGTGGAACTCTTCTTTGCATGTAAGGGCTTCAATCATTGGATCTTGAGGCCTCATCATGACCCTCCCCAAACGATCTAGCTCTTCATTCACAACATCAACTCTATAGCATTTTTCAACCATGGGGGTCTTGAGCAACTTCGAAAATTCAAAGACAATTTTTTCATTGGCCACTTCACAAGTGATGGTGTTGTTCTTGCAATTGATGACCGCCCCCAAAGTTTTAAGAGCTTCACGTCCCAAAATCAAAGGAGTGTTAACATCTTCCTCCATATCCATCACTACAAAGTCACAAGGGACGTAGATGTGTTCCACTTGAATTGGAACATCATCAAGTTCTCCACAAGGTAATTTCACCGATCGATCGGCCAATTGAATTGTCTTCCTTGTAGTGATCATCTCAATATTGAGTTTTTGAGCAATGGATAGAGGGATTAAACTAACACTTGCTCCAAGATCGGCTAAGGCGCCCCTAGCTTCCATGTTCCCAATTTTCACCGGCAAAGTGAAACTTCCCGGAACTTTTTCCTTCTTGGGCATCTTATGTTGGACAAGAGAACTCACTTGATGTGGAAGGGTGATAAGCTCATCATTGAGCTTCCTCTTGTTGGTGAGAATATCTTTGAGGAACTTTGAATAAGATGGCATTTGTGTCACAACTTCAAGAAAAGGGAGGTTGATATGCAAATTCTTCATGACACTAAGAAATTTTGTGAACTTGTCATTCAACTTCCTCTCCGCAAGCCGACCGGGAATAGGAACCGGTCCATCAAGATTCCTAGCCTCACTAGGAATTGAAGTTGTCTTCTCATTGTCTATCTTCTTCTTCTCCGAAACTCCTTCTATCTCATCACCATTTTCTTTCTCACCTCCCTTGTTATCATTCACACTCTCCTCTCCTCCCTTCTTTTCCTCACTATCCCCTTCATTTTGTCCTTCATAGGAAGTTCCCGACCTCAATGTGATTGCCTTGCATGTATCGGGTTTTAGATTGTGAGATGGGTTAGGTTGTGGTTGTCCGGGAAGAGTGGATGGTGAATTGAAAGGAGTTCTCTCGGCCAATTGAGCTAGTTGTTAATCAACCATCTTGTTATGGGCTCTTATCTCTTGCATTTGTTGCCCAAAAGATTGCATTTGCGCATGCATGGCTTGGAGGAGTTGAGTTTGAGTTAGCTCCGCTTGAGGTGCTTGTTCTTGATGGTTTCTTTGAGGTGCTTGGGTTTGATTGTTGTATTGGTTGTTCCTTGGATAGCTTCCTCTTGGGTTTTGGAGTTGAGATGGAGGTGGATTTTGATATTGAGGATTGGAGTTATAGGAAGGTTGAGCTTGTTGGTTCCATTGTTGAGGTTGAGGTACAAACCCGGGTGGTGGTTATCTCCAAGCTACTCCACAGCCGCTTCCTCTAAATCCCTCTTGCCTTGTGTTGTATGCCTCTACATGTTCGGGGCTTAAACCCCCACAATAGGATGTATCATGGTTCGTTCCTCCACAATTTTGACAAGCGAAAGAGTTAACTTGAGAAGAGCTTGCTCCACCACTTGAGCTTGCATTCACACTCGTGTTCAATTTGGAAAGCCCTTTTGTTAGTTGATCAATATGATGTTGTAATTGATCAATTTTCTCCAATTCGTAAATACCACCTCTCTTTGGAGCATTTCTTCTTCGGCCCCCCCAAGAGTAATTCTTTGCTACCTCTTCTATTGTGGCTTCAACTTGATTTTGAGGGATTTTGATTAATTAGCCACCTGCCCCCGCATCCAAATTGGCTCTTGACATGGGCTCCAATCCGTCGTAGAAAAACCGCATGAGCAACCCTTGATTGTACTCATGGTGGGGACATGCTTGCACCAACTCTTTGAATCTCTCCCATGCTTCACCAAGACTTTCATCGGCCTCTTGCTCAAATGATTCAATTTTCCTTCTCATTTCGGCGGTCTTCTCTTCGGAGATAAAGTGCTTCAAGAACGCCTTTACAACCTCCCTCCATGTTGTGAGAGAGTTAGGCTTTACCTGCTTTAGCCATTTTTTTGCTCGTCTGGTGAGAAATTTCCGGAAAAGGTGCATACGAATGTAGTCTTGACTCACTTCACTGGTTTGCATCATTGCGCACAATTCAAGGAATCGGTCCAAATGTTCAATAGGGTCCTCACTTGCACTTCTAGAAAATTGCTCCGATTGGACCATTCGAGTATATTGTGGATGGTTTGAGAACTTGGTTTCCGTGACGGGTAGCAAAATCCCTCCCGTGAGCTCATAATCCTCCGGATTTTCGAACTCACGAAACAAGACATCATTCTCTTGTCCCGCCATTGATTCGCGTGGTGAACTTGAAGAGTAAGTATCACTCTCACTATCAACTATATCACCAAAACCTCTTCCCTCGTCTTGATAAAGCCTACGGACTTGTCTGAAGGTTTGGTTGATTTCGTGGTCAATTTGATGTGAGGGTGTTCCTTGAGACCTCCTAAGCATTCACCAAAGCTAAGCAAACAATTAGCAATGACAAGGATGATAAAACAAAAGAAACAAAGAGAAAAGAAAGCAAAATGACTCTAACAAAAGCAATAAATTTCGCTAAACAAGCCGCTTCCTCGGCAACGGCACCAAAATTTGATTGGGATAGAATAGGTCGTTAAACTACCACCCTAATCAAATTAACAATTTATAAAGCCTAAACCTACACTAAGCTAGTTAGTAGCAAGTAAAGGGTCGAACCACTAGGGAAGCACGCTAATTCAAAATCTAATATCACTAATGCAAGAGTAAAAAGGGGATAGTTTTGTTGGTTTTGTTGATTGGAACACTAAAACTACAAGTGAGCAAGAAAATGATGATTAAAACCAATAGAAAATGACGCTAGGGATTCGGGGGTTTCAAACATGCATTAGAAAGAGGGGAACAATGATAGTTATCATGATGAACATGCCAAAGAACACAAGATTCTGCCTAAAAAATCCATTCACATGCAATAGTCTAGACAAATCAATGAAAGAAGTCTATGCTAATTAGGATCATTCTCATGCATCCTATTAGACACAAGCAAATCAAGAGAATAAAGAAGCACAATACATGAAACTCCATTTTAACAACCCATTCTCATGCAATCATTAAAATAGAGGTGATCTTAATCTAGTTCAAATCATTTTCATGCATTTAAACTAGGAGGCAATCAAATAAAGTGCAACAATAATCAAATAAGGCATGTAATCAATCCAACTATCATCATTCATCCATCATTCAATACATATCTTCCACCCCCTTCCCCTAGCTAATAGTTTAGCCTAGAGAAGGGGGATTAAACATAATATCAAAACTAGAAATAAACACAAGAAACTCCAAACAAAACATGATTGAAATATATGAAATCAATAATAGCTAGATAAACTAATAAGATAGACAAGAATAAGAAACAATAAAACAAATAAATAATATTAAAGGAAAGGAGAAGAGATTACTAAAGAAAGGATAGAAGAAAGATGAAAACTTGGATACTTGCTTGATTGATGGAAGATTAAAGCTTGAGCAAAGTTGAATACAATAAAGGAAGCTTGAATAACAATCTATTTTCTCACTCTAGATTAGGCTAATGTTCTATGGTATTAGTACTAAGTGTCACTCTATTACAAAGAGTCTCTTCTATATATATGTGGCTTCACCCAAAAGAAAGAGACTTGGATAACAAGGCGCAAATAAATCGTAAACCTAGCCGTGCGCGCCCGCACAGATGAGCTGCGCGCCCGCAAACAATGTTTGTGCGCCCTCTCAGCGTAGCGCGCAACCACAACTTTGAGGGTACGGGGAAAATGAGCGCGCCTGCACATAAGTCCTGCGCGCCCGCGCATCGGTGCGTGCGCCCGCACACGAGTCGCGCAAACTCTCTGGTTTTGCTCTGTTTCTTCAGTTTGGTTGTGCGGGTTCTGACAGGGCTGCGCGCCCGCACAGCCTCACATGTGCGCCCGCACAGAAGCCGCACAGTACCCCGCGCACAACAGATAGCTTGGCTTATTGATATCCTCTTTCTTTCGGCACATAATACCTACAAAACCAAAGCATGGAGATCAAAATAAAAACAAAGCGAGAAGACTAAGAGAAGGGAAGATAAGGGAGAAAAGGAAAAAGAAGAAAAACTAAGTAAAAATGCTTAGAAAAAAGGGCCAAACAAGCGCAAATGAGGGGAAAATCCTTAGAGAAAAAGGATAAAAGAGTGGCATAAATGCCACTCATCACAAAGGCACTGACATAATGGTTCATAAGCAGGAAAAGTATCGACATAATGGTTCACAAGTAGCAAAATGCGCTGACGTACTTGCACCATGGAAATTTCACCAAATATCACAGTAGCAAAGTTCAAGCGAGCTTTAAGGATCGACAAGCTTTGGTCTTCGGTAACTTTCTTCGGAATATTATCGCAAAGTGAAGATGGCTTCAAGAGGAGTTGTCTTCGACAACATTCTCTAGGATGTGGAAGGTTGTTAGAGAAACTGAGGATGGCTTCAAGAGAGGTTATCTTCGACGGCGTTCCCTAGGATGTGGAAGGTTGTCAGAATCAGAAGGTGGCTTCAAGCAAAGTTATCTTCGATCATATTCCCTAGGATGTGGAAGATGGTCATAAAACAGCGGAAATTAAAGGCAGTTGCAAGTGTAGCAGTCTTCAGGCGGTATCCCCTAGCTTAAGGAAGATCGTCACAAATCGGTTACTACAGAGACATGTGCTTGATGGTGCAAGATACGCGTTTCTTAACTCTCTTATCTGTTTTAACTAATGCTAGTTTGCAGGTATTGGCGTTGCAAGAATGATTTAGGATCGCAGAATGTTCTGAATCATTCTCCATCCCAATATTTACATTGAATTTTGTTTTCGAAACTTAAGTTTCTCTAAACTCAGTCAAAGCTAGTCCAATTTGGTCTGGTCCATGATAAGGGTCCAATAAAAGTGTAGTTGGATTTGGGCTTGAAAAGAGCTTTCCAAAGATATATTACAAGCCCAATTCCGATGAAATATGAAGAAGTTATGGATTAAATTAAATTAGGCCCAATGATTTTAAAGGTGGCCCAATGATCTAGAGGAGGATCTATTAATTATTTTTCTAAAGTGATTAGGATTGATTTTAATCTTCTAGAAGGTTCTTTTTAATTCTAATGAGGTTAGGATTCATAATTGTATTTTAAAGATGTTTTATTTAGAATAAAATATATTAAATGTGATTTTGAAAACTGCTTGGGCGCGTAATTACCTGCAACCGGCTTGTAAGGTAATTACATGTGGAAAAGCGCGTTGAGTTTTGGATCAGCGCGAGATGACAGAGTTGTCGCCAAGCGCAGACCTTCGTTTCTTGGCGACGAGTATGTTGTAAGGAGGGTGATCCCATCGTAGGGGGGGGGGGTCCTTCCTTAGATGCCCATGACCATTTAAAAGCCTAGGACTTTACACTTGTTAAGGTGTAGTAGGATTTGAATTCCTGACTGTTTGGGGGACCTTGAATTAGAATTGATTCTATCATTATGTTTTTTATAAGAAACAAGTAGGAGTCACCAATGAGTTTTAGAAACACTCATAAACCTCATTCATGCCTTTCTTCCATGTGGAGTTCATGGAATAATTAGCACGAATCGTAAGTTTACCCATGCCCAAATTAATCTACATAAACTAGAAATGAGTTCGGGAGCGAGGGTACTAAAATAACATTTCCTTTAGGGGGGGAATCGCTATTCTAGCCCTAGTACGGCCTCTACTAGCTCTTCCTTTTTTACAATTTCTTCACCAAACAATATATGCAACGCGATACCTAAAACTAAGTTAGTTGATTTTATTTTCACACATTAATTCACGTAGGAATTACATTGCAAAGTCATTAGTCTTTATTTTATTAAATTCGTGAATATGACAAAATTAAACAATATTCGTTTTGGCTTATGTGATCAACCAACAATTAATTATTCAATTCTAATCTTATTTAACGCAAGATACTATGTGGAATTGATTAATTAAACCTTTTTAAAGTGATCAAGAAACACTAATTAATTAAAGTTCTTTTAAACAAGAAAATAAAAATGATTTATCTTAGTGCTCGGGAATTTACCACTTTTCTTTACTAGATCTCTGTTTAGAACACTTATGGAATCCTTCTTGTTCGAGAAATTCCACCGTAGTAACAAAATATCAAAGGGGTGAGTGTTTAGGACAAGAGGGATTAGGTAGCACAAGTTCACAAGTTTTTCACCAGAGTTTAGGGTTAATTTTTTGTCTGTTTAAGCCTCTATTTATAGGGAATGAGTAGGTTTAGGGTTTTGAACATTCTAGCGCAGCAGGTGTTGCTTGCAACTACATTAGTTGCGCACGGCCACCCAGCGCAAGTGATTGAGCTGCGCTGCTATAGGCAACACAACTAATTGTCTTGCGCGCGGCTTTATGGCAAGATTCGATTTTTCAATTTTCTAAAATTCTGAATCTCTCACGAGCGCGCGCTGAGTGTCACACGCAACTGAATTAGTTGTGCGCGCTAGCCCAACGCGACTCCTTGAGATGCGCGTGTTATTTTCTGCGGCAACGCTCATTTTGACCTAGGCGCTCCTAAATACGACATTATTGGGTTTTAAGTACGGGCTTAAGCCTAATTATGATCGGATTTAATTAATTGGACTTTATTTGGCTATGTTTCTTGGTTTTGGGTAGTCTTTTGTGTTTTGTGGTTCAACCAGTTGTCCATAAGCATTCTTCACTTTGATCCAACACGAAGATGGTTTTATTTATCGTTATTGCACTTCCTGTCAGGACAGGAGGCCAAAAGTAGGTGTCTACAGTTAGCCCCCACTTGTATCGAGTCTAGAATAGACGATGATCAAAGTAGTCAAGGAAATAAATCCGAGACTCATTCTGCAAAGTTCTAAAAAAGTAGAGAATCTTTCAGAAATTCTAAGGATGTAGAAACGATCCTTGATCCGATAAGTGTATGAAACAAGTAGCTATTAAAGCCAGAAAAAGTTATTTCTAGTCTTAACTCGCTAAAGAATCTAGATTGATCCTTTGCTTTTGTATAACGCTTTTACAAGTAAAGGTGTTCTATCATGAGAAGAGATCAGTTCAAAAAAGCGTAAAAGGGGGGTGATTTCCTCTCAATCATGTCATCATTGGTCTAAAGTCCCTCGATATGTCATTGAAACTTTAGCCTGACTTTAACAAAGTAAAATGATGAAAAAGGTGTTTGCGGCATTCGAGCCTAGACGTTTTTGGCATTCGATCCTAAATGTTTCGGCATTCGAGCATTAATGTTTCGGCATTCGAGCCTCAATGCTTCGACATTCGAGCTTAAATGTTTCGGCATTCGAGCCTAAATGTTTTGGTATTCGAACCGGATGTCCAAAAGATAGAAATACATGTCCCAGGAATGGAGGCATATATCCAAATCTTGTGAGAGAGAAGAAAGTCAACAACTCTCTCAGCAATTTTGTCCACAAGATGAGTACACGTGTCTCAGGACTAGGGGCACGTGACTACATAGGTGCGACATCATCTCGTCGCTCTTTATACAGGGGGTGGACGGACACCCTAACTATTCGGTAAGCTAGTAAGCTCACTAACTACCGTATTTGCTTCTAATCAAGAAGTGTCTGTTCCTAATGGTTCGGCGCGCCTTTTGACTCGTGAGCTAACGTCTAAAGTAATGTAATTCTCTACCTTTTAGTTCGAGAGGTAGATCTCGCAAATCTTGGGATGAAGTGAAATTATACGTAACACCTACGCCATACAATTTTACGTTGTACGATACGCCTTGCATTTTTATGCTACATGATGACACCATCCTTTTTGCTTAGTATGTGAAAATAGAAGAAAAGCCGGACATTTATAACGTTAGTACAGTAAAATGACAAACCTGTCTATGGGAGCTTTTACGTAAAGAACCACTACGGAACGTCGTAAGACACATTTACGAAAAACGTTCAAAACATATGCTTAGGAGGGCACAAAGCACGGTGCGCATGCAAAATGATGCAAAAACTAACAAAGTAGAAAATAAACTGCAAAATGCAAAGCAATTAAAAGATTTTGATAATTTGTGCGCCATAACGTCTAATAACGAGCCAAAACTGTTGAAAAATGATCAAACAGATCAAAATCTTGATACCGGTTATTTTAGTGAACAGTATCCGCGTGCAACTCAGTAGGTCACGCTGGCCAGGCGCACGCATCGTTCTGAGTTGCGCTGGTCTGTCACACGCAACTGATTCTGTAACACCCCGTTCTTTTCGAACTGGAAGCGTTAGCGGAATTAAGCCTGGACGGGAGGCTACTTAACTTTGATTAGAAAAAGTCAAGCTTCACCTAGGTCTAAAGGTCAAATTTAACTCATTCAGACATCCAAATTTAGTTGTTTAAGCTAACCACAAAGTAAGTGAACAGAAGAAAATAACAAACGAAAATAAACATACACCAATCAGTTACATTCAAAAGCCAAGGGCAGAACAACCCTTATCGGCCAAACAAAAACCAACTAAACCAAATTCAAATTACTTAAACAATCAGCTAACAACAAAAGGCATACAAGCCTAAAAGTTAGGTTCTAACTGTCAATCCCCAACCCATCATCACAGAGATCAAATAAATATAATAAATGAAACCTACAAATTATAACAACGTTCCACAATCAGTGGGGAGCAACTGACAGTTTTCCCTTAAATCAGAAATAAAATATTTTAGACTTAAATTAACAGAAAGAAACCACAACCACAAACAACTTGAAAACTTAAATGAAATCACTTAAAACCATCAAACCATATAAACAATGAAATATTTCAATAAAATTTAAAACAGGAATAATCTAATAGTATAAACCTTTCAAACTCAAAACCCTTAAAACAGTAGAACTAGCATGGAGGGAACGCTAGTGGCCTCGCAATCCACTTCCTATGGTTTGTCAAGACGAACCCCCAGTCATCTCGCATAGACCGTGTCTAAGATTGGCCAACTCTCGGCTATAGGTAGATGCCTATAAGGTCTTACACACCCCCGGACGACAAAAATTAACCCAGGTTGAGCTACCAAAGACTCGCAATCCATGTAGTTAGGATGTTCATTAACCATTGGGAAGTAACTCGGCCTCACACCCGACTATCGCCCCACACACAGTTCAAAAACCACTTAAAATACTTAATATAATATATTTCTCTCAAAAATTTGCAGAGAAGCCAAACATGATCTTACACTCAATTCAAACAGCATAAGAAAATTATATTTCTTAAATTCAATTGAAACTCCATTTCAAAAAACACTTCAACATAAAAAATCACAAAAGGTATCGTCTGAGTTTTGGAATATAATAAATTATCGGAGTTCAACAATTAAGTGCATTCACAACTCTTGGCGAAAGACAATGTAATCCTTCTCTAACGCATTATGAGGTCGACAATACAATTACATCCAAAACATATTCAAATACACATCCAAATATTATACTTTAGGGGTTTATAATACCAAAAAATTTATTAAAAATATAAATTCAACTAACATATTATAGTTATAATAAAAATACCATAAATTCATTTTATAAAACAACAAATCCAAACTAGAATTTCATGAAACAACCAAAACAGGACAGCAACAGGTAACTCCGAAAATCATCCTAAAAACCAACCAAACATGCTTCAAATGAAAAATAAAAATTAGGGTACATACACATACTCAATAGGCAACATATAAACTCAATTTGGACCCAAAAATCATGACCTAACATGCTTAAATAAAATTACTAACACAACAGCCCCTAGTTTATTTACAGCAGCACCATTCACACAAATCACCCCAAAGACCCACCTTAAACATGAAACTAAGCTTAGCCCATTGTAGTACACACTCTAAGAACATAATAGAACCGAATAAGCTTGAGTTTAAGCATGAAAATTAAGCAAAACATATATATAACCACCTCTATTTATGTGATACATGAACTGATGTGGCAGCAGCGCGTATGTGTAACAATATCACTTAAAAACCAACCAAAGCTCATAAATTTAACTTAGCCCATCACTATACAATACCATAAAACATAGTAGGACATAGTTGGCAAAAGTTTGAACATAAAAATTAAGCAATTCACATCCTAATTTTCTATTTTCATACAGCTCCCAAACCTGAACATACAGCAGTACTCAACCTCAATTTTGGGCATGAAATCATACCAAAACTTTCCACTAAACATGATTCTATAAATTAGGGATGTTCCTAACATGTTAATAACAATAGTAGGGCATAAATCATGGTAAAACCATCCATAAACATGTTGTAAACAACTCAAACATGGCAGCACTTATAATCTGATTTTTATGCCTTAAAAATCATATAAAAACCTAATAAGAACATCATGGTAATATCATACAATAATTAGGTATTTATATCAAACAAATACAAACATGAAAAACATGATATAAACCCATAAAACTCATTCAAATTCGCACAGAATTCTGCCATAAACCCATGAATGAAAATCAGAAAAATAACCCAAACCTTAATCATGATTTCTAACCTATTAATCCAACCCTAAAACCCAACATTTCAAATCAAAAGGAGAAAGGCTAGTTACCTTGATGAATAAAACACCAAAAATTAGAACAAAAGGAGGACAAGAACCACTTAAACCACCATGGCATCCATGCTTTGAACACACCCTAATCTGCCCCCTTGAATGCCTTTGTTTTCCACTCTTCAATGGAGGAAACCATGCACGTCCCTTTGAGACTTGATGGAAAAAATTAGGACTTGGTTTTACCCTTGATTTAGCCCTTGAAAGCCACGAAAATTGAAGGGAAAAGGAAGAGATGTGCAGTGTGAAAGCTGAAGATGAAAACTGATGAATTCTAGGGGGAAAGTTAATTAGGTGTAACTAAGAAAGTGACCTATGTGCCTACCTTGTCGGATCCCAAACCTATATTCCAAAGATTTTTTGGTTTGTCTGACAATGATATGACTTACATTGGAACTGAAGAAGGCGTGAATTTGATCCAATTTATTGAACACTTCGTCACCCCTCGTGACAACATGACTAAATAACTCTTTAAAATTCGTGCTTTATGCTATTGTCTTGTTGTTAGTTGTTTACTTAGGACAGGTAAAGAGTATGGAGATTATTCCATGGTGTCTATAGCATAGAAAATAGAGGGATGTCATTCACCCGCCCCGTTGGCTTTGGCGGAAACCGTTCTATGCTTGAATCGCCTTAGAGGAGACCCTAACAAAAACGGTTTAACGGGAAGTCCACTCCTATTACATGTATGCTTTTGTTTTGTTTTGTTTTTTTTTTTCGTCGTATAGCAAAGCAAGCTCTGAAGTTACGTTGGCTTGACCAGCGCAATCTTATGCGATGCGCGCGAATGGCGCGTGCAACTAATTTTGATGCTCGCGCCACTTGCTTGTGTAAAATCGCAATTAATTTTTCTCTTTTTTTCAAATTTGGCTCATGGAGCGTTTGCGAATTGTTGATCAGCCTCAAAACCTTGAGGCTAATGGAGTAAGGACATTCCCTAGACGTCGAATTCTCTACAAGCACAAGAATGAAGAAGAATGGACGTCGTTTTCTGTCACGGGGTTCTTAACATACGCTTTGTAATTCCTTGGTGGAACATAAGTAGTATGGTTGGAAATAATTTTAATTACCCTTATATTAGGCTTCTAGGCCTATCTTGTACTACCTTTATCTTTCCTTGCAGGGTGATGAGACAGTACGGGATGAAACAAATTATTCCCCCGCAAGATTGTGATGCCCCTAACTAAGCTTCCTCTTTAAGGGACTAAGATGTGATCTTTAAACCCAAATGAATTGCTCGCTGGATGGAATATTGGTCAAGTCTCCCTAGATGGGTAGTACAAAATCCTATTGCGAGTATTGTATTATCTTCCTTTTACAAGGCTTGGATGAATGCGGCAGATAAGGGCGAATTGAACAACGCTGGATCACAACATCAAGCCGCCACGGCGCACAATCCACTTAATCCTTTGATGCATTTAGCCACCACTACTCCTCCTAGTTGTCAAAATAAAGGAGTGAAAAGAAAATTGAACATCTCATCTCCTATGGCTCGTTCGAAAATACCAAAGAGAATGGCTCCTCCTAAACATGCGCAACAAGGGGTGAAAAATTAAAGAACCTTCACCAAATACTCGTAAGAAGGCTCCAATTGTTAATGGAAAAGGAAAACAGGTTGCAAAGGCCCCAATCCCTAAATTGAAGAACAACGTTTTGGTGAAAAAGAAGAATGAAGGGGAAAGATCTAAGGTTTCTGAAAATACTGCGATGGAAACTATTCCTCCATCATCTGTGACAATCGAGGACATAGTAAAACCTTAGAGTGTTACACAATTTTGTCCTTAGTTTAATTTGAATAAAGTGTAATCACTACTATGTTTTTTTTATTATTATTTATCATCTAGTTCAATAATGTCTCTAATTTTGAATTTTGAATGAAATAAAATGAGCTTTATATATTTTTTTTATATTGATATGACCGAATCATAAAGATTGCCTACGTATTTGTATTACGAAATCAGGTCTTTGCGTAGTTCTTTGCAATTATTATATATTTTTTTATTTTTCTTTAACTCTTATGTAGAAATTTAATGGAAAAATTAATCAAACTTTGTTAGACAAAGCTTAAATCAAAGTTTAATTTGTTTTATTTTCCGAGTATATTTTATTTTCGAGAAACACCCTCTTTTTATCGCAAGTAAAAGTCGTAACTTTAATCAAGCGTAAAAAATTCTGGGTTCGCAATTCATCATCAGGTGGCGCGCGCAACATCAAAGGTGCGCGAGCCTGTCTCGCGCAACTAGATTTGTTGCGCGTGACATTCGCACGCAACCATCCTAGTTGCGTGCCACACCTGTACTTTGAGTGTTAATTTTTTTTTATTTTCTGCATTATTACCCCCCCCAAGTGTGAAGAGTTTTTCGTGATGTTCGAAAAAATCTGAACACTTAGAATGGTTTATTATTTTTAAATTACCCCCCAAGTGTTATGTATTTTACCGTGTTATTCGGTACAGTGCATAACACTTAATATCTTTCAATTGAATGCTAAAAATGATTTTTTTAATGAATGAACGAGTTTATCTGGATTTCATATGTAATATTTTTTAAGTCAATCAATGTGTATTAATTGGCGAATTTAATCATCTCAAATATCCTTTAATCTGACGGTCCTCCTGATAGGATTTCAATTACGCAGTAGGGACCTATCCAATTAGGCTTGAATTTCCCTCTTGGATCGATTGTTGGACCCCTAACTTCCTTTAGTATAAAGTCACCTTCTTTGATATTTCTAGGTTGTACCCTTTTGTTAAAATGACGCGCAATGCGTCGTTGGTAGACTGGCACATGATGCAAAGCTCTTAATCGTCGTTCATCGAGGAATAAAAGCTCTTCATACCTCGCTTTTACCCATTCAGCTTCCGGTAGCTTACTTTCGAGTACGATGCATATGGATGGTATTTCTAGTTCGACTGGTTGAATTGCGTCCATTCCAAAAACTAAGGAGTATGGAGTTACTCCTATTGATGTTCGTATGGACGTTCTGTAACCCCATAGTGAGAAGTGTAGTTTATTCGGTCAGTCTTTATAATTTCCTTCCATTTTTTTAATGATAATTGTTATGTTTTTATTTGCCGATTCTACAGCTCCATTCATTTGAGGTATATATGGAGATGAGTTATGATGTTTTACTTTATAATGAGTTATGAATGTCTCGACTTCAGCTTTGAATTGAGATCCCTGATAACTAATTAGTTCATGTGGAACTCCATATCTACAAATATGTTTTGTTCGAGAAACTTTGCAACATGTTTAGAAGTGATATTTACGTAAGAAGCAACCTCAATCCACTTGGTAAAGTAATTGATGGCTACTAATACGTACTCGTGTCCCCCTGCTCCTGTTGGAGAAATTTTACCAATTATGTCGATTCCCCAAGTTGAAAAAGGCCAAGGGGAAGTGAGATTGTATAGTTCGGATGGTGGAAGGTGTTGTAAATTAGCGAACATTTGACACTCTTGACATTTTTTAACATATTGTATGCAATCATGTTCCATAGTGGACGAATAGTACCCTTGTCGTGAAATTATTTTTACAAGCATTTTACCATTCATGTGAGGTCCACAAACACCTTTGTGAGTATTCTCCATAAGGCGTATGGTTTCAAGTTGATCTATACACAATAAACTTTGACCATTAGGTCCTTTTTTGCATAATTGACCATTTAATAGACCGTATTGGGCCGCAAGTGTTCTCAAGGCTCGTTGGTCTTTCGATGAAGTATTTTTCAGGATATGTTCCATGGATAATATATTGGAGGATATGATCATACCAAGGATTGTCTCCTTCAATGTCATTTATTTCCTTTATTGCGTTGCAATATGCTGGTTCTTCTCTTCTATCAACGCAGAATTGCATCATATTTAAGTGATCTGGAATGTTGATCATTGAGGCTAATTTTTCTAGTGCATTGGCAAATTGATTATCATCCCTTGGGAGATATTTAAAATCAATATGTTCAAAATGCTCGATGAGTTTCTCTAGGTGTGTTGGTATAATATCATTGTGGAGTTCTTTATTTTCCATTTTTTCAGTATATGATTTATAATCAAATTAAACTTGAATCTCCATATACCTCTTATTTTTACACACCTATGCTAGCTGCTGCTTCTAATCCAATAATGCACGCTTCACATTCCGTGGCATTATTAGTAACCTCAAAGTGTAGTTTGAAAAAGATTAGAGTATGTGCTCCCTCTAGACTTATGAGTAACACTCCTACGCCACATCCTTTCTAATTGGACACACCGTCGAAGTACATTACCCATTTGTCATCTTGTGTCATGAGAATCTCTTCATCCGGAAGATGAGTAGTTTCTACATGACTTGTTTGAATAGGATGTTGGGCTATAAAATCGGAAATTACTTTCCCTTTTATTGATTTTTCAAGAATATTTATTAGCTTTAATTCGGCCAGCATTACCAACAACTTGGGTATTCTTCCTTGTATAGGTTATTGTTCAAACAAATACTTTATCGGATTTTGTTAAGAAATCACATGAGTAGTGTGTGGTAGCATATAATGTCGTAGTTTTTTAGTTGCCCACACTAATGCTAAACTTGTTTTTTCCAAGGTGCTATATTTTGTTTCATATTGAATGAATTTTTTACTTATGTAATATATTCCACGGTCGACTTTTTCTACCTCTTGTGCTAACATGGCGCCTGTGGCCGTGTTTGTAACTGTGTGTATAGCCTAAGAGGTAGTTTGGGTACTGGTGGTGCTAAAATTTGTGGACTTTTGAGATAATCTTTTATTTTCTCAAAGGCCTTTTGGCATTCATCGTCCCATTCATGTTTTTTTTCTTTTTTCAATTTTTTAAATATTGGCTCACAAGTCATAGTTAATTTGTTGATAAAGCGACTAATGTATTATATTTTGCCAAGGAACCCCTAATTTCTTTTTCTATTTGAGGGGGAGGCATATAAACGATTGCCTTTATTTTAGAGGGATCGATCTCAATACCACGTGTGCTTACTACTTATCTAAGTAACATGCCGGAAGTTACTCCAAAGGCGCATTTTTGTGGATTCAATTGCATTTTATATTCTTTTATGCGAGTGAAAAAATTTGCGTAAAACTTTTATATGTCCCATTTTATCTTTGGACTTTACGATCATATCATCCACATACACTTCTATTTCTTTATGCATCACATCATGCAAGAGAGTCGTAGCCTTTCTTTGCTACGTAGCTCCTGCATTTTTTAAACCAAATGACATGTATGTGTAGCAATATGTACCCCAAGGGGTGATAAAGCATGTCTTTTTTTCGTCTTGTTTTGCCATTAAAATTTTGTTGTGAGGGTAAAGTATCATCCCAGTCCCTTTTTAGGGACTGGGACGATACTCGCTTGCCATTCTGGATAATTACATATGCGAATGAATCCTGCGTCTATTTGCTTTTGTACTTTTTCTTTTATTTTCAGAGCGACATCAAGTTTCATTCGTCGAAGTTTTAGTTTTACTTGTTTAGAGGTAGGGTTCAAGGGAATGGTATGTTCCGCAATTTCCCTATCTATTCCAGGAATGTCCTTGTATGACTAAGCGAACACGTCTTCGAATTCTTTTAGCGTCGATATGAGGGTCGATCGCTCTTCCGGATTTAAAGATAAGCCAATTTTGAATTCTCTTTTATTTTCATTAGTTCCTTTATTGACTTTTTTGGTTTCTTCAATTATAGGGTTCTTTTGTTCTTGTTCATTCATTAGTTCAATTAATTTATTAATATTATCGTCTTCATTAGATTGATTATTATAGCATTCAAAAGACTCAAGAGAAGGCATATACTCGGAAATAGAGCTCATATTATTAAATTAAAAAGAGAGTACATCAAGAGAAGAATCCTTTTTGGGATCTTCGACCTTAGAACTAGAAAATAAAGATTAAATAATCCACAAGGCCTAAATTTTTCAGCTTCCCTAGAGTCAATACTAGATTCGTCGTCTGATTCTTCAAACATCTTCCCTTCGCCTTTGACAATTTCTAGCTTATCGCCTTTGTGATTGGTCCATTTGAAAGACTTCTTCCATCCATGCACAAAGGTTTCTTTAGAAGGGGTATTGGGTCGAAAGCTTCATCTTGAATGGCATTTTGATTAATCATTGTAGCGACATGATTTTGCTCTAGTCCAAATAGCAAGTTGAATGCTTGCCCATCATAGCACCTTGGAGTTGGGTGTTTTGATTCAACGATTTTAAGATCGTCATTCAAGAAGTAGCAATTGTGAAATATTTTTAATCTAGGCTTCTTGATTTCTTCCAGAACTAGTGGTTCTTGAAAGTCATAGCAAGGGTAATCTTCTCCCTCCCTAATGAATTCTCCATTAAGGGTTTGTTGGTAAGGTAGGAGCAAATTGATTATCCCCTTTTTATTGTTATCTCTACTTGATTTGTTTTTTGCATTGTCAGACTCTAGTTCTTCCTTGGTTGGTTTGTATCCCAATCCAAAGGAGATAATTTTCTTTGGGATAGGGAGTAAAAGAGATTTATTCATTCCTATTCCCAAAGGCATCCCAGGAAAGTAACTACTCTTAATCAAGATGTTGTTTACTATCCAGGTGGAGTATGAATCAAGTTTGAATGATTCTTCAAGGTTCTCTTCCATTTTGATTGTGTAGATTAGCTCGGCGGCAAATCCCCACATGTCCACTTCATCCTTATCATGGTTTATTTCTAGAAATGATTGATCATTTATAGATATTTTGAGAGGAGAAGCATGTATAGTCATAGGAAGCCCTTGATAGTTGAACCGAATCATTTGATGAAGTGAGGATGGTATTGCACCAAGCTCATGTATCCAAGAATGTCCAAGTAGAAGGTTGAATGCGGGTTTAATATCCATGACATGGAATTCAACCATCTTTTGAATTGGGCCTGTGGTGACTGGTAGCTTAATAGTTCCACACACCGATCTCCTCGAGTTTTCATAGGCCCTAATGCTTTGTGTTGTTGATTGAAAATATTTTTCTAGATTAAGGCCTAGATATTTTGCTATTTGTAATGGGCACACATTTACAGCCGACCCATTGTCTACTAAAGTAAGAGGGATATTGTATCCCTTGCACCCCACAGTTAGGTATAATGCTTTGTTGTGGGTAGTGTCTTTTGAAGGCAAATCATCATTAGTGAAAATGATTGATTTGTCGGATTTCTCGGTAGTATGCAAGATAACGAGATCCTGAGGGGTTGTGTCTGTGCTTACAGACAAAGTCGTTAGAGCGTTCATAAGAGAATTCCTATGTTCTTTAGAAGTACCTAAGAGTTCCCAAATGCTAACATTCGCCTTGGATTGGCGAAGTTGTTTAACCAATGGATCTTCCACCTCAAGTGGAGGTGGTATTGGATTTTGTACTTGACCTTGAGTTTGATTTTGTGTGGTTGAAGATCCATTTGGTGGTGCTTGGTAAACTCGCCCGGAACGAGTTAGATGATCTATCTCATTTGGGTTAGTTATAGGACTCATGAACCAACTTTCTTCTAGAGGCTTTGAAGGTGTCTCCATTTCAAGATGTTTCATGAGTTGTGCTTGATGTCATTGTTCATCTAAGGAGAGATTTGATAAGTCTTGTGACTTCCCTAAGAAATTATCCCAATTAAGCGCTCCATTTGTCTCATTTTGTAAAAAAGATGGAGGTGGGACGATGGCATACTTAGAGACATATATGTCTTGAAAGTCATCGCCCATAGTCCACATACTTCATTAGTTTCCCCTATGAGTATTGTGGCTAGAGGTTCTCCTATAGGTGTGATATGGTCCAAAGGATTGAACGTATCACTTCCCATATGGTCCTCATTAATATAAAATATCCCTAATGGGGATGCATTATTGGTAGGTTTAGGCGTGGGAATTCTCCCATCGTCTACTAAATCTTGTATTTTGTGTTTTAAGATGTAACAACGCTCAGTATCGTGCCTAACGCCTCTATAATAAGTACAATAAGCATTACCATCCCAATTAGCAAACCTTTTTTTTGGTGGAGTGGGTGGTGTTAGCCCTGTTGGTGCAAGTAAGCCTTTTTCGCTCAATTTTTCTAATAATTCTTTATAGCTTACAGGAAATGGTGTAAATTTTCTTTCTTTTGTCCAACTTTTCCGTGGATAATTACTGTTAATATATTGTGTGGAAGTCGCAAATACATCAATAGAGGATGAACTATTATCATTCCCCTTTCTGTAGTTATTCTTAGGTTGATGATGATAAGGTTTGTTTGCTTTTCCTTTAGCAAGATCATCTTCAATCCTAGTAGCCACAGAATAGACCTTTTTAAAAGTGTCTAAACCAAGGTAACGTAGATGCTTGTTGTACTTTTCATGACAATTGTCAATGAACTTTTGTACTAACTTGAGTTTAGGTGGCCTTTGGGCAAGGTGAGCCGCATTTTCTCGCCATCTACCATAGAAAGCAAGGAAACCTTCATCATCGCCTTGCTTAAGCATTTCAAGTTCATGTAGAGTCGATTTGAACTCTACTTTACTCTCATATTGGGTAATGAAAGCCAAAAATACATCTTCCCATGTTGTTTTGAATTTTGGATCTAACCCATAGTACCACTCTCTCGCGGTTGGGTCTAGAGATAAAGGGAAAGTTAAAGCATAAAGCTTATGATCAATTCCCTTTAATGCCACGGTGCCAGTAAAACACACTAAGTGGTTTTGTGGATTATTGGTCACCTTAAATATTAGCAAGTCCGTAGCTACGAACTTTTCCGGTAAAACAAGTCCTGGGGGAGGAGAAAACTTTTCTGCGTCGAAGAACTTGTTCCCCAAGATGGAACGAAGAATAAGCTTCTCCAACGACTTTTCTTTGACGGATAATTGTTCCATCTTTTGTTGCAAGGCTAGAGTCTCGACATTTTTCTTTTCAGCCTTTTCGAGTTTCTTAATTCTTCTTTCCTCGGCCTCTTGAGCCTTTTCTTCTCTCAAGCGAGCAATCTATTCTTGGAGTTGCTCGATGGTTGACATTGTTGTTGGACTAGGACTAGTTGTCGAGGGAAGGTGGTTTGAAAGGGGTGGATTGTTTGATGGTAAACGTAGAATGCGAGCGCCCGGGAGTTTTTGTTCAAAAGCTTGAAAACCACCCCTAAAGGAAGTACGAATGTATAAGTAAATAAATACGCTTGTTTAGAAGAAGGAAAAAAAGAAATGACGCAAGATATATTCAAACAGATAACATAACCCTTAAACAATTCTTCAATGAAGTTATTGTTTGAACGAGTCAATTTGTTTTTTTTAGAAATCAAATCGACTCTTAGCAGTGGGCGGGCGCAAGTGATTAAGCTGCGCGCGTCTGGCGCGCGCATCAGAATCACTTGCGCTGGTAGGGGTCACGCAACTCATTGAGTTGCGCGCGCCACCTACTCGTAAGATTTATTTTTTAATTCGAACTCTTTTTTTTTTGTTAATTTTTGTTAATTAATTTTTTTATGTTACCCTTCAAATACGACTCAAAATTACAAAGGGATCACTTCGTAATTGGGAATCTAGACCAAACTAAGAAATAGAAAATAAGAAGACTATCCTAACACGTTGCACATAGTCACATAATCACATAAAGCATGTCATAAGCCAAGATTCATGCAATGCCATTCTAAGGTCAAAAGGCTTGGGTGTCCAAAGGTACCATATCTTAATAAACAATGCACAAATCAATCACTCAACGTGTTGACTCGTTACATCGGTTTCCCAACCTTTTTTGGCGATATGGGTGGGATGATTGTTATTAATTTCGGGATAGAAACCTAGTGTTGGCGACCCCTAATCAATGAGCCAATCCCCAACGGTTGAAGTGTGCTATGATTATGCATGATGCAATGTTGCTTGTTTGGTTTTTACTTTTTTGCAAAAGGAAGATATTATGGGTTCAAGTCTCTCTCTCTAACTAGAGATTATCAAATTAATTCCCGTTACAACCCATAGGCAACCTAGTGTTTAAAAACTTGGACCATAACTAAGAACTAATCATGTAACCTCTAAGTCCCCAGTACAGTCGCCACTGTAAGAAGGGTGATGCCCATGGCCATTTAAAAGCCTAGGACTTTATACTTGTTAAGGTGTATTAGG
This sequence comes from Chenopodium album, assembly GCF_948465745.1. NCBI lineage: Eukaryota > Viridiplantae > Streptophyta > Magnoliopsida > Caryophyllales > Amaranthaceae > Chenopodium > Chenopodium album. The sequence continues at coordinate 35,307,866 of NC_137836.1, forward strand.
ATTTGAATTCCTGACTGTTTGGGGGACCTTAAATTAGAATTGATTCTATCATTACGCTTTTTTATAAGAAACAAGTAGGAGTCGCTAATGAGTTTTAGGAAAATTCATAAACCTCGTTCATGCCTTTCTTCCATGTGGAATTCATGGAATAATTAGCATGAATCGTAAATTTACCCATGCCCAAATTGGTCTACATAAACCATAAATGAGTTCGGAAGCGAAGGTACTAAAATAACAATCCCTTTAGGGGGGAATCGCTATTCTAGCCCTAGTACGACCTTTACTAGCTCTTCCTTTCTTAAAATTTCATCACTAAATTATATATGGAACGCGATACCTAAAACTAAGTTAGTTGATTTAATTTACACACATTAATTCACGTAGGAATTACATTGCAAAGTCGTTATTCTTTATTTAATTAAATTCGTGAATATGACAAAAAATAAACAATATTCGCCTTTGATTAAGTGATCAACCAACAATTAATTATTCAATTCTAATCTTATTTAACGCAAGATACTATGTGGAATTGATTAATTCAACCTTTTTAAAGTGATCAAGCAACACTAATTAATTAATTAAAGTTCTTTTAAACAAGAAAATAAAAATGATTTATCTTAAAGCTCGGGAATTTGTCACTTTTCTTTGCTAGATCTCCGTTTAGAACACTTATGGACTCATTTTTTTTCGGGAACCTCTACCGTAGTAACAAAATATTATAGGGGTGTGTATTTAGGACAAGAGGGGTTAGGTAGCACAAGTTCACAAGTTTTTCGCCAGAGTTTAGGGTTAATTTTCTGTCTATTTAAGCCTCGGATTAAGCCTCTATTTATAGGGAATGAGTAGGTTTAGGGTTTTTAACATTCTGTCGCAGTTGGTGTCGCGCGCAACTGGATTAGTTTTGCGTGGCCACCCAGCGCAAGTGATTCTCTTGCGCGAGGCTTTATGGCAAGATTCAATTTTCCAATTTTCTGAAATTCTTAATCTTTCACGAGCGCAACTCTAGAAGTTGTGCTGAGTGTCACGCGCAATTGAATTTGTTGCGTGCGCCAGCCCAACGTGACTCCTTGAGATGCACGCGTTTTTTTCAGCGGCAGCGCTCATTTTGACCTAGGCGCTCCTAAATCCATCATTATGAAGCCTAATTATGATCAGATTTAATTAATTGGACTTTTTTGGCTTTGTTTCTTGGTTTGTGCTAGTCTTTTGTGTTTTTTGGTTTAATTAGTTATCCATAAGCATTCTTCACTTCGATCCAACACGAAGACGATTTTATTTATTGTCATTGCACTTCCTGTCGGGACAGGAGGCCAAAAGTAGGTGTCTACACTTGTCGTCAGGCCCTAGCTATTTTTCCTATAAATAGGGGTTGTATCTCCCTGTTTTCAAATCATCAACACTTAGAATTCTTTAATTCTCTCTCTCTAAAAGCTAGAAGCTTTCCCTATATCTCTATTCTTTTTCTAAACCTTCCCTTTTACGAAATTCTTCATACTTTAGCTCTAGAAACACCTAGCCAAGTTCGAAGTTGCTTTCACCCTAGACATGAAAGGTTTGATATTTCTGAGGGTTTGGTCCCAAATCCCTATTTCAATTATTTAATTTAATTGTTTGTTTTTATTATTTGGAAAATTTGTCAAAAATAAAATAACCTTTAGGCGGTCTTCCAAAAATAAACTGACCTTTTGATTATTCTAAAATAAAACGACCTTTGATGGATAGAACATGACCGGTAATGAAAGGTTAGTAACCCGTTCAATAGGTTATAGTGACACATGTCACAATGAAATTGGTAACTCTTTAAAAAAATTACATTTGTCTTTTTTATAAAAATGAAATAAACTAAAAAAAGCCCCCAATCACCAGACCCCTGCCCACGAATCCCCAGTACCCCACCCTTACTATCGTCGCCGGAACCAACTTAACCCCCACCGACCCACCGTTGTCCATGTAGGCAAACCCCCTAATCCACCCTTCACCTTCACCTTGCTGCCGAATTATTTTCCTCGGCTACCCAAAACCCATCTATAAACCCAATCCTTTAATCTTTGTCCCGTAAACCACCTAAAACCAAACTATAAACCCTCGAAACCCATCAAAATCACTGCAACCCCACCCTTTTTTGCAAGGGGTTCAACAATTTATGGTTTATGGGCTTGGTTAAGGGGGTTGTTTCAAGGTGTGTGGAGGTAGGTGAGAGGAGTTTAAAGGTTGTTTCGGGATGTATGGTGTGGATGAGGAGGGTTTGTGGTGGTTTCAAGGGGGGGTGCCTGTAGGGTGGGTTCTGTGGTGGCAGGTGGTCGGGGGGTGGCTGTAGGCCATGGAGTGGGTTCCGTGGTGGCGGGTGGTCGAGGGTTGGCTGGGGAAAAGATATGTTGTGGTGGGGTCGGCGTTATTGTTGTTGTGGTGGGTTACGGGAGGAAGATGACTGACAGTGGGGGGAGGGGACGAGGGAGAAAGAATTTTGTTTTTTTAAAAAAAAAAAAGTTTATGTTTTTTTTTTAAATTACAAAAATCAGTTTTTTTAAAAAAAGAAAAATATATATAAAAAAAAAAAAGTTAACCTATCACAATATGAAACGTGTCTAGGTGTAACCTTTAAAACAGGTTACTGATTTTTTATTCTATTTTGAGAAGATGTCTATCAAAGGTCATTTTATTTTGGAATAATCAAAAGGTCGTATTATTTTTGGAAGACTGCCCAAAGGTCATTTTATTTTTGACAAATTTTCCTTATTATTTTTCTTGAAGTTACTAACGCGTGTATTTTGTTATTAGAAAGAGGTACGAGACATCAAAGTAAGTACTTTAATTGTCTAATTGATCTTTTGATATAGAAACCATGCTTAGATTATTTTGTTGATTCCTAGTATCATGTTATGATGTTTTATTGCTCCCTAGTATCATGTTTAGGGTAATTTCTAATATCTAGTATGATTATTATGATGCTTCCTATTTCTTTCCTAATATCATGTTAGTATCATGGTAGGGATAAAGCTTTGATCTTTGATGTTTAGTTACATGCTAGGGTTTGTTATTAATCTTGTTAGTATCATGCCTAGGATCTTGCTATTATTATTAAGCATTAATATGATTATGAATATTATGCTAATTTATTATGTTGCTTGATGTTATTTTTATTGCTTGATCACACCTTTTATGCATGTTTATATTTAAAGGGAATTTGTACTTGTAATCACGCTTAATAAGATAATTAATAATCTTGTTTAGGGTTAATATGATTATAATTCAAGTGATCGCCAATAATAGTTTTATTTGTGCATTAATATTCAACCAACATAGATTAAACAAGTTGAGGAATAACCTATTGATTGCATGTTAGTCAGATGCGCACATGAATACGAGTAGAATAAAGTAGTGGCCTATTTTTAGGGCAGGTTCAATCTCTTTTAGGTTGGATTTGTACCTTCATCCCTGAACTTTCAATTATGGTTCCAGACCTATTGGAGTTAACGATCTCCTGGATCGTTAACGGGTGAAATCTTCACCCTATGAACGGTTTACAAGTTCCTAAAACTTGTTGGCGACTCTTTTACTCTAGCTTCCTTCCCTTTGGACGCCACCATACTTAAGTGTATGATAACAGTGGGGCTCAAGTGTGGGATGCTTAAAATATTCCCTACACATGTGCATTATCATAGGCCATCAACCTAAACTCATCTAGTTGATTAAGTTAAAGAAGCCTCTTTTCTCCCGCTAGCTTAGCATCAAAATTGAGCTCCTTAATAGCCCAATATGTCTTATATTCCAATTCCACCGAGAGGTGAAATGCTTTACCATACACAAGCCTATAGGTAGTAGTACCAATCGGGGTCTTAAATGCAAATCTATACGCCCGAAGGGTGTCATCCAACTTGTCATTCCAATCTTTTCTTGATTTTGCTACCACCTTCTCTAGTATAACCTTAATCTCACGGTCAGAAACTTCAAATTGGCTACCCGTTTGGGAATGATAGGATAAACATGTCCTATGGTATACACCATACTTTTTGAGCAGGGTGTAAAACTTCCGCTTATGAAAGTGAGATCCTCCATCACTAATTATAGCTCTAGGCACTCCAAATCTTGGAAATATGGTTTTCTTGAAAAGCCTATGGACCACCTTGTCATTATTGGTAGGAGTGGCGATGGCCTCAACCCACTTGGATACATAATCAACGGCGACAAGTATATAGTGATTCTCTCTTGAAGAGGGAAAAGGTCCCATGTAATCAACACCCCAAACATAAAAAATTTCAAATTCTAATATTCCAGTTTAAGGCATCTCATGCCGCCGTGAAATATTGCCCGTGCTCTAGCAAGAGTCACAAGCTTGCACAAAAGTGTTAGAATCCTTAAACATAGTTGGCAAATAAAAACCCGACCCTTTGATCCTGGCCACCATTTTGGTGGGAATATGATGTCCTGCATATGGTGAGTTTTGACAACTAGTAAGAACACCGTGAACTTACCATTCGGGAACACACCTGCAAAATAATCCAACTTCACACTCATGATTCAAAAAAGGATTATCCCGAAAATAATGTTTAACATCATAACGGAACTTCTTTTTCTGTTGCTAGGACAAGTCAGGGGGTAGAGTACCACCCACCAAATAATTTTCATAATCTGCATACCAAGGGTTTTTCTCTACAACTTCATACAGGTGGCCATTAGGGAAAGAATCATTTATAGGGAGAGAATTCTTACCCTCATCATACCTGATACGTGACAAGTGGTCTGCCAAAATGTTCTCTACACCTTTCTTATCCTTAATATCCACATATGTTCAATATTTTAGCGAGATTTACAAGGCATGCATCAAATGAAGACCCATACACACTAAAATCAACCATAAATAATTCTATTATAGACTCTATGAAATCAGAAAAAAATACGCATCATGCAACGTTGAAAGGTAGCAGGGGCATTACATAAACCAAAAGGCATTCTATGGTATGCAAAAGTATCATAAGGACATGTAAATGTAGTCTTTTCTTGATCTTCTGGGTGAATTGGAATTTGGAAAAATCCCGAATACCCATCCAAATAACAAAAGAACTTATGATTAGCCAACCTCTCAAGCATTTAATCAATAAAAGGGAGAGAAGTGATCCTTTTCAGTGGCGATATTTAATCTACGATAATCAATGCACATACGTAAACCTATAACAGATCTAGTGGGAGTTAATTCAATTTTATCATTTTTAATCACAGTCATCCCACCCTTTTTAGGAACCACCTGAACAGGACTTACCCACTTTGAGTCCGAAATAGGATAGATAATACCTGCATCAAGTAATTTCATCACATCTTTCTTAACTACTTCTTGTATGTTAGGTTTCAACCTCCTTTGAGGTTGAAAACATGGCTTTTAGTTGTCCTCTAAATGTATCCTGTGCATACAAAAATCAGGGCTAATACCCTTGAGATCATCAATACTGTACCCAATTGCCCTTTTGTGGGTTTGAAGAAACCTCTAGAAGTTGGGAAGTTTGTGGGTCATTAAGTGCAGTACTAATGATCACAAGGTATAGTTCCTGCTCATCAAGAAAAACATATTTCAAATGAGAAGGGAGAAGTTTTAGTTTAGGTTTCTTAACCTTTGCATGTTTTGATTCCTGAACTAATTTTACTACCTTCATGGTCTCTTTAAGATCAAGCTCTTCTATAGAAAGAGCTTTTTCAATAGCATCCACCTCAGTACTCCAAATGCTTGCTTCACTTGCAGATAAATCTCCACAAAGAATTTCTTCTAAGGGATCCCTTGCAAGAACCTGTGGTAAGCTTTCTTCACAAATATCATCCATTATATCTATGACATCAATTAAACAACATTTTTCTTCTAGCATAGATCCTTTTAAAACCTTCTGATGAGTGACATTTATGTCACTCTTAGGGAGTAGTTTTAGAGTCATTTTCGTGTTTATTTTATCTTATTTTCCTTTCTTTCTCTTTAATAAAGTTTCTAGTTTATTTTGGTAATTTTGTCGTGTTTTAATTCTTTTCGTAGTTTTTAGTTTATTTTCGTATTTTATTTGCTTTTGATTTGTTATATTTCGTTCTTTATTTTGATGAGTGGCATTTATGCCACTCTTTTATCCTTTTTCTCTAAGGATTCTCCCCTCGTTTGCACTTGTTTGGCCCTCTTTCTAAGCATTTTTTCTTAGCTTTGCTTTCTCTTTTCTTTCTCCTTTATCCTCCCTTTTCTTAGTCTTCCCGCTTTGTTCTTATTGTGTTTTTCATGCTTATGCTTTGTAGGAACCATCGAGATTTTCAAGAGGAGGAAGCTAAGCTCAAAGGAAGCTCAAAGGAAGCTAGAGGAAGCATGATTCAGAAGAGGTTCGGCCGAACCTCCTGATGGTGTGGCCGAACCTAGGTGTGGCCGAACCTGCTCAGTGGTTCGGCCGAACTTCGAGGCAGGGGCAAGATGAAAATTGGCAGTTTTGCAGGAATGGCCGAACCACAGAAGTTCGACCAGACCAGGATCAGGGAGGTTCGACCGAACCTACCCATGGTTCGGCCGAACCTACCCTGTAGTCCGGCCGAACCTACCCTGTAGTCCGGCCGAACCTTCCCATTTGTTCGGTCGGACCTCTCCTTTTCTCAACTGACTCTATACGGACTATATAAGTCCCTTTTTTTAGAACGTTTTGGGGGGGTGGAATAACTATCTATTCTACTCTCTAATTAGTTTTAGGTTAGGTTAGGATTAGTCTTCTTTGGTAGAGAGAGAAAGTGAGGTTTTCTTCATTAATGAACTTGGATTTTGAAGAAGGAGCTTGTTCAATCCTTTGTAGACCTTCATCTTCAATTAATGAGCAATTTCTTACTCTCTCTCCTCTATTTTTATTTGTTTATTTTGATTATTATTTTAGTTGTTGGTATTGCTTGTTGATCATGTTGATTCTTGATTATTTGTTGATCAATATTGTTATTATCATGATTAGTGAGTAATTTCCCCATTAAGGGGATGGTTGTGGTGTAGTTGGACCTTGAGCATGTTCTAGGGCTTAGAATTGATTTATTTGTGATTAAAGTCTTTATATGCTTGATATTCTTTAATCTTCTTGCAAGTGCACATTGTTGGTTGATTAAAGGTGAATCTTTGCTAACAAGAAACGGAAGTTGACTTAGTTAAGGTTCATTACTATCGATTGTTATTTAATAGTACCTCCTAGTATATGGTTCTAATGTGGAAGCATAGAGGCTATGTTAGGAGAAGCCAATTGACCCCGGAAGGCGGCTAGATTGGATTCTTAATTTCGATATTCGAGCATGTTTAGTTCATAATTAATTCAATTTCTATGCCTTTGTTTATGTTCAAGTGAATGTTATACCTAAACCATTTCCCTTAATGTTTTATTTCTTGTTTAAGCATTTTTAGACTTTAGTTCATTTATCCCCTATTCCGGACTAGCTTAATTGTTGATAACATTTGGTGGTGTTTACCGTTCTCTGTGGTTCGACCCCTATGCTTGCCTTATACTCGTATTAGGTTTGTTTAGGTTGTATAAATTGTATTTGATCTAGGGATAGACAATTGACGACGCGTTTATTCCCCTGTCAAATTGGCGCCGTTGCCGGGGAGCGGCTTCCATTACCGTCATGTTATCTTATTGAGACTAGTCCATTGTTTATATTTTCTTTTGATTTGTTTTTGTTCTCTTTGTTTTGTTTAAGAAAAAATGGCTTATATTTCTATTCCTCAATTTGATAATGAACCGTTTTGGGTGTATTTCAATAGACTTGAGGATTTCCTAGATGGTGTTAAAGGTTTAACCAAGGGTGATTATTGTGAAATCATCAATTTGGGATTAAATGAGAATTTTAGAGGAGTAGTTGATAATATGTTAAATGGTAAATTTCAAGACATGTCTTCGGATGAAGCTTGGGATTTCTATTCATGGTTAGCTAGGGATAATTATGATTGGGAGAGGGCCAATCATGAGACTTATGTTCGGGATTCTCATGCTTTTAATGTTGATGCTAATTGTCATGATTTGTCTAATATGAATTCCCATGATGTGCTTGATTCTCCCCATAGTGACCATGTAATGCATGATTTCAACTCCCCTCCCTCTATAGCTCAATGTAATGAGGTACATTCTAATGATGATGAAGTGCATGTTCTTTCTCATTTTGCATCCGATTTTTGCATGAATTCTAAAGGTGTGCCCCATAGTCCCCTAGATGATTCCAATGAGCAAGCTTTTGACTCGTCTATCTATGATGATTTGGACTCATTTGAGATTATGGCCCAAATATTTCTTGAGTTTCAAACGGTAGCCCATAACCTTATGAGTGAGTTCATTGATAAGGCTTCATTAGAAAGAGATGAGTTTGAGAGAAATTTGACCCCATTCACTCTTGATTTTGAGATAGTAGAAGGAAAGGTTGTTTATTGTGGTGAAAAGGAGGATAAGGTTGATTACCTTGGAGTTTTTGAGCTTGAGGGAGATGTAGAACATGAGGGTTCTTCATTTGAGGATTCCATGATTGATTTTCATTCCCTCATTAGTGATGTGAGATCTTGTGATGAGGGATTAGCTACCCCTTTTTGCCTTTCTCATACACCTTTTTCCCAAAGGTTTAACCATATCTCCTACTATCCTATGTTCCTCCCTTCTTTTCTCAAAGAATCTCTTAGGGATCCTCTTCCTTTTCAAGCTTCCAAAGCCCCTAACCCTTTCATTGTTGATGAGGAAAAGAGTTATAATGCCAACCAAAAAGATTTTTGTGAAGATTTTTCTTTTTCTTCTTATACTTTTTCTTCTTATTTTCTTGATTTTTCTTTTGATTCTTTTACTTTTTCTTTTCTCCCTTCTCTCAAGCATAAAGTCTCCTTGTACTTTATGTTTGCTTGTCATATGAGCATCGCGTATGCTCTATTTCTTGATATGTTTGCCGGTGCATATGACAAGTTATTGCGTTCTTTGTCGGGTTATTTACTAGATTGGTCATGCTTGGACGTTAAGCAAGCCTTTGCGGGAAGTAACCCGTGTTTTATTGCTTTCTTTTTCTTTCTTTTGTGTTTCTCATTTTTGTTTACTCTCTTGTCTATGTGTATAGGTACTCGATGCATATACTCATGTGCAAAGATTTTGGATTGAGCTCCTTGAGACGAAGCACACCAATGATTGCTTGCATTTGGAAAAGCAACAAAGATGAGGAATTAGATGAAATTGTGGACAATGTGCTCAATTGCGGGTTTCAACACCCACCTCACATTTGGTTTACTCTTTCCTTCTTCCCTAATCTTGGATTTGCTTTCTTAATTGCATTTGGATTGTATGATTATGAATTGTTGTGAGAATTAGTTTTCTTCCTTCCCCTCCCACCCACCCTTTGTGCCTTTATTTTGAGCATTGAGGACAATGCTCCATTCTAGCTTGGGGGAGTAGCTATTCGCTAGCTTTGGGGGGTTATCTATATCTCTTGGTGGTTTCTTAATCCATAGTCTCATGATTGCTTGATTTATTTCTCTCATACTTGCCAAAGTCTATTATTGAGATTGGTTTTCTATGTTTGGATGGCCATGAGCGCCTTATTGAGTTGACTTTTGGTATATGTAGTTTTGATTGATCATGCTTTCATATTGCACTATTGTATATGCATTCTTGAGTATTGTTGGTTTTGTGAATATTTGTGTGTATAGTGTCTTTCCATGGCATTCAAGGCAAGTTTCAAAATGTTTTGTTTTAAACTTGGACATAATTGGGCTTTAGCACCTAGAATACCCTCTTTGCTAGTTGTTAGAGGTTTCCGTGCACTTGAATGTCGAGGTTGGTTCACACATATAACATTGCCAAGGTAGTAGAACTTAAGGGCTATGAGACCTTAGCTCACTTGGTTTGTGGTAAGATGGTTGTCGCTCTCTAGCTAGTTGAAGCTTTAAAGGTGATTTTTGCTACTCCACTACCGTCATTTTTGTGAGAATGTGTCTATTTTGTTCTAGCCTTCTACATTTCTTGCATGTGTGGCGTTTGGATCCTTGGCATTGCTAGCTTATATCGAGAATTTGGCTTAACCTACCCAAGATCGAGACCGAACCAACCTATGGGAAGACGAAGGCAATTAGGATTTTTGTTTTGTTTTATTATTTTCTTTTCTTTTATTTTTCTTTTGCATTTGCTCATTTAGTAACCCAATTTGAGCCATTTCACTTCTTTGGCATAACCACATTACAAACCAATGGACCTTTGCTTTATTTTCACCTTAATTAGTTTTTGTGAAGCATTCTTGGGACTTGATTTGTATTTTTGGTTAATGAAAGTGAGAAAAAGAATGAAAAAGAAGTGAAAAAAAAAAAACTCAAATTTTGGTACTTGAGATTATTTTTGTTATGTTGAATGGTTTGAGTAAATGAAAAGAAAATAAAGGAAATGAAAGAAAAAGCCGCTCAAAGTTAAAAGAGGCGAGAGCAAAGAATAAAAAGAAATGAAAAAAAAAGGGAAGAAAATATCGAGAAAATACAAAAATATTTGTTGTTTGGTTGAAAAAGAATAAGCTTGGGGGAAGAGTTGCTAGAATTTTTTATTTGAAAGTTGGTAGTTTATTGAGTTTGAATTGAGGAATGATCAACCTTGCTTCACTTCTAAGTTTACCACCAATTTTCCAAATTTATTTCCACACCCTTTACCCTAGCCTAAACGTTTCAACCCTTTTAAGACCTTTTGACCTTAGTGAGGTTTAGTTACTACCGATGGAGGGTAATCAAGCCAAGCCTATTGAGCGAGCTATCAATGCCAAGATGTCGGGTAGCCTAAATGTTTTTCATTGATTATTTCTTCCGATTCCTTCGAGGAATCTCGAGATATCACCTTAAAAGTGGATGCAAAACTAGTGAGGATGCGGGAGTTTGGTTGGAGATAAGGAGGAGTGTAAGTCCCTCTAAGTTCTCTACCCTTTGCATGCTTTATGTGTGTACCAACCTTAACTATTCTTTTGCTTGGCTACCTTTAATGTCTAGAAAGGTTTGTATTCTTGTGCATTTAGCCCATTGTTTGTGTTTGGTTTGAAATATCAAAACTCGAGTTTTCTTGATTTCACCTTTGCCTTGAATGTTATGTTTTGTCAAGAGTTGTGGGGTAAGCTCTTAGGAAACCCTCACGAGAGCTTACTCGTCCTCTTTGGCGACATAGGGGTTTAAAGGGCTTGATGCATACGCTAAATGCATCCGTGATTCCTACGACAGTGAGTTAGTGTACATTCTTTCTCTTTGTTTCTATTTTGTTTCTTTTGCCTTTAATAATTCCATCTTGTTCTCTTTTGCCTTAGCTTTGCTCGAGGACGAGCAAAGGTCTAGCTTGGGGGAATTTGATGAGTGACATTTATGTCACTCTTAGGGAGTAGTTTTAGAGTCATTTTCGTGTTTATTTTATCTTATTTTCCTTTCTTTCTCTTTAATAAAGTTTCTAGTTTATTTTGGTTATTTTGTCGTGTTTTAATTCTTTTCGTAGTTTTTAGTTTATTTTCGTATTTTATTTGCTTTTGATTTGTTATATTTCGTTCTTTATTTTGATGAGTGGCATTTATGCCACTCTTTTATCCTTTTTCTCTAAAGATTCTCCCCTCGTTTGCACTTGTTTGGCCCTCTTTCTAAGCATTTTTACTTAGCTTTGCTTTCTCTTTTCTTTCTCCTTTATCCTCCCTTTTCTTAGTCTTCCCGCTTTGTTCTTATTGTGCTTTTCATGCTTATGCTTTGTAGGAACCATCGAGATTTTCAAGAGGAGGAAGCTAAGCTCAAAGGAAGCTCAAAGGAAGCTAGAGGAAGCATGATTCAGAAGAGGTTCGGCCGAACCTCCTGATGGTGTGGCCGAACCAAGGTGTGGCCGAACCTGCTCAGTGGTTCGGCCGAACTTCGAGGCAGGGGCAAGATGAAAATTGGCAGTTTTGCAGGAATGGCCGAACCACAGAAGTTCGACCAGACCAGGATCAGGGAGGTTCGACCGAACCTACCCATGGTTCGGCCGAACCTACCCATGGTTCGGCCGAACCTACCCTGTAGTCCGGCCGAACCTATCCTGTAGTCTGGCCGAACCTTCCCATTTGTTCGGTCGGACCTCTCCTTTTCTCAACTGACTCTATACGGACTATATAAGTCCCTTTTTTAGAACGTTTTGGGGGGGGGGGTGGAATAACTATCTATTCTACTCTCTAATTAGTTTTAGGAGAGCTTCTCTCTAATTAGTTTTAGGTTAGGTTAGGATTAGTCTTCTTTGGTAGAGAGAGAAAGTGAGGTTTTCTTCATTAATGAACTTGGATTTTGAAGAAGGAGCTTGTTCAATCCTTTGTAGACCTTCATCTTCAATTAATGAGCAATTTCTTACTCTCTCTCCTCTATTTTTATTTGTTTATTTTGATTATTATTTTAGTTGTTGGTATTGCTTGTTGATCATGTTGATTCTTGATTATTTGTTGATCAATCTTGTTATTATCATGATTAGTGAGTAATTTCCCCATTAAGGGGATGGTTGTGGTGTAGTTAGACCTTGAGCATGTTCTAGGGCTTAGAATTGATTTATTTGTTATTAAAGTCTTTATATGCTTGATATTCTTTAATCTTCTTGCAAGTGCACATTGTTGGTTGATTAAAGGTGAATCTTTGCTAACAAGAAACGGAAGTTGACTTAGTTAAGGTTCATTACTATCGATTGTTATTTAATAGTACCTCCTAGTATATGGTTCTAATGTGGAAGCATAGAGGCTATGTTAGGAGAAGCCAATTGACCCCGGAAGGCGGCTAGATTGGATTCTTAATTTCGATATTCGAGCATGTTTAGTTCATAATTAATTCAATTTCTATGCCTTTGTTTATGTTCAAGTGAATGCTATACCTAAACCATTTCCCTTAATGTTTTATTTCTTGTTTTAGCATTTTTAGACTTTAGTTCATTTATCCCCTATTCCGGACTAGCTTAATTGTTGATAACATTTGGTGGTGTTTACCGTTCTCTGTGGTTCGACCCCTATGCTTGCCTTATACTCGTATTAGGTTTGTTTAGGTTGTATAAATTGTATTTGATCTAGGGATAGACAATTGACGACGCGTTTATTCCCCTGTCACCTTCCCTAATCTAAAAGTGATATTATCATCTCTAATAGAAAGGGTTAGTTTTCCATTTTTTTACATCAATAATGATTTGTGCGGTATCGAGAAAAGGCCTACCTAATATAATGGGAATTCATGTATCCTCAGCCATGTCTAAAGCAACAAAATCTATAGAGATAAAAAATTTACCAACTATGATGTCATGTTTGGTATTGACTTCTTGATCAATGAAAAATGGGAGTCGTTTGAGTGGTTGTTCAATACTTTTTTGAAATCCATGAGTGGTAAACATCCTGTGACAATAATGACTGATCAAGCTCAAGCAATGGCTAAAGCAATTAAGGTTTTCTTTCCAAATTCCCGGCATTGATTATGTACGTGGCATATTGGAGAGAATGCAAAGAAAAATATCAAAGGACTTAGAGCAAAGGAAGGTTTTAACGATTTGTTTGATATTGTTTTGAAGTATATAGATACTATTCAAGAATTCGAGCACTATTGGGCAAGGTAACACTATGAATTACTTATTTTTAATATTTTTTATTTAAATATTTTACTGCTTCAATATTCTTTAATTTGTTAGATGATGTTCTTTATTTTCGTGTTTTATGTTCTTTTAAAATATATTTGATGTTCTTCTCAAATATACATAATGTGATGGATTAAAATAGACAGATGTTCTTTTCTATTATATGTGATATTCTTTTCACTTAGTATAATGTTCTTTATTTTCATGTTTAGTGTACTTTTATAATATATTTGATGTTCCCCTCAAGTATACACAATGTGCTGGATTAAAATAGATAGATGTTCTTTTCTACTATATATGACTTTCTTTGCACTTAGTATAACGTTCTTTTATTTTTACAGCATGCAGTAAACGTACAAATGCACAGATAATAAATGGTTGCAAAATCTGTATAATATCAAAGAGACGTGGTGTCCTGCATATTCCAAAGATTATTTTAGTGGCGGTGTCATGTCATCTCAGAGGAGTGAAACTATGAACAAATCAGTTTCCCGTCAACTACATGCCACTCATGGTCTCTGTGATTTCTACACTACTTTTATTGAGGTTGTTGATGAGTAGAGGAGTAGAGAGGGTAGTAATGATTATGATAGTATGAGTGAGAATCGTCATTTAGTTTGGGCATATATTGGATTGTTGGAGCATGCTAGGAAGATTTAAACTATTCAAATCTATTTACATTTTGAAGACAATTTTGTCAATGGTGTTCCTTACACGACCAAGGTAATAGGATTTCAACCTCCTCTCTATGAATATCATGTTGGGCATCCAAAAAAGGAAAAAATCATGCATATTGTAGCATTCGATGAATCAACAGTTACAGTTGATTGTACTTGCAAATATTTTGGTGAGGTAGGTTTGTTATGCAAGCACTCACTTCGTTTCTTACACTTAAACAACAATACTTATATCCCGAAGAGATACATTTGCAAGAGAAGGACAAAAGCTGCTAGGTACACTAGAGTTGATGACAAAGACGTTGCTGAAATGGGTGTCACTCCTTGTAGTGTATGGAAATTGTATCATATTCGTACATTTATCACTCTTGTAGATCGGGCACAGAATGACTTGAGTGCTCGAGCAGTCATTGAGAAAGCAATTGAAGAATGCACTGCTAGGATTAAGCTCTGAATAGGAGAAGATAAAGACGTGCCACCTGAGTCATAAAAAATGGTTGAACAAGATGTTACTCAAGATAAAGGTGATGGCAGTCTATTAGAACCACCAGTAATCTTTGAGGAATTGGATGAAGATCATGGAGGCCCTTTAAAAGAACATGCAGACCTTGAAAAAGAACATGGAGGCATTAATAAAGAACATGCAGTTGAGGTTGATGTTAAGGATCCTATCAAGAAAAGAAAAAAGGGACAAAAGAATACTAGGTGGAAAAGCACATAGGAAAAGATTTCCAACAAGTTGAAAGGTCAAAAGATAAAGTCATGGAAAAAGAAAAGCGCAAAAGGTGTTTCAAAGATGAAACAAAAATCACAGACTGCGATTAAGGTATATATTGTTCTTTATTATATTACATTACATTCTTTTATGGTTACACCTTGTTCTTTCATTGTATACTCATTGTTCTTTTACTTAAATTTTTTTTTTTTTTTTTTTGGGAAGGATTTCCTCCCTGTACCTGATGGAAATATTCTGGCACATTCCAACGAATTTGGAGGTTGTTTGGAGTTTTTTGAGCCTGATGACTATTTTGGAGTGAATATTACACGCTCACCAATTAGGGAATAAATGATATGTAATATTTAGTCTACATAAACATTTTTTTTCTTCATATTTGTCCTTATAATTTTTTTTTTTTTTTTTATAGGATCTTATAAATGAGAACGCTGTATTTCAGATTAATTTTTTTTTTAACAAGACATATTTTGCATATAAATGGTGATTACTGTAGTCTATAAAAACACATATTTTGTGTTGTTTTACAAGACATATTTTGCAAAATAATTAAAAAGAATATTGCACTTATAAAAAAGAACAACAGATGTAATCAAAAGAGCATTGCATAAAATCAAAAGAACATATGTTGTATATGTATATTATATTCTTCATTCAAAATCAATATGCTTTTCCTGTTTATTAGACCCAACTATTCAAAAAAATAAACAGTGATAATTGGGTGTTCCTGGTAAGGTTTTTAATAAGGCAACATTTTGAGCGTATTACGAAGAATGTTGTACTCTTTTTCCTTAATTATGTTTTTATCCCATTAGGGTTTTTCTTATTAAGGTTTTAACGAGGCACAATCTTCGATAATGGACATCCAAGGGGGAGTTTATGAAAATATTGTGTGGATATCCATTATCTTTATATCATTCCGGAAAATTCTAGATCTAGGGTTTGTTGTTATCTAATCAAACCCTAGTTATTGTATTATATAAATGTATACCCCTAATATATGGAATAATATACACAGATCAATTCTCTCTCAATTAGTATATTTTCCATTATTTTCACAACAAAAATCTAATACTTTGTTTTTTTTCTAATTGCTACACTTTTGATGTCACGATCTGGACAATTTTTTATGAGAAGAGAGATAGAGAGAAAAATAAAAGGGGCACATATGGATAGGAGAGAGACACAGAAAAAGAAATGTCAAAAATAGAAAGTGTAACAACTAATTAACAATTTCCGAAATAGGAAAGTGTAGCAACTAAAAAGAAACGGAGGGATTATATTATACCTGGAACATATTATATGCAACTTTTGCCAAAAACGGAAATTTCACATTAGATGCAACTTTTTCATTCTTTCTTTTTGTAGTAACTTTTAATAATGAAATTACAATTTTACCCTTACTAAATGTATTTTTTATTTTGGTAAATATAAATTTTATTACCAAAAGAGAGAAAAGGTTACAAATTATAAAAGCTAACTTGTAACCAACAAAACAGCAACAAACTCCAAGAGACCACAGAAAGGCCACTTAAACACCACAAGTTCCAATCCCAACCAAGCCACCTTCTAGGAAGGGTACTGTAGGGAATAATTTCAAGCCTTTAAATATCCCACTAGCTTGAACCCCACTGTGATCATACACTAAAGTACGGTGGCGTCCAAAAGGGAAGAAGATAGAGCAAAAGAGTCGCCAACAAGTTTTTAAGGGACTTGTAAACCGTTCACGAGGTGAAG
This sequence comes from Chenopodium album, assembly GCF_948465745.1. Classification (NCBI taxonomy): domain Eukaryota; kingdom Viridiplantae; phylum Streptophyta; class Magnoliopsida; order Caryophyllales; family Amaranthaceae; genus Chenopodium; species Chenopodium album. The sequence continues at coordinate 35,324,596 of NC_137836.1, forward strand.
GTTACACCCCTTAACGATCCAAGAGATCTTCAACTCCATAAGGTCATGAACCAAATAAGGGTTCGGGGATGATGGTACAAATACAACCTAAAAGAGATTGAACCTGCCCTAATAATAGGCCTGTACTTTATTCTGCTCGTATTCATGTGCGCTTTCTGACTAACATACAATCAATAGGATTAACCCTAAACCTGTTTAATCTATGTTGGTTGAATTTAATGCACAAACAAACTATCATTGGCGATCACTTGAATTATAATCAAAGTTAACCCTAACAAGATTATTAATTATCTTATTAAGTGTGATTACAAGTACCAATTCCCTTTAAACATTCAATAAAGGTGATCAAGCAATAAAGAATAAGCATCAAGCAACATAATAAATAAATAATCAACATCATTATTCTAATAATATATCGGAATTGGGCTTATAATATATCGTTGGAAAGGTCTTTGCAAGCCCCATCCAACTACACCACTATTGGACCCATATCATGGACCAACCAACTGGATTGGCTGTTTTATTAAAATAAAGTTTTCAAAAACAGAGAGAAGAGAAAAAGAAATAAAACTTTCCGCAACACTAGACCTTTCCACACTTTCGTTTCATTCGATTATGATTCGACGTGAAAGGCACTCATCACCGGGTTTGGTTTTGGGGAGACACAAATGGGTGTCTACAGGTACAAGGAAGGGAGAGGAACCAAACAACTAGACTCAGGAACCCTAACCACATTCTAGGAAGGTTCTAGGGAGCCTGGACAATTCAAAGACATAAGAAGCCAACAAAAAATTACACAAATAACAGATTTTTATCACAAGGGTTACATCTGCAAGCAACTAAGAACTCAATATTCCTAATAACAACTTTGGTAGATTTTCAATCACCAGCAAACATCTTAGCATTCCTCTGCAGCCAAATGTTGTAGACAGTTTCAGCAAAAAGCATAGCAATCAGCTTGTTCCTGACAGTAGATTTCTTATAGCATTTAGCAATCCATTTTTGTTCCTTAGAAAATTGAAAACAGTGCTAGAGAATCCAATCAAGTGCAGCATAGAAGACCAGATTTTCTTTGAGTAAGGACAGTCAAAGAACAGGTGATCAACAGATTCTACAGCACCAGAACAAAGAAAGCAGCAAGGATCACAAGAGATATGCCAAGAAAGTAACCTATCCTTAGTTACCAATCTGTTCAACAGAACTAACTAGGTAATGAATAAGCTTTTAGGAGAAGCATGGTTGTTACAGATGATTCTTTTCCAATCAACCCTAGGACCTTGAGGTCTGATCCTATCATAGAGTTTTTTAATACTCATTTTACCCTTGGAAGTCACAACAAACCAACCACCAACATCATTGATCATATCTCTGTAGGACATGATCTTTTTAAGCACACAAGAAGATTTCTTGGGAATAGGAGCAATCCAAAAGTCCTTATTTGCAAAGTAATAAGTGTGAATCCACTTAACCCACAAGTTATCAGATTTACGAGCAATATGCAAAAGAATCTTAGCAATAGCACCTTTATTCCAATCTTCAAGGAACATGATATTCCAGCCACCACAAGACTTAGGAAGAGACATAAACTTCTAGGCAACACGAGCTTTCTTAGAAGGATTACCATTGCAAGTCCATAAAAAGCATCTAAATGTGAACTCAATTTCTCTGATAATTTTCTTAGGAAGAACAAAAATCTGAGCCCAATAAGCTTGAATTATAAAAAGAACACTCTTGACAAGCTGAAGTCTACCAGCATATGACAAGTGCTTAACAGTCAAGGTGTCAATTCTTGAAGTAATTCTCTCAACTAAAGGCTTGCATTGAGAAATGGTAAGCTTTTTTGCAGAGATAGGGGCACAAAGATACCTAAAAGGCAAGGAGCCCTTATTCATTCCCAAAGCATCCTTTAAAACATCTTGCTCAGAATCAGTGATACCACCAAAATAGACATCACTTTTATCAAGGTTTGCATCAAGACTAGAAGGAGAAGAAAATTTCTGAAAAGCCTTAAGAAGAATTTGAACTGAAATGAGATCACCTCTATAAAACAGAAGTCATCAGCAAACATGATAGAGTAATTCCCAGCTTTTCACATCTAGGGTGAAAATTAAAAATTTGGATCCCTAGTAATCTCAGATAAGCATCTAGAAAGATATTCCATACAAATGGAAAAGAGGTAAGGAGACATGGGATCTCCTTGCGTTAATCCTTTCTTAGCTGGAAAGGGGCAGTTGGATAGCCATTCAAAAGAATTGAATAGGAGACAGTGGTCATATAACCCATAATCCAATCAATAACTTTGTTAGGGAAGCCTAACTCACCAAGAATAGTTATGAGGAACCCCTATTCAACAAAGTCATAAGATTTCCTCAAGTCAATCTTGAGCATCTAGGAGTGATGAACTTATGGGAGTACCCTTTAATAAGCTCAGTAGCAAGCAAAATGTTATCACCAATATGTCTACCAACAATGAAACCAGCTTGAGAAGTGCTAATAATAGAACTAATAACCTGGCCATGCTTAGCTGTAAGAACCTTAGATTTGAATTTTTACACCATAATAAAGCAGGCAATAGATTTGTATTCCATGACATAGGAAGGACATTGAGCTTTGGGCACAAGAGTAATTGTAGTGCGATTCCATTGTCTAGCAATCTGACCATGTTCAAAGAAGTCAAGGAAAACACTATAAACATCACCCTTGATATGACTCCAAGACTGTTTAAAGAACATAGCAATAAAGCCATCAATACCAGGGGATTTATCATCACTAATAGCAGCCAAAGCTTGATCAATCTCAGAGTGAGTGACTGGTTTAGAAAGAAGAAAACAATCCTCAGAACTAAGCTACTTCCCAGTTCTAATAGTATTAAGATCAGCTGCAGGTAAAGAGGTAGGAGCAGACCCCAGCAAAGCCTTATAAAACTGTAGAACCTCAGTTTCAATCAGAGCAAGATCCTTAAGCAAAGAGCTAGAATCATTATAAATAGAGTCAATTATATTCATGTTCTACCTTTTCTTTAGAACAGAGAAGAAATAGTGAGAGTTAGAGTCCCCTACCTTGATCCATTTCACTCTTGACTTCTGCTTCAAAATACTCTCTTGAATATACATCCAATATTTCACTTTCTCAATAGTCTCAGCTTCTTGAGTCTGAAGACTAATGTTAGAAAAATCATCAGTCAGCTTGGATTGAATATCATGGGGGCCCGACTGACAGGGAGGCATGACGCCAGCTCCTTTGGTGGGTGCTGGGACGTACGAAGTTGGCTTGTCGTCGCAGCAGCCTCAACATTTGGGAGTGTTGCAGGGTGAGCCTAGATGGGTTAGCTGTATTCTCTCGATTCCAACACCTTCTAATTAGCCTGTAAGCGAGGGTTTGACTCCTTAGACTGTACAGTTTTTGACATGTTTGGTGTTCCTTCATATTTACGGGGAGTCCGCCATCATAGATGTACCTGTAGTTGTATTTATTTTAACATTGTAGGACTTTACTTATTTGACTCAATCACTTGTATATAGCTATGATACTATGTTTATTTTTAGCTTTTGCATCTTTATTTTTCATTTTTAATTTTATTAAGCATGCAAGTGTGAAAATTATGACTAATTTTTGAGCAAAAATTTCCGTCATTTTTATTATCTATGGATGGTATTCGACTTTGTCCCCCAAAAGAAAAATTGAAAAATAAAAAGCGAGGTTAAACTTAATTAAACTCAAAATCATCAAAATTATTATAAAAGTTCGTTGGATTAAAGAGAAAGGTGAAAATTGTAAAATCGCAGTACCAAAACTGAGTCGAAGCAGAGAAAAACTTGATTAGCGTAGCAAGGAAGGCTGACGCGATAGAAACTTGGTTGTCGGGATGTGACAATGCTGTCGCGATGTGTGATTTCTATCACATGGCGCTAGGATTATATTTCCGAATTCGAACGGGATTCGAATTGCGCCAATGTTGTGCATAAATAGCCCTAAATCTAACATTTTCTTTATAGTAGAACATATTAAAAATAGTCTTAGGTTTTATTTCTTAATCATGTCTAAGAGTTTTAGCGATTTAACTCGTGATTGGTGCCGGTCTCTAACTGCTAAAGACAGGAAAGAACTTGCTTTTTTCACATGGGGGTATCTATGGAATAAAGGGGGTAGATCTTGACATATACTTTATTCATACCACCTTGGAGTATTGGGATTTATATACTCATTGCTTTAGACTTGGTTATGATGAAATTTGTCCTTTACTGGAAGAATTTAGTACTATTATAGGCTTCCCTTCCCTAAATCTTGCGGTAATTCCAAAAGTAAACAAGTATTATTACAAAGATTTTGAGCGTTTCCTTAATCTTAAGGATAAGGATTTAAAAAATATTATGCATGGAAACATAGTGAATTTGAGAGATTTTGCACGTTTTTGTTTTGATAGACCACGCTCTACAACCTTTCCATGTTCATAGGAGAAGAGCCTTTCTTTTTTGCATGTTAAATCAATATCTACTAACTAGTGGTAATATTCATGAGGGCCAATCTATTTTAGCACCTGTCACGGAGCAAATTGAATCAGGTAGAAATCCAATGCCTTTGATCGTTGGAGAAACCATGCTTAGTTTGGATGAACTAAAAAAGAATCTAAAAGCACCTCTTTAAGGTTCTCCAATATTAAGAAATGTAGAAAATTAATACTTTTAATTACAGAAATAAAAAATATTTAACTTTTTATAGTAAGTATAATCCCTTGTATTGAACTATTACAAGTGTGGCTAATGGAAAGGCTTGAATTAATTAGCCCTCCCGACAATGTTGATAACTATACTCCAAATTGCTTTGTAAGATGGAAGAAACGCTTTTCCATAAAATGGGCCGCCAGGAATAGGGGTGAAAGTAAATTGGATAAAAACTGAAAATCGAACCAAACCAAACCGAATAAGCAATTCGGTTCGGTTTTTTTCGGTTTTCGATTTGGATCGGTTTGAAAAAATGGAAACCGAAATATATCGGTTTGGATTCGGTTTTGGGATTCGAAAAACCGAAAAACGAAAACCAAACCGAAGTTTATTAAGCCCACTAATCCCAGCCCATTTTCCTACATATATTTATCCAAAACCCTACACTGTTCCCCTCTTTTCCCATTTCCCTTTTACTTTCTCTCGGCACCTTCCTCACCAAATCCCTAAATTTCCCCTCCTTTCTTCCTCACCACCTCACTCCGTCCATCCACCACCACCAGTCTAGACGTCCACTTAAGGTATCTCACCACCAGTTCTTGTTTCGGTGTTTGTGCTCTCAACGTATCTCAAAGTCGTTCGTCGGCCGCTCATGTTCCATTGTTCGTTTTCCCTCAGATCACCACCACTTCACCGCCGACCACCACCACGTCTCCTCACCACCACCTCTCTTAATTAGTCAGTGGTCAGTCACTCAAAGGAAATGATATTAGTAAAGAGGTGCAAAAGCAGAAGATTTTATTTTTCTATTTAATTTTTGTATAACTCAAAGAAAATGATATTAGGAAATGAATAGTTCTGAGGTTTTGAGCCAAATTATTGAAGGAATGCATGAAGCAGAAGATCTGATTTATTTACTTAATTTTTTTTAATCGGTGGACAAATTTATAATGGTTGATTGTATAAAATTAATTCTCAGTTTAGTTTGTGTAATTTTGTGTTTATAATTATAAAGATTGCTTAGTTTTCTTATACTTCAATTTGCATCTGGTAAAAAATCGGTTTATGGATCGGTTTCGGTTTGCTAATTAGAAATTCGGTTCGGTTTAGTTTGGACCGAATTAAAATTCGGTGTGGATTTGGATTGAAAAATGTAAAACCGAATTATTTCGGTTTGGGTCATAATCCAAACCGAACATCGAACTTTCACCCCGAGCCAGGAATAGAGTTGGATCTTTAAAACTTGCAACTTTACCATCAAGTGGGTCGTTCCTTGGTGGAATATCGAGAAGATGGTTGGTGTTAATAGCCAACCTTTTTGTCGACTCCCTAGATTTTTAAAGTTGACTTTTTTATTACCCTTCCAGGATGAGGAGACAATATGGTCTTGCTCAAACTGTTCCATCTAGTGATCTTCGTCGTCCCTATGAATTTCCTGTTTCACAGGATGTAGAGAGAATTGATGATTATTGGTGTGCTAGACCTTTATGGGAAGCTGTTACCCAAAAGGACTCTCCTTCTTTGTCTAGGGATATGAAGCAATGACTACTTGGGAGATCTCAAAAGGACAAGAACAAAGCTCAGAAAATGAATAAGACTGATGTGAAAAACCGCCTAGGGGACAAGAAAATTCCTCCCAAAGAGCGTCTAGGTGAAAGAGATGAATTCAAGACTTCTGTTATGCTTAAGAAGAAGAGTTCGAAAAGTAAAGAGAAAAGAAAAGCTGACTCTACAAAAAAGAAAGTGTGGGTTGAAAAGAAGCACGGTGTGATGGCTATTGGAGAAACTATTAACACCAAGATTGAATGTAGATCTTCAAAATGATGCTTACTAGCAAAAGTGATGGATGATGAAGAAGAAGCATACAAGAATTGGAAAATGGCTAGAAAGGAGAAAATTGATTAGAGCATTGCTTTACTTTCAATTTATTAGACAAAATTAATTTTAAGTCAATATTATTTTTCAGCTTTAAAATTCCATAAATAATTTAAATTTTACTTTATTTTATTAATTCAATTTTCAGCTTTTTAAATTAACTGTTTACATTTAAAATTCTTTTTAAATCAATAAAAACAACTTGAATTACTCTAAAAATTATTCGAGTACAAAAGTCGAAAATTTCAAGAAAACATCGAAATTTTCCCAGATTAATGCGGAACACTTGGTGCTTCAATTCGGGCTTTGTTGCCATCTTGAAAAATTATTGACGCGATGCGCTGGCCTTTGTCGTTGTGCGACAGCTGCGTCGTGTTGCGCTGGATCGGACTTAATTCTTGCGCACTGGTTACTCTGTTGCTGAATAATCGATTTTTGTGGGAAGTGGCCGCACCCTGTAAAGGGTTGCCTAAGTATCCTTTCTTAAGGAATCAGGCCAAACGTAGCTCTCTTAAGTATCCTACTCAATTAACTATGGGTAGTACTTCTTAAGTTTGTCAAGATGAAAGGAATAGGGTCCTTCGAAAAAGTGTACTATTCTTTTAGTGGGTTCAGAATTATTAGAAATCTAATATATTCAGTAAGGTCAAGTGATCGGAATGCCTAGGTGGAGGCCGCTTCCGATCAGTAATATTAATGCATAATTAATATTACAGCTTAATCTTGACTAAACCCTTCTGGTCACACCCTTAGCAGTAAACGAACCGACTCGACGAATTAATTTGGAAGAAATTAATTCATCGCCCGATTATTAAATATTTAGACGTCGGAAATTCAAGCTTGGAGCGTTGAAACCGAGCGTCGGAGAATCTCAAATGTCAAGCCAAAATTTAGGATTTGGCGAGACGGGAAAATGCTTCAAGTAACAAGTAAAATCCTAGCCACACGAAAGGCTAGGAAAGCGCGCCCAATAAGTGCGTGCCACATGGCAGCACACATGGCAAAACGCCATGTGGCAGCAACGTGGTAGCCACGTTGGCAGCCGCCAAGTGGTAGCGTGCCACATGGCAGCGCACCACTGTGGTGACACATATGGCAAGAGCCGTGGACCCGAGGCGATAGGTCATGGACACGGGCCAAAATAAAATGGTCCAACCGAACCCAACTTGGGGCTCAAGGTTGGGTGACACATGGTTAGTTCACATTGCATGTGAAATGCATTGGGGACCAAGTGGGAAAGTGGTCCTCACCTAACCATGTGACACTTGTTCTTGGTTTATTTAACTAAGGGTTGAATTCATCAATCTTTCCATGTGGGATCTTTTTGTAAAAAAGTCCCACATTGAAAGATGAGTGGAATTCACAAGCTATCCTTCCTTATAAATAACCAAAGCATGGCTTGAAAATTCTTTGCTTGAGTAGCAGTTCAATAGAGCATTGCATTAGACAAAACTCTTAAACTCACATAATACTCGGGTTTAGTCGAACCTCGCTAATCTCGAGGTAACGGACCTAAAAGTCGCTAGTAGTTGTTGCGGGTGGACTTTCGTTGGAGGCTCTCGTGTTAGCGGGGCTAAGCTTTCAAGTAATAGCCCATTTGGTCGGGCGAAGCACGCGTCAAAGTTAAATTCCAATTTTATCCTTTTATGTTTATTTGTTATGCTTTATGGTTTTATTAATTGCGAGTGGTTCTTTAGGTCGGGGTTGTTTCCGCGGTGAGTCGAACTCACCAAACCCCAACAGCGGTATTGGAGCCTCGCTCGTTTATTTTTAAAATCATAATATTTTTCAAGGTGTTTTTATGGCTTAATTTTTCTCGTTTTGAGTTGCTAATAACATTAGTATGTAGCTCGTTTTATTTATTTTAACCTCGTATTAAAGCTATCATCAGCCCTAAGCCCAGATTTTGACCAAAAAATAGTGAATTTTTGGTGGAAAAGGCGTTCTGGAAATGGTTTTACCCTTTCAAAACTCGGTTTTTAGCCAAAAAAAAACGACCAAAAATGCACTTTTCGAGGGATTTTTTGTTTTTACAAAAAGTTTTAAGTCTTTCTAACCTTGAAAATTAATTGCATATCTTTGGTGGTTATGTAATTGGTTCAATACATATTTTATATGCAACTTTAAACCTCTTTAGGCATGATTACTTGGTGGTAATTTGTGTTTGAAAGCATGGTTTTATTTTTCACATGATTGCAAACTAATTGCATTAAGTGTGAAATTGTTGTTCTTTGAGGCTTCCAAGTACTAAAGATTCAATCTTTAATTATGTTAAGTGATTGAATTTGAGTTACTAAATTCCATGAATTTTTGTTGAACTTTGTTGATTTAATCATTTTTTAGTTGATTGGAATAATAAAGTTTGAAACTTTGTGATAGAAAATTATTTATCTTCACATTGGAAGATATAATTTTTTCAAGGATTCACAAGTATTAAAGTTGGAATCTATATTGAACTTATGTTCATTTTTCCAACTCCCTTTTATTTTGTCAAAAACTCAAGATTAATTTAAACTAATTAAATTAATAGTGAGTAATTGCCCTCTTATTATTTTTGTTGCACCAAGTTAAACCAATATAATTAAAGAATGGTTCTTGGGAATTATTTTGGTTAGATGCACTTTGAATTTTTTATTTTCATTTTTGCTTAATGAATTAATTCATTTTTGTTGCACCAAGTTAAACCAAATTTTCATTTTTGCTCAATGAATTAATTCTAAAATTAATTTAGAATTGATTAGAGATGTCACACAAAATCGGGAATTAATCCCGAGGCACAAACACACAAACCAAGGCACAATAGCCATGTGCATCCCTCGGCCAGCTGGGCTGCTCGCACAACCCGCATGTGGCTGCCGAGGGACGAGGCTGCTGCGCTCGGTGCGTATGGTGCTAGGTGTGTGCGAGGAGCTGTGTGCTGACTTGGTGCATAAGGGGCGTGCGAGATGATGCTAGGCGTAGCAGCATTGCTGGGCAGCTGCAGCTAGATGCGCATCGAGTGCGCGCTGCCAAGCAGCGCCCAGCTGCATCACAGCATGCAAGGCCGAAGCTGCTTGGCAAGCGCTCAGTACTTGCGTGCGTGTGAGTGCTCAAGGGTGCTAGCCTTGGGTAGTCGATTCACTTTTCTCTATGTTTTAATTTTTCTTTTTGGCCATTTTGTTTATTTTAATTTATTTTAATTATTTTATTATTTCAATTAAAATTTTGGAGGCTAGGCCTCGGGTTTTGAGCGGCATTGGCAAAATTTATTTTGACAATTTTTGGGATTTACTGGTTAATTGGATTAATTGAGTTGGATGCAGAATTTAGTGGGAGCTTCAAATATCAATTACGCTTAATTACATAACCGGTTAAAACAACTTTGACTAGTTTTAATTAGGAGTGTTAATTAGATTAACCACCTAGATTAGTTACTAGTTCACGCGTGTTTATGCATTGTTACTTGTTTATCGTTGTAAAATGCATGGGCCATTCACAGATAGTGAATGGATGAATGGAATTTATATTCTCTCACAGGTTTTATGAAATGGCAACTAGTGGGGCCCGATTAGGATAGAAAATACGGACTGCGATTCGTGATGTATTTTTGTAAATCTAAATACGGTCTGCGAACCGTTGAGTATATGTGTACCTTAATATTTAGATTAGTCCTAATCGCAGATACTAGTAGTTGCATTTATTTTGGTCAAGTCTTGGAAGACGAAGCCATGAAGTTGCAAATGAACACCTTTTGAAGATTTGAAGATCTCAAGGGGTCATGCTAGTTGCCAAATGCATCTATATTTATGTTTTTTGATATATATGTGTTTATGTATATGAATTATATGTTAGATTCATGTTTAGGATTTTGAATGTTGAGATGATTAATTAAGTTCACTTAAATCAACCAACATAGAAACCCTAGGTCCCTAAATATTGAGTAAAACTTGCCATTCCAAAACAACACTTACCAACCGAACGAGGGTACTGGTGGGCTACGCCAAAGCGAGGCATCGCTAACTCTCCAAGGAGCGTAGGCATACCGGGTATGCAAGTTGGTTTTGGTTGTACTCAACGATATGAGTGATGGAGTCCTAACATGTCGTGGCAAAGTGAATAAATTGTTGAGAGAACATTAGATGCGACGATTTATTGAACCAAGAGTGGCTTGGAGCCATTAGCAAAGAGTTGCTTACCTTAGGAGATTAAGTGTTAAGACAAGCCAAAGCATGCTTAACCACTCTTTGTTCCTTTTGATCTTGGAATCGACTTATTCTCGCCAAATGGGGACAATTTTAATGCGTGGATAAGACGTTTAATAAGATTGAAGATTTGCATGAATACCTTTTAATTTTCAAACTTATTATGTTATTTACTTGATAAATGGTTATACTTTGCACTTATATTTGTAGAATTCCAAATCAAACGGTATTGTTTTCATGATTGGTAAAGGAAATCTTTGAGAATTATTCTCAAAGAAAAGTAAAGCATTTCTAAAATACAATTCTCATAAATGAGTTTTATAACAAAGTCCGAAAGGACGGTTGGACATCATGTATTCAAAATACTAGGTAGTTTTGATAAAACATGAAATATTGAGTTACAAACTCAAATTCTCAATATTGACAACCAACATATCTTTTCGCTTAATACATAGATGAGTAGGACTCATTGATGTAGTAATTCAAGCGTGAATTAAGGGAAAAGATGGAACTTTGTTTTACGGCGCATTAGATGCTTAATTATGCCTAACAAAGTATAAAAGTCAAAGACTCTTAAAGAAATGGTTCTTAAAATATTATAAGATAAAGTATGATAAGAAATATAGGAAACGAGGAACGAAGAAAAGGAATAAGATTTCATTTCAACCCATGAGTTCATATTATTGTAGTTAACTTAACCATTCGTTATCTTCACAAGTATCGGATACTGCTTGAGTGTTCCACTTTGAAAGTGACCTCAAACTATTTAAGATAAGCTAAGTTATCGACTTACAAGCTAAGAATGAAGCAAGTGGTGCTACATCAGTTGTAAGGACATATGCTTTGTTTAAAGACCTTTAAGCTAAGGCTGGAACAAATAAATAGTTATTGTGTTCCATAATCAGCAATTGATCTGTTTACACACGGAAAGACTCACATTCAAAGCAATCAGCAATAGTTGAAAATTTATTTGAATAGCATGTTGTCTAAACCATGAGTCAAGAATGCTTGATTATAAACAAACATTATCTTAACATGATAAACTAGCAAAAGCTCAAATTCATGGGCATGATTTGCGTTCCGAACATCTTTAGCAATTTCACATCGACAAGAATGTACTCAAGGCTCTATTAGATAGGCTCTTGATAGTTGATCAATTCAGAATCGTTCTAAGACAAGCAAGTCTTACTTGTTGAAACCGACAAAGTAAAGAGCTATTGTTCTTGGTATAGACATTTGACTCCGAAAGCTAAAGAGGATTCATTTACTTCAACGTCTCACAATGAATTTGAAAGAATATGGCTATATTCATCAAATGTGAACAAACTTGACCTTGAATGGTTCAAGAGTTCAGTGAAGTACAGAATTGACTTGGCAAGATATTAAAATGTCTTGATTAGATCGAGCGATGTTTGCTTGAGCCAAGCGTGACCATTACAAAGTTATGAAAATGAAATTTTCATAAATAACTCCACAAATAACATAGTGTGTCTTCACGGAGACCTCGATGTCATTTAAAAATGACTCGAACAATGATGGATCACATCCCTCCTATAAAGTTCTTAAGATTTGCACGAAGGACTAATGTAACACTAAAAACAATGTCGAAGCTATGAAATGACGCCATATTCAGTTATGGATAGAATTATCTTCTAAATGTCTTTTCAATTATATGTCTAAAACTCTTGGCCACAGTGAGAGTTCATTGGTTAAGTGGAAGCTAAGTGACTCAGTGGGAGCTCCCCAGCTTAGCAAGAGCTAGGTGGTTGAGTGGGAGCTTAATGGCTCATTAAAGGCTAAGATAGCTTAAGTGGGAGCTAACTATTTGTTTCATCACAACGAACTTTTACCCAAAGACAATATACATGTCTCTTTGTAAGAATTCAAGTGAGACCATGGGCATTACCTCCACAACCTAATTGAGAACATAGTGTTTGTTGCTCTAAGTGATGTCTTTCTGGAAAGTAACACGTTTCCAAAACGACAAATGGGAGGAAAATGAACTCGATGACCATTGAGCTTAGCATCAAACTAGAACTGAGAATCTCGGAAGACTTAAAAGGGCTTCGTGAGAATACTTGATCAAGAATACTCAAAAGGACTTTACAAGTGCCTTAAAAGAGAATTCATTTCTCACAAAACTTTTGAAAACTTGGAGAAATAAGATCAAGAATATCAAAGGGCTTTGGAAGCGCTTTGAAACTCAGTGTTTGATGCAATAACCCCGTGTAGGTATAGAATTCACCAAAGGCTTGGGTTGAATCCTATAAATTTTCTATTAATTTAGAAATAAACCTAAGACTTACAAGCATACTATTTACTATTAGATAGTGAAGGAATAATGTCTTGTAAGATAGCTACGAAAAATCCAAATTCCGAATAATGGTTAGAGGCCATAAAAATCCGAGATAGACTCCATGTTTGAAAATCATGTTTGAAACTTGATTAATTTGCATAAAGGGTGAAAGACCCATCGATTGCAAATAAGTTTTCAAGGAGAAAACTAAAAAATGTGGAAATGTATATGCATACATAGCTAGATTGGTTGAAAAGGATACAATTAAATTCATGGAGTTGATTTTAATAAAAACCTATTCACCAATCGAAATGCTAAAGTCTTTTCGTGATTGTTTTAGCAAAATTGCTCATATGAAATATGGAAAAATAGATACCAAAACCGCCCTCCCAAAATAGGATTTTGGAAGTGACTATGGAATAGTCTAAAGGTTTTGAAAATCTAAATAATGCTAGATTAGAAAGCAAGCTCAAGGAATCCGTTATGGTATTTAAGGAAGCATTCCATATAGGAATTGGAACGTGTTTTCTCATAAAGTTAATAAGAGCATTGGCTTATGGAGAAACATAGAAATTCTGATGAATAAGAAGTTTAGTGGGAGCAAAAGTAAAGGTCCAACGAGAAGTTTACGAACTCTATTGTGAAATAACTATCAAATGCTAAATGCTTAGATTTGAAAGTATTTTCGAAAATGGACCAAGCAAAAGATGATACTTTTTACGTATTGGGTATTAAGTTCTATTGTATATACTTGATAAAATGTTTGAACGTGTAAAGGAGTTTACCGTGTTAAACATGAATTGAAGGACTTTGAAAGACTTTCGACCCATATGTATAAAACTAAGTAAATGTTTGAACTAACTATGAGCTAGGCTAAATACTAAGTCAAACATGAAACACTCTAATAGATACATTCAACCATATCACACAGCAAACTGTTTAGCAAAGACTCGGTGAAACTAAATGAGCTAAAATGACAAATTGATGGAATAAGATTGAGAATTACTCTGCAATTTAATCCATCATGTACGCTGTGATATGGAATCGTCGCATGACTTACTGGATTAGAGCATGTGAAGTATGTATGAAGCACCAATCAACCCGAATCTATGTATTAGATCGTTAGATTATGGCCAAGAACATCCAAAGTACTTGGATAAGTAATAGGATGAGTTCTTGACTTGTTGAAACAATTACAATTTGAGAATTGATGTTGCAATCACAAGCCTTAACAAGGATTAGATCCTTAACAAGGAAGCCGTTTATAAGCAAGAGTTAACAATAAGTCGTGGCTTGAGAATAGTAACATGGACGTGGATCCATGTGTAATGTGCAGGAATTTAAGGAAAATTTCCATGATCACAAGTGATTAGGGTATCCCAAATCATTATGAGCCGTTTGGAATGAAACCCAAGCAAAACATCATCAGGATGTCTACTAAAATATATGTTGAGAATATTGTTGCCTTAATGGCGATAAAAAAAAGATGTTCTATGGAAAGTTCGTTGATGAACGTTAATGATTGTAGGTTGTCAAGTTGAAGGTCTCAATCATGAAAATGAGTGGGAGCCATCACTTGGACAATAAATCCTAAATCACATATAATCCATGACACTCTCAAATTCTATCATCTTATTATGAAAGTGATCAGTAATGACGATGCTAAGATTAGCAAAGTAGTTATAACTAAACTTATGCAGTAAGTGAATGACAACATTCACAATTGCATGAAAGAAGTCAAGCATATTAGATATGGGTGTGATTTCTATAGATGTTTTATAATCTATTGATTGTTTGTTAATTAGAAAGCGCACATGAATACGAGAAGAATAAAGTAGAGGTCTATTTTTAGGGCAGGTTCAATCTCTTTTAGGTTGAATTTGTACCTTCATCCCCGAACTTCTTGTCATGGTTCCAAACCTATTGGAGTTAACGATCTCCTGGATCGTTAAGGGGTGTAACCTCCACCCTGTGAACGGTTTACAAGTTCCTAAAACTTGTTAGCAATTCTTTTACTCTAGCTTCCTTCCCTTTGTATGCCACCATGCTTAAGTGTATGATCACAGTGGGGCTCAATTGTGGGATGTCTTGAAATATTCCCTACAATATGTCGTTAGCTCTAGAGGAATAAAAATAGACCCAACAAAGATCAACGCAATCATGTATTGACAAGGGAATAAACGCGTCGTCAATTGTCTATCCCTAGATCAAATACAATTTATACAACCTAAACAAACCTAATACAAGTATAAGGCAAGCATAGGGGTCAAACCACAGAGAATGGATAAACACCAACAAATGTTATCAACAATTAAGCTAGTCCGGAATAGGAGATAAATAAACTAAAGTCTAAAGATGCTAAAACAAGAAATAAAACATTAAGGGAAATGGTTTAGGTATAGCATTCACTTGAACATAAACAAAGGCATAGAAATTGAATTAATTATGAACTAAACATGCATGAATATCGAAGTAAAGGGTCCAATCTAGCCGCCTTCCGGGGTCAATTGGCTTCTCCTAACATAGCCTCTATGTTTCCACATTAGAATCATATACTAGGAGGTATTACTAAATAACAATCGATAGTAATGAACCTTAACTAAGTTAACTTCCGTTTCTTGTTAGCAAAGATTCACCTTTAATAAACTAACAATGTGCACTTGTAAGAAGATTAAAGAATATCAAGCATATAAAGACTTTAATCACAAATAAATTAATTCTAAAACCTAGAACATGCTCATGGTCCAACCACACCACAACCATCCCCTTAATGGGGAATTTACTCACTAATCATGCTAATAACAAGATTAATTAACAAATAATCATGAATAAACATGATTAACAAGCAATACCAACAACTAAAATAATAATCAAAATAAAGAAAATAAAAATAAAGGAGAGAGAGTTAGAGATTCTCATTGATTGAATGTGAAAATCTACAAGCAAGATGATCAATCTTCCTCTTCAATATCCAAGCTCAACAATGGTGAAACCATTACTTTCTCTCTCTAAACTATCCTAATCCTAACCTAAACCTAGAGAGAGAAGCTCTCCTAAAAACTAATTAGAGAATAGAATAGATGGATGAAAAGTTGAGAAAGTATTAACCCCCAAAAAAGGGTATTTATAATACAAGGCTTAAAATAAAATAAAAGAAATAAAAAGAAAATAAAACTAATTAAAATAACTAAAATAACTAAAATAACAAAACTAAAAATAAAAGGGAAAAAGAACCAAAAATCTCCAAATTCCCTCAAACCCACCGATTCCATCAGACCGAAAACCCCCTTCCCTCAAATAGCTTGGCAGCTCTGAATTATCATCTTCACCATTCACGCATGAGCATTCAAGCCATCACCATCGATCACCTTCAATCGTGGCCGTCCAAATTCAATAAGAACCCCCATTCACGAGCAAGGCACGTGAGAATTAAGGAATTCAAGACCCGCAAAGGAGCGGCCGCGGCTAGGCATCTCCTTGGCATATACTGAAACTTGGAGAAGGATGGAAGGATCCAAGGCTGCGCCCGCGGCAGCAGCAGCCCGCCCGCGGTGGTCTGGGTAGCTTCTTGCTGTGAATTTGGTTCGATTGGTTGCAGATTGGTGATGCGAGGAGGAGTTGCTGCTGCTAATTGTTGGCGTTGTGAAGCATAGGTTAATTTTGAGGTGTGGGATTGCGTGGCTGGTTTAGGCTGTGGTGGTGTTGCAGGGAGCAGGGGAGGTTGTGTTGATTAAGTAATGTTGGTCAATTGGGGAAGCACGAGAGTGATGAGGAGAGTGTGGTGTAGGATAGGGAGATGGAGTGGTGTATGGTAAGAGCGGCAGCAACTTGATGCTTGGAAGCTTGTTGTTTTTCATATTTGACTCGAACCCGGAATTTCGAACTTGATTAGAACATGAATATTGTGCATCAACCCGAACACACCTACAACAAAAAACCAACACGAGGGTAGAACAAAATATAATAAAATAAATCGAAAGCAAATAAAATACGAAAATAAACTAATTCTAATAAAAACTACGAAAAGAACTAAAACACGACAAAATTACCAAATAAACAAGAAATGTTATTAAAGAGAAAACAAGAGAAAGAAAAGGGAAAATAAGATAAAATAAACACGAAAATAACTCTAAAACTACTCCCTAAGAGTGACATAAATGTCACTCATCAAATTCCCCCAAGCTAAACCTTTGCTCGTCCTCGAGCAAAGCTAAGGCAAAAGAGAACAAGATGAAATTATTGAAATCAAAAGAAACAAAATAGAAACAAAGAGAAAGAATGTACACTAACTCACTGTCGTAGGAATCACGGTCAATTTTAGCAACTAAAGACAAGCCATTTAAACCCCTAGATCGCCCTAGAGGACGAGTGATGCTCTCGTGAGGGTTTCCTAAGAGCTTACTCCACAACTCTCGACAAATACCAAGGCAAGGCAACAAAAGGAAAAAGAGAAGAAACATGAAAAGAGAAAACAACCACAAGCTCGTATATGGACAAGAGATAGGGACAAGTACTAATGAATGCAAACCTTTCTAAATGGACAAATGTATGCACGTTCCAAGATGTCAATGGTTGATTGAAACATAACACATGCTAAGCATAGAGAACTACTTAGGACTCAATCCACCCTATCCCCAACCAATCGGGCCACGTTCTCTCCACTAGCTTCAAATCAACCCTTAAGCTAGCTTCTCGAGATTCCACGAAGGAATCGAAAAAAGATAAAGAAATGAAAAACTTTGAGAAGGTAATCCTGATGTCTTAACTATGCATACTCTTTCCATAGGTTTGAAGTCTATCTCCCTCCACCGTTCTTTTGACCTAACCCACTAGAGTCTAAGGGTCTTTTTATTGGTTGTAACGAAAGGCTAAGGGTTAAGGCGGGGTAAAAATTTAAAATTTGGTGATATTTTCTAAGTGAAGCAAAGAGTGCGGCCGACACTCAAAAACAACTCAAGAAGTCACTAAATATCAAACAAAAATACCAATAATGCCACTCCCCCAAGCTTATTCAACACCAACACACAATTTATACAAAATGAAGGAACGATCCCCCCAAGCTTGAACAAAGCATTGTCCCCAATGCTTAAACTAAGGAAGAAAACGAAACCATCAAAAATATTTTTATTAGTTTTGTTTCTTTTCCATTTTTTTTTAGAGATTTTATTCGTTGTCCTTGCCTTTTTAACTATGGACGGCTTTTTCTTGCAACATCATTTGATTTTCTTGAATTGCATCTTTCTTTTGAAACTCAACTCTAACAAAATCTCAAAGTGTTTCTTGTTTATGATCAATATTTTTATAACTCAAACCTCACATGCCAATGCTTCACTAACTAAAAGGTTGGTAAACATAGGTTATTAGGTTTGTAACGCGGTTTAAACAAGAGCAGGAAACATATGGCTCAAATTGGTTAGCAAGTAGGTAAATGCAAATTAGAAAATCAAATCTATAACAAAACAAAAAGAAGATAAAGAAAAATGAGAAAGGGGGGCCCTTTTCCTCCCCTAGAGTGCTTCGGTCACGATCTTGGGAGCTATAAGTCAAAACAAGGATCAAGACATGCATAGCTAATGATCCAAATGTGTCACACAACAAAATGATGAAGGCTAGAACAATGTTACCTCACAAGGGATTAGAACTAGTCAAATACCAACCAAGGGTGTCAAATCCGCTATAGAGAGCAACACCATCTTACCACATACCCGTGAACTAAGGCGTCATGGATTCCTAAAAGTTCTTAACCCGACTACCTTAGCATGTAATATGCTAGAGTCAACCAATGACACTCTCAAATCATGCATACATCAACCACTTAGGAAGAAAGGCATTCAAAAGTAAACAAATCCAAAAGATATAATGTCCAAAATAAGAACGAACAAAACATATTTTTGCTAAACTTGCCTTGAAGTAAACAAAAATCTTTTTGGATTTTTCAAAAGCATTAAAAACATGGAAATGCATATACTCAAGTGCATGGCATATATGAATCAACATCCCACCAAACATGATAGAATACCCTCCCCCAAGCTTGAACGAAACCAAGCTCTCAAATCATAAACAATGAAACCAAGGAGGGGAAAAACAAGGAGAAATTAATCCAACATTACCAACACATGACCTTCAAGTCACAATGAGTAAGAGAGATGGAAACGAAGGATATTACCGGATATGGGGAAAATGCAAAATCACACAAAAACCCAAAATAACCTCATAGGATCCACAATATCT
Source organism: Chenopodium album (assembly GCF_948465745.1). Taxonomy (NCBI): domain Eukaryota; kingdom Viridiplantae; phylum Streptophyta; class Magnoliopsida; order Caryophyllales; family Amaranthaceae; genus Chenopodium; species Chenopodium album. Next base: position 35,343,840 of record NC_137836.1, read on the forward strand.
ACAAATAAGGCTTGAACTCCACATGGGTAAGTTGACGCACATTTCCTTGATTCTTGATCATCACCAATGTACAAGAGTATATCGAGTTGTGTACCTAGCAAGAAACACAAACACGTCCATGAGAGAAAATCTAATCTAAAAAGAAAAGAAAATGAAAGCAATAAAACACGGGTTACTTCCCGCAAAGGCTTATTTAACGTCCAAGCGAGACCGCTCTAGGAAATAATAATTCAACGCACGCAAGAGCTTGTCAAATGCACTACTACACATTTCATGGGGATGTAAATAGGCAAATGACGGAATAAGAACGTGCAAAAAAATCATTGCACGCAAGTGAAGAGGGAGATGCCAAAAGAAAGAAGAAGAAGGATCGAAAGGAAACTCAAGAAAGTAAGCAGGGGATAATTTTGAGGTGTGGGATTGCGTAGCTGGTTTGGGCTGTGGTGGTGTAGCAGGGAGCAGGGGAGGTTGTGTTGATTGAGTAATGTTGGTGAATTGGGGAAGCACGAGAGTAATGAGGAGAGTGTGGTGTAGGATAGGGAGATGGAGTGGTGTATGGTAAGAGTGGCAGCAACTTGATGCTTGGAAGCTTGTTGTTTGTCATATTTGACTCAAACCCGAAATTTCGAACTTGATTAGAACATGAATATTGAGCATCGACCCGAACACACCTACAACCAAAAACCAACACGAGGGTAGAACAAAATATAATAAAATAAATCGAAAGCAAATAAAATACGAAAATAAACTAATTCTAATACAAACTACGAAAAGAACTAAAACACGACAAAATTACCAAATAAACAAGAAATATTATTAAAGAGAAAACAAGAGAAAGACAAGGGAAAATAAGATAAAATAAACACAAAAATAACTTTAAAACTACTCCCTAAGAGTGACATAAATGTCACTCATCATGTATATGCCACCGCCCAAAACCGAAAAGTAAATTCGGGGATTCATTGGCCGGTTGCAATACATAAGTAGGTTCATATCCAAATTGATAACAATATGTGAACTAATATTCAAGAAACTCAAAAAAAATGTACTGGTAATATGGGACGATGAGTGTCAAAAAGCCTTTGAGAAGATCAAAGCCTATCTCGCTAACCCTTCTGTATTAGCACCAGCACTCCAGGAATCCCTCTTAGGTTGTACTTAATAGTTACCAAAGAGACAATGGGAGCTATGCACGCACAAGAAGTAAAGGAAAGGAGAATTCCATCTACTACCTAAGCAAAAAGATGCTTGAGTATGAAATACGCTATACACCACTTTAGAAATTGTGCCTCGCATTGGTGTGAGTCAGAACCTATTTTAGACATTACGGTCTTTGTAGTATCTCGAATGGATCAACTCAAGTATGTTTTTGAGAAATCTACACTAAATGGGCGGATATCAAGATGAATAGTTAACCTAGCCCAATTCAATGTGAGGTTCATGTCTCAAAAGGCTATTAAAGGATTCGTGGTTTCAGAATTTTTAGCGGATTTTCCAATAGAAGATTCCACTCCTATACATGAGAATGATTTTCCAGACAAAGACTTGATGGTCACAGTAGATGATACTTGGACTCTCTAATTTGACGGAGCCTCAAACCAAAAGGGGTGTGGTGTAGGAGTACTATTGGTATCACAAAAAGAGTAACATGTTCCAATCTCCATAAAGCTAGATTATGATGTTACCAACAACGCTGCAGAATACGAAGCATGCGCGGTAGGCCTCGAAACAACATTAGTGTTGGGAGTAAAGAAACTTCAAATTTTCGGAGATTCTTCATTGATCATCAATCAAATTTCTAAGAGATGGAAAGTAAGGAGTGAAAGCTTGGCCCCTCACCAAACCTACTTGGAAACTCTCACAAACCAACTGGAAAAGGTAGAATACACATATCTACCTAGAGAGGAAAATCAATTTTCTAATGCCTTGGCAAGACTAGCCTCAATGTTTAGGATTCCTACGGAAATTCAGCAAAACCCTTAACAATAGAAAAGAGGCATAAACTAGCTTATATCGAAGCAATAGAGGATGATGAAGTAGCCCAAGAGGAAGAACCTTGGTATACAGACATCCTCATTTATGTCACAAAGAGAGAATATCCACCCCATGCTTACAAAAGGGCAAAACGAGCCTTAAGACTTTTGGCTTCCCAATATGTTCTCATTAACGACGAGTTGCACAAGAGAGTACCTAAAGGTCGAGCTCATTTATGTGTAGGCAAAAAGGAAGCCCAAAGTGCTATGAGAATAGTCCATGAAGGGGTATGTGGAACACACGTAAATGGCAAAATGCTAGTCCAAAAGATAATGCGCGAAGGATATTATTGGACTACCATGAATAGAGACTACCATCAATATGTCAAAAGATGCCCTAAAAGCCAAATATATGCCAACTTGAAACATGTTCCCCCGTCTCTCCTCTACACCTACACCTTCACGTCACCATGGCCATTCTCAACATGGAGAATAGACATCATTGGAAGAATTACTCCTCCAGGAACACGAGGCCATGAATATATATTAGTAGCAATTGATTACTTCACCAAATGGGTTGAAGCAAAATCGTATGCTAAACTCAATGCAAAACATGTAGCACTCTTTATCGAAAGAAACATCATTTGTCGAAATGGAGTCCCACATGAAATGATAAGTGACAATGGAACTCACTTTCAAGTAGAATGTGAAGAATTGTTACAAAAGTATGGCATTAAACACCATCATTCTTCTACGTATAGACCTCATGCAAATGGTGTCGTTGAGGTAGCTAATAAAAATTTAAAGACAATCATCAAGAAGATGACAGAAAATTACAAAGATTGGCCTGACAAACTCCACTTTTCTCTGTGGGGTTATCACACGTCAATTCAGTCATCAACAAGGAATACGCCATTTTCCTTAGTCTATGGAATGGATGTCGTACATCCTGTAGAACTAGAAATATCTTCTCTATGCATCACGTTAGAAAGTAAACTCGATGAAGTAGAATGGACTAGAGCGAGATATGAAGAGCTAAGTCTACTTTATGAAAAGCGAATAGAGGCTCTACACCATACTCAATGTTATCAAACCCGTATGGCTTGGCACTTCAATAAGAAAGTCAAGACAAGGAATATAAAAGCAGGAGACTTGGTCCCAAAAGCATTAAGGAAAAATATTTTACACCCAAGAGGCAGGTTTAGACCCAATTGTTCTGGGCCATATAATGTCAAAACAATCCTATCAGGTGGAGATGCAAAACTAACTGATATGGATGGCAATGAATTCTCAAACATGACAAATCTTGACCAATTTAAGAAGTACTACCCATAATTACTTGAGTAGGACACTTGAGAGAGCTACGTTTTGCCTGATTCCTTAGGAAAGGATACGTAGGCAACCCTTGTAGGGTGCGACCACTCTAATTTTTATAAAACTCGCATTCCAGCAAATCAACTCGAAGAAATTAGCGAGAAAAGTTGCAAGCGCACCCCAGAAAAGTTATCATTTGGTAACAAAGCCAGCGCCGGGCGACAAGCAGCAGCGTTTGGAGATGAGGACAACGCTAGGCGACAGAGACTAGCGTCTGGCGATGGACTTAAATTTCGATGCCAATTTTTCTGCATTAAACTGGGCAAATTTTGGTGAATTTCGGAAATTTTCGACTTTTGTACTCGAATATTTTCAAAAGAATAATTTAGTGTTTTCATTGCTTTAATAAAGATTGTAATGTAAATGTTGATTTAATTTTAAAAGCTAAAAATTGCATTAAAAGAACAAAGTAAAATTACATTATTGATGGAATTTAAATAAAAGCTTCAAAGAAAATACATTGACTTAAAAATTAAATTTGTCTAATAAATTGAAAGTTAAGCAATGCTTTAATCTTTCTTCTCCTTCTTTGCTTTCTTCCCATTCTTGTCAGCGTCTTCTTCATCGTCCATTAATTTAGCTAGCAAGCATCCTTTAGAGGATCTGCATTCAATTTTGGTGTAAATAGTTTCTCCTTTAGCCAGTACACCATGTTTCTTCTTTATCTAAATTTTCTTTTCTGTAGAACCAGCTTTCCTTTTCTTTTTTACTTTAGTAGTGTCTTTCTTCTTAGGCATCATAGGTGTTTTAAAATCAACTCTTTCACCTAAGAGTTCCTTAACAGGAGCTATCTTGTCACCCAGACAATTCTTCACATTAGTCCTACTTTGATCTTTCTTCTTGTCCTTTTTAGGCTTATTAAGTAACCAATGCTTCACATCCTTGGACAAAGAAGGTGAAACCTTTTGGGTAACCACTTCCCATAAAGGCCTAGCACTTTAATAAGTATCAAATCTTTATACTTCTTGTGAAACAGGGAAATCATAAGGACGACGAATATCTCCAAAAGGAATTGTTTGAGCAAGGCCATATTGTCTTTTTACCCTGCAAAGTAATAAAAATTCATATTGGATAAGCTTGGAAGACGGCAAAAGGGTTTCTTGTTGACACCAACCATCTTCTCAATTTTCCACCATGGCATGATCCATTTGATAGCAAAGTAACGAGAGGCGAATACTTTGCTCCACTCCCGGCGACCCATCTTTATGGAAAAGTGCTTCTTTCGCCTCACAAAGCAGTTTAGAGTATATTTGTCAATGTTGTCAGGATGACTAATTAATTCTAGTCTCTTCATTAGCCACATCTACAAAAACAAAAAATCAATGCAAATAATTAGTATTAGTATACAAAAAAATATTTTGTTGATTTCTGTAATTAAGAACATTATTTTTCTACCTGTAATAAAATTGGAGAGCCTTGAAAAGGTGCTTTTAGATTTTTCTTTAATTAATCCAAACTAAGAATTGTTTCTCCAACAATTAATGGCATTGGATTCCTCCCTAATTTAATTTGTTCCATCACAGACACTAAAATTGCTAGACCCTCACGATTATTACCACTAGTGAGGAGATATTGGCTAAGCATGGAAAAGAGAAAAGCTCTTCTTCTATAAACATGAAAAGACTCAGAATATGGTCTATCAAAATAGTGGCTTGCAAATTCTTATAGATTAACTACAGTGACATCTACAATATTTGTTAGATCTCTGTCTTTCAGATTAAAGAAGCGCTCAAAATCTTTATAATAATATTCACTAATATTAGGATTTACCGCAAGATCCATGGAGGGAAAACCTAGAATGGCACCAAATTCTTCCAGTAAAGGACTAATTTCATCATAGCCTAATCTAAAGCAATGTGTGTCTGAATCCAAATATTTTAAGGCGGTATGAATAAAATTTATATGTATATCTACCCCTTTAATACCAAAATACCTCCCATATGGAAAAATCAAGCTCTTTTCTCTCCCTAGCAGTCAAAGAATGACACCACCACGAGTAAAATCACTTAAACCCTTAGACATGATTGCTTAAAGAGATTTAAAGGTATAACTATTATTTTAATAATTTGTTCGAAATATACAAAATTCGGCAGATTTGGGGGCTATTTGTGGACAAAACTAGTGCAGTTTGTTTTCCAAAAGGATTCGGAGAAAAAGAGTATGTCGCCAGACAACAAGGATAACGTTTGGCGACGAGGCTTGTCGCCTGGCAACGACATCAGCGTCTGACGACGACGCCAGCGCCCGGCGACGGATAGTCGGTTCAACGACATCTTAGTCGAGCTATGCAAAATATATGTTTTCTTTGATTACTACTCGATTTTGGCATTGACTTTATGTTTTTCAACTTCTTTCAAACATTTTAGGCTTATGTTAGTCAAAATTTTGTTTTTTATTTTTTCTTTTTGGGGGAGAAAGTCGGATACCCTCTATTAATAATAAAAATGACGGAAATTTTTTGCGCAAAAATTAGTCAAAATTTTTTGCACACACTCACATGCACATAAAATAAAAAAAAAATGCAAAGATAAAATAAGCATAATAAAGTTGTACATACAATGTGTCTAATGAAGAAGTCATATAATACAAATTAGCAAAGTCCTATAGGTCAAATAAAATAAGTACAGGTACAGCTATGGTGCCGGAGGACGCAAATGAGGAGGCACTCCCAAAGTGTAAAAGAACAAGGTAGATCGTGGAGTATGCCCCTTAGTAGCCCCAGGATCGCCAACAGTCGGGATTGATAGAGTAGGGCCAGACCATCCAGGTTCACTCTGGAGCTTAATAGCCAACAGGTAAGGCTGCGGCGACAAGCCAACCTCGTACGTCCCACCACCCCCTAAAGGAGTCGATGACATGCCTCCATATCCTGCTGGCCTAGCATGTGCACCCTCGGATGAAGAGCCTAAACCCTCTGGTCTCTCATGTGGAGCTGTCTCCGATCTGTCACCCTCACCCCTAGAAGAGGTACGATGACGCCTCAAGTTGGATCTCTCTCTCCTTGCCTCAGGTCTCGTCCAGGTATGAGGAGGAATAGGCCGTCCCTGCAAAAGTGAGCCATGTATGGTTCCAAATGAGTAAATCAAATCATAAGATAAGGATAAGAGAAATACCTCTACAGTGTCGTCGCGACGACAAGAACCTCAATCCCCATATCTCACCAACTGGTAACGAAAGCGTCCAAACCACTCGCCAGCATTGTCACCACCTCGCAAGAGAACTGTTAAGAGACAAGTCAGTAGCGATAAAAAATATACATACAAGTAAAAAGGCAAATAAATTACTAACCCAAGTCTGACGACGCAGTATCGACTGTTCGATAAAGCGATGATGCGGAGGAGCTAGTGGAATCATCTCTTCAACAGGGCGATACATCCCCTGATAGGTGATGGGCACAGGTGGAGCGACAAACTCTGCGTGCGCGTCCTACAAGATAAATGGAGTAATTAGTATCTACTTGGGGGCTATACAAGAGACGAATGCGTAAATAAAGAATACCTCCTCTCCTCCCTCTTGCAAAACAGGTGGTAGAGCCAAAATTGGCAGCAAGGCCTTGAAGTAGCATAGCTCCGGACGAGCATGTGTCCGCCAAGGCGTTACCTCTGGCGCCCTACTCGCTAAATTCCTCAACCTCACCTTATCGAATATATGCCGAGGAGGGCGAGCCGGAACAACGAAAGCCTCTGAGGAGTGCTGAATAGCCACTCTCTCGCCAAGATACACTATAGCATCATACATCCCTTGGAAATAACGACGTTGAGCGATGTATTGCGCAGCAAGCGAAGGAACGTCAAAATCAGCCCATGGCTGAAAATTTACAACCGGCTCCTACAAAATGCATACTCATAAGATAAATTCCTACTAAAGGTATAAAGAGTGAGTAGCTGAAAAACATTCTGAGTGGATCAACTCTCGAGTGCGCCTAGAAGTTACATGTGCACTATGATGACCTCCCCAACTGGCAGCAGCAGGGAGCTCGCGAGGTGAAGGTCTAGCCAACGCAAGAGGTGGAAATTACTTGTAGAACCAGATCTACGAAAACAAAGAATGCGATGTCTCCCTCGAAGGAGCTATAACGACTAGCAAGTCACAGTCCGACTAGGAATTCCGCATAGGCCAAGATGGCCCAATCATACGACCCGACTAAACTAAGCTCGCGAACAAGAAACAGGTAGTAGAGTAGCACTCGACTACCTCTATAAGGAGAAAAGGTCCCTGACAACAGGATAAGAGTAAAAATGCGCACCCGCAGCTCTGGGGTGGTCGCAGGATCCTAAAATGTTGCCGCAAGTGTACTCCGGCAAATGCATCTAGAGTTAAGCTGTGTTGGATCAGCCTCAGCACGAGCCCGAATAGTGATAGGGCCCAACAGCTCCAACACCTCTAAAGAAAAGACTGTGATCTCGCTATCGAAAGGAAGCGGGACCGAAGTGAACTCGAATCCCATAATGAGACTAAAGTCAGTCGGGGTAACAGTCATCTCACCTTAAGTAAAGTGAAAAGTGTTGGTGGTGTCCCAAAAGAACTCCACCAAAGCTCGGACTACGAGGTGGCTCTGTTCAAAAGAGTACATAGCCTGAGTGGCTCGCAGCAAAGGAGTCAAGCCACATGACTCCCACAGAAGGCGCAGACCGACGTGGTTGCGGAAGTATGTATCGTACAAAGAGCCAATGGTCGTGTTGTTAGAACCATGGCTACGGACCCTCCCGCTGATAATCACTCGACGAACGCACTCTGAAATGTGGAACTCTGGCGCGAAGTACAAAGTGTGCTCATCCCACTCTGGAAACCTCCCTAGAGTAGAGGAGGTGCCTACGGGATCGTCCTCCTGACGAGCCTCCCTAGAGCAAGAACAAGAAGCAGAGCCTCGTTGCCTAGCCATGATATATTATGCAAAATACCAGAAAATTAAGGTTCTCCTAGCGACGTGATACTATGTTCGCAAAAACAGAGTACGTAGTACTAAAACATGTTACAATTTCATCTTGAGCATAAATAGCAAATTTCAACAATCAAAAAATTTCTTGCAATATTATGATAAATATTGTGACAAATTTTGACAAAAATGGCTAGCAAAAACACGAAGAATAGTCCACATTGTTCTCACGAACTCAAGGGGGTCAACAATGGCAAATTTCTCATTTCTTCACCAAATTGAGTACAAGTCTGAAAATGCTCTAAACATGACATATAAGCATAACCCAACAATTTCAAAGCATAAAATTTGATAAACAAAGCAAATTAAGCATAATTTGGTTCGATTTTTTCGATTAACTACGCGAGAACATATCCGAATTCAGCAAAAATTGAGTTAAGTTTGGGGAAAACTTACATGGATATGGAAAATAGATGAGACAATCTTTGATTTGTAACAAATTTGAGCGAATTTGGTGGACAAAGGAGTGAGAACGGACAATTTGAAGTTTCGAACGAACGCGAATGAGCAGCTGCAACAGCCACGACAAATGGGGAAGAAAAGGTGTTTTATTTCGAAAACCCAACTTTGGCGCCAGATGACGTGTTCGTCGCTCGGCGCTAGTCTTCGTCGCCATGCAACAGAGAAAAATATCGGCAACAATGCTTTCCAACGTGCGTTAGTTTGGCGATAGTACACGTGGCCCTCATAAATGATTATGTGGACCTTATGCAGCAATTTCCTGTTACTTGGTACGCTAATTAACCCCTATAAGCAATTTGACATGATTAAGTAATCGGCTTGATGACAATCACAGTAGGTGATCGACCTGATAAAAGATCGTCTCACTTAGATTAAAGCGCCCAAACATTGGCTCATTGCAAAGGCACCGACATAATGGTTCATAAGCAGCAAAAGCATCGACATAATGGTTCACAAGTAGCAAAATGCACTGACGTACTTGCACCATGGAAATTTCAGCAAATATCACAATAGCAAAGTTCAAGCGAGCTTTAAGGATCGACAAGCGTTGGTCTTCGGTAACTTTCTTCGGAATATTTTCACAAAAGTGAAGATGGCTTCAAGAGGAGTTATCTTTGACAACGTTCTCTTGGATGTGGAAGGTTGTCAGAGAAATTGAGGATGGCTTCAAGAGAGGTTATCTTCGACGGCGTTCCCTAGGATGTGGAAGGTTGTCAGAATCAGGAGGTGGCTTCAAGCGAAGTTATCTTCGATCATATTCCCTAGGATGTGGAAGATGGTCATAAAACAACGGAAATTGAAGGCAGTTGCAAGTGTAGCAGTCTTTAGGCGGTATCCCCTAGCTTGAGGAAGATCGTCACAAATCAGTTACTACAGAGACATGTGCTCGATGGTGCAAGATACACGTTTCTTAACTCTCTTATCCGTTTTAACTAATGTTAGTTTGTAGGTATCGGCATTGCAAGAATGATTTAGGATCGCAGAATGTTCTGAATCATTCTCCGTCCCAATAGTTACTTTGACTTTTGTTTTCGAAACTTAAGTTTCTCTAAACTCAGTCAAAGCCAGTCCAATTTGGTCTGGTCCATGATAAGGGTCCAATAAAAGTGTAGTTGGATTTGGGCTTGAAAAGAGATTTCCAAAGATATATTACAAGCCCAATTCCGATGAAATATGAGGAAGTTATGGATTAAATTAAATTAGGCCCAATGATTTTAAAGGTGGCCTAATGATCTAGAGGAGAACCTATTAATTATTATTTCTAAAGTGATTAGGATTGATTTTAATCTTCTAGAAGGTTCTTTTTAATTCTAATGAGTTTAGGATTCATAATTATATTGTAAAGATATTTTATTTAGAATAAAATATATTAAATGTGATTTTGAAAACTGCTTGGGCGCATAATTACCTGCAACCCGTTGACTTTTTGATCAGCGCGAGACGACGGAGTTTTCGCCAAGCACAGACCTTCGTTTCCTGGCGACGAGCTTGTTGTAAGGAGGGTGATCCCATCATAAGGGAGTCCTTCCTTAGATGCCCATGACCATTTAAAAGCCTAGGACTTTACACTTGTTAAGGTGTAGTAGGATTTGAATTCCTGACTGTTTGGGGGACCTTGAATTAGAATTGATTGTATCCTTATGTTTTTTTATAAGAAACAAGTAGGAGTCGCCAATGAGTTTTAGGAAAACTCATAAACCTCATTCATGACTTTCTTCCATGTGGAGTTCATTGAATAATTAGTACGAATCGTAAGTTTACCCATGCCCAAATTGATCTCGTAAACTAGAAATGAGTTCGTAGCGAGGGTACTAAAATAATGTTCCCTTTAAGGGGGGAATCGCAATTCTAGCCCTAGTACGACCTCTACTAGCTCTTCCTTTTTTACAATTTCTTCACCAAACAATATATGCAACGCGATACCTAAAACTAAGTTAGTTGATTTTATTTACACACATTAATTCACGTAGGAATTACATTGCAAAGTCGTTATTCTTTATTTAATTAAATTCGCGAATATGACAAAAAATAAACAATATTCGCCTTTGCTTAAGTGATCAACCAACAATTAATTATTCAATTCTAATCTTATTTAACGCAAGATACTTTGTGGAATTGATTAATTAAACCTTTTTAAAGTGATCAAGCAACACTAATTAATTAATTAAAGTTCTTTTAAACAAGAAAATAAAAATGATTTATCTTAGTGCTCGGGAATTTACCACTTTTCTTTATTAGATCTCCGTTTAGAACACGTATGGAATCCTTCTTGTTCGGGAACCTCCACCGTAGTAACAAAATATCAAAGGGGTGAGTGTTTAGGACAAGAGGGGTTAGGTAGCACAAGTTCACAAGTTTTTCACCAGAGTTTAGGGTTAATTTTCTGTCTGTTTAAGCCTCTATTTATAGGGAAAGAGTAGGTTTAGGGTTTTGAACATTCTGGCGCAGCAGGTGTCGTTTGCAACTACATTAGTTGCGCACGGCCACCCAGCGCAAGTGATTGAGTTACGCTGCTATAGGCAACGCAACTAATTGTCTTGCGCGCGGCTTTATGGCAAGATTCGATTTTTCAATTTTCTGAAATTCAGAATCTCTCACGAGCGCAACTCTAGAAGTTGCGCTAAGTGTCACTCGCAACTGAATTAGTTGCGCGTGCCAGCCCAAGGCCACTCCTTGAGATGCGCGCGTTATTTTCTGCGGCAACTCGCATTTTGACCTAGGCGCTCCTAAATCCGTCATTATTGGGTTTTAAGTACGGGCTTAAGCCTAATTATGATCGGATTTAATTAATTGGACTTTATTTGGCTTTGTTTCTTGGTTTTGGCTAGTCTTTTGTGTTTTGTGGTTTAACCATTTATCCATAAGCATTCTTCACTTCGATCCAACACGAAAATGGTTTTATTTATCGTCATTGCACTTCTTGTCAGGACAGGAGGCCAAAAGTAGGTGTCTTTAGTTAGCCCCCACATGTATCGAGTCTAGAATAGATGATGATCAAAGTAGTCAAGGAAATAAATCCGAGACTCATTCTGTAAAGTTCTCAAAAAGTAGAGAATCTTTTAGAAATGCTAAGGATGTAGAAACGATCCTTGATTCGCTAAGTGTATGAAACAAGTAGCTATTAAGGCCAGAAAAAGTTATTTCTAGTCTTAACTCCCTAAAGAATCTAGATTGATCTTTTGCTTTTGTAGAACGCTTTTACAAGTAAAGGTGTTCTGGGTGATGTCAAATCATGAAAAGAGATCGGTTCAAAAAAGCGTAAAAGGGGTGGTGATTTCCTCTCAATCATGTCATCATTGGACTAAAGTCCCTCAATATGTCATTGAAACTTTAGCCTGACTTTAACAAAGTAAAAAGATGAAAAAGATGTTTTCGGTATTCGAGCCTAGACGTTTTCGGCATTCGATCCTAAATGTTTCGACATTCGAGCCTCAATGTTTCGGCATTCGAGCCTCAATGTTTCGGCATTCGAGCCTCAATGTTTCGGCATTCGAGCTTAAATGTTTCGGCATTCGAGCCTAAATGTTTTGGTATTTGAACCGGATGTCCACAAGATAGAAATACATGTCCCAGGACTGGAGGCATAAATCCAAATCCAGTGTGAGAGATGAAAGTCAGCAACTCTCTCAGCAGCTTTGTCCACAAGATGAGTACACGTGTCTGTGGACTGGGGGCACGTGACTACATAGGTGTGATATCGTCTCGTCGCTCTTTATACAGGGGATGAACGGACACCCTAACAATCTGGTAAGCTAGTAAGCTCACTAACTACCGTATTTGATTCTAATCAAGAAGTGTCTGTTCGTGATGGTTCGGCGGGCCTTTTGACTTGTGAGCTAACGCCTAAAGTAAAGTAATTCTCTACCTTTTTGTTCCGAGAGGTAGATCTACGCCATACAATTTTACGTTGTACGATACGCCTTGCATTTTTACGCTACATGATGACACCTTCCTTTTTGCTTAGTACAAGAAAAAAGAAGAAAACCGAACATTTATAACGTTAGTACTGTAAAATGACAAACCTGTCTATGGGAGATTTTACGTAAAGCACCACTACGGAACGTCTTAAGACACATTTACGAAAACGTTCAAAACGTATGCTTAGGAAGGCACAAAGCACGGTGCACATGCAAAATAATGCAAAAAACTAACAAAGTTGAAAATAAACTACAAAATGCAAAGCAATTAAAAGATTTTGATAATTTGTGCGCCATTAAGTCTAATAACGAGCAAAAACCGTTGAAAAATGATCAAACGGATCAAAATCTTGATACCGGTTATTTTAGTGACCAGTGTCCGCGCACAACTCAGTAGGTCACGTTGGCCAGGCGCATGCATCGTTCTGAGTTGCGCTGGTCTGTCACACGCAACTGATTCTGTAACACCCCGTTCTTTTCAAACTGGCAGCGTTAGCGGAATTATGCCTGAACGGGAGTCTACTTAACTTCGATTAGAAAATGTCAAGCTTCACCTAGGTCTAAAGGTCAAATATAACTCATTTAAACATCCAAATTAAGTTGTTTAAGCTAAGCTCAAAGTAAGTGAACAAAAGAAAATAACAAACGAAAATAAACATACACCAATCAGTTACATTCAAAAGCCAAGGGCCGAACAACCCTTATCGGCCAAACAAAAACCAACCAAATAAAATTCAAAGTACTTAAACAATCAGCTAACAACAAAAGGCATACAAGCCTAAAAGTTAGGTTCTAACTCTCAATCCCAAACCCATCGTCACAGAGATCAAATAAATAAAATAAATGAAACCTATAAATTATAACAACGCTCCACAATCAGTGGGGAGCAACTAATAGTTTTCCCTTAAACCAAAAATAGAAGATTTTAGACTTAAATTAATAGAAAGAAACCACAACCACAAACAACTTGAAAACTCAAATGAAATCATTTAAAACCATCAAACCATATAAACAATGAAATATTTCAAATAAACTTAAAACAGGAATGTCGACATTAAATCACTCAATTCCAATCATAATATAATAACTTTAAATAAGTAATAATCTAATAGTATAAACCTTTCAAACTTAAAACCTTCAAAACAGTAGAACTGGCATGGAGGGAACGCTAGTGGCCTTGCAATCCACTTCCTAAAGTTTGTCAGGACGAACCCCCAGTCATCTCGCAGAGACCGTGTCTAAGATTGGCCAACTCCTTGCTATGGGTAGATTCCTATAAGGTCTTACACACCCCCGGACGACAACAATTAACCTAGGTTGAGCTACCAAAGACTCGCAATCCATGTAGTTAGCATGTTCATTAACCATCGGGAAGTAACTCGGCCTCACACCCGACTATGGCCCCACACACAATTCAAAAACCACTTAAAATACTTAATATAATATATTTCTCTCAAAAATTTGCAAAGAAGCCAAACATGATCTTACACTCAATTCAAACAGCATAAGAAAATTATATTTCTTAAATTCAATTGAAACTCCATTTCAAAAAACACTTCAACATAATAAATCACAAAAGGTATCGTCTGAGTTTGGGAATATAATAAATTATAGGAGTTCAACAATTAAGTGCATTCACAACTCTTGGCGAAGTAATGCTAAAGACAATGTTATCCTTCTCTAAAGCATTACGACGTCGACAATACAATTACATCCAACACATATTCAAATACACATCCAAATATTATACTTTAGGGGTTTATAATACCAAAAAATTTATTAAAAATATAAATTCAACTAACATATTATAGTTATAATAAAAATCCCATAAATTCATATTATAAAACAACAAATCCAAACTAGAATTTCATGAAACAACCAAAACAAGACAGCAACATGTAACTCCGAAAATCATCATAAAAACCCAACAAAACATGCTTCAAATGCAAAATAAAAATTAGGGTACATACACATACTCAATAGGCAACATATAAACTCAATTTGGACCCAAAACTCATGACCTAACATGCTTAAATAAAATTACTAACACAGCAGCCCCTAGTTTATTTACAGCAGCACCATTCACACAAATCACCCCAAAGACCCGCCTTAAACATGAAACTAAGCTTAGCCCATTGTAGTACACACTCTAAGAACATAATAGAACCGAATAAGCTTGAGTTAAAGCATGAAAATTAAGCAAAACATATATATAACCACCTCTATTTATGTGATACATGAACTGATGTGGCAGCAGCGCGTGTGTGTAACAATATCACTTAAAAACCAACCAAAGCTCATAAATTTAACTTAGCCCATTACTATACAATACCATAAAACATAGTAGGACATAATAGGACAAGTTTGAACATAAAAATTAAGCAATTCACATCCTAATTTTCTATTTTCATACAGCTCCCAAACCTGAACATACAGCAGTACTCAACCTCAAGTTTGGGCATGAAATCATACCAAAACTTTCCACTAAACATGATTCTATAAATTAGGTATGTTCCTAACATGTTAATAACAATAGTAGGGCATAAATCATGGTAAAACCATCGATAAACATGCTGTAAACAACTCAAACATGGCAGCCCTTATAATCTGATTTTTATGCCTTAAAAATCATATAAAAACCTAATAAAAACATCATGGTAATATCATACAATAATTAGGTCTTTATATCAAACAAATCCATACATAAAAAACATGATATAAACCCATAAAACTCAATCAAATTCGCACAGAATTCTGCCATAAACCCATGAACGAAAATCAGAAAAATAACCCAAACCTTAATCATGATTTCTAACCTATTAATCCAACCCTAAAACCCACCAATTCTAATCCAAAAGAGAAAGGCTAGTTACCTTGATGAATAAAGCACCAAAAATTAGAACGAAAGGAGGACAAGAACCACTTAAACCACCATGGCATCCATGCTTTGAACACACCCTAATCTGCCCCCTTGAATGCCTTTGTTTTCCACTCTTCAATGGAGGAAACCATGCACGTCCCTTTGAGACTTGATGGAAGAAATTAGGGTTTGGTTTTATCCTTGATTTAGCCCTTGAAAGCCACGAAAATTGAAGGGAAAAGGAAGAGATGTGCAGTGTGAAAGCTGATGATGAAAACTGATGAAATCTAGGTGGAAAGTTAATTAGGTGTAACTAAGGAGTGAATGAGGGGGTTACTTAGGTTAGAAAATCTTTCCACATTCTCCCCCTTGTACAGTCGTGTACATAAAGCAAAGATGGGCCACAAGAAACTCATAAACAAGCCCCATGTAGACTAGGTTCAAGGCTTCCCCTTTGGGCTTGATTGAATGATTAACTTAGGCTCAAGAATGAGATTAAGGAAGCTAATATAAAAGCCTATCTAAATCCATTTAGTCATGAAAATGTTAAGAGAAAAGTCCGATCCATAAGCAAATTCTAGTCGGCCCGAAACTAGACTAGGATAGGAATGCAAAGAGAGACGAGTTGAAAATGTATTTTAAAAAGATATAATAATTTTCATTATTGAAACTAAATAACAATATCAATAATAATTACAAAAACAATATTTAAATCACAACACAAAAATATATAAAGTTCTTATTCACAGAAAAGTGACATAAAGAGGCGATATGCAAAACTAATAATATTATTCATTTATAATGACCTGATTAATAAAAGGACATTATAATGAGTTTTATAAATATGAATTAAAGAATAGTTTGTAAACAATATCAATTCGATAATCGAGTTGACGGAATCACCCAATACCACTTTATACATCAATATTGATACGATTAAGCGTAAAACGTCTTTAAAACCATAGAATCATTTTATACCTATCAAATTGCCTTTTCAGTTAAGGAATCACCCATGATGACCCGTATCAATTGCGATAAGTTAGATATTGAAATTACATATAATTTAGAAACACTTACTTTTTTTTTTTGACACAAAAACACTTATTGAATTGACGCTTAAGCTTAAGGAATCACCCTTTAAAGCTAATATCAATTCAGACATGTCAAATATAATTGAAATGATTAAAACTCAAGTATAAAACCTTTTTAAATAATAATTTTCAATTGCTTAATCAAAATATTATAATTAAGGTTTCAAATGTTTATAATGACCCTTAAATCAAAATAACGATTTTAATATTTAAATAAAGATTTCACTTTCGAAATTGGGATTTAATAAGATATTAGGTTTGATAGATTTAAATGCACATAAAATAGTAGTTAGAAAATACGGGGTGTTACAGATTCAGTTGCGCGCGACATTTAAATCAGCAAAACGAAAATCGCTGAGCGCGATTTTCAGTTCGCGTTCTCTCTCTGCTTCTTCCTTCACCATTTTTGACCCTTTCTCTCTCTAGAAAGCTCGATTTTTTGCGATTTTTGAAGCCAAAAGTAGATATCGTCCCTTATTAATATTTTCCATATTCCAATGTAAGTTTTTTACTAAATTTGGTTTGTTTTTTTGCTGAATTTAAGCAATTTTCGAATCGTTAAATCCTAAATTTTGAATTTGGGGGTTTTTTATTTGCTCCATCATTCTTGAAATTGTTTGTTCCATGTTGTTATGCAATGTTTAAGGAGTGTTTTGCAACAAATTTCATGAAAAATTGTAAAGTATTGAACCTTGTACGAGCATTTCTTTGTTTAAGTTCGTTCTTGCTCTTTTTCTTCGAATTTTGCTTGAATCTATTGCTTTTTCTTGCTCTTTTTGGTTGCATTTGCTGATTATGAAGTATATTATAGTATTAGAACTACCATTACATTCATAATTCACATTTTGCAAATTTTGAAATTTTGAAAAATGGCGCGAAGCATACTCTTAGCTCGTTTTTTGCCATGTTTAAACCTCAAAATTGTTTGGTAGATGATAAGCATGTTTGTATTACTATTATTTGTCTAGGAGTAATTGATTCTTTGAGATTTTGAAATACAATCCCTTGAATGCTTAGTTGAAACTGGTATAGGATGGCTTTTGTGGGTGTTAGAAGCCCCCATTTACTAAGTTTAACTTCAGGTATCGTAGCCCCCAAGTATGGGTGGCATTCGATTTTCGTGTTTTTCCCTATCGCCAGCCGTTATGCTGCCGAAATAATTCTACAACACGTATATTAGCTTAGTTTTAGAAAGAAAATAAACTAATAAAGAAACCTTATCCAATCATAGTATGGACTCGCCTCCATTCGTCGAAGCTGAGGAGATTCTTGAGGGTCCTTACGAGGCAGTCCGTCCTCGAAAGAAGGTGACCCGTCCTCGTGAGGAGGTTCGAGAGCGACGCGTCGCTGCCGATCGACGTCGCCAGGAGGATGTGGTTTGGGAGGCACCTCCCAACAAGGACCATAGGGTCCTTAAGTAGGACCCAGGCCATCATGTCTCGATCAGAGTGTGGCGCGGCATCGTGAGTTCTTTGCGCCTTTGTTTTTCTTTTTATGTTTTGTTTTTTCATCCTTTTCAAACCATAAACGTTTTTTTATTCTTTTTACTTTTCCATAGAGTGAGCCTAGCATGCGTCTATACGGCTCTAGTGACCTGCGAGCCCGTTTTGAGAGTTTGCGCGAGGTGGCAAAGGAGATTGTGGATCTTTTGGGGATCAGCCCCCAGCTGGCGGTGAAAGGATAGGTGTCCTTCGAACAAGTGTATTATTCTGATAGCGGGTTCAGAATTATTAGAAAGCTAATATATTCAGTAAGGTCAAGTGATCGGAATGCCTGGGTGGAGGTCGCTTCCGATCAGTAATATTAATATAATTAATATTACAGCTTAATCTTGACTGAACCCTTCGGGTCACACCCAAGCAAAATATACGAACCAACTCGACGAATTAATTCGGAAGAAATTAATTCGTCGCCTGAGTGTTAAATATTTAGACGTCGGTAATTCGAGCTTAGAGCGTCCAAACCGATCGTCGGAAGTCGAGTCAAAATAATAAAAGACGAGACGCGCAAAAATAATAATAAATTGACCATATTCCCAAAATACCCTTAGCATCGGAGTGCCCCGAGCATCCGAATGCTAGGGGCAAAAATGTCCTAGCAAAGGTGGCTAGCAAACACCAAGCCGAGCCTAGCATGGCTGGCTGGTGCGTGCTAGCAGCCACGGCCAGCAGCAGCTAGCAGCCGCAGCACGTGGTGCGTGCAGCAGCTAGCTGCCGCGGCTAGGCACGCTAGCACAGCAGCAGCCGCGCCACAACAGCAGCTGGGTGCGGGCTGGGCTCGGGCCGGGCTCGGGCTTGGCTCGTGGCTTGGCTCGGGCCATAGGGCCGTGGATTAAGGGGAAGCATGGAATATGGGAGCAAGTGGGAGAGGACATGTGGCACAAGGAGAGTATTGAGTGGGGAGCAAGTATGGTCCCCTACTCTCCATGTGGTCCTCACCAACCCATCTCACATGGTAATGCCACTTGTAGATTTATTATTTATTTGCAATTTTAATTTAATTTAGCTTTAAATTAATTTGATGGGATAGAAATTCCCACTCATACTTTCCTCTATAAATACCAACCTTGGGATTTGGAGTAAAGTGCTTGAGTGGGAGTTAAAAAGAGCATTCCATAATTTTGGGAAAACTCTTAAACACATATAACACTCGGGTTTTGGTCTGACCTTGCTAACCCCAAGGTAGCGGACCTTAAAGTTGTGTTCGCCTTTTGTGGGTGGATACCGTCGGAGGCGCGGCGCTTGACGTGCTCGTAGCTTTCAAGTAAGAGCCCCGGTTTTTGGGCGAAGCTCGCTTCGAGGGTAAGATTCGTTATCTTTTCTTTGTGATTATTTCTTTATGCTTTATGATTTTAATTATTGCGAGTAGTTCCTCGGGTCGGGGTTGTTTCCGCAGTGAGTCGGACTTACCAAACCCCAACAGCGGTATCGGAGCCCCGCTCGTTTATTTTTATAATCATGTTTTTCAAGGTTTATTTTGGCTTAATTTTCTGGTTAAAGTTGCTAATTAGATTAGTAGCTCGGTTTTATTTATTTTAATCCCGTTTTTAATGTCGAGTTTGGCCCAGAACCCAGATTTTCGCCCAACACTAGTGAATTTTGGGTGGAAAACGTGTTCTAGAAAGGTTTTATTCCCAAGGGGCCTGTGATTTTAGCTAAATTCTGACCAGAAATGCCTTTTTCGAGGGGTTTTTCGTTTTTGACGAAAAATTTTAAGTCTTTTCTAACCTTGAAATTAATGGCATAAATTGTTGATTATATGGTTGATTATTTGCATTATTTTCTGCATTTTTATGTCCTCTTAAAGCACACTTACTTGGTAGTATTTGATGCTTAAAGGTTGATTTATTTTCACATAATTGCAAACTAATTGCTTTTTAGTGTGAAAGTTTTATTTTTGGGGCTTCCTAAGTGTTAAAGATTCAATCTTTATTTGTGATAAGTGATTGAAACTTTAAAAACCACTAAATTCCATGTTATTTTGTGTTAAACTTTGATGTTTTAATCATTTTGAGTTGATTGGAAACATAAAGTTTCGATTTTTGTGATAGAAATTTGGTTATCTTCATGTTGGAAGATATAATTTTCAAGGATTCACAAAATTTAGATGTTGGAATTTTCATTTGAACATTAAAGTTCATATTTTTCCAACTTCCCTTTACTTTGTCAAATTCTCAAGTTTAATTTAAATTGATTAAATTGAAAGTGAGAAATTGCCTCAATTTTATGTTGCACCAAGCTAAACCAATTTAATTAAGAATGGTTCCTGGAATTATTTTGGTTATTTGCACTTTGAAAATTTTATTAAGTTAGACTTGTTTAAAATTTTATTTTGCTCTCTAAATTAGTTCTAAAATTAATTTAGAATTAATTATTTTTGTCTCGCGAAAAGGGATCAAATCCCGAGGCCGTGGCACGTCAAACGAGGCAATGCACCACCTTGGCGAG
Organism: Chenopodium album; assembly: GCF_948465745.1. Classification (NCBI taxonomy): domain Eukaryota; kingdom Viridiplantae; phylum Streptophyta; class Magnoliopsida; order Caryophyllales; family Amaranthaceae; genus Chenopodium; species Chenopodium album. Next base: position 35,364,400 of record NC_137836.1, read on the forward strand.
CCGGGCTGCACAACAGCCCATATGTGGCTGCCAAGGTGGCAGCGCCGCCTTGCTCGCGGCCACACGCGCGGCAGCAGCACACGTGCGACAACATCACGCGGGCTGCAACAGCGACGCGCGGCTGTGCCGTGGCAGTAGCTCGCGGCCGTGTGCCGTGGGTCGTGTGTTCGTTTTTTGGCGTGTGCGTATGCTTGGTGCGGTGAGGTGAGGTGACTAGCCGTAGTAAGGCTTGATGTTAATTATTTTGCCGTTTTACTTATTTTAATTAATTTTGTTTATTTTAATTAAAATTTTGGGAGGCTATGCCTCGGTTTCGAGCGGCATTGGCAAAATTTCATTTTGACAAGTTTGGGTGCTACCGACTTAATTAATTAGATTAATTAAGGAAATGCGGAATTTAGTGGGAGCTTCAATTATTAATGACGTAAATTATATAATCAGTTAAACAACTTTGACTAGTTTTAATTAGGCGTGTTAATCGGATTAACCACCTAGATTAGTTACTAGTGCGCGCGCTGTTTAAATGCATTTTTACTTTGTTTTAAATTTGTAAATTGCATGGGCCATTCACAAATAGTGAATGGATGAATGGTATATATATATTCTCTCTCACAGGTTTTATGATATGGCAACTAGTAGGACCCGACTAGGATAGAAAATACGGACTACGTGCCGTTATGTATTTTTGTAAATCTAAATACGGTCTACGCACCGTTAAGTATTTTTGTACTTTAATATTTAGATTATTCCTAGTTGTAGACACTAGTTTTTGCATAGTTTGGTTAAGTCTTGAAGAAGGCGTATCTTGGAAGACAAAGCCTTGAATTGCAAATGAAGACCTTTTGAAGATATGAAGATTTCAAGGGGTCATGCTAGTTGCCAATATGCATCTATAATTTCGCTCTATATTTTATGCTTATATATATATGTGTGTGAATTATTCGTTAGATGCATGTTTAGGTTTTCTTGATGTTGCGATGATTAGTTAAGTTCACTTAAATCAACCAACATAGAAATCCTAGGTCCCTAATAATATTGAGTCAAACTTGCCTTTCCAAAACAACACTTACTAACCGGACGATGGTGATGGTAGGCTACGCCAAAGCGAGGTGCCATCACTTCTCCAAGGGGCATAAGGCACACCGGGTGTGCACGTTGGTTTTGGTTTAACTCATCGGTATGAGTGAGGAGTCCTCACATACCGTGGCAAAAGAGATACATCGTCAAAGATGCATTAGATGCGACGATTGTCTAACCAAGAGCGGCTTAGAGCCATTAGCAAGGCAATGCTTACCCTAGAAGATTGAGTGTTTAAGACAAGCCAAAGCATGCTTAACCACTCTTTGTTTCTTCGGATCTTGGAATCGCCTTATTTTCACAAAAGAGGGACAACTTTTACGTGTGAATAAGACGTTAAATAAGTATTGAAAATTTTCATGAATAAAATTCAATCTTATTTAAGTAATTTTGAATGGTTTTTCATTAAAATTCTTTCAATTGTAGAATCATGTCTTCAACCTCAAACAACCAGTTTTCATTACGCTCAATTCTCGACAAGGAGAAGTTGAGTGGTACCAATTTCCTTGATTGGCAAAGGAATTTGCGCATCGTTCTTATGCAAGAACAGAAAGAGTATGTCCTTTATGAGGAAATGCCCGAGGCTCCCAATGAGGAGGTAACTCAAGCGGCCCTTAACCGATGGCAAGTAGCCGATCGGGACGTCAAGTGCGTAATGCTAGCCACTATGTCTCCTGAACTTCAGAAAACCTTCTTCGAGAAGGAATCGGCCTATGAGATCATTTCTGAGTTACAGAATATGTTTCAAATGCAGGCTCGAACTGAAAGGTTTGAAACCCACAGGCAGATCCTTGAGACTAAGCTCAAGAAAGGAGAGCCAGTCAGCCCACATGTGCTCAAAATGATCGGATTATTTGAGAACATGGGAAGGCTTGATGCGGGGTATTCAACTGAAATGGCTATTGACATCATTCTCCATTCCCTTCACAAAGGCTATGACCAGTTCAAGATGAACTACAACATGCATAGCATGGAGAAAACCCTCACCGAGCTTCATGGGATGTTGAAGCAAGCTGAGCAGACGCTCAAGGATGAGGGAAAGCATGATATGCTCATGATTAAGAAGGGTAAGCCGTTCAAAAGGGCGGGCAAAAGGAAGAAGGGCTTCAAGGGGAAAGGGAAGAAGAACTTTCCGCCTAAGCCGAAAGCTACCAAAGACAACAAGGAGAAAAAGGTAGCATCTTCTAAGTCTGATTCCGAATGCTTCTATTGCAAGAAGAAGGGACATTGGAAGAGAGACTGCCTCAAATTCAAGGAAGATAAGAAGAACGGAACCGTTGCTTCTACATCAGGTATTTACGTTATAGACTTTAACTTCACTAGCTCGGCTTCATGGGTATTAGATACCGGATGTGGCTCACACCTTTGTTCCAATTCACAGGCACTAAGGAACACTAGGAGGCTAGCGAAGGGAGAGATCGAGCTCCGGGTAGGAAATGGAGCAAGGATTGGTGCTATTTCCGTAGGATCTCTTAGTTTGTCTTTGCCCATGGGGCTAGTTTTGGAACTTGACAATGTTTATTGTGTTCCCAACATTACCAAAAACATCATTTCAATTTCGGCGTTGGACGCCAAAGGTTTTGAATTTCGAGTTAAAGATCAAACACGTTCATTTTATCTCGATAATGTTTTATATGGTACGGCACATTCAGAAAATGGTCTTTATGTGTTATCACTAGACAAGGAAATTTATAACGTTAATAATCCTGCAAAGAAAGCTAAGACTACACAGTCTAGTCAAACTTACTTGTGGCATTGTCGCCTTGGCCACATTAACATCAAACGCATCAAGAAACTTCTACAAGAAGGTATTCTTGACTCATTTGATTTAGAATCCTTTGAGAATTGCGAAGGATGTTTATTAGGCAAGATGATCAAGCAACCATTCTCCAAGTTAGGAGAAAGGGCCGGTGACTTGTTGGGACTAATACACACCGATGTATGTGGACCAATGAGTACACCCGCAAGGAGTGGTTATCGGTATTTCATAACCTTCACGGACGACTTTAGTAGATATGGTTATATCTATTTAATGTCGCACAAATCTGAATCGTTTGATAAATTCAAAGAATTTCATAAAGAAGTTGAAAACCAACTCGGCAAGAAAATCAAAGCGCTTTGATCGGATCGAGGTGGCGAATATTTGAGCCAAGAGTTTGATGACCATCTGAAAGAACATGGAATACTTTCAGAGTTGACACCTCCGGGAACTCCTCAATGGAATGGAGTATCTGAAAGGAGGAATCGAACCCTGTTAGACATGGTCCGATCTACTATGGGTCTTAGTGAACTTCCAATCTCTTTCTGGGGACATGAACTTTTAACTGCGGCACTCACACTAAATCGTGCTCCGTCAAAAGCAGTGGAAAAGGCTCCATATGAATTATGGACAAGCAAACCGCCAAGGTTGTCTTTTCTCAAGATTTGGGGATGCGAAGCATATGTCAAGAAACTCATTTCTAACAAACTTCATCCGAAATCTGACAAGGTTTACTTTGTGGGTTATCCAAAAGAAACCAAAGGGTATTACTTCTACAACAAATACGAGAACAAAGTGTTTGTTGCTCGTGATGGTGTCTTCTTGGAGAAGGAGCATCTCTCCAAAATGACAAGTGGGAGGAAAATCGAACTCGACGAAGTTCGAGAGGACGAGCAACAAGGACAAGTTGACAATCAAAGTGCTTACCAAGCAGCTGTTGACATTGGTCAAAGTAAACAATATGCAAAGTCAACCCGACAATGCAAATGCTCAATCCATTACCCTACGTAGGTCGACTCGGCCAAGATCTCAACCTGACAGATATTTCGGTGTTGTATTAACCGAAGATCAGGACATCCTAGTAGTGGATGGAGATGAGCCGGCAACCTACAAGCAAGCTATGACGAGCCCCGACTCTGCAAAATGGCAAGAGGCCATGAAATACGAAATGGACTCCATGTTTGAAAATCAAGTATGGGACTTAGTTGATTTACCCGCAGGTTACACACCTATCGGATGTAAATGGATTTTCAAGATGAAAACCGACAAAGATGGAAATGTATTTATTTACAAAGCAAGGCTGGTAGCAAAAGGTTACAGGCAAATTCACGGCGTTGATTATGATGAAACCTTTTCTCCAGTTGCTATTTGATGAAGCCATCAGTAAGTTTGGTTTTATCCATTCGAATTCTTCTAGCAATTACTGCATATTACAATTATGAAATATGGCAGATGGACGTCAAAACCGCCTTCCTCAATGGGATTTTGGAAGAAACTGTGTATATGACACAGCCTGAAGGTTTTGTCGACCAGAATAATCTTAAGAAGGTATGCAAGCTTAAGAAGTCCATTTATGGATTAAAGCAAGCAAGCAGAAGTTGGAATATGCGATTTGATGAAGCCATCAGTAAGTTTGGTTTTATCAAGAATCCAGATGAGTCTTGTATCTACAAGAAGGTCAGTGGGAGTGACATCGCCTTCCTAGTCTTATATGTCGATGACATTTTGCTCATTGGAAATAGCATTCCATTGCTAGAGTCTGTAAAGGCTTGGCTCGGGAAATGTTTTTCAATGAAAGACTTGGGAGAGGCTCAGTACATATTAGGCATCAAGATCTATAGGGATAGATCAAAAAGGATGATAGGAATGAGTCAGAGTACTTACATCGATAAGGTACTGGCTCGATTCCAAATGGAAGGGTCCAAGAGAGGGCCCCTACCCATGTCACATGGCATAACCTTAAGCAAGTTGAGTGTCCAAAGACACCTGATGAGCGAGAAAGGATGAGTCGAATTCCGTATGCTTCGCTTATTGGATCGATCATGTATGCCATGATATGTACTAGGCCGGATGTATCGTATGCCTTAAGTGCTACGAGCCGATACCAATCAGACCCAGGAGAGGCGCATTGGACTGCGGCCAAGAATATTCTAAAGTACCTGAAAAGGAACAAGGATAAATTCCTGGTCTATGGTGGTAAAGATGAATTGGTTGTTGAGGGATATACCGACGCAAGCTTCCAGACAGACAGAGACGACTTCAAGTCACAATCAGGATACATATTCTGTCTCAATGGAGGAGCGTTTAGTTGGAAGAGTGCAAAGCAAAGCACAACCGCTGATTCTTCAACTGAAGCCGAGTACTTGGCAGCATCTGAGGCAGCCAAGGAGGCAGTTTGGATTCGCAAGTTCATTGATGAACTTGGTGTTGTACCCTCCATCAAGGGTCCAATAGACCTCTATGTTGACAACAACGGAGCTATTGCTCAGGCTAGAGAGCCACGAGAACATCAGAAGGTCAAACATGTCCAGAGGCGATTTCATATGATTCGAGAATGGAAGTCAGAAGGTGAAATAAGAATTTGCAAAGTTGGAACGGATGACAATGTAGCCGATCCACTTACTAAACCTCTGTCTCAAGTGAAGCACAACAAACACATTGAGGCAATGGGAATAAAGCATGTCGTGAACTGGCTTTGAATTCCATTTTATAGTGTTTTAATCAAATTTTGAACAATGTTGATGTAAAGCACCATGATGAACCATTCAGTTTTGGAGTAATTAAAATTTTCATGCAATTTAAATCACTCCGTCTCTATTTAATTGTGGTTTAGAATTAAATAATGAGTCCATTCGATTTTAATAAATATTCAAAATAGGGTATCAAGTCAATGGCTTGGATAAAGAAACACCTATTAAGTGAACATTGAATATTTTAATCAAAAATTATCCCTAATCAAGGTCATATTTTGTAGACGATTGATGACCATCAGAGATTAGTGTGTAGTATGATTTGTAGCACCGTTTCTTGTGCTATGAGGATATAAATCATTTGCACAGGTATTGGTTTAGAACCATACTGGATCGACCTATGAGGATACTTTAAGAGATTTAAAAATCGTCATAAGTATTTTCTCATTATTACTATCGGAACTCTTTTCCTTTGACCATGAGTAGTGGGATATCTCTTGTTTGAGTACTGTTCCGCTTTGGTATCCGCCAAACGTCTGCCGTAACTGGGGATTATAAAGACAGATATCAGGCGGGTGAGTCCTCTTAGTAAGAGAAGCTACATTACAAGACTGGAAATGTCCCCCTACTAACAATAGGGAACATGTCTTGTTGTTTACAAGGCCTCTCGAAGAGCGAGACTGTGAAAAATGCATGGCCGTGCTCAGATGGATTTTAGAAATCATCTGCTTATTGACAGTCAAACTCGGATTTCGAGAAACACTTCTGGACGTAACAGAGATGACTAGTAATCTTACTCTGTAGTTCATGAAGAGACATGAAGAGACATAGGATAAGGGCTATACACAAAATGCACACTTGTCCGGAAGGACAAGTGGGAGATTGAAAGGAATGGTGTCCTTCGAACAAGTGTATTATTCTGATAGCGGGTTCAGAATTATTAGAAAGCTAATATATTCAGTAAGGTCAAGTGATCGGAATGCCTGGGTGGAGGTCGCTTCCGATCATTAATATTAATATAATTAATATTACAGCTTAATCTTGACTGAACCCTTCGGGTCACACCCAAGCAAAATATACGAACCAACTCGACGAATTAATTCGGAAGAAATTAATTCGTCGCCCGAGTGTTAAATATTTAGACGTCGGTAATTCGAGCTTAGAGCGTCGAAACCGATCGACGGAAGTCGAGTCAAAATAAAAAAAGACGAGACGCGCAAAAATAATAATAAATCGACCATATTCCCAAAATACCCCTAGCATCGGAGTGCCCCGAGCATCCGAATGCTAGGGGCAAAAATGTCCTAGCAAAGGTGGCTAGCAAACACCAAGCCAAGCCTAGCATGGCTGGCTGGTGCGTGCTAGCGCACCGTGCTAGCAGCCACGGTCAGCAGCAGCTAGCAGCCGCATCACGTGGTGCGTGCAGCAGCTAGCTGCTGCGGCTAGGCACGCTAGCACAGCAGCAGCCGCACCGCGCCACAGCAGCAACTGGGTGCGGGCTGGGTGCGGGCTGGGCTCGGGCTTGGCTCGTGGCTTGGCTCGGGCCATAGGGTCGTGGATTAAGGGGAAGCATGGAATATAGGAGCAAGTTGGAGAGGACATGTGGCACAAGGAGAGTATTGAGTGGGGAGCAAATATGGTCCCCTACTCTCCATGTGGTCCTCACCAACCCATCTCACATGGTAATGCCACTTGTAGATTTATTATTAGTTTGCAATTTTAATTTAATTTAGCTTTAAATTAATAGGTGGAATTTCATGATCCCACATTTATGGGATAGAAATTCCCACTCATACTTTCCTCTATAAATACAAACCTTGGGATTTGGAGTAAACTGCTTGAGTGGGAGTTAAAAAGAGCATTCCATAATTTTGGGAAAACTCTTAAACTCATATAACACTTGGGTTTTGGTCGGACCTTGCTAACACCAAGGTAGCGGACCTTAAAGTTGTGTTCGCCTTTTGTGGGTGGATACTGTCGGAGGCGCGGCGCTTGACGTGCTCGTAGCTTTCAAGTAAGAGACCCGATTTTTGGGCGAAGCTCGCTTTGAGGGTAAGATTCGTTATCTATTCTTTGTGATTATTTATTTATGCTTTATGATTTTAATTATTGCGAGTGGTTCCTCGGGTCGGTGTTGTTTCCGCGGTGAGTCGGACTTACCAAACCCCAACAGGCGGCACTTCAGGATTTATCGAGTCATCCTGCGTCGTCAGCTTTCTTCCGTGGATTGCTGGAGTTTTGGTGGGCTTTCACCAACATTTTCCACTTTCCATGGGGATAGATGACGATTACCCCTTTTGATTTCTCTATGATATCGTTAAGGGGTCATACGAGAGGTTGCATGACCTTATAGGGGACCGTCTCGCGGCGGCCCTTCACGTGTACGCGCAGTCTTGTCCGCACTCGGTTCTCGTCGATAAGTTATCGGCCGACGAGCTTGATCGGCAGTGGACACCTGAGCAGCTGGCTCGGATATACATTGCTCATGTTCTTTTGTCACTATCTTGAGTGATCGGGGAGAACGTTTCGCTATCGGGTTACTTATTTGCCTTAGCGATTTGGGGCAAGTAGGTAGGGCTGGCAAATGGATCAGGTAGGGTCGGGTTCGTGTTTGGGTTAGTTAATATCGGGTCAGCTACCCCCTAACCCGAACCTGATCAATTTAACTTTTAGGGTTGAAAACCCCAACCTGAACCTGATATTTTCGGGTTTGGGTCAACTTGAAATTAACCTTATTTGACATGATTTATTTTTTTGGGTTTTAATCAAATTATTCTACCTAAAACTAGCCTGATTTATTTTTCAAATAACTTTTATTATCAAACCCCTTAATAAGTTAATATTATAAAACGAACAGTCAAGTTCATAGACTAAGTTCTTTAATTGAAACCCAAATAATCAACATAGTTTATTGAAACCAAAATTAACTAAAAGAAGATTGCAAATGAACGAGCGAGTAATAAAGATTAAAACTACAAGGTAAATAACAAAAACATGAAAAAACAAACATCATCAGATTAATCACATTTACTAGCTTGTAATAGAAGGTACAAAACTCAAACTTATTCATTTACTAGCTTTATTAACTAATTTAACCAATGGGTTATTGTAAAGAACAAGGTAGTGCCATAGACATTATTTCTTGTTATCGTTAGTAGTATTGCAAGCACTTCTTATTTTACCATAAATCAACTGCAGCGTGGGATCTACCTTAAAGATTGATGAATTTGAACTGTTACATGCAAATTGCTGAATGACTTCAACCGTGATGTTCGAGAAGAAAATGAAGGCGTGGAGAGGCTAAGGATTTTAGATTTTTGGGGTATTAAAATAATTCAGAGAAAAAATGAAATATGAGAGAGAAATAGCTTCCTACGGCCGACAGAAGTGAGGCTGAGAGGAGTGAGGGTGTGAGAGGATTTTAGGGTTTAGTATTTATTTGGACCTAAATATGGGCTTGGGCTAGCTTCAGTAAATTTTCTCCATTTGTTGTTTTTTTTTTGTTTTATAAATTTTTAATTTTTTCGGGTTATGTGGGTCATTTTCGGGTTGTAATTTACAACCTTAACCTAACCCATTTTAATTTCAGGTCGGGTTCGTGTCAACCTGTATAAGTTTTCGGGTTGAAAATCTCAACCCTAACCTGATATTCTCAGGACAAGTTCGGGTCGTGTTTTCGGGTCGGGTCAACTTTTGCCATCCCTACAAGTAGGTAACCTAAGTTGGGCGGAGGTGTTGTATGCCCGTAGGCTTACAACTATGGGTAAGGTGATCCGGGTGATGGATTCCACGGCAAATACTAAGGTGCCTCAGATCTCCATTACGCGGCATGGTCGTATCCTTGAGGTACGTATTTTAAGTTTCTTTCAATCATTATTTTTTCTTTCCCGTTTAAGTTTATCAATTTTCGGTTTTCTTTTAGGCTTGGGGATACTCGTACCTGCCTTTCTTACCCCTTAGGATGCTTGGGGCTGCTCGTTTTCCTATTGGCCATTGACTGGTCACGATTAAGAAGAGACGAGCCACTTCAGCCGGCAACTTTCGCCAGAGGATCCTTTCGGCGACTCGTGCGTTTGTGAGTATTTCAACCACACGTGCATCTTTTGTTTTTTTTTTTATTTATTTTCTGATGATTTTTCAAGTGGTTGTGTTTATAGACCGACCTTCGTCCTTGGAGTTTGATCGTCGGAGTCCTTGAGGCTATCCGGTAAGGCATGATTTGTTGCCGTTTCCGAACCCTTTATTAGGAACTTCTAGTCCTCCAAAAGACATACGCTTGGTTTTTAGGCGAGCATGTTCTTTGGCGGTCTGCATTCGAGGAGCCCAGGGTTCCTGCGGATCCTCCGATTCGGATGTTACATCCGGATTTGTTGTCTACCGAGGATTGAGCTCAGGTGATCCTTGGTTATCCAGCGGAGCAGCTGGTGCTGCGGGATGCATCTTATCCGACTTTCATTGCATCTAGTCTAACTCTTTTTCCAGCTTTTGTTTTGGTTAGTACTTTAATTCTCTCTAGTTATTTATATTTATTATAATTTTTTCCAGAACCTTGACCCTTTTATGTATTTTTAGCGGATCGAGCTAGGTGGTTGGGTGGCTCCTACGGCGGAGATCACGTATACCGATGTTGTTGGGTCGGTAATTCGTGAGATCCTTCCAGCAGCGGAGGATGAGGAGGGGATACCGTTTGTTCCTGAGACGGTTGAGTCGGTATGTTCCTTTTCTATATGTATTTATATGTTTTTTTTTCCATATACATTTGTTTGCTAACATTCCTTGTATTTTGGAACAGGTTCCGCGAGAGACCGTGAAAGGCATGGTGAGGACTTTGCGCGCTTTCCGGGTTGCTTATCAGAGAGCCCTCATCACTTTTTCTTGCCGTGATCATCAGATGGTTACGGTAAGTTTATTATATTATTTTTTTTCATTTAACGAAGTTATCACACATTTTACGTATTAATCTTCGTTTGGATTTCGCAGGATGTGCAGTAGCCGTCTAGGAGTCGCCGAGAATTGGACCTCCTTTGTACACATTTTTTTTTGTTTATAAAACAGATGTACATTTTATTTCGGGGGTTTTTGTCCCTTGGAAGAGTTACAACACTGAGACTAGATTCAGCAAAGGGCGCCTGTACTTGCAAAGCAAACGGACCGCCGGATGGTCGGTGGTCCGCCTCCGAAGATTAAGTTAGTAAGTATTCGGAGTAAAACGTGCGGAAATAAAGTTATCTGCTCGGATTCCAAGCTCAAGTAAGGTGCTGTCTGTTTCTTGAAAACGACACCTCTGTAATAAATGTGAAAGTGACGTGTTGTCTCGTATTGCGTGTGTTCCTGTCATAAATGAGAGAATTGTCCCTATTTATAGGGTCTCATGGAAAAGTGTGCCCTCACTAGGATCTGGTGACCGGGGGATTAAGTCACGCCGCAAAGCGGCGCCTCAAGGTTTTGGCCCTTAAAGGCCGCCATTCTAGAAACAATGCCTGAGTGACATGTGTCACTAAGCCCAAAGGGTTTTTAGGCATTGCTTAGGGTGACACGTGTCGCCCTCTTAATGGCCCATGCTTGATCATCAATTACCCTAGAATGGTGGGATGGCTGCCTACCACGTGTCGTCATGTCAACGGTCCAGGTGGCACCTTTACCTATGACACGTGGAGTCTTCTAATTGGGCCACTTGGGCGGGTATAAAAATACCCAAATCATTTGCCCCTCACAGGGGTCACGTGCATTGCACATGACACCTGTGACAGGTGTCATCATCCGATTGGCTGGATTTTCAAACTACATTTTGGGGGGGAAAAATTAGGGTTTACTCTTTCAATAAATAGAAGGGTTTGACTTCCTTTTGGATTCACATTTGCGTGAATCTTCTGTTTTTCAAGGACTTTGACTTTCCTGAGAATCCGACAGCCGGCCCCCTTAGTTCTCCTGCTTCATGAAGCGCCCAAGAATGACGTCTATCGTTACCTTCTTCTAAGGTAACCGCCTGATCCCTTTTTCACTTATTTTTTGCATTTTTCTTTTATCGAAATGGTTTCCCAAACGTACACGGCACAGCCTAGGTTAGCGATCAGCCGGTCACCGGGGACGGCTGAATCTAGAACTAAGAGTGCCGAATGCTCGTTCGAGAACTTTCCTTTAAGTACATCTCCAAATCCGACAATGTCTGTGCCTCTGCAGGACACGATGGCCAGAACAAAGCAAATGACCAGGAGATATAGAGCGGATGGTAGCTTTTACCATTCGGACAGTGAGACTGTCAATTCCGATGGCTCCATTAGGGTGCCTGTCTCTAAGGTTAGCAGAGACCCGCCTAGCACCGTCAGCACTCCAAATGACTCGTTTTTGGAGGAGTGCGACGTGGAATTTGAGAACCCCGGGCAGAGTGGATCGGTTCCGGATGATGAGTTGGGGTAGGACACTGCTGGCAACAGCCAGCAGACCCCTAGCTCCGATGAGAGTTCTGATGACTCGGCGTCATCGTCTTCCAACTGCGTCCCCCTTGACTCAAAAGAGGCGCAGTCGAACTTAAAAGCTGCCAGAGAGTCCCTCTCCGTTGAGAAGGGAGAGGGTTGGGCAGAGCCATCTGCTTCCAGGCGGCATGAACATGCGCCCTACTATCTGCACGTTCCGGAAGGCAAGCGGAAGATCATGGCGGATGATCTTCCAAAATTTCTTTCTACTCATGTCATGGGGCATGGGTATCTTCTGTCTGTGCCGGATGGTGAAGACACGGTCACCTGGCCTGAAATGGCTGTTTATGGTGACCAGTGTTTCGGCTGCTACGAGGCGGCCATCCAGGCAGGACTTCGCTTTCCTCTCCATCCGGCCGTGGAGAGGATCTTGGACGGATACCAGCTGGGTATCTGGCAAATAGCCCCCAACTCTCGGGTAAATTTCTTGGGCTACGTTGCCGCCTGCGAGATGCAGGAGGTGGATCCCAGCTTTGAGGCGTTTGCTTATATGCACTATCTGAGCAGGACGCCCAATCCAAGTGGTATCGGCTGGTTTACGCTGACCAGCCATACCAAGTCCATGATGACGCTAGGGAAAGAGAACAAATGGAAGGACTGGCGGACCAAGTTTTATATAGTCTCTTCCCCGGACGCCCAAAGAAACAAGCGGTACAACCGCTGGACACAATATCCTCTCCTCCTGGCTGGGAAAAAGGCTCTTTCGCCTGTTCTCAGGCGGGCCCAAGAGGAGATCTTTGACCGGAGCCTCTTCTCTGTGGCTGTCCGGACGAACAAAGAGACGGGGGTTAAGGAGGTAACCCCTAGAGCTATATTCCCCGATTCGAGTGGCTTTCGGACGGGACGTACTTGGCTGCCTGTGGGCTAAGTACAAAGATGCCGAGAGGTAGCTGGCCGCGTGATTTTATTACCTTTTGCTTGTGACTATTTGTCTTTTTTGCTAACACTTTGTTTCTTGTTGCAGATAAAGCAATGGCAAAGCTTCCGGCCCACAAGAAACCAGCCCTCTCCGCCGCCTTCTACCGCGCAAACATAAAACAGACGGATGAGCAGCCGCCAGGCGACACTCCTAAGGTAATGAGTCTGCAAAGGCTTCCCTTAGTGAATTGTATTCTCATACTTTGTTTATGAAACTCATACTTGGACTTCTTTTCAGAGTGCTTCATCAAAGCCCCCCCTTCCTCTCAGCTGGACCCCAAGCTGCGAAAGCAGGCGGCTGGTGACGTCTCTTAGAGCCGGAGGAAACACGTCTCTAGCAAACCTGCCAAGAAGGGGACAGGCGCCTCTTCCCCCACCAAAACACCATCAAAGCCGGACGCTCTTCAACGAGTGTCGAAGAGTGGAAAAACGCCACTCACCATTGCTGGTGGCACAGTAGGCGGTAGTGAAGCTGCCGGGGGAGAGGGAGGTAAGCCATCCGACCATTCGACAATGCACTTCATAAAGGGCACAATATTCAGTTTCTGACTTAGCTGTATTTGTTTGATAGATGCCCCAGCGAGGCCAACTGTCCTCCAGATGGTCAGGCGGATGCTCAGGTCGCTTGACCTTGAAGACAAGGCGTCCGTCAAAGGAGTCAGCACCCTAGATCTGGACGGCATTCTGGCGCTTCTTGGCGAGGTACAATTCCTTAAAACTTAACTTATGTACATATTTTTGTCGGATGGTTACTGACATGTTTCTTTAATCGGGGCGCTTGCAGGCTATGCTGCGCGTTAGCGGTCTCAAAGGGCCCCTTAACGAGAAGATTAGGGAGGTAAAGGCAGTGAATGCTCGGGCCGCCTCTACTTTGGACAAAGCTCAGTTTGAGATTGCTCAAAATGAGATTCTGACACTTGATATGTTGTATTCCCAGGCGTCTGCCAACCTGCAAGTTCAGCAGAACTTGGACGCGGCCAAGTAGCGGGTGAGGGAGCTCCAGGACCAGGTCAAGGGCCTCAACGAGCAGCTGGACAACCTCTAGGAGGCGGAGTCCAAAGCGACTAGCCTAGAGGCGACGGTTAAGAGACTTTGAGGTCGACTGAGCAACCAGGAGAAACAACTCCAGACCAAGTATGGGTCCTTGATGGAAGAGGAAAAACAAGCCCGTGTCAAACAAATGATGGACGACAACGAAGTCATCATGCGTGCGGCCTGGGCGGCTGCTCAGCCGTCTGCCGATTATCAAACCTGGAAGGTCCACTTTGAAAAGGCTAATGACGAGTTCAATGCCCGTCTCCTTAGAGAGGCTCAAGAGGCGGCCGAGAAGGATGCGGCTGCCAAGAGTGCCTCGGGGGAGTCTAGCTCGTCTGCCGGCTCATCTGGGGACGAGTAGGAGGATGATCAGAAGGAGGGTGAGGAAAATAGAGAGCATGCGCCGGAGGAAAACGCGGATGCCGATGCTGAGAAGCTCTCCTGATCTTTAAGCTTTACCTGTCTTTCTGCGGCCGAATGGCTATATATTTATCTTTCCGGCCTGTGCACCGTTTATTTGTGTATCTTTACCGACCGAGGGGTCAGGTAAATTAACAATTTCTCTGGCTTTGCCAGCAAACAATCTTACCCAGACGTCTGGTGGCGATTGGGCTTTTTAATTCAAGGACTCTCGGCCGTTTGGCTGAAGTTAATTCATATTGTTGTCCTTTAAAATTTTTTCATTGCATGTTTTTTGGCTAAGTATTATAACCTGTATACCATGCGAATGTTCTTGCCCCTGGACGGATGTCGAGTGGTTTCGGTTGATTGGATTAATTGACTTAGAAATTATTGATACTTGAAAGAGTATGCATGGTTTCTAAGTCAACCAATCACTATGATGATTGCCCCAAACCACGCGACAGACGACCATCCGAAGCTAATGAATAATTGTTTTCATTCGGCCATTGGCACAAACGAAATACAAAAATCTCGACTTAGCAAATTTGCTAAAAAGATAACATCCGCATGTTTTGCCCCAAGAGCTAAAAACAGGCGCATCCGGCCATAGGCCTCTCGAGATAAGATGCTAAGTTTTAACTTAGCTTAATTTTTCTTAAGAAGAATAATCCGCCTGTCTTGCCCCAAGAGCAAAGAACAGGTGCATCCGACCCACATGTCTCTTTTTTAATCTGCTAAGTATTTTAGCTTGTTTTCTTCATAAGTAATAGTCCGCCTGTACTGCGTTTGAGTAGAAACAAGCGTATCTGTCCAAAGGCCTCATAATTTAACTTGTAGATTAGCAAAAATTTTCCGCCTGTCTTGCCCCAGAGCAAAAACAGGCACATTCGGCTTAATTCCTCAATAGCCTGTACTTATGAAACATTGACCCTTTTCCGACTATGCTAGAACAGTTAGAAAATTATGGCCTTTTAGATTTCACTTTCGATAAATCAAACGACTGCGAATGCTGCCTTAGCATTAGGTAGGGCAGCTTGATGTATTCGTAGAGCAATGTGCCACCCAAATCGGAGATGCTTCTCCTCGACAAATTCGCCCGAATGGACGTCGCCGGTTATCTAACTCATGTTGGAGTAGACGGTCATACTCATGTTGGAGCAGACTGTGACCGTTCGGCTTCTATTTGTTTATTAATATCCGACCATTGGCCTCAAAATGATTTTATCTGGCCTTAGGCCTTTTTAAAGAATTAAGCAAATGATTGTTAAGTGCTGTCATAAACTTAAAGAATTTTGTAGGAACGACTACTTTAAAGCAGTCGGCTCCTTCAGAGAGATTGGGGCGTTTGCTGTTGGGACAGACGCTTTTCAAATACAATGGCCATCTGTATTTTGTACAGGCGACGCTAATTAAAAATTTGGGAAATGAAGGCATATTCTCATTAACAAAATTTGAAATGACAAAATTTGAGGTATTTACATTCGTACTTAGAAATAGTACTTTTTCAAGTTATCTACATTCCATGTTCTAGGCAGCTGCCTACCATCTGGTTCTTCCAGGAGATATGTGCCGTCTCTTACTTTCTCATATATTCGGTAGGGGCCTTCCCAATTTGAGGTTAGCTTTCCCTGCTCATTCACCCTACCGACTGCCTCCATTTTTCGAAGCACAAAGTCCCCCACTTTGAGAGGACGCTTGTGTACTCTTTTGTTGTAAGTCCGCGTCATTCTCAGACGGTAAATCTCATGGCGCAAGGCAGCATTGCCCCTGCACTCTAGAAGTGAGTCCAATGCCAGCCGCATGGCCTCCCAGTTTACTTCTTCGTCATATAACATGACTCGAAGAGTAGGTTCATAGTGTTCAATGGGCAAGACAGCTTCTACACCATACACCATGAGGAATTGGGTTTCTCCAGTCGCCCCTTTAGCAGTCATTCTGATGGACCAGAGGACGTGTGGTAATTCATCCGCCCAAAGGCCACCAGCCCATTCAATTTTCTTTTTAATCCCGTCTGAGATCAGCTTGTTGAAGGCTTCAACCTGGCTTTTTGCTTGAGGCCGACCGACTGATGCAAAGAAGCTTGAGACCCCTTGGTCTCCCAGCCAAGTCTTGAGTTGAGGCGTCTCAAATTGAGGACCATTGTCAAAAACCATAGACATGGGCACCCCGAAACGAGTGATAATATTCCTCCAGATGAAGGAAATGACATCTTTTGTCTTGATGTTTTTGACCGCCTCCTGCTCTACCCACTTGGTAAAGTAATCCACAGCTACCAATATGTAGCGCTTGCCGCCTGGTGCTGCTGTGTAAGGCCCAAGTATGTCCATGCCCCATTTGGCAAAAGGTATTGGGCTGTGGATGGCCGTCAGGTCTGTGGCCGGACGATGGATGAGCTTGCCAAACTTTTGGCACTTGTCACATATTTTTACCATTTCCATGGCATCCGGCTCAAGAGTAGGCCAGAAATAGAGCCGCCTGGCCTTGGCAGCTAAAGACCTGCCGCCTATATGGGAGGCGTAGAAACCCGCAAGCAAATCTTCGAGGACCTCTTTACCCTTCTCTGGGGTAACAAACTTCAACAGGGGTTTCAAGAAACTAGTTTTGAAGAGTTCTCCTTATCTCAGCTCGAAGTTTGCCGCTTTCTTCTTCAGAATAGCCGCCTCATGGGGTAAATCAGGGAGCGTGCCGTCTACAAGATAAGGTCGGATGCTGTCCATCGAGGTAGATCTACGGTCGAGAATTCCAATGGGGTCTTCATTAGATATACTTCTCTTTTCCATGACCTCCCAGAAAACCGACCGAGGTGTTTCACAAGAGGCGGATGATGCTAGTTTTGACAGAGCATCCGCCTGATTGTTTAAAGATCTGGGCACCTGAGTTAGATGGAACTCCTCAAGTGTCCCAACTTCACTTTTGACCGCCTGCAAATATTTTATCATGGCAGGATGAGTGGCCTCGTACGTTCCATCGACCTAGAGTACGACTAGTTGAGAATCAGAGCAGGCGTAAATTTTCTTTGCCCCTGCCGCCTTGCAATACCGAATGCCAGCTAGCAGGGCCTCATACTCGGCCTCATTATTAGAGACCTGGAACTTGAACCGTAGTGCATATTCGTACTTATCTCCCTCTGGAGATTGACAGATAATCCCTGCACCACAGCCGTTCGCAGTGGAGCTCCCGTCCACATACACTTTCCAAACCTGGTGCAACCGGCCTTGTCATTTCAACAATAAAGTCGGCGAATGCTTGCCCCTTTATTGCCTTCCTTGGTTCGTAAGTGATTTCTAATCCTTGCATTTCAATCGCCCATTTAAGCATTCGTCCAGAAGACTCCAAGGTTGTGAGTGGCCGCTTGATCGATTGGTCAGTATAGACCTCTACCGCATGCGCCAAGAAGTAGGGTTTTAGCATCTTGACGACCATGTAAAGGGCAAGGCAAAATTTTTCAACCATGGGGTACCGAAGCTCTGCGTTTCTGAGAACATGGCTAATGAAATACACCGGGAGCTGGATGCCGTCTCTTTCAGCTAAGAGAACGGCGCTGAGGGCATGATCAGAGACGGCTAAATACATGAATAGCTTCTCTTTGGGAAAAGGGCTAACAAGCCTCGGCAAAGAGTGCAGATGAGCTTTCAGCTTTTGAAAGGCCGCCTCTGCATCATCCCCCCATTCAAAGTTGGTCTTCTTTTTTATTGCCTTAAAGAAGTAGAGACACTTGTCGCCTGACCGACTGAGGAATCTCCACAAGGCCGCCATGCAACCTGTTAACTTTTGCACTTCCTTCACAGTACGGGGCGACTGCATGTCGATTACCGCCTTTATTTTCTCAGTGTTGGCCTCTATTCCCCTTTGGTTAATCAAAAATCCGAGAAACTTCCCAGACTCAATGCCAAAGACACACTTTTTTGGGTTTAGCATGACCTTGTGCCGCCTGAGTGTGGCGAATGTTTCTCGGAGATCAGCAAGATAATCCGCCTGTTGTTTGGATTTGACTATCATGTCATCAATGTACGCCTCTACATTCCTTCCGATTTGATTAATGAAGACTGTATTAATCATTCGTTGGAAAGTAGCAGGCGCATTCTTCAAACGAAACGGCATCACCGTATAACAGAACAACCCCTGATCAGTGACGAATGCCGTCTTTTCTCGATCTTTTTTCCACAGGGGGATCTGATGGAAACCTGAATAGGCGTCCATAAAACTCATCAGGGCAAGTCCGGATGTTGAATCGACCAGACTGTCGATCTTAGGCGGTGGATAGCTATCTTTTGGACAAGCCTTGTTGAGGTCTGTGTAATTAACACACATGCGCCAATTCCATTCGGCTTTTTTGCTAACACAACGTTAGCTACCCACCCAGGGAAATTGCACGGCCGAATGAACTTGGCGTCCAGCAGCTTTTTAACATTGGCGGCTGCCGCCTGACTTCTTTCCTCGCCATGGTTTCTTTTCTTTTGCCGGATGGGCTTCTTTTTAGGATCCACGGCGAGTTTGTGGATAGCGAGATCCGGGCTGATGCCTGGCATCTCTTCCACTTCAAAGGCAAAGATGTCTTTGAATTCTCTCAACAGCTGGTGCAGGCTCCCACCCAGCTTAGAAAATGCAACCGTCCCCCCCTTAACTGTCCGCTCTGGGCGATTGTCGTCTAGAGGGATATCAATGTGTTCGCCAACAGGTTGGGGATGGAGATCATCCGACCGTTGTGTTCGTTAGTGATTGCTATTGTTTTTCTTTTTTGACCACCACCAGCTGATCAGTCTTTCTTTTCTTTCTGGCTGGTGGGGCCGACTGTTCTTCCTCGGCATCGTCGAGATCGATCATTTGCTTGCCCCGGCCGGATGTTGCGGCCGCGGGCTTCGTCCGAGAGATAACACTCTCGAGCCGTCTTTTGGTCCCCATTGAGGGAACCGACTGTTCCATCATCCTTCTCATACTTTAGCAGCATGAGAGCAGGGATGATGACGGCCTTACACTCATTTAGAGTGGGTCAGCCAAAGATGAGGTTGTAAGCTGTGAGCTCTTCAACCACTCGGAAACAGATGGTCATGTGCCGACCGTCTCCCCTGTTCCCCAGGCGGACAGGTAGGTCAATTCGTCCGACTGGGTGCACAAGCCCTCCCCCAAACCCAACAAGGGTGTGAGAGACCTCCATCATGCTATCCGGTTTGTACTTGAGATTGGATAAGCATTTGAGGCTGATGAGGTCCGAGGAGCTTTATATGTCAATCAAAATTTGACCAACCAGCTGGTTGGCCACCTCGCATTCAATGACCACAGGGTCATCATGCGGCCGACGGACTTTGCCTCTGTCCTGCTCGGTGATGACAACTTTAGGGAAGGCAGATGTACCAGCCGCCTCTCCTTCTTCAACAGAATTGACCATCTTTCTCAAATGGTCCTTGGTGCCCCGAATGGTAAGGCCACCTCCTGCAAATCCGCCTGCTATTGTGTATACCGGATCTTCATAAGTTTCGGAACTCACAGCAGGCTGGGGAGTCTTTTTCTAGGACTGCCCCGGACTTACCTTTGAAGCCACTTTGGACTTCACATAGGACTTTAGCTGTCCTTTTTCGGCCAGACGATCGAGCTCCCGCTTCAGACTGAAGCAGTCGTTCGTGTCATGGCCGACATCCTCATGGAAATGGCAATGCTTGTTTTTTTTCCGATTTTCAGCGGAACCCTTCATAGGGGTCGGCTTCTCAAGAGTCAGCTGATCCTTAATTTCCAAGAGGATGGAGCAGCAGTCCTTGTGGCACTCGTACCTTGGGACGTACGGTTTCCACTCTTTTTTCTTCTTCTGGGCCGATTGATCAGAGTTATCAATGGCCCAAATTTGTTTTTTCTTTTTGCTCTCTTCTGGCTTAGGAGCCGGCTGAGCAGGCCGACTCTCCTTCTGTCGGTCGGACTTCTTAGGGTCTGACTGCTTATTGGAGGAGGATAGTTCGGTCGCCTGTATATAGGCATCCGCCTCTCGTAAGGCTCCTTGTAGAGTGAAAATTTGTTTGCGGACGAGTTCATACTTAAAAGTAGACCCGTCCTTCAGACCCTTAAAGAAGTATGTAAAGGCGACCTCATCAGACAGCCCATGAATCTGGATTCGTACCAGTTTGAACCGCCTGACATAGGAACGCAGGCCTTCTCTATCTCCCTGCTGTACATTGCCCAAATCAAGGCTTGTCTTTTTGGCAGGGATGTTCATAGAAAAGTTTGAAGCGAACAAGAACGCAAGCGTCTTGAAGCTATTAATACAACCAGCCAGCAGATTGCCGAATCACTGTTGGGCTATGCCCTTTAGGGTGGCTGGAAAACAACGACACCATACGGCATCATCCAACCCCTATAAATACAAGAGGTGGGTGTATGCTAGCAGGTGGTCTTCTGGGTCGGAGGTCCCATCATAGGTTCCAACCAGAACATTTTTAACCTTGGCCGGCTGTTCGGCTTCGGTTATTTCCCCGGAGAAGGCAGAGGATTGATCTTCAAGGTGTTGCAGCCTGAGCTGCTAGTCCATCGGCTGATAGCCGTATGCCGCCTGTCCTCCAAAGAAGGCAGGCTGCATGTAAGGTAAGGACGGCGACTGGTACAATGGCGGAGCCATGTACTAGGCCGACTGGATCACATGAGGGCCAGACTAAACCCGTGGGCTGCTTGCTGGAGTCTCATGTACAGACTGGGAATACCTCACAGAGGTATTCCGAAAGCTATCATGGTAGGTCGACATTGAAGCCGACTCTGATACCTGGGTTTTCTTCTGCTCAATGTAATGTCGAGCATCAGAGAATGTTTTCTTGCTACCATCCGGTTGTATGTGCCGGATGGCTTTTCTTATGCCCGTTTATGGGAAACGGAGCCTGGTGAGGTTAAATTGGGGCCGAGCCTTCTTCGTAGGGGCAGGATAAGGAGTCGGCTGACGATCCTTGACCGACTTCTGTTTGTCAGCTTGGGCTGGCTTCTTGGGCGACTGCTCCTTTCTAGGAGTAGGCGACTTCTTGGAGGCGAGTTGTTTGATTTCACCCCTGAGACTGCTCAGGAGTTTCATGAGTTCATCTCGAGTGACAGGAGTCGATCCAGCCGCCTGGGAAGGATCACCCGTCCGCATCGAGGTCTTTTTTGGCTGACCATCAGTTTTGCTTGGCCCCGCCTGATCAGTGTGACGCTCCCACTGTTCCCTACTCCGAATGCGTCTTGAGATGAGGGACCCGTTAGGATCCACATAGGTTTCGACGTCAACGTCGTCCCTTGATTCATGGTCCGTCTGGACCACTATGTCTTCTAGAGGCCGATTGGTCTCAGGATTCGGTACAGAGACTTTTGAAGCCATCTCAGAGGTACTCTCCCCACAGACGGCGCCAAATGTTTCGGGGGTTTTTGTCCCTTGGGAGTGTTACAACACTGAGACTGGTTTCAGCAAAGGGCGCCTGTACTTGCAAAGCAAAAGGACCGCCGGATGGTCGGTGATCCGCCTCCGAAGATTAAGTTAGTAAGTATTCGGAGTAAAACGTGCGGAAATAAAGTTATCTGCTCGGATTCCAAGCTCAAGTAAGGTGCTGTCTAATTCTTGAAAACGACAGCTCTATAATAAATGTGAAAGTGACGTGTTGTCTCGTATTGCGTGTGTTCCTGTCATAAATGAGAGAATTTTCCCTATTTATAGGGTCTCATGGAAAAGTGTGCCCTCACTAGGATCTGGTGACCTAGGGATTAGGTCACGCCGCAAAGCGGCGCCTCAAGGTTTGGGCCCTTGAAGGCCGCCATTCCAGAAATAATGCCTGAGTGACATGTGTAACTGAGCCCAAAGGGTTTTTGGGCATTACTTAGGGTGACACTTGTCGCGCTCTTAATGGTCCATGCTGGATCATTAATTACCCCAGAATGGTGGGATGGCTGCCTACCACGTGTCGTCATGTTAACGGTCCAGGTGGCACCTTTACATATGACACGTGGCGGCTTCTAATTAGGCCACTTTGGCGGGTATAAAAATACCCAAATCACATTTTATATTATTTTTATTATTTTTTGTTTGTACATATGACACATTTTTTGTATATATATATGTCATTATTATTTTACTTTGTTTCATGAGTACATTTTTTTATATATAAAAAAGAAATAAAATAAAAAAATTTCCGAGGGAAGGAAAGGTTCCCGACTTACCCCCCTCGAAAAAATAACAAAAACAGACACAGGAAAGAGAAAAGAAAAAAAGAAAAGCGATGCGGAAAGAAAAAGGAAAAGAATAGAAAAAAAATAAGATAAAAACAGGAAAATAAGAAACAAACAAATAATAAAGAGAAAAAAGAGATACAAGAGTTAGCAAAAGGGCAAGCGTATAATTAGTCTTAAGGTTTCATCAAGATACCGTCATTATGTAGTCCAAAATACGGAAATAAATCTAATTCACATGTCGCAACAGACCAGACGCGCGCAACTGGATGAGTTGTGTGCGGCTGTCGAGCGCATGAAAATTGGTTGCGCGCAGATATCGCGCGCAATACATGAGTTGCGCGCCCCACCTGCTGGTGAACTTTCCTTTGAGCGAAAATTGCCGAAATTTTGCCCTTCTTGGGTCTATTTATTGTGGTTTCGTGTAGGCTTTTGTTCATCTCGCATTCATTCGCTTAGTGATATCATAAGAAACTAAAAAGAATTAATCTCTCTAAAATCTCTCTTCTTCTTTGTTTGAATTGAACAATAGTGAAAACCTTTGAACAACGTTTGAAGCAATGGGTCACTTCCCTCTCATTTGAGGACAAACTAGCTTTCAAAATTTACCACCTAGACCCTCTATTGAACTACATATAACTAGTGATTAATTTTGTTTTTCTTCATGCCGCCGTCAATCATTGGGACTCCAACCACCCTCTTTTATTGTTTAAAGGGGACGAAATTGTCCCACTACCTGGTGAGTTTGAGGCTTTGCTAGGCTTCCCTGCAAATACTCTCCCTGTGACCTATGTGCCTACCTTGTCAGATCCCAAACCTGTATTCCAAAGATTTTTTGGTTTGTCTAACAATTATATGACTTACATTGGAACTGAAGAAGGCGTGAATTTGATCCAATTTATTGAACACTTCGTCACCCCTCGTGACAACATGACTAAACAACTCTTTAAAATTCGTGCTTTATGTTATTATCTTGTTGTTAATTGTTTACTTAGGACAGGTAAAGAGTATGTAGATTATTCCATGGTGTCTATAGTAGAGAAAATAGAGGGATGTCATTCACCCGCTCCGTTGGCTTTGGCGAAAACCGGTCTATGCTTGAAACGCCTTAGAGGTGACCCTAACGAAAACGGTTTCACGAGAAGTCCACTCCTGTTACACGTACGTTTTTGTTTTTTTTTTTTTTCTTTTTTTTGTAGTATAGCAAGGCAAGCTCTGAAGTTACGCTGGCTTGACCAGCGCAATCTTATGCTATGCGCGCTGATGGCGCGTGCAACTAATTTTGATGCTCGCGCCACTTGCTTGTCTAAAATCGCTATTGATTTTTCTCTCTTTTTTTTCAGATTTGGCTCATGGAGCGTTTGCGAATTGTTGATCAGCCTCAAAACCTTGAGGCTAATGGAGTGTAGACACCCATTTGTGTCTCCCCAAAACCAAACCCAGTGATGAGTACCTTTCACGTCGAATCATAATTGAATGAAGCGAAAGTGTGGAAAGTTTAGTGTTGCGGATAGTTTTTAATTTATTTTCTCTTCTCTCTGTTTTTGAAAACATATTTTAAGAAAAAAGCCAATCTAGTTTGGTTGGTCCATGATATGGGTCCAATAGTGGTGTAGTTGGATGGGGCTTGACAAGATCTTTCCAACGATATACTATAAGCCCAATTCCGATGAATATTGAGGAAGTTATGACCAATTTACTAAACTGGGCCTGGTTTGAGCTTTATGTACGGCCCAATGATCTAGGGGAGGGCCTAATATGATTTATCATTCCTAATGCAATTAGGAATGGTTTTAGTCTTCTAGATTCTTCTAGAAGGTTCTTTTCATTCCTAATTCAATTATCATTGATAAATTGACTTTTGTTGACGTTTCAGAGTTTTAATTAAAATTAAATAGCATTTTCGAGGAAATTATATGATTTTATCCTCCGGTACGGCAAACTTATCTGATTTTCGAAAACGCGTTAAAAACAGGCTTGGCGCCTGGAACCAGGCCTGGCGCCTGGCGCCAGCCATTGGCGCCTGGTGCTAGCCATTGGCGCCTGGCGCCAATTAGCTGGTGCTGGCGCCAGCTTTGTTTTGCGTGCGCCAATCTCTTTTTGCGTGCGCCAAGTGCTCTGTTTTGATATTTTATCTTTTTGGCTGATTTTCTCTATAAATAACGTATTAAAAACTCCGTTTTCATTCACCAATTCTCACGAATTCTCATCAACAATCAGTTTTCATTCGCAATCCTTAATTCTTTAATTCTCTCTTAAATCATTCATCCATCTCTCTCTCTTTCAAAACTTGCTTTTTCATACAAAATTCCGCATTCGCAAGATCTAGAAACACCTAGCCATATTCGAAGTTGCCTTCCCCCTAGACGTGAAAGGTTTAATTTCTTAGGGTTTGGTCCCAAATCTCTATTTCAATTATTTAATTTAATTGTTTGTTTATTATTTTCCTTGAAGTTACTAACGCGTGTATTTTGTTATTAGAAAGAGGTACGAGGCATCAAAGTAAGTACTTTAATGGTTTTAATTGATATTATGATGTAGAAATCATGTTTATATTGTTATTATGATATTCCTAATATCATGTCTAGGGTAATTTTAATATTAAATATGATTGTTGCGATGCTTCCTATGTTCTTCCTAATATTTATGATTGTTAGTATCATGTTAGGGCTAAAGATTTGATTTTTATTGCTTAGTGACATGCTAGGGTTTGTTATTAATCTTGTTAGTATCATGCCTAGGATCTTGCTATTTTTATTATGCTTTAATATTAACATGAATATGATTATGATTATAATTGTTATGATTTATGATGATTATTATTATTATTTTGATGATTATTATAATTATAATTAATTATTATGATTATTATTATGTTGCTTGATCACGCCTTTTATGCATGCTTAAAGGGAATTTTGTACTTGTAATCACCCTTAATAAGATAATTAATAATCTTGTTTAGGGTTAATGTGATTATAATTCAAGTGATCGCCAATAATAGATTTGTTTGTGCATTAATATTCAACCAACATAGATAAACAGGTTTAGGTTAACCCTATTGATTGCATGTTAATTACAAAGCGCACATGAATACGATCAGAATAAAGTAGAGGCCTATTAATTAGGGCAAATTCAATCTCTTTTAGGTTGGATTTGTACCTTCATCCCCGAACCCTTATTTGGTTCTAGACCTTATGGAGTTGATGATCTCTTGGATCGTTAAGGGGTGTAACCTTCACCCTGTGAACGGTTTACAAGTTCCTAAAACTTGTTGGCGACTCTTTTGCTCTATCTTCTTCCCTTTTGGACGCCACCGTACTTTAGTGTATGATCACAGTGGGGTTCAAGCCAGGGGTTAACGCTTCAATTTATTCCCCACAGTTTTTGGCGACTCCACTGGGGAGGATTTCTATTTTAATTCCTTAATTTGTTTTGGCAATGATTTAGAATGAGTGGATGAGACTCGAAACGTTCTAAGTATTTCATGTGCGTAATTTTGATTAACATTATTGTCATATGCATAAAAAAGATCTCATTGGAAAGACCATCCGTAATGAGTTAAAAACATAGGATTTTACACGTAGGAAATTTGTGAAATATCTTTCACAACTAGGCCCGAAATAACACCACGCGAAACTGGAAAATTTTATCGAGCACAGAAAGAAGCTGAGGCATGTGGGAAGTAGCGCCAATGACCAGAGCATTGGCGCCAAGCATTTAACTGTAGCGCCAGACACCAGCATTGGCGCCAGGTGCTACGGCTAAATCCTGGCGCCAGTCTCTGTTTGCTGGCGCCAATTTCCCCCAATACCGAGCCAGAAATATGCGTTCTAATTTCGACCGGTTTTTCGTTTTGTTTGCTCGATCCTACTTCCTGATTGCATTTTTTCTCACTTTTCTGAAACCCATATGTGTTCTACAGATGGACATAACCCTCTAGGAATTCATGCTCCATCTACCCGATTGAACGCTCCGTGCAACAAAGGGTACATCCGAGATTGTTGAATTCACCAAACCATGGAAGCGAGTTTTTTCTAAAGCTCGCGGTGTCCCATCCACTCGCGCCAACCCTTCACGGTCAGGCTTCCGCGCGGTGCATCTGGCCAATTAACCATGGACCCTCTATTGACTAAACCATATCCCAAACTTTAGAGAACTAGAGCCATGGTTAGGTTTCGAACTCATTGCATCATATTGTGCGTACTTGACTAATTGTGCATTATTTGTTGTGCATATATATTATGATTTCTCTTAACCGTTTGTTTGACTTGTGTTAAGACTAAATAAACTGATTAATGACTAAAGGACTTTGTTTAATTAATTAATTAATTAATTAATTTGAGCTAATAAATATACCCAAAATCGAGTCATAGTTCCTTTAAGTCAACCCGGATTTTTTATTCCCGTATACTACACAAGCGTCAACTTGTTTTGGTCATAGCCGGAGTTCTGGGAAGAACTACGAGTCGTACAACCTATGGATCTGTAGCCCTGAGTTTTATCTTTAATTCGGCGTTGGTTTCATCCAAATCAGAGTCACAAATCAAAAGTTATGACTAAAATACCCCAGTCTGTCAAGTTTAATGCATATACGTGAAGTCTTAACTTAGTCTTTGCTTGAGTCTAGTCGCATAGTCTAGCCACATGGTTATGACAAGAGTCTTAACATGTCACCTACACTCACTAGTCTTAGCACACACTTTGAGTACACATCACCATGACCATGTCTTAGGTTCATGCATGAGTCGGTCTTTTTCCGTCATTTGAGTTGGGGGGTACATTCTATTCCTAATTCTTCATATCCCTCCACCTCCATCATTCTTCTTTCACATTCTATACCATCTTTCTTCACTTCCTCCATCCATTGCATGTTGAATAAAGTTTGAGTCAAATAATTAACAATGAATATCCCCAAATTCCTTTCCACAGTACTTGGTCGAGGAGAGAAGGGCGATTAATCAAGGACAACCTCTTTGTTCAAGTCTCACTTTTTGATAAACCGATTCGTCACAAGAGGAAGGCTAAGAAGATAATGGCAACTCAAGAGGAAGTTAATGAACTTAAGAGTCAATTGACTAACGTGACTAAGACACTGAAGCTACTCACACTCAAGATCGATGAACCCGTGAAGCAACAACAAATGAGTCTCATGCAAGAGAGTCTAAGCAAGCTATCTAGTGATTATAAATTTCAGGGCATGAGTTCACAAGGGGTCTCGCTGGACAAGGAACTTCTTCCGCATAAGTTCAACGCCACTGACATCCCTAAATTCAAGGCAACTGATAACCCTTATTTCCATCTAAGAGCTTTTGAAACCATTATGAACATTAAGGGTATCGATAAGAAGGTTTTCCCCTCTCTGTTCCCACTATCTCTTGAGACCGTTTGCCAACAATGGTAATTCTCCCTTGACAAAGAGAAAACCTATACCTAGGAATCGATAGTAAACGCTTTCATTGATTGATACAAGTGCAATATTCAGGTTGAAACCGATCATAGACAACTTGAGATGCTAAGACAAAAAGAGAATGAAGGTTTTACTTCTTTCTTTAATAAGTGGAGGGAAACTTCCGTTAAGATGATTGAGGTTCCCACCGAAAAGGAGTTTGTGAGGATGTTTATCAAGAATCTTCAAGAGAAGTTGATGAGTGTCATTTATGGCACTCATAGGGTAGTCTTTTAGTGTTATTTCTTTCCCTTTTTCATGCTTTCTTCTCTTATTTTTGGTCCTTTTTCCTTTTGTTTCTCTTTCTCCTCTTTTCTTTATGGTTCTCGTGTTTTCCTTTTATTTGGCTCTTTTTCCCTTTTATTTCCTTTCTTTGTTTGCTTGTGTAGGTACTTGAAGAATCACCTTTGCAAAGGAATCAAGTTGGGACCTTGATGGCCAAGCAAGGAAGAAGCATTTGGCTAGAGAGGGCTTAGAGAGGCCTTGGAGAGGCCTCGGAGAGGTCTCCAAGGTATTGCCAGCAGGCCGCATAATTGAAAGAGCTTGAACATTACCGTTCCTTTGGGTTCGACCCTTGACTTGCCTCTATACTCGTATTTAGGTTTGTTAAGTGTTTATAAATTTAGTTTGACTAAGGGAAGATTAGATAACGACCAAGTTTTCCCCTCGTCAAAATGGCGCCGTTGCCGGGGAACGAACCCGGGTCACCCGCGCGACAGGCGGGAATACTTACCACTATAAAAAAAGTGAAAAATGCAAAAATATTTTTATGTGAGTATTCTTCCTTTTTGAGCATTGAGGACAATGCTCCATTTAAGATTGGGGGGAAGCGTTCTCACACTTTTTGTGTATATGTTTGTGATCTTAACTTTGAATAAGCTTGGGGGTGTTGGTATTTTTTTTGGTGATTACTTGGTTATGGTGTAAAGAAATGCGCAATCTTTACTTCACAATTTAAGTTAACAACCAAATTTTAAATCTAGCCTACCTTAACCCTTTTTGCCTTACGTTACAACCTTTGGGAAGACCTTTTGACCTAGGGGTTGAGTCATTCATCGGTGGAGGGAATCATGGTTTATAGCCTAAGGAAAGGGGATGCGAAGTCAATATGTCGAGTAAGCCAAAAATTTGATCTTTTTTCGGTATCTTCGTGGAATTTATGAGACGCTCACTAAGGGGAGATATGAGATTAGTAGGGGGAACGCGGTAAGACCGTTTAGGATGAAAGTGGAGTGTGATAACTAGTTCCTATGCTTAGCATATTTATGTTTCAATCAACCTTAGGTATCTTGGAGCGTGCACTCCCTTACTTATTTAGAAAGATTTGCATTCATTTGTGCTTGTACATTTTAAAAAGTCCTTTCATGAACATGTGTTTGCTCTTCTTTTCTTTTGATTTCCCTCTTTATGCTTTGCCTTGTTTGTATTATTATGAGAGTTATTGGTTAATCTCTTAGGAAACTTTTACGAGAGCATCACTCATCTTCTAGGGCGATCTAGGGGTTTAAATGGCTTGTTGTAGCTAAAAACAACCGTGATTCCTACGACAGTGAGTCTTAGTGTAAATTCTCCCCTCTCTTTTTCCTTTTGCTTCGAATAAGCCCTTCTTTTTCCTTTTTAGCCTTTGTTTTGCTCGGGACGAGCAAAAGTCTAGCTTGGGGGAATTTGATGAGTGTCATTTATGGCACTCATAGGGTAGTCTTTTAGGGTTATTTCTTTCCCTTTTTCATGCTTTCTTCACTTATTTTTGGTCCTTTTTCCTTTTGTTTCTCTTTCTCCTCTTTTCTTTATGGTTCTCGTGTTTTCCTTTTATTTGGCTCTTTTTCCCTTTTATTTCCTTTCTTTGTTTGCTTGTGTAGGTACTTGGAGAATCACCTTTGCAAAGGAATCAAGTTGGGACCTTAATGGCCAAGCAAGGAAGAAGCATTTGGCTAGAGAGGGCTTAGAGAGGCCTTGGAGAGGCCTCAGAGAGGTCTCCAAGGTATTGCCAGCAGGCCGCGGGCGCGGGTCAGTGAAGCCGCGGGCGCGTGCTCAAGAAGCACAAATGGTCAGATTTTGGTAGGAACTTCCCGCGGTTGCCGCGCGGGCTCTCCGCGGGCGCGGGAAACTTGGAGAGGGCGCTCCGTCTCAAAGAGACCGCGGCCCCCTGATTGAGCTTTGGGAGCCGGGGTTTAGCCGCGGGCGCGGCATCTTTGGCCGCGGGCGCGGGTTTATACTTCCGCGGGCGCGGGTGTTGCCCAGATAGCCCGCGGAGGGTTCCATACCCATTTCTCCGAGGCCGCGGGTTCATCGGGAGAGGGCGCGGGATTTGCCGGTTTCTTCTTTGCTTATAAATTGAATTGTAATTACTTTTTGAAACCAACTTTTTAACCATATTTTCTTAGCTTAGTTGAGAGCTTCTCTCTCTAGATTAGGCTAGATTAGGAGTCGTTTTAGAGAGAGAAAGTGAAGGATTTCAATGGTGATTGAGAGATTGAAGATACAAGGGTGACAATTATGTTCAAGATCTTCTCTATTATTATCAATGAGCATTATTAACTCTATCTCACCTTATTTCTTTGTTTAATTTCATGTTGATTTGGTTTAATTTTGATGTTTGATGCTTGATTAATGTAATTGTTCTTGGTATTTTGTTGATTCTTGATTTCCATAGTTGTTAGTTGATAGATGATGATTCTTTAATAGTTGTTTGGCTAGGAATTGGGTGAAACTTGTATGATTGATTAATTGTGATTAATTTGGGAATTGTGTTGATTGATTGTTGAGATTAAAGTGATTAGTGAAGGTTTGCATGTGTGTAATTCAATTTGGCCTTGAGAATTATGCTAGATTGCATTGTAATTCCTAATGACATGAACAGTTGATTTAGGAATTGCAATTATCAATTGGTTTTGATTGTGATTCTCTTAGTTTGTTATTCATAGTGAACCCTAGCTTAACAATTAGGAGATAGCTCTTTGATTCCTATTGATTGCTCTTATCATTAGTCCTCACAACCTTTGATTGGCATGCTCTTCCCAAGTTGTTGCAATTGACATGATTACTTGTTGATCCCCGTTCCTAGTGTTTTATTTCCTTGGTTACTTGTTTTGTTAGTTGTTAGTATTCTCTCTTACCTTCATCTTCGACCTAGTTTAGGCGCATAATTGAAAGAGCTTGAACATTACCGTTCCTTTGGGTTCGACCCTTGACTTGCCTCTATACTCGTATTTAGGTTTGTTAAGTGTTTGTAAATTTAGTTTGACTGAGGGAAGATTAGATAACGACCTAGTTTCCCCTCGTCAGAAGTATTCGAAGCATTTAAAATATCAACACAATCTGAATACTTTCAAGGCCGTTTATGACATCGGAATCGAGATCGAAGACGACCTTGCGAAGCAAAAGGCTACTAACAATAGTAACCACGGTGGCTGGAAAGGAAAGAAGAACGACAATCCTTCTTCTTCCTAAAACGCCCACTCTAGTAATAATGTTAGTACCTTTGACCATAATGGTGTCTTAGCCATGGACAATCAATGATCTAAAAGGAAACCCAGGCGAGAGTTCACACCCATTGGAATGACCTACGATGCTGCTTTCGATCGTCTTTATGATCGAGGAATAATCAAACCTATTGGCCCTACCGAGGATCCAACGCCAGAAAATCGATCTTCGAGATGGAATCCAAACTCCTATTGCAAGTACCATCGAGGGCGCGGTCATACTACTGATGAATGCTACAGGTTTCAAAACCTCATTCAAGATCTCATAGAGGCAAATAAGATCCCATTGCCTCTAGCTAGCGAGAAGACTGGATGATGTCGGAGCAAACAACACAAGACAGAGACGAGCTTCAACGACAAAATTTCATGACCTCTTTCTCTCTTTCTTTTTCATTTTTTCCTTTCCCCAATAAGTCTAGCATAGGCACCTTTTCTTTTCCTTTAGATTAATTTTGTAGTTTTTTTTCCTTTTCCCTTAAAACAGGATTAGCGCCTAACGCCAGACATTAGCGCCAGGCGCCTAGCGCTAGCATTGGCGCCTGGCGCTAATGTTGGTGCCTGGCGCCAATAAGCCAGCGTTGGCGCTAGCTCTGTTTTAGGTGCGCCAGACTCTGTTTTGATATTTTATCTTTTTGGCTGATTTTCTCTATAAATAACGTCGTAAAAACTCCGTTTTCATTCACCTACAACCAGTATTCAATTCTCTTTCATTCTCTTCAATCATTCACCATCTCTCTCTCTCTTTTTACATACAAAATTCCGCATTCATTAGATCTAGACACACCTAGCCATATTCGAAGTTGCCTTCGCCCTAGACGTGAAAGGTTTAATTTCTGAGGGTTTGGTCCCAAATCTCTCTTTCAATTATTTAATTTAATTGTTTTGTTTATTATTTTCCTTGAAGTTACTAACGCGTGTATTTTGTTATTAGAAAGAGGTACGAGGCATCAAAGTAAGTGCTTTAATGGTTTTTTTATTGATGTTATGATATAGAGTTCATGCTTAGATTGTTATTTTGATTCCTAGTATCATGTCTAGGGTAATTTTAATATCAAGTATGATTAGTACGATGCCTTTTATGTTCTTCCTAATATTTATGATTGTTAGTATCATGTTAGGGTTAAAGATTTGATTTTTATTGCTTAGTGACATGCTAGGGTTTGTTATTAATTTTGTTAGTATCATGCCTAGGATCTTGCTATTATTATGCTTTAACATGATTATTTTAATTATTATGATTGTTATTATGATTATAATTATTGTTATTATAATTATTGTTATAATTATTATTTTGATGATTATTATGTTGCTTTATATTTATTTTTATTGCTTGATCACGCCTTTTATGCATGTTTAAAGGGAATTTGTACTTGTAATCACGCTTAATAAGATAATTAATAATCTTGTTAGGGTTAATATGATTATAATTCAAGTGATCGCCAATAATAGATCTATTTGTGCATTAATATTCAACCAACATTATAGATAAACAGGTTTAGGGTTAACCTATTGATTGTATGTTAGTCAAAAAGCGCACATGAATACGATCAGAATAAAGTAGAGGCCTATTATTATGGCAGGTTCAATCTCTTTTAGGTTGGATTTGTTCCTTCATCCCCGAATCCTTATTTGGTTCAAGACCTTATGGAGTTGACGATCTCTTGGATCGTTAAGGGGTGTAACCTTCACCCTGTGAACGGTTTACAAGGTCCTAAAACTTGTTGGCGACTCTTTTGCTCTATATTCTTCCCTTTTGGACGCCACTGTACTTTAGTGTATGATTACAGTAGGGTTCAAGCTAGGGGGTTAACGCTTGAAATTATTCCCCACAGTTTTTTGGCAACTCCGCTGGGGAGGATTTCTATTTTAATTCCTGAATTTGTTTCGGCAATAATTTAGAATGAGTGGATGAGACTCGAAACGTTCTAAGTATTTCATGTGCGTAATTTTGATCAACATTATTGTCATATGCATAAAAAAGATCTCATTGGAAAGACCATCCGTAATGAGTTAAAAACATAGGATTTTACACGTAGGAAATTTGAGAAATATCTTTCACAACTAGGACCAAAATAACACTGCACGAAACTGGAAAATTTTATCGAGCATTGAAAGCTGCTGAGGCATGTAGGAATTAGCGCCACAGGCTAGAGAATTGGCGCCTGACTTTTAACTGTAGCGCTAGACGCCAGCATTGGCGCCAGGCGCTACAGCTAAAATCTGGCGCCAGTCTCTGTTTGCTGGCGCCAAATTCCTCCAATACCGAGCCAGAAATATAAGTTCTAATTTCGACCAGTTTTTCGTATTGTTTGCTCGATCCTACTTCCTGATTGAATTTTCTCTCTGTTAGGAAATAATGGTGTAATTGTGTTTGATTGATGCGGAACAAGTCAATGAAATTAAGAACGAGAAAAGCAATAAAGAAGATAAACAAGTCAATGAATTTACGTGGTTCGGTCAAAATAGACCTACATCCACGGGTGGGGATTCGAGAGCTTCTTCACTATAATGGAGAAAGAAACAAGAGAATAATACAAGGAGTCTTAAATCTAATGGCTCGAAAGGTATGATCTAATTGATCAACTAAAGGGTCCTTTTATAACACAAGGAAACCCTAATAAGACCCTAAGATTGTTCCCCAACACTACAACAAATTGACCTTTGTGCCACGAGTAAAATCGTGGCACAAGTTTGAAATTTCCGTGGCTATGTAATTTAGCCACAGGAATTCTGAAATTTACTCCCGTGGCACAAGAGGCCGTGGCTAGGAATTTGCCATGGAAAAATGGATGTCGTGGCAAATTTCAATTTTTATGCCACGAATATACACGTGGCAAACAAGTTCACTTGCCACAAATCTTATCGTGGCTAACAAATTGTCTGCCACAAATTCTACCGTGGCTTATAAACATTGCCACAAATATTAATCTGGCTAATAAGCTTGTTTGTCACATATAATACCGTGGCTAATAAACTCTGTTATTATACATATTACCATGGCTAATAACACTAGTTGAAAATTTGGAATTAGGCACCCGTTCAAAATCGGTACACTTTTTCAATAAAGCTAAGGCAATAATTCAGAGGCAAAACCGGTGCCTGAAGTGAAGTAAAGGGTACCCGTTTTGCCTCTGAACCAGTGCCTTTTACGCCAAAAAATTAAATAAGTTTTGCATTTTTTTCATTAAATTAATTTAAAGACTTGCACATATAAAAACCCAGATATTTCCATTAATAAATAGCTATAATGTTTTACACTTTAATAAACATACAAGAAAAATAAAATTACAATGGGAGCATAACCACAATAGCAGGGGCATAGCAACATCATCATCAGGACTCAGGAGGATACATCAGCAGGAGCAGAGCAAAATGAGCATCAAGAGCAGACATCAGCAACAACAAAACCAAAACATCCTGCAGCAACAACAACAACAGCAGCAGCAGCAGCAACAAAGTGCAACACCAGCCACGAGCAACTACAGCCACACGTACATTCACTATAACAGCCACACAAACCAGATTAATATTTACAGCAGCACATACATCCACTAAAACAGCCAAACAAACAACTGATTTAAGCCATGTAACACATCATAATCGCAGGGTTCGAGTCAGCAACAGAGGATGTATTAGAGTAGTTGCATTTCAAAAAAAAAAAAAATTCAGAAAAATGATCTAACACAACCACAAAATATGTAAATGGGAAAGCTAATAGTCAACATCTTTAATGTATATCCCTGCAGTGCACTATGAACGTAGGAGCAATATGATAACTCTCATCATAAGTGTACTTACTGAAACAAAAAAATGCTTAGTCAATTTAGTTAGCCGTGTTACCAGTAAATAAGTTCTACCAAAACTATTTTGCTAGAACAAGGTAACTGTCATACATGGATTTCAAAAAAATGTCACAAAATACCCCACACAAAGGTACATTTTAACTTAGTCCATTACAATTGGATCACTAGTTCGCATTTATTATATTTGGTACATAGTTAGGCCTCATCAGAATTTTTAGCATGAATCTGTATCAAACTTCAACCATCTTAGGGAATTTTACAAACAACAGTATTCAAGCACTAGGAATATCAGGTCAATCCATACACATGTGCTGAATGAATGTCACATCAGCCCCTGCCTATTTTAGCACAAAAGGCTTACATGATTATATTCTTGCCTCACTTTCTGATTGCAAACCAAAATTTTCACTCTGTGACAATTTATCTATTTTTTCATCTACTTTTTAATCACTGCAAATTTAGCATTATATTAAATATTCAAAGCTTGGATAGTAAAGAAAACATCAATACAAATACACCAATTTAAGATCATAGTTTTATAGCAACAAAATCAAGTTCCTTATCTTATTAGTTTACTCATAAGTTCACATCTTCACTCAATTAACTTGTTCCTCATCAAACAATTTCATTAAAAAGATTCGGTTTACTATAAGCTGGAATCATCAATCTCACTACTTAGCTTATCTTGCATTGGCAAGGATAATGGTGACTGTCAATTATTCCCCCTTTACCAACAATTTATTATGTTTCAGAACACATTATAATCAAACTAAGGTTACAAGGCATCAATTTCTACCATCAACAACCACCTATATAAGTATATCACAAATGACCAGAATTTAAATTCAAAATGCAGATATACATAACAAACATCCATTAAGATAATTTGTTTAAATTAACAAAAATCACCAAATTAAAAAAACGCTTGAAATTTGTATACATTCATCAAGAAGGTACGAATTGAGCAAGTACCTTAAAAAAACCAATAAAAGGAAGGGAAAAAAAAGGGGGATTTTAAATAACGAACAGTGGAGCTTGATTGAAAGCAAATAAGCAAATCAATTTAAATCAAATCAAATTAAAAACCCTAACCTCAAATTTCTGATTTTTGGTTCGAAATTGATTCGAATTTGTTGTTCCTTGAATCAATGCACCAAAATTGCCTCAAAATTAGGTCTGGTATTTTTCTATTTTGCTCGAATTAAGGATAGATGTTTTCGATCTTGAGGAAATTTGATTTGACTTCTACCTTATTAAATGAATTGAATCCAGGAGTTGCAGACAACGGTTGAGGATGATGGGTCGAAAGCCGTGAAACGGACAACGCCGTGGAGGTGAGGAACCACATGAGGGAATGGTTCATTTTGTCCCTAAAAATCACCGACACGACCACCACCATCAGTCCATCGCCCTAAAAACGAGAAAGATTGACTGATTGTGAAGCTAAGAAAGACTATAAAGATGGAGTCATGAAAAAAAACTTGAAAATTGTGAGAGGAGAGAGATGAAGCATTTCTGGGTATGGGTTTAGAATGAATTTTGAGAGTAGAGAAGAAGGAATTGGAAAATTAATCAAAGCACAGGTTAAATGAAAACCGCTAACTTTGAGTTTTTCACATTTTTGATAATCGGTGTTTTTATTTAGGTTCCTTTTATTTATGCCTTAATCCAATTTTTATTTTATTACTACCATGTTTTAACACCAATTTGATATAAATCGGGCCTAAAAAATCTAAATTTTATTGGGAAATTCTACAATATAACTCGCTACTTTTACAAATTCTACGTTGTGCTCTTATTTTTTGAAACTTTTATATAGTAACCCGCAAGTTTATTTAATAACTATATAGTAACTTTGTCGTTATCCCACCGTCAGAAAATTCCGTTAGTGGGGCCCACTTTTCAATTTTAAATATTTTTTATTGATTTTTGCGAGTTGTAACATGTTCCGTTAAAGGTTTCGGGGGGCTATTTTGTTCTAGAGGGACCAAATTGAGATTAGATTTGTCAATAAACAAACTTATATACCTCGCTTTACATATTAAAATGTAAATACGCAAATCGAGAAATTTCTTAATTTGCAAAACGAGGTAATTATGTTTCATATTTGCCAAATCTGAGCTCAATTTGGACACTTTAGGGCCAACATAACCCCAAAAAACTAGTGCATTTCTCTGCCTAATTGCTTTTTCTACTAGTGTAATTCTATACCAACAAAAACTGGTTTAGTAACTATAAACAATAGTTCAGGAGAATCCTAAATTGAGCGTACTTAGAATAAAATTGAGGATATATATAAATAAAATTAAGTATGTATTGGAAATAGATCATATATACAACTATTATTTATTTGACGCTAGTGTAAAGTTTGTCACGGGAAAAACAACTACTACTCGTGGCCCAAATGTAAAGTTTGCCATGGGAAAAACACTACTCGTGGCACAAGTATGATATTTGCCACGGAAAATAAATACCCGTGGCATAAATTATTCTTCTTATTTAGGTGTTGTATCATATTTCAATTTTCCCGTGGCTAGATGATATTATGCCACGAATTTGGAATTCCCGTGGCATAATTCGTGGCACAAGTGATGATTTGTTGTAGTGCAAGTATACTCAAATAGCCGTCATAGAAAAGATATAATTTTAGGAAATATTCCATAAATTATCCTAGAATAACCTAACTACCGAGCTATAGCTCGGCAGCTAGCTCATGCCTGCCGCAAGTCCTCATAGGGCCGAGCTATAGCTCACTCGCATAGAGCTATAGCTCGCAGCCTCGTTGCAAATTTCCAGCTTCGTCAGGTTTTTGTAAAACGGTCATAATTTTCTCGTTTCTTATCGGAATTGGGCATATGACCTATCGTTGGAAAGCTCTTGAACCAAGCTATCACCTCCAACTTGAATAATATCAAAATCAGTTGTAGTTTGAGAGATATAAGCGTTCAAAGTCATCCCTACTAGATTTCTAGTCACAATTTAACAATCTCCACCTTGACTTGAAATCAACCAAAAACACAAGGTAATTCCACCTTGAACCAAAAACCAAGAAGTAATGCTCATAATAAAACATAAAACCTCCACCTTAAACAAAACTCCATAAGCCTACTCACATTAGGCTATCACCAAACGGACATCTTCCATAACTTGTGAACCGGTGCGTCTCCGAACACAAAATTCCGTACACAAAACCATCACATGGCCTAGATTGAGAGTATAATGTCCCGACGCCAAGCATGCTTATCAAAATTGACCAAACTCTCTTCAAACACTTCTTTATCTCAAAAAAATCAAACCAAAAAAAACATAAGCAATTCTAGAAAAATAAAAATTACATCAAGAGTTTCTAAATTGCAATTGTACTTAGTAAATCACAAAAGTACCAAAATTGAGATAAGAAATAGCATAACTAGAACAAAATCTAATGCATAACCAAGATTGCTACTTTATCACAAACAAAAATCAAAAGCAATCTATCATAGACTCCATACCAAAAATCCACACGGTTTCTCGTTTTACCAAGAGATCTCAAAGGGGAACTTATCATGAAGAGATCGTAGAAACCGCAACCCCAAAGCTCGTAACCCTAAAGTGCATAATCATAATCATCATCGTCGGTATTGGCAATATTTGCCGATTTGTCCTCATTGGACTTCTCCTCATTCTTCTTCTTTAATTTCCAACACTCGGATTTGATATGACCCTTCACATGACAATAGTTACAAACTTTTCCTTTACCAAAATTCTTATTAC
The DNA here is from genome assembly GCF_948465745.1 of Chenopodium album. Lineage (NCBI taxonomy): Eukaryota > Viridiplantae > Streptophyta > Magnoliopsida > Caryophyllales > Amaranthaceae > Chenopodium > Chenopodium album. The sequence goes on from NC_137836.1 coordinate 35,403,404, forward strand.
CACCATGAGCAACTAAAGCATTGTTTTGAGCAGGATTGTTAGATTTATTAACCAACTTATTGTCAATTAAATCTCTCTGGGTTAAGGCATCCTTAACATCCTCCAAACTCAAATCATCTCTACCATACAATAAAGTATCTCGAAAATGCTTATACGAAGGCAGTAAAGAACACAACAACCTAATAGCCATATCCTCATCATCGATCTCAACATCGATGTTTTGCAAATCCATAATAATAGAGAAGAATTCATCTAAATAAGACTTAAGCGGTTTACCTTCTTCTAGACGAAGATCATGAAGTCTAGATTTGAGTAGTAGACGGTTGGTCACGCTCTTTGTCATATAAAGTGCCTCCAACTTCAACCACAAACCCGCAGAAGTCGTCTCCTTGGCAACCTCTCTCAAAACATCATCAGAGAGACATAATTGAATTGCCGAAAGAGCCTTCAAATCGATCTCCTCCCATGTATCCACCGTCATGCCCGAAGGCTTGTTGGATACTCCTTCAAGAGCCATGTGACAGCCACTTTGAACCAAGATGGCTTTCATCTTCAATTGCCATAGGCCAAAATTCACTTGCCTATCGAATTTCTCAATATCAAATTTCATTGGCATAATTTAATCAAACTAATCTATAAACACCTAAACCTTAAGACCTTACAACCTTGGCTCTAGATACCACTTGTTAGGAAATAATGGTGTAATTGTGTTTGATTAATGCGGAACAAGTCAATGAAATTAAGAACGAAAAAAGCAATAAAGAAGATAAACAAAGAACACAAGGATTTACGTGGTTCGGTCAAAATAGACCTACATCAACGGGTGGGGGATTCGAGAGCTTCTTCACTATAATGGAGAAAGAAACAAGAGAATAATACAAGGAGTCTTAAATCTAATGGCTCGAAAGGTATGATCTAATTGATCAACTAAAGGGTCCTTTTATAACACAAGGAAACCCTAATAAAACCCTAAGATTGTTCCCCAAGTATACTCAAATAGCCGTCATAGAAAATATATAATATTAGGAAATATTCCATAAATTATCCTAGAATAACCTAACTAACGAGCTATAGCTCGGAAGCTAGCTCATGCCTGCCGCAAGTCCTCATAGGGCCGAGCTATAGCTCACTCGCATAGAGCTATAGCTCGCAGCCTCGTTGCAAATTTCCAGCTTCGTCAGGTTTTTGTAAAACGGTCATAACTTTCTCGTTTCTTATCGGAATTGGGCATATGACCTATCGTTGGAAAGCTCTTGAACCAAGCTATCACCTCCAAATTGAATAATATCAAAATCAGTTGTAGTTTGAGAGATATAAGCGTTCAAAGTCAGCCCTACTAGATTTCTAGTCACAATTTAACACTCTCACTTTTCTGAAACCCATATATGTTCTACATATGGATATAACCCTCTGGAAATTCATGCTCCATCTACCCGATTGAACGCTCTGACCAACAAAGGGTACATCCGAGATGTTGAATTCACCAAACCATGGAAGCGAGTTTTTTCTAAAACTCGCGGTGTCCCATCCACTCGCGCCAACCCTTCACGGTTAGGCTTCCGCGCGGTGCATCCGGACAATTAACCATGGACCCTCTATTGACTAAACCATATCCCAAAATTTAGAGAACTAGAGCCATGATTAGGTTGCAAACTCATTGAATCATATTGTGCCTACTTGACTAATTGTGCATTATTTGTTGTGCATATATTTTATGTTTCTCTTAACCGTTTGTTTGACTTGTGTTGAGATTAAATAAATTAATGACTTAATGAAATTTGCATAATTAATTAATTAATTAATTTGAGTCAATAAAGTCTAAAATTTTAATCAGAATTGACCTAGTACGACTTTAGGCATACCCTTGTTGATTAATAACACCGAAAACAGCCCCAGATTGAAGCTCCAGCATTGGCGCCAAAGTCTGGACTGTAGCGCCACTCTGTGGAGTGTGGCGCCTAGCGACAGTTGTCGTCTGGCGCTACGCTACACTACACAGTGCGGCGCCAGTCCTGTCGTTTTGCCGACAGTTCAGATTATTGATCGAGTCATCACCTAGTGTCTAATTAACCAGTTTGCAAATTAATTCGGTTAATTTTCGCTGTCAATCATTCCTTGTCGAGTCATTAATTGAGTCTAGTCACATAGTCTAGCCACATGGTCATGACACGAGTGTTAACATGTCACCTACACTCACTAGTCTTAGCACACATTTTGAGTATACATCACCATGACCATGTCTTAGGTTCATGCATGAGTCAGTCTTTCCGTCATTTGAGTTGGGGTACATTATATTCCTAATTTTTCATATCCCTCCATCTACATCATTTTTCTTCACATTCTCTTCCAATCTTTCTTCACTTCCTCCATCCATTGCATGTTGAATAAAGTTTGAGTCAAATAATTAATAATAAATATCCCCAAATTCATTTTCCACAGTACTTGGTCGAGGAGAGAAGGGCGATTAATCAAGGACAACCTCTTTATTCAAGTCTCACTTTTTGATAAACCGATTCGTCGAAAAAGGAAGGCTAAAAAGATAATGGCAAGTCAAGAAGAAGCCAATGAGCTTAGGAACCAATTGGTTACCGTGACTGAGACACTGAAGCTACTCACACTCAAGATCGATGATCCCGTGAAGCAACAACAAATGAACCTCATGCAAGAAAGTTTGAGAAACCTATCTAGTGACTATAAATTTTAAGGCATGAGTTCACAAGGGGTCTCGCTGGACAAGGAACTTCTTCCGCATAAGTTCAATGCCACTGACATCCCTAAATTCAAGGCAATAGATAACCCTTACTTCCATCTAAGAGCTTTCGAAACTATAATGAGTATTAAGAGTATCGATAAGAAGGTATTCCCCTCTCTGTTCTCACTATCTCTTGAGACCGTTTGCCAACAATGGTACTTCTCCCTTGACAAAGAGAAAACCTCTACCTGGGAATCGATAGTAAACGCTTTCATTGATAGGTACAAGTGAAATATTCAAGTTGAAACCGACCACAGACAACTTGAGATGCTAAGACAAAATGAGAATGAAGGTTTTACTTCTTTCTTTAATAAGTGGAGGAAAACTTCCGCTAAGATGATTGAGGTCCCCACCTAAAAGGAGTCTGTGAGGATGTTTATCAAGAATCTCTAAGAGAAATATTCGAAGCATTTAAAATATCAACACAATCTAAATACTTTCAAGGCCGTTTATGACATCGGAATTGAAATTGAAGATGACCTCGCAAAGCAAAAAGCTACCAACAATAGTAACCACAGTGGCTGGAAAGGAAAGAAGAACGACAATCCTTCTTCTTCCGAAAACGCCAACTCTAGTAATAATGTTAGTACCTTTGACCATAATGATGTCTTAGCCATGGATAATCAAGGATCTAAAAGGAAACCCAGGTGAGAGTTCACACCCATTGGAATGACCTATGATGCTGCTTTTGATCGTCTCTATGATCGAGGATTAATCAAACCTATTGGCCCTACCGAGGATCCAACACCAGAAAATCGGTCTTTGAGATGGAATCCAAACTCCTATTGCAAGTACCATCGAGGAAACGGTCATACCACTGATGAATGCTACAGGTTTCAAAACCTCATTCAAGATCTCATAGAGGCAAATAAGATCCCATTGCCTCTAGCTAGCGAGAAAACTGGGTGATGATGAAGCGAATGACACAAGACAAGAGGCGAGCTTCAACGACAAGATTTCGTGACCTCTTTTTTCTATTTCTTTTTTATTTACCCTTTCCCCAATAAGTCTAGCATAGGCACCTTTTTATTCTCCTTAGATTTATTTTGTAGGATCATTATATATTTTCTTTTAATAAAAATGAGCATTTATTTCCTTATATATGATCATTTCATTATATTGATTCAAAAAAAAAAAAACAAAAAAAAAATAAATATAAATAAAAATCCATGTCGAACTAAGCACAAGGTATACCAATGATTTGAGGCACCCCTTGTAGCCACACCATATTACCTTTCACCTTTCTAATATGCAATCCTTTCTTCATAAACCACTTTGAGCCTCGTCTAACGATAGACCTTTCTTTTTTCAACCTACATCTACCTAACCTTGGGATGGGATGGTGTGTAACTTATGCAATTCTAAAAAAGGCTTGAGTAATTCAAAAGATTAAAAATAGCAAAAAAATATAATAATAAAAGTGTACAAAAGGGGAAGTGTTCCAATGTCTTTGATATGAAAATATCTTCGATAAGAACACGTCTCAGATTGCGTCTCTTATCGAGTGCTCGGTACCGTGCCTGAGAAACATGAATGCCAAGTGAGTGATAGACCGCATGATCGGGATTGCCCACACTTGCAAAAATAATAAAAAAAGAGAGCTAAAAAAGAGTAGAAACTCAAGCATAAAAATACAAAGATTCAAAAGCAAGGTTGCACACCTTGGGGGCTTATCTAGGGTCTTGAGCCTTTATCCCCTTCTTCTATAACCTTTAGCCTAACCACGTTACAATCCTTAAAAAGACCTTTTTGAGGTATACATACACTTGTGCGAGGTTCGGCTAGAGCTACGTTCGGCCTGATTCCTAACGGATACGTAGGCAATCTCACATCGAGGTGCGGCCGTAATAAACATGCATTCATATTCACATTCACACACTTACACCATGATCATATCAAGGGATCTCCAATGCTCATCCCTACCCATGTAGAGCTAGACTTGGGGGCTTAATCCCTACATCATTAGCTTGAGTCACCACCATTTGACTCTTTTCAAAAAAAATTTCCCACACATTTAGCTCTTGCGGCCTAGCTTTAGTGTCACTTTCACACACTGCACAGATACATGACCAAATTTACTTCCCTTAGGAACCCTTTGTCATGAAATCTTAACATAACGATGAAGCATGCCTTGTCACATCACTCATCAATAATAATTGTCATTGCATCACGAAGTATGAAGTACTTAGCCTCCGTACCTAAGTTACCCAACTACTTTCATCATTGAGTCAACCATGGAGATAGCCTAGGATGGATTAATCCTTGCACCTTGAGAGATAGTATCAAACAACATTTGACTAAGCTTATTCAACATGCATCTTCAAATTTTCGATTCTTTTTCGCGTCTTTCTTTTCGGGAGAAAGTCGGTACCCTCCACAAAAATGACGAAATTTTTTTTCTTTTTTGCATTTTCGAGTCGCACAATCATTATACAATGAACACACGGGTCATGAGTCACACGTGTCATTTCACTTTGAGTCGAGTCAACCTCGAGTCAGTCAATCATATCAAGTCAAGTTTATACCTTGAGTCGTGTCGAGTCAATGAGTCAAGCGACGTTAAACCTTAGGTCAACCCTAAGATGATTAAAGAGATTGGCAAAGTTCTATAGTCAAAATAAATACAGGTGCAGCAGAATAGGGAGGACCCTACTCCAATTTCTGACGCCAGAGATATCTTAGTAACGACAGAGCTCGAAGCCTCTCAGAAAGGTGATTACAACCTCATACAGCAATTTAGGGTTCCTTGGTACGCCAGTTAGCCCCTATAAGCAATTTGACATGATTAAGTAGTCAGTTTGATTACAATCACAATAAGTGGTCGACCTGATGAAAGATCGTCTCACTTAGCTTAAAACGCCTAAGAATTGGCTCATCACGGAAACACCGACATACTGGTTTTAGCGGAAGCAAAGTTCAGGCGAGCTTTAGAGATCGACAAACGTTGGTCTTTGGAAATTTTTCTTCAGAATATTATCGCAACAAACGTTCAAGTACCGAAGCTCTATTGTTCAGAGACGCGTGAACATCTCCATCAAAGCTCTTTGCTCCAGAGACGCGTGGGCATATTATTCAAAGCTCTTTTGTTCAGAGACGCGTGGGCATATTATTCAAAGCTCTTTTGTTCAGAGACGCATGAACATTTCTTCCATCAAGCTCTTTGTTCAGAGACGCGTGGGCATATCATCAAAGCTCTTTTGTTCAAAGACGCGTGGACAATCCTTTTGAAGCTCTTTTGTTCATAGACGCGTGGACATTTCCTACAAGCTCTTTTGCTCAGAGACGCGTGGCTCTTCGTTCAGAGACGCGTGAACATATCAAAAAGAAGCTCTTTGTTCAAAGACAAGTGAACATCAAAACAGCAAGATGGCGTTCCGTAGATTGTGGAAAGTTGTCAAAAAAGCAACTGAAGGTGATTTCAGGCGAAGTTATCTTCGATAGTATTCCCTTGGACGTGGAATATTATCAATGCGGATGAGGATTGTTTCAAGAAAAGCAATCTTCGATAGTATTCCCTTGGACGTGGAATATTATCAACGCGGATGAGGATTGTTTGAAAAGAAGAAATCTTCGATAGTATTCCCTTGGACGTGGAATATTATCAATGCGGATGAGGATTGTTTCAAGAGAAGCAATCTTTGATGGTATTCCCTTGGACGTGGAATATTATCAATGCGGATGAGGATTGTTTCAAAAGAAGCAATCTTCGATAGTATTCCCTTGGACGTGGAATATTATCAATGCGGATGAGGATTGTTTCAAGAGAAGCAATCTTCGATAGTATTCCCTTAGGCGTGGAATATTATCATAGCGGAGGAGGATCGTTTCAAGCAAAGCAGTCTTCTATATTGGAAGCAGTTACAAGCGTAGCGGTTTTCAAGCGGGATGACATTCTCTAGCTTGCAGGAGGTCATCAGAACAATCGGTTACTTTCAGAGATGTGTGCTCGACGGTGCAAGATACGCGTTTCTTAACTCTTTTATCTGTTTAACTAACGCTAGTTTTGCAGGTATCGGCTTTACAAGAGTGATTTAGGATCGCAGAACGTTCTGAATCATTCTCCGTCCCTATCGATACTTTGACTTTCGTTTTCGAAACTCGCGTTTCTCCCAACTCAGTCAAAGTGGGGGCTTCTATAGACACCCATTTGTGTCTCCCCAAAACCAAACCCGGTGATGAGTACCTTTCACGTCGAATCATAATCGAATGAAGCGAAAGTGTGGAAAGTTTAGTGTTGCGGATAGTTTTAATTTCTTTTCTCTTCTCTCTGTTTTTGAAAACTTATTTTAAGAAAAAAGCCAATATAGTTTGGTTGGTCCATGATATGGGTCCAATAGTAGTGTAGTTGGATGGGGCTTGACAAGAGCTTTCCAACGATATATTATAAGCCCAATTCCGATAAATATTGAGGAAGTTATGGCCAATTTACTAAACTGGGCCCGGTTTGAGCCTTATATGCGGCCCAATGATCTAGGGGGGCCTAATATGATTTATCATTCTTAATGCAATTAGGAATGGTTTTAGTCTTCTAGATTCTTCTAGAAGGTTCTTTTCGTTCCTAATTTAATTAGTATTGATAAATTGACTTTTGTTGACTTTTCAGAGTTTTTATAAAAATCAAAGAACATTTTTGAGGAAAAGATACGATTTTATCCTCCTGTACGGCAAAATTTATCTGATTTTAGAAAACGCGTCAAAAATAGGATTAGCGCCTAACGCCAGACATTGGCGCTTGGCGCTAATGTTGGCGCCTGGCGCTAATGTTCGTAATTTGCAAATTGCAGCCATTTAAAGTTCGTAATTTGCAAATTGCAGCCATTTAAATTTTTTTTTTGCAAATTGCAACCCAAAAGTTCGTATAAATTGTAAATTGCAGCCCGATTCATATTTTTCATCGGTTTACATGTTGAAAAATCTCCGGTTAAGGTTTTACGGGTCATTTTAGCTCTTAGGGGCCCGAATTGAGCTCGAAATTAGAAAGAAAAAAAAAATAAGTGTCTCATTTTTTACAGTTTCCCACAAATCGATACATTTTTGTTACGCAAAACGAGATACTTGCGTTATTTTTTTGCTAATTCCGAGCTCAATTCGGATCCCTAAGATCCAAAATGGCCCCTAAAACCTTAATCGAAGATTTTTCAACTTGTAAACCGATGAAAAAGTTGAATCGGGCTGCAATTTACAATTTAAATGAACTTTTGGGCTGCAATTTGCAATTTATTTTTAAAATGGCTACAATTTGCAAAATACGAATTTTAAATGGCTACAATTTGCAAACTTTCCTTAACTAATCTCCAACATGCCAAGAGAACTTGGATTCAACATCCCGTGCTAAAATTTTGGCAACGGTTTGTTGGCCTCACCATCTTTGTGAGGCATGAACCGACTAATGTATGGAGGGATGAGCTAGAGTTGTTGGCCTCCTACGTGATCCCTAGAGGCGAAAAATTGAACATCCCGCATAGGATAGCCCAACACTTCCAACGGGCGGCCAATGCGGCCGAGGGGGGTAGGTCTAGGGCACCTATTTATTTTGGTGGGTTGGTTACCCACATTGCGGTCAAACATCTAGGTTTCACCCCTACCGACCATAGGAAAGTAGAAGGTTCTACCCTTATGGACCTTGCTTACCTAGGAGGCCTTATTTGGATCCAACCCATGGGTGGTGAGACGTGGTGGATAATCCACCAAGAGTCAGGTAGGAGGGACCAAGCCTGTAAGCTACCCAACCCCACCTTAACTAAGTTTGAGAAGGGTAAGCCTTCCTAGACATTCGAGTTATATGGTCAAGGGGAGGCTCAAGCGGCTCACCATACACAACCCCACTCACAACCTCAATGCCAACCACCACCCCAACCCTACACACATGATATCCCTACCTCTTCCATTGATTATAACATTGATCCTCATGTCCCATATGACTTTTCAGCTTTAAGGAGCCAACTCGATAGGATTAAGAGGGGACAAGGAAGAGTAGAGGGTTTAGTGAGAAACCTTGACACTAGAGTAGGTTCTCTAGATAGACGGGTTGGGTATGTGGAGAGAAACCTAAGGAGGGGTTTATACCCCATGTATGATGACTATGCCCGCCGAGGGGATATCCCCCCGAGGCTCTTGTTCCCGATTGGTTTCAATACCCCCAAGGAGGGTATTCAACCCTCGGTGCCTATGGTAGTTATGTGGACTATTCTTCGTTCCATGGTTATGGGGCCGATGCTCCTTTTGGTGGGATTGGGAGGAATGTGGACCCTAACTACTTTGCAGGTGGTTTGGGTTATGGTGGCATTGGTTCAAGCCATGGAGGTGCCTGCTCTAGCCATGAAGGTGCCGGCTCTAGCCATGGAGGTGGCTATTCTACCATGGATGGGGATGATGATGAGGAGTAGCTACTCCTAGCTACACCCCCAAGTCAATGAGGGCATTGCTTGATTTGGCTAGGGGGAGATGATCTTGTACATATGGTAACTCTCTCTTTTCTCTATTTAATGCTTTCTAGTATAGATTTTTTTTTTTTTTTTTTTTTTTTTTTTTTTTTTTTTTTTTTTTTTTGCTTTCTACAGTAGTTTTATTGCTTTCATATATGAAAAATACTAAAAAAAAAATAAAAAATAAAAAAAAAAATCCAAAAATATGTTCTAATCAATTGTAAATCATGTCTCCCTGTGCCCCATACTTGAAAAAATATTGTTTTGATTCTTGGTATATGATAATGAGCATTGTGAAGTTGTTGATCATGATTTGAAGTTTTATTGTTCGGATGCCTAAAAATGCGTCAATTTTGCCTAACTATTTGTGAATATAGTGCTTGACTAGTTGATTTGGTTAGGAATTGTGTGATAGTTCCTAGTATGTCAATGAATTTGAGTATTGGTTTGCAACTATGAGTAATGTTTGTATGGCTCAATATTATGCACATTGATGAGGACGAAGGCATTTGTTCTTTTAGGTAGCCTTCAGACGATATTAGATACATTTTTTCCCTTCTTGCTACCTGTAGGGAATATTTCAAGCATTATCCCTAGCTTGAACCCCACTGTGATCATACACTAAGGTACGGTGGCGTCCAAAGGGAAAGAAGATAGAGAAAAAGAGTCGCCAACAAGTTTTAGGAACTTGTAAACCGTTCATGAGGTGAAGGTTACACCCCTTAATGATCCAGGAGATCGTCAACTCCAATAGGTATGGAACCATGACTGGTAGTTCGGTGATGAAGGTACAAATCCAACCTAAAAGATATTGAACCTACCCTAATAATAGGCCTCTAATTTATTCTAATCGTATTCATGTGCGCTTTCTGACTAACATGCAATCAATAGGTTTAACCCTAAACCTGTTTAATCTATGTTGGTTGAATATTAATGCACAAACAAACTATTATTGGAGATCACTTGAATTATAATCAAATTAATCCTAAATAAGATTATTAATTATCTTATTAAGTGTGATTACAAGTACCAATTCCCTTTAAACATGCATAAAAGGCGTGATTAAGCAATAACAATAATATATATTCCAAGCAACATAATAATCAAATTATATAATAATAATAATAATTAAAATAATCATATTTATAATAATCATGTTAAAACATAATAATAGCAAGATCCTAGGCATGATACTAACAAGATTAATAACAAACCCTAGCATGTCACTAAGCAATAAAAATCAAAGCTTTAACCATAACATGATACTAACATGAATATTAGGAAAGAATATAGGAAGCATCGCAGGAATCAAAATTGTCATATTTGATATTAGAAATTATAGTTATTACCCTAAACATGACACTAGGAATCATAATAACAATCTAGACATGATTTCTATATCATAAAATCAATTAATCAATTAAAGCACTTACTTGGATGCCTCGTATCTCTATCTAATAACAAAATACACGCGTTAATAACTTCAAGGAAAATAATAAACAAACAATTAAATTAAATAATTGAAAGAGAGATTTGGGACCAAACCCTCATAAATTAAAACCTTTCACGTCTAGAGCGAAGGCAACTTCGAACATTGCTAGGTGCTTCTAGATCTTGTGAATGCGGAATTTTGTATGCAAAAACTAGAGAGAAAGAAAGTGATCAAGAGATTCTTGATGAGAATTAGAAAACTAGAGATTTGATAGTTGTTGATGATCAAAAACGGAGGTTTTAGGAGGCTATTTATAGAGAAAATCATCCAGATGGATAGAAAAACAAATCAGAGTTTCGAAGAGAATAAAACAGATTAGCGTCAGACGCTGGACATTAGCGTCAGGCGCTCAGGCGCTAATCCTGTCGTCAAGCGCTAGAAACTAATTTCGTGTGTTTTCTTAATTTTGATAAAATTTAGCCGTACAGAAGGGCAAAAACGTATTTTCCTTAAAAACACTTCTTTTATTCTGATTAAAACTCAAGAAGTCAACTAAAGTCAATTTATCAATGCTAATTGAATTAAGAATGAAAAGAACCTTCTAGAAGAATCTAGAAGACTAAAATCAATTCTAATTGCATTAGGAATGATAAATCAATATTAGGCCCTCCTCTAGATCAATGGGCCGCATATAAAAATCAAACCGGACCCAGTTTAGTAATTTGGCCATAACTTCCTCATTATTCATCCGAATTGGGCTTATAATATATCGTTGGAAAGCTCTTTACAAGCCCCATCCAACTACACCATTATTGGACCCTTGCCATGGACCAAACTAAACTGGAATGCACGTTTTTCAAAAATAAGGTAAGAAAAGAAATATTTTCAAAAACAGAAAGAAGAGATATTTTAATAAAAACATCCTCAGCACTAGACTTGTCACACTTTTGCTTCATTCGATAATAAAATGATATGAAAGGTATTCATCACTGGGCTTGGTTTTGTGGAGACACAAATGGGTGTCTACAGAAGCCCCCACTTTGACTGAGTTTGGAGAAACGCAAGTTTCGAAAACAAAAGTCAAAGTATCGATAGGGACAGAGAATGATTCAGAACATTCTACGATTATAAATCATTCTTGTAACGCCGATACCCTGCAAACTAGCGTTAGTTTAAACAGATAAGAGAGTTAAGAAACGCGTATCTTGCACCGTCGAGCACACGTCTCTGGAGGTAACCGATTTGTTGCTGTTGTATTGCTGCTGTTGTGACAACCTTCCACAATCTATGGAACGCCATCTAGCTGTTTTGATGTTGTGGTTGCGCTTTGCCGCTGTTGATGTTCACTCGTCTCTGAACAAAAGAGCTTTTTAGGATATGTTCACACGTCTCTGAACAAAGAGCTTTGAATGATATGTCCACGCGTCTCTGAACAAAAGAGCTTTGAATGATATGTCCACGCGTCTCTGAACAAAAGAGCTTTGAATGATATTCCCACGCGTCTCTGAGAAAAAGAGCTTTGATGGATATGTCCACGCGTCTTTAAACAAAGAGCTTTTGATATTCGAATGTCTGTTGCGATAATATTCCGAAGAAAACTTCCGAAGACCAACGCCTATCGATCTTTAAAGCTCGCTTGAACTTTGCTTCTGTTATGCCAGTACGTCGACACTTTTGCTGCTTGTGAACCATTATGTCGGTGCCTCTGCTGTTCATGAACCAGTATGTTGGTGTCTTGCGATGAGCCAATGTTTAGGTGCTTTAAGCTAAGTGAGAAGATCTTTCATCAGGTCAATCACTTATTGTGATTGTAATCAAGCCGACTACTTAATCATGTCAAATTGCTTATAGGGGCTAACTGGCATACCAAGGAACCCGAAATTGCTGAAAGAGGTCGAAATAATTGCTCTGAGTGGTTGAGCGTTCTATCGCCGTTGCAGTGCCTCAGGCGCCGCGATTTGGCTCTGTCGCCAGATGCTGGGATCTAGCGCCAGGCGCTGCACTTTGTTGCCAGACGCTAGATGTTGTCGTCTGGCGCTGGAGTCAGGTCTTCCCTATTCTACTCTTGCTGCCGCTGGGATGCACCTGTATTTATCTATGACTATAGGACTTGTTTAGGGTAAAAATACCCTAGACACGTGGACCAATGAGAGGAAGCCAGGTGTCGAGCTCAGGATGGCCCACTTGGCCTAACATCCTCTTGACACTTGGCGCCCTCAGATATGCCTCTGAAATGGCGGCCTTCAAAGGCCTAAATCCCTAGATGCGCCGTAAAACGGCGCAACCCACTAAAATCTAGGTCAAGTGACCTATGTAGGTGCACATTCTCCAACGACCCTATAAATAGGGAGATATTTCCCCATTTTGGGGACACATTTAATCATTTATTACTCCTTTATTCTCTTACCTCAGAGAAAGACCTGAGCTTGGAATCCGAGCAGATACCCACCTAAATTTCCATTCTCTTTATTCCGTTTCAAGTTACTAACTTGACCGTCGGAAGCGGAGCTCCAACCACTCGGAGTCTCCATTATTTTGCAGGTGCAGCTCAGCCGGATCAGACTTCGTGACGTAACTCTCCTAAGGGATAAAAACACCCAAAACATTTGGCGCCGTCTGTGGGGAGAGTACCTCGAAGATGGTTCAAGAGTCTGTACCACCTCCTAACCGTCTGGGCGAAGACCCAGAAGTCTTTACAGACCAGGAGGATGAGGATCCTCAGCTCGAAACCTTTACAGCCGAGGATGGTTCGCTTAGAATCAAGAGCATCCGGCGCAGAGATATTCTGGAGCGGGGTGCCTCCCAGGCGGGTCCAAGCCGACCCACTGGGCAGCCGGAAGGGGAAACGCAAACGGCCGCTGGATCAGCCCTTGTCACCCGAGACGAACTCATGAGATTCATGACAAGTTTCAAGGTGAAATTAAAGAGCTGATCACCAAAAGTCGGGCTGGCCCAAGTAAAGGTCAGTCGGCGAAGAAGACTCCTCCAGAGAAGGGGAAGTCAGTCAGAGACCGACAGCCCACTCCTCATCCAAAGGAGAAGGCGGCCGGGACCATTGATTGGTAAAAAATTCTCCTTCCTAGGAAGAACACCAATTACACTCGCCGGACTCAGCAGCCGGTGAGAAGTTAAAAATTAACGCTTGATGCCCGGGAGATCATCAATCAGAAGAGAAACCAATCGATGTCTGAGTCGGCTTCAACGTCGAACTTTCCAGACAGCTTCAACAACATTTCTGCAGGGAGTGCACCCTCCTTGCATGAGAGCCAGACAGGCGGTAATACCGTCCATTCTGGCCCTCACATGATTGGAGCTGTACCGTATGTGCCTACTCAGGCTTACGGACAGTATCCTCCTCACTTCATGCAGCCAGCCTTCTTTGGAGGTCAGGCGGCGTATCCAAATGTCCAGCCATTGGACTGGCAGCTTCGTCTGCTGCGCCTGGGTGAACAGCCTTCTGCGTTCACCCGGGAGATAACCGAGGCGGCCCAGCCGGCCAAGGTTAAGAATGTATTGGTTGGTACCTATGATGGTACCACCAATCCGGAAGACCACCTCATGGCTTACACCAACCTCATGTATCTGCAGGGGTTGGATGATGCCACTTGGTGTCGATGTTTCCCGGCTACATTGAAGGGCATTGCCCAACAATGGTTTGGTAATCTGCCATCCGGGTCCATCGATAGCTTTAGGAAGCTAACCTTCCTGTTTGCTTCCAAATTCTCAATGAACATCCCTGCTAAGAAAACAAGCCTTTATTTGAGCACTGTTAAGCAAGGAGAGAGAGAAGGGCTGCGCTCATATGTCAGGCGGTTCAATCTGAACAAAATTGAGATTCAAGGACTGTCTGATGAGGTAGCTTTTACAGACTTTTTCAAAGGTCTGAGAGACGGGTCGACCTTTAAGTTCGACCTAGTAAAAAAAGGGGCTTTCACCCTACAGGCGGCCCACAGGCGGCCCTGAGGGAGGAGGAAAGCTACATTCAAGCTACTGACCTCTGCTCGCCTGGTAGCCAGTCGAACTTTTTCAAAGCTACAACCGGCCGGCTCAGCCGGCTAAAAAGAAAGAAGAGAGCAAAAAGAGAAAAGAAATCTGGGCGGTTAGTGATTCTGACCAGCCGTCCCAGAAGAAGAAGAAAGAGTTTAAACCGTACGTCCCCAAGTACGAGTTTAACAAGGACTGCAATTCCATCCTCATGGAAATTAAGGACCGGCTGTCCCTAGAGAAGCCGAATCCAATGAAAAGTTCCATTCAATCAAGGAACAAAAATAAATTTTGCCAATACCATGAGGAAGTTGGCCATGACACCAACGACTGTTTCAGCCTTCAAAGGGCGTTGGACCGTCTGGCTGACAAAGGAATGCTAAAGTCCTATATTTCTAAGTCCCCAGCCGGGGCAAAGAAGAAGAATAAGGGTCAGACCTCTAAGACTACCCCCCAGCCTGCTAGTAGCTCGGATACCGACAAGGAGCCGGTCTACAAAATAGCAGGCGGGTTTTCCTGTGGTGGCCCTACCATCCGGGGCACCAAGAGCCATCTTCGAAAGATGGACAAGGATGATGATGAGCAGGCGTCTGCAAGCACCTCCTTCCCAGACGTCTTGATCACTGAGAAGGACAGGGGCAGCGTCCGCCGTCCGCATGATGACCCGGTCGTCATTGAATGTAAGGTTGCCAACCAACTGGTTGGAAGAATCCTTATTGACACCGGCAGCTCATCAGACATCATCAGCCTCCGGTGCTTGCAAAAGCTGAAATACAATGTCAGCAGCATGCATCCGGTCACCCACCCCTTGGTTGGTTTTGGGGGTGGGATGGTCTACCCAGCCGGAAGAATTGACTTACCCATCCGGCTGGGAGAGAAAGGCCAAGGACGACACATTGTCGTCAAATTCTTGGTCGTTGAGGAGTTGACCGCCTACAACATTATCCTTGGCAGGCCAACCCTCAACGTAGCCAAGGCAGTAATCATCCCATCTCTTATGCTCATCAAGTATGAGAGGGATGATGGCACTGTTGGTTCCCTGAATGGGGATCAGAAGACGGCCCGAGAGTGCTATCTCTCAGCCGTCAGAGACACTGTAACCCTAGGCGGTCAGGAACCAATAGACCTTGACAATGTCAAGGATGCTGACCCAGCGCCTGCCCTACCAGCCGCCGGAAAGAAAAGAAAGGCACCTATGTTGGAGGAGGTGAAGAAGGAGAAAAAATAGCAATCACTGGCCGGTGAACGGTCAGATGAGCTCCGTCCCCAACCGGCTGGTGAACATATTGACATACCTCTGGACGACAGCCGTCCGGAGCGTACTGTGAAGGTTGGGACGGTTGCCTTTGCTAAGTTAGGTGCAGACTTGCACCTTCTGCTGAAAGAATTCAAAGACATTTTTGCCTTTGAAGTGGAAGAGATGCCAAGCGTCAGCCCGGATCTTGCTGTCCACAAACTCGTCGTGGACCCTAAAAAGAAGCCCATCCGGCAAAAGAAAAGAAATCACGGCGAGGAAAGAAGTCAGGCGGCAGCTGCCGAAGTAAAAAAGCTGTTGGATGCTGGGTTCATTCGGCCATGTAATTTACCCGACTGGGTGGCGAATGTTGTGCTTGTAAAGAAGCCGAATGGTACCTGGCGGATGTGTGTTGATTACACAGATCTCAACAAGGCATGTCCCAAGGACAGTTATCCGCTTCCTAAGATCGACAGTCTGGTCGATTCAACAGCCGGGCATGCCTTGATGAGTTTTATGGATGCCTACTCCGGCTTCCATCAGATACCCCTGTGGAAGAAAGATCAAGAAAAGACGGCCTTCGTCACTGATCAGGGGCTATTCTGTTACACGGTGATGCCGGTTGGCTTGAAAAATGCGCCGGCTACGTTCCAACGGATGATTAATACTATCTTTATTAATCAGATTGGGAGGAATGTAGAGGCATACATTGATGACATGATAGTCAAATCCAAACAGCAGGCGGATCACCTTGCTGATCTCCGAGAAACCTTCAACACACTCAAGCGGCATAAGGTCATGTTGAATCCTAAGAAATGCGTCTTTGGTGTTGAGTCTGGGAAGTTTCTCGGATTCCTGATTGATCAAAGGGGGATAGAGGCTAACCCTGAGAAGATACAGGTAGTGATTGACATGAAGTCACCCCGCACTGTCAAGGAAGCACAGAGACTAACCGGTTGCCTGGCTGCTCTGGGGAGATTCCTCAGCCGGTCAGGTGACAAATGCCTTTACTTCTTCCAAGCAATCAGGAAGAAGACCAGATTTGAATGGGGGGATGAGGCTGAGGCGGCCTTTCAACGGCTGAAAGAACACCTCCACTCTTTGCCAAGACTTGTTAGTCCACTGCCTAGTGAGGTGTTATACATGTACTTAGCCGTCTCAGATCATGCCCTCAGTGCCGTTCTCCGTGCTGAGAGAGACGGTGTTCAGCTTCCGGTCTATTTCATTAGCCATGTCTTAAAAAATGCTGAGCTCCGGTACCCCATGGTAGAAAAATTTGTCCTTGCCCTGTATATGGCTTTCAAGAAATTGAAACCTTACTTCTTGGCTCATCCGGTGGTAATCTACACCGACCAGCCCCTCAAGCGGCCAATGTCTACTTTGGAGTCATCCGGCAGAATGTTGAAATGGGCTATTGAAATGCAAAGTCTTGAAATCACTTTTGAACCTAAAAAGGCAGTGAAGGGTCAGGCGTTTGCCGACTTCATTGTTGAAATGACACGACCGCTGCAACCGGATAAAGTAGACCAGGTTTGGAAAGTGTATGTGGACGGAAGCTCAACAAAGAACGGATGCGGTGTAGGAATTATATATGAGTCCCCTGAGGGGGAAAAAATTTGAATATGCATTGCGGTTTAAGTTTCAAGCCTCAAATAACGAGGCGGAATATGAAGCCCTGCTAGCCGGAATCCGCATGTGTAATGCAGCAGGGGCAACTAAAATTGACGCCTATTCTGATTCACAATTGGTCGTTAGCCAGTATGAGGGAGCATATGAGGCAACTCATCCGGCTATGATCAAATATCTTCAGGCAGTCAAAGAAGAGACTAGGGCACTTGAGGAATTCCGTCTGAATCAAGTGCCTAGGTCAGATAACAACCAGGCGGATGCATTGTCCAAATTGGCTTCTTCCGCCTGCTGTGATACTCCTCGGTCGGTCTTTTGGGAAGTTCTTGAAAAGAGAAGCATACATGAAGAGCCCATTAGAACCTTAGACCGAAGCTCTACCTGGATGGATGGCATCCGGGCATATTTAACAGACGGCACGCTTCCTGATTCATCACAGGAGGCAGCCGTCCTGAAAAAGCGAGCAGCAAACTTCGAGTTGAGAAATGGAGAACTCTTCAAGGCAGGTTTTCTCAAACCTTTATTGAAGTGTGTAACCCCAGAAAAGGGGAAAGAAATTCTCAAAGAATTGCATGCCGGATACTGCGCCTCCCATATAGGCGGCAGGTCCTTAGCCGTCAGAGCCAGGCGGCATTACTTTTGGCCTACTCTTGAAGTAGACGCCAAAGAGTTAGTCAAAAGATGCGACAAGTGCCAAAGGTTTGGCCCACTGATTCGCCGCCCGGCTACTGATCTGACGGCAATCCACAGCCCAGTCCCTGTTGCCAAATGGGGCATGGATATCTTGGGTCCATATACGCTTGCACCAGGCGGCAAGGGCTAAATTTTGGTGGTTGTGGATTATTTCACCAAATGGGTAGAAGCTGAGCCGGTTAAGAACATCAAGACAAAGGATGTCATCTACTTCATCTGGAAGAACATCATCACCTGGTTTGGGGTACCTATGTCTATGGTGTTTGATAATGGCCCTCAGTTTGAGACCCCCCAGCTCAAGACTTGGTTGGGAGATCAGGGTATCTCACATTGTTTTGCATCAGTCGGCCGACCCCAAGCAAACGGCTAAGTTGAAGCCTTCAACAAACTCATCTCAGACGGCATAAAAAAGAAAATTGAAAGAGCCGGTGGTTTATGGGTAGAGGAATTAATTCATGTCTTGTGGGCAATCCGGACTACTGCTAAAGGGGCAACCGGAGAAACCCTATTTCTTATGGTACACGGTTCTGAAGCCGTCTTGCCCATTGAGCATTATGAGCCGACTCTCAGAGTTATGCTCTATGATGAAGAGGCAAATTGGGAGGCCATGCGGCTGGCATTGGACTCCCTCCCGGAACGCAGGGGCAACGCTGCCCTGTGCCATGAGATATACCGCCTTAGAATGACCAGAGCTTATAACAAGAGAGTGCACAAGCGTCCCCTGAAAATGGACGACTTTGTGTTACGAAAAATGGAGGCAACCGGTAGGGCCAATGAGGCTGGGAAGCTAACCCCCAATTGGGAAGGCCCCTACCGGATTTATGAAGAAGTCAGGAATGGCACCTATCGTCTGGAAACTCTGGACGGTCGCCGCCTGCCTAGAACTTGGAATGTAGACAATCTAAAAAAGTACTACTTCTGAGAATATATAATTTTTGTAAACAGTAAGTCAATTAATGAAAATTCAGGATTTGTTTGCAGAATTATTTTTCCTCTTTTTATTGTTCGCCCGCCGGGGTAATACCCAGACGGACCCTGTGTTTAACTTACTAAGTTTGATACACAGTTTGGTTTAACATTATAACTGCCAGTCCGCCTGGGTAAACCCCAGACGGACTCTTTATTTATTTATCTAAATTACGTTTGATAGTGTAATTTAATAATTGCTGGACCGCCTGGATAATACTCAGATGGACTATTCATTCAACATACTAAGTTCGATATTTAGTAAATTCAATGTTGTAATTATGCTCGGCCAAATGATCCGATTAAAAACTAAGCACAAAAACGTTTAGTAGCTATACAACCGGTCTCAAACAAGACCAAAGGCCAATATGGCCGGATGGTTGCTTATTTTATAAAACCGTATGTCCCAACATGGACAAGGGCGTCCGGCGACACCCCTCCGGGTGCAATCGTCGCAGAGAACAGACTATTTGTCGGTTCTACGTATCCATGCAGACTGCGAAAATTGAACGACCAAATTGGTCAACTCATATTTGTCTGACCAGAATAATCTATGAAGAACAATTAAGTAACCAAGTACCGGATGCCCTAAGGCATCAGTCGGTCATTGGTTGAAATTCTTACTTGGGTTATTTATTCCAAAGTTGCACTCACTTCCCTATTGGGGCAAAAGGTGGGGTAATGGCTACGCGCTAACCCCAGACGGAATTGACCGCCTGGGTAAGAAGCTCAAAGCACCCGCTATTATGACCAGTTGTGCGCCTGGTTTGGGGCAATCACCATTGTGATTGATTGGCCTAAAAACACTCCATACTTCTCCTAGTATCAAGTGTTTTCAAGCCAATCAATCAGCTTGACATTAAACCAACCACACAGCCGCCCAGGGGCAAGAGCACCCGGCTTGCAAATTGCCGCATACTTTTTTTAAGTTAGGCAAAATATTAAAGAATTTCAAACAGATGCAAAATTCAAATTGAAAAAACTGAAAACACAAATATATATAAACACCGACTGAGTCGGAATACTTCATTAATATTTAAAATGGCACAAGGGCTAGAGTAAGTGTTAACCGGACACATCCGGTAAAGAAAGAAAGATAAAATGTTAACCCAACTCCTTAGTTGGTAAAGATACAACAATACACGGCATACAAGCCGGTAAAGAAACAAAATGGCATACTGTCGCAGAAAGTGGGGAGGCCCGCCTAAGGCTGAGGTGGAGTCTTCTCTGGCTGAGTCTGGCTGGCTTGACCCTCGTGATGATCATCCGCCGGCTCCTCATCATCAGAGACTTCATATCCCTACTCAGCAGCCCAGTCTTTGAAGCGAGGCGGTGGAGGATCACCCAGTTGCTGGGCATCATACACCACAGTGGCGTAATCATACCTCAGCTTATAGACCTCAAAGTCTATTTCCGGGTAAAGGAGGCCCCAGGTGATCTTCAGCCGGGCCAAGTTGTCCCGTTCATTCTCCTCAGTCAGCCGGGTCTGCTCTTGGGCCAGCTCATCCGACTGCTTGTTGCGCAGATTCATAAGCTCAACCTTCAGGCGGTCATTGTCTATCCGGAGTTGGGCATTTTCCTTGTCAGCATCCTCCAATGCCTTGAGATCTGATTTGGCATCTTTCAGCTTCTTGTCAAGGTCATCAGCCCGGCTGTTAGCTTCATCGTTTGCAGCCGTCAAACTCCGGATCAGCTCCTCCTGTTTCAACTCTACTACTTTAATCTTTAAATTACACATATAATCAGAATGTTCAGCAAAGTTGAGGTTTTCTAGGGCCCTCCGTTTGGCGTCATTTACCTCTTCTTGCTTCCGCCTGAAGGGGCCCCGGAGACTGTCCACTCTCACCATAGCCTGAGACAATAATAGCCGGTCTATGAGTTACTTAGTCAAATTAAAGATTAAAGACATCAAGGTAGAGGGATCATTTACCTCAGCCAGAGAACCCATTATCCGGTCGAAGTCCACGACCTGCAGATCAGGTATGGAGGCCTTCTCATACCGGGTGAGGGTCCTCACCATCCGCTTTGCGAAGCTTGCAAGATCCGGCTGGTCAGAAGTCAGATCTGCATCAAAAGTAGTGCTTTGTGAGACAGAAGCACCGTAGTCGGCATTCATCCGTTGCCGGCTGTTGGCTGACCCTTTTGAAGGATCAACCTTGGTCTTGATTCTCATAAAATCAAGTGGCCAAGGTATTTCAGTTCGTTCCTTACCTTGAGCTTCCGGATGGGTCTCTGGCTTATTCTCCTCCCCAGTGGTTGCCGCACCGCCTGCAACCTTAGATGTCTCGCCACCCTTCGATGCCGTTGAGACATCCGGCGCTTTCTGCTGTTCTGAGCTTTCGCTGAGTTTTTTCAGAACAGCAGGGGATTTGCCCCCAGTCGTTGGACGACCGGATTGGGCAGATGATTGTTTCTTGGCGGCTTTGGCAGCCGTAGCCTTCTCCAGATCATCTCCCTGCCTTTTGAGCAGCTTGGAGAATGATCGTGGAATCCTCTTGACGGACTCCTAAAAAAGAAGCAAAATGTAAGTATACCCAACCGGTATATAAAAAAATAAATAAATAAATAAATAAATAAAACTGCAAACATATAAAGTCAGGCGGTCTTACCCCGCCTTTCTTCGTATCCTTAGCCTCGACGGATGCCTTTTTGGCAAGTGCCGCCTCCTTGCGCAGCAGCGCCGCAGACTTAGCAGGAGTTTTATCCTGGTCAACCATCCTCAAGGCTTCGTCTGCAAAAACAAGAATTTCAAGTTAGAAAAAATTAAGGCAAGTTTGCAATAAAAATGAAATAACAATCATTCCGGATGAGAAGTATTCTACCCCTGGGAAACATTGTACTCAGCCCGCAGGCGGACAAGAAGCACTCGTCCTTGAAGAAGCCCGGATGGGGGATCCAGTTCTTGGGAACTATGATGTGAGTCCCATCCCCCATGGGCTCAGTTGTTGTCTCAAAAAATCACGGCTCTATTATTTGCTCCCGGGCCTTAGTAGATAGCACCGGGAGAGGGCATTTTCGGCCTAGAAGAGCCGGCTCGGTGTTGTACCGGCGCAGTGTCCGGTTGTGTCTCAAAGTGGGGGAAGAAATCAAGTAAAATTTGTCCTTCCACCCGGACCACTTGGACACCTTGTCCAAATTCATTAGGTATTGGGGCAAGGTAGTCAGCGTATACCATGCCCCATGGCCGCCTGGGGCCTTGCTCAAGTAGTGCATATGAGCGAAGGCGAAAAAGCTGGGGTTTAAATTTTGAAACTCGCAGGCGGCGACGTAACTTAGAATGTTCACCCACGAGTTAGGGGTGAGCTGCCAAACCCCCAGATCGTACCCCTTGAGGATTTTCCTAATCCCGGGGTGGAGGGGGAACCGGAGGCCGGCTTCGATAACCGCCTCGTAGTAGATGAAGTAGTCATCTGCGTGATCAATGTCGTCACTCCAGGCCATTACAGCATCAGCCGGAGGGACAATAATCTCCCAACCCCTTCCAAAGGGGTGCTTCTCTTTGAAGGCCCTGAACCCGCTATTAAGAAGGGCAATGTTACTCCGCAGCATCCGGGTCTTCTTGGGGTAGGGATTGTCAGCAACCTTGGGCGGCTGCTGATAGTCAGCCGCAAAATCACCCTGGTCGGAGCTTGAAGATTCCGCTCTTGATCCTTGGCCGGCCTCAGCATCACCGGCTTCATTAGAGGAGGCGGCTCCCTCGCCGTCTACAGAGCTCCCGGAGGTAGAGGGAGCCTCTTCGTCAGACCAGCTCTCCTCCCAATCCCTCTGTTCCCCTTCCAGAAAACCTCATCGGCTGACACTCTCATAGTGCGCCGGCTTTTAGACCGCCTGGCCGTCTGTTTCGTTCTGGCCATTGTGTCCTGCACAGACACAGAGAGGGAGGAATTCGGAGATGAGCATATTGGTTCCGACAGTCCAGAAGAGGCACCCCCTGTTCTAGACTCAGCCACTCCGGGGGATCGGCTGAGTGTCCTAGGCAGTGCCGAGTGGGTGGATTGGGAACTCATTTATATTCTCTTAAGAAAGCCGGGTATACAGGCGAAAAAATGGTATGCAAATTGAAAGGGAGAAAAGCTAAAATGGTACAGGCGGTTACCTTGCTTTAACTCTAAAAAATCTGAAAACCGCTACAGCCGGTGAACCGGGTGATGTATTGCTAGCACTCGGAAGCTTGAAACTTGTTGTTATGCAGGCGGGAGCAGAGAAACCTCTCTCTAGAATCTCTCTTTTTCTCTCTCCAAAAAGTCAATGTGAATGTAAGGTGTGAAAAGGAGGGTGGTAACTTTCTATTTATAGAAAGTAAAAGCGGGGGGAAAATTTTGATTTGAAATTCAAAATTTTACCCGTTACTGTTCACCTATGAAAGGTGGACACGTGTCACAGGCCCCACGTGATATGCACGTGCGACCTGTGAGGGGCAAATGTTTAGGGTAAAAATACCCTAGACACGTGGACCAATGAGAGGAAGCCACGTGTCGAGCTCAAGATGGCCCACGTGGCCTAACATCCTCTTGACACTTGGCGCCCTCAGATATGCCTCTGAAATGGCGGCCTTCAAAGGCCCAAATCCCTAGAAGCGCCGTAAAACGGCGCAGCCCACTAAAATATAGGTTAAGTGACCTAGGTAGGGTCACATTCTCCAACGACCCTATAAATAGGGAGATATTTCCCCATTTTGGGGACACATTCAATCATTTATTACTCCTTTATTCTCTTACCTCAGAGAAAGACCTGAGCTTGGAATCCGAGCAGATACCCACCTAAATTTCCGTTCTCTTTATTCCGTTTCAAGTTACTAATTTGACCGTCGGAGGTGGAGCTCCAACCACCCGGAGTCTCCATTATTTTGCAGGTGCAGCTCAGCCGGATCAGATTTCGTGACGTAACTCTCCCAAGGGACAAAAACACCCAAAACAAGACTTTGCTAATCTCTTTAATTATTTTAGGGTCGACCTAAGGCTTAGTGTTGCTTGACTCATTGACTTGACACGACTCAAGGTATAAACTTGACTTGCTGTGATTGACTCGAGGTTGACTCGACTCGAAGTGAAATGACACGTGTGACTCATGACCCGTGTGTGCATTTTATTGTGATCGTGAGACTCAAAATGCCAAAAAAAAATAAAAACTTTCCGTCATTTTTGTGCAGGGTACCGACTTTCTCCCGAAAAAGAAAGACGCGAAAAAAGAAAGAAGCGAAGTTTTTGAAGGTGCATGTGGAATGAGCTTAATCCGTTAACGTTGTCTCTCATAGTACAAGGATTGTAACATCTTAAACTATCCTAGTTGACTTGATACTGAAAGTGTTTAGGTGACTTAGGTGCGGAGGCTATGTACTTCATAATTTGTGATGCAATGATGATTGATGAGCGATTTTGACATGACAAGGCATGCTTCAGCGTTATGTTAAGATTTCATGACAAGGGGTTCCTAAGGGAAAGTATATTAGGTCATGTATCTGTGCGGTGTGTGAAAGTGATACTAAAGTTAGGCCGCAAGGGCTAAGTGTGTGGGAAAATATTATTTCAAGAAGAGTCAAATGATGGTGACTCTTTAGGCAAGGTAAGCTAATAATGTAAGGATCAAGCCCTTAAGTCTAGCTCTAAATGAAAAAGGATAAGCATTGGAGATCCCTAGATATGATCATGGTGTGTGAATGTGAATGTGAATGCATTTTTATTACGGTCGCACCTCGATGTGAGGTTGCCTGCGTATCCGTTAGGAATCAGGCCGAACGTAGCTCTAGCCGAACCTCGCACAAGTGTGTGTATACCTCAAAAAAGTCTTTTTAAGAGTTGTAAAGTGGTTAGGCTAAAGGTTGAATAAGAAGGGTATAAAACGCTCAAGACCCTAGATAAGCCCCCAAGGTGTGCAACCTTGCTTTTGAGTATTTGTATTTTCATGCTTGAGGTTTCTTACTTTGAACTCTCTTTTGTTTATATTTTGCTCTCTCTCTTTTTGCTTTTGCATTTATTTTATTTTTATAAGTGTGGGAAATCCCGATCATGCAGTCTATCACTCACTTGGCATTCATGTTTGTCAGGCACGGTCCCGAGCACTCGATAAGAGACGCAATCTGAGACGTGTTCATATCAAAGACATGTTCATGTAAAAGACATTGGAGCACTTGCCCTTTTGTACACTTTTATTATTATTATTATTTTTTTTTTCTATTATAATCTTTTGAAGTCACTCAAGCTTTTTATGAAATCGAAAATTGCATAAGTTGCACATCATCCCATCCCAAGGTTAGGTAGATATGGGTTGAAAAATGAAAGGGTCTATCGTTAGACGAGGCTCAAAGTGGTTTATCAAAAAGGATTGTATATTTGAAAGGGTGAAAGGTAATATGATGTGGCTACAAGCGGTGCCTCAAATCATTAATATATACCTTGTTCTTAGTTCGACATGGTTTTTTTTTTTTTTTTTTTTTTTTTGCAATGTAATGAAATGATCATATAAATGCTCATTTATTAAAAGGAAAAAGAAAAAAATTCTACAAAATGAATCTAAGGAAAGAAATGTGCCTATGCTAGACTTATTGGGGAAAGGAAAAAATGAAAAGGAAATAGAAAAAAGAGGTCATGAAATCTTGTCGTTGAAATTCGCCTCTTGTCTTGTGTCATTTGCTTCATCATCACTCAATCTTCTCGCTAGCTAGAGGCAATGGAATCTTGTTTGCTTCTATGAGATCTTGAATAAGGTTTTGAAGCCTGTAGAATTCATCAGTGGTATGACCGTTTCCTCGATGGTACTTACAATAGGAATTGGGCCCATCTTGAAGATCGCTTTTCTGGTGTTGGATCCTCGGTAGGGCCAATAGGTTTGATTAATCCTCGATCATAGAGACGATCAAAAGTAGCATCATAGGTCATTCCAATGGGTGTGAACTCTCTCCTGGGTTTCTTTTTATATCCTTGATTATCCATAGCTAAGACACCGTTATGGTCAAAGGTATTAACATTGTTACTATAGTGGGTGTTTGAAGAAGAAGAAGGATTGTCGTTCTTCTTTCCTTTCCATCCACTGGTGCTATTGTTACTAGCCTTGGCCTTCTTGTCGCGCGGAGGAACATGAAGGAGATTTGAATCAATGAGGTCTTGAACACGATCTTTGAGAGCAAGATATGCCTCGGTGGTGTGACCACGACCTCTATGGTATCGGCAATAATATTTTGGGTCCCAATTGGGATACCGTTTCTCAGGCGGAGGGTCTTAACTGGGACCAATGGGGTGAATGAGACCTTGATCGTGAAGACAGTCAAAAGCTTCATTGTAAGTCATTCCTATTGGTGTGTATTCTTCAATGGTCGGTTTTGCCCGTGGCTTAGGAGCATTGAATTTTTCATTAGATCCATGGTGAGAATTTTGTTCGATAACCATCATCCGATTTACTAGTCCTTCTACCACATTCAAGAGCATGGCAATGAAATCTTGCAGTTTTTGAACGTCTTCTTTTAGACTTGACAAGTTTTCCCTGGTATTATCTAAGAAAAGATTTTCATCCTCCTTAATCATGGCCACTTCATCAAGAGAGGTGATATAAGTTGTCTCGATCATGAGCTGACCTACAGGTGTAATAAGAAGTGAATGATCAAAGGATGTTTGATCTTCTGCGATGGCTATAATATCGGAAGTTTTATTGTCATCAATCAGATCTTTAGTAGCTTCTTTGAGTTTCCAACACTCCTCAGTGTCGTGACCCTTTCCTTGGTGATATTTGCAGTGCTTATTAGGATCCCACTTGGGTGGCCTGGCTTTTGGAACTGGATCGTTGATAGGCCTTATGGGCATGACTAGTCCTTTATGGTGTAACTTTTCGAAAGCTGCTTTATAACTTATGCCAAGTGGAGTGAACACTCTTTTCGACCTTTGGATTCGTGATTTGGGGGTGTTCATAGTATGTACTTCATTAATGGGAGAGAAAGAAGAAGGATGGTCGTTCTTCTTTCCTCTCGCACTATTATCTTTCAAAAGGTCATCTTCAATGTCAATGCCTATATTATACACAGCCTTGAAAGTATTCAAGTTGTGTTGGTATATTAAGTGCTTTGAATACTTCCCTTGGAGATTCTTGATAAACATCCTCACATATTCTTTTTCGGTAGGAACCTTGACCATATTAGCAGAAGTTTCCCTCCATTTGTTGAAGAAAGAAGTGAACCCTTCGTTTTCTTTTTGTTTTAACATCTCAAGTTGTCTGTGGTCTGTTTCGTCTTGAATGTTGCACTTATATCTATCTATGAAAGCGTTTGTTATTGACTCCCAAGAAGAGGTTTTTTCTTTGTCAAGGGAAAAGAACCATTGTTGACAAACAGTTTCAAGAGATAAAGAAAACAAGGAATCAGGCCGTACGTAGCCCTAGCCAAACCTCACACAAGTGTGTGTACACCTCAAAAAGGTCTTTTTAAGGGTTGTAACGTGGTTAGGCTAAAGGTTGAAGAAGAAGGGGATAAAAGGCTCAAGACCCTAGATAAGCCCCCAAGGTGTGCAACCTTGCTTTTGAATATTTGTATTTTCATGCTTTAGGTTTCTTACTTTTGAACTCTCTTTTGTTTATATTTTGCTCTCTCTCTTTTTGCTTTTGCATTTATTTTATTTTTATAAGTGTGGGCAATCCCGATCATGCAGTCTATCACTCACTTGGCATTCATGTTTCTCAGGCACGGTACCGAGCACTCGATAAGAGACGCAATCTGAGACGTGTTCATATCAAAGACATGTTCATGTCAAATACATTGGAGCACTTGCCCTTTTGTACACTTTTATTATTATTATTAATTTTATTATTTTTTGCTATTTTAATCTTTTGAAGTCACTCAAGCTTTTTATGAAATTGAAAATTGCATAAGTTGCACATCATCCAATCCCAAGGTTAGGTAGATATGGGTTGAATGTGGGTTTTTAGTGGAATTCATATGTGGACTAAGCTCATGTATGGATATATTTCGCATGAGCATTATGTAGGTAGTGGGGAGAACTTAGGCTTAAAAATAGATAGTATTTTTTTGCATGGGAGGCTAGTATCCGTAGGTTGTGACTTGATTTCATGGGAGGAAGGCTCTTCTATTCATAGAACTTCCAAGACTAGGTTGGAGAGATATTTTGGGTGGTTGTTGCATAGTGGTTCCTTGATCCTCTCACCCACTTTATTAAGTGGGGGAGTAATGGTTGATTCATTTACTTGGTCTTCCAATAAACTTGGACTTGGTCTAGGGTGTAGATACGTTGAACACTTATTCTTGTTGACTTATTATTTATCCTTGATTTTGGGGACCTTTGGTAACTGCCTTGACATAGTCTTGTACATCTTGGTCTTGACTGCCAACGTCGGTTAATAGTCAAACAAAATGACCCATAACAATAGCCCCCATTTTCTTAGTTGGAGCACGGCGAAAACTAGGAAAATTATACTTATTTTAATTTTGACTCCGTCTTCATTTAGATGTTTGTGTCATTATCTATGTGTACTAAGTATTGATTCCTTCGTCATTGTCTTCTCCTAATGATGCACTTTGTTCATGTGTAACCTTTAAGTTGCTTCCATGTTGATGTCGATGATATTGTTGGACGTTGTTTGTTGAGTCGAAAGCTAGTGTCAACTCTGGAAGCAAGCGTCATCGATGACGGACTGAAGATGGTCGTCGACGGATGGAAGCAGGTGTCGTCGTTGAATGAAAGATGGTCGTCGAAGGAAGTTGATGTTGTCGACGGACGGAAGGCGGTCGTCGACGGATGGAAGGCAGTGTTCGACGGACGGAAGCTGATATCTTCGACGGACGGAAGCTAATATCGTCGAAGAACGGAAGCTAATATCGTCGACGAACGAAAGCTGATCGTCGACGGACGGAATTTGATGTCGTCGACGTCCGAAGGACTGTGTCAATGTTAAACGTTGGTTGTGATAATGATCACGACATTAGTCAGAGATTGTCAACAAATAATGAGCTGGCGACAAGGTTAAAATAGGAGTTTCGAGTGCTAAGACCATTGATGAAAGCGACGATGTCTGTGTACACTGGCGATAATGCCTAATCTCTAGTATTGTATCATAGATTGAGTACTCGGATAATTAGATGATAGAAATATTTTAATATGGATAATGATTATAGAAAGACAATAAATATACTTACTTTTGGTCTTGCATTAACATATCGTTAGAGGATAATATAATAATTCATTAATACAAAAGACATTAGTTTATACCAAACCTTTTAATAATCGTAATGTTGCTTTAAGGTCGCTCAATTCGAGGGTAGAGCAACTGAATCGTTGGCATTATAGAAATAACCACGAATATTAAATAAACGATGATACGTTAGCTCTTTGTTATGAACTATGGTGTCGAACTTGGCCCATTTAGGCGACAAAAACTCTTTTCAACATGGTGTATGGCGACGAGGCCACATATGTAATTTGAATGCAATCGATAAAGGATTTCTTGATGTGAGTTTTATAGTGTTAAAGCCAATCAGAGAACTATGCTGCGATCTCCGACGCTAAGTTCATTGAATGCATTTAGTGTTCACACTTGGTGTCACAACCAAGTGGTGCTTTCGTCATAATAATTTTAGGCGTCAAAACCATTAACATTTCAAGCGTTGTCTTTGTACGGAGATGACATCCAATCGCTTTGTCTTGTACTTTAAAGCACAAAATATTTATCGTATGTGATAACTTTTGTAACATCGTTGAGAACAAAGACTTGTGAGAAAATATAATCATTGCATGACTTTGTATCAGAGGGTAAACTCTTATATAGTTCCAGAGCTACCGATATTGGGCATCATGTGTCTATGTTACCGATGCATGACAATACCAAATTAAATTAGAGAACAAAAAATAAATGGTTCATGGATAAAATATTGAAGACATGCAAATGAACAAAAGAATGTTTTTCTAAAATGATTTTTATCAACACTAATGATATTCTACATGCTTATGACACTTTGTAGACTTAAAACACTATATGTACTTAAGGACTTGCTCGCTTTGCGGTGTTTCATTTGTCAATATGATCAATCATTACGACCAATCATTTCGGTGTACTTTTGAAGAATAACTTTGAAAAAAGTTATACTATCATTGCATGGCCATCATTGCATTGTGCGCCAATACCCCTTGCGCCCTGGCATCTGACGCTGAACACAGAGGATTAAATTGGTAGTTCAGGTACCGGGTGTTTGGCGTCTGAAACTAGGGTCTATTTTTCTCGGGATTCGTTTGCTACGATGTTCTTTTGAGCGGCAGTTTTCCTCATCCTTTTTGGGACACCTTTGTCAGTAACCGTTGTTTGGAGCTTTGGTCATGAACTTTTTTTTCCTTTGACACCGTCGTTCATTGCATTCTGCAAAATATAGGATAAAGCAATGGATATTCACTACTAAAATTTGGCCAAATTGCAACCGCCTCTAACGATCGCAAAAAAAAAAACAAAAACGGTCGCTAAGAATGATTGCAACCGTCAACGGTCATAAAGGGGTGGTCGTTATTTACTTGGTCGCAAAAAGTCCAAATTACGACCACTTGGCGGTCGCAATTTTATTGCGGTTGTTTCCATTATTTTCAACGACCGTTTTAACAACGGTCGCAAATATTATGATTTACGACTGGAATAGCAGCGGTCGCAAAATTTACCATTTGCGATGGATTAAGGCGATCGCTAAAAAATTAAAAATAAAAATAAATAAAAAAAAAAAGTCGAAACACCTAGCAGATCCAGCAGGCAGCAACACCCTCAAGCCTCAACCACCTGTACCACCCATCGAAACCCAGCATACATTCACACAATCACACCCTAAACCCCCTGTACCCACCACCACCGCCAATTGCCTTCCCTAAACTCCGTCAACCCGCCACCACCGCCAATCGCCTTCCCTAAACCCCGTAAACCCGCCACCACCGCCAAGCACTTTAATCCAAAAACCATCAGAAAACTAATCCCACAAATTAAACCCAAATTACCAGAAAATTAAACCCATAAAAAAATACAACCCACAAAATTAAACCAAAATTACCAGAAAATTAAACCCATAAAAAATATAACCCACAAAAATAAATCCACAAAATTAGTCACCAAAAAGGAACCACAAAACAAACCCAAATTCAAAATGAAAATCAAACCCAAACATAAAATATATCAAACCTTAAAATTAAAAAAAAAAAAAAAAAAAAAAAAAAAAAAAAACGAATTCAAAAATCAATCCCAAAATGAAAAACAAATTCGGAAAAAAAAAAATCAAACAAATAAGTATAAACACGATAACATACTAAACCCAAATAGACTTCGAATTTCATCTCAAAATTGGTTTAGAAGGCCAAATTGGACCATAAAAAGTCTAGATCTAGGCTTTTTCATGGTCCAATTTGAGCTTAAAAACCGTTGACATGTTCAACCATAAGATTATGAAGGTGGAGATCATGGTGGTGGGATCGTGATTGTAACGGTGAAGATCGTGGTGGTGACGTGGTTGAAGGTCGTGGTGGCTTAATGAAGAAAGGAGATGAAGAGATGAGAAAGAAAGAGGAGATGAAGAGAAAGGAGGGCGTGAGAAGGGAGAAGGAAAGAGAAGATGGAGAAAATGAGGAGAGAGAAAAAGATAGGTTTGGGGTGAGAAAAACAGCTGCTTCCAACAAAGAATAGGGTTAGGGTGGGTTATGCACCACGTTTATACTCCATTTTATTAAAAAAATCATAACTTTATTACGACCGCTCTTAGCGGTCGCAAATGGTCACAAATTGCGATCGTTTCTATAACGGTCGTACTTGTCGCAATTTGCGACCGTTTTTGGCGGTCGCAAATGGTCGTAAATTGTGACCGTTTCTATAACGGTCGTAATAGTCGCAATTTGCGACCGTGTTTGGCTGCCGCAAAATGCGACCGTTTCTATAGCAGTTGTAATGGTCGCAATTTGCGACCGTTTTGACGATCGCAATAGAATTGTTTTTATTTAGAATTATTTTTAACATGTATATTGTTTCAGGGGTTTTTTTCCCTTGGGAGAGTTACAACACTAAGACTGGATTCAGCAAAGGACGCCTGTACTTGCAAAGCAAACGGACCGCCGGATGGTCGGTGGTCCGCCTCCGAAGATTAAGTTAATAAGCGTTCGGTAATAAAACGTGCGAAAGTAAAGGTTATCTGCTCGGATTCCAAGCTCAGGTAAAGTGCTGTGTGTTCCTTGAAAATGAGAGCTCTTTGATAAGTGACGTGTTGTCTCGTATTGCGTGTATATTCTCTGTCTTGTCATAAATGTAAGAATGTCCCTATTTAAAGGGTCCTTTTGGAAAGTGTGCCCCTCCTAGGATCTGGTGACCTAGGAATTAGGTCACGTCGTTTTGCGGCGCCTCGAGATTTGGGCCTTTGAAGGCCGCCATCCCAAGGGCAATGCCTAAGTGACACGTGTCACTGAGCCCAAAAGGCCTTTGGGCATCTTTTGGGTGACAAGTGTCGCCATCTGAATAGTCCATGCTGGATCATCAGTCTGCGTAGGACAGAAGAGTGTCCGCCTTCCACGTGTCATCATTCCATAGGTCCAAATGGCACCTCTTTGGAAAACACGTGGCGCTTTCTGATTGGGCCACCTGGCCGGGTATAAAATACCCAAATCATTTGCCCCTCACAGGGGTCACGTGCATTGCACGTTACACCTGTGACAGGTGTCAGTATCCGAGTGGTCGGATTCAAAAAGTTACTGTTGGAGGGAAAATTTTTAGGGTTTTACCCCCTATAAATAATGAGGTTTGACCCCCCCCCCCCCTTGGATTCACACCTTTGCGAATCTTTGGAGAATCTTGGACTTTTTGACTTAAAGAATCTCAAAATTCCCTAAGCGTTTTAACTTTTCAAGCATACGACACTCGGCCAACTGTCCGACCGTTCTTCAGTCACCCAAGCGTCTTTCACCCTTCTTCTAAAGGTAACACCTGTTTTTTCTTTTACTCTTCATTTTTTCTTTGTTTTTGAAAAAATGGTTCCCCAATCGCATGCGGCACGGCATAGGATAGTGATCAGCCGGTCACCGGGGACGGCTGAATCTAGGACTAGCAGTGCCGAATGCTTGGCCAAAGACCCTGCTTTGCGAACTTCTCCAAATCCGACCGTTTTCGTGTCTGTGCAGGACACTATGGCCAGAACCAAAAGAACAGCAAGACAATGTAGCTCCGATGGAATTTTCTACCATTCGGATGGGTCGACTGTTTATTTAGACGGCTCAATAAGGGTGCCTTGAAGTGAGCTGTCGGAGCATCCTGACAGCCCTTCTTATCTTCCTCCAACCCCCACCTATTACCATTCGCCCACATCTAGTGGAACTCCCAGTGATGGAATCCCGGGGGAGGACCCCGCTGGCACCAGTCGGTGGTCCCCTAGCTCTGATGAGAGCTCTGATGACGAGTCGGCCTCGTCATCTTCTTCAGAGAACGCCTCCATAACTTCAGAGGAGGCAAGAACGAAAATAGATTCTGTCAGGGAGTCCCTGGCAGTGGATAAGGGGGAAAGATGGGTCGAGCCGAGCGCTTCCAGGCGCTTAGAGAGAGTCCCCTACTATCATCATGTTCCGCCCAGCAGGCGGAGCTCCATGGCATCCGGCCTTGCCAATTTTAGGCGCAAGGTCATTCTAGGCTATGGCTATACTTTGTCGGTCCCTAACGAGGGCGACACCATTACCTGGCCGAGCCTGGCCAGCTATCAGGACAGAGCATTCGGCTGCTATGAAGCGGCCTTCCAAGCTGGCCTCCGCTTCCCTCACCATCCGGCCGTGGAGAGGATCTTGGATGGATACCAACTGGGTATTTGGCAACTTGTACCCAACTCCTAGATTAATATTCTGGGGTATGTTGCCGCCTGTGAGATGCTGCAGGTGGAGGCGAGCTTTGAAGCGTTCGCCCACATGCACTATCTGAGCAGGGCGCCTGCTAGGGGCAGTGAGGGCTGGTACACCTTGACCACTTGCAAGGGGTACATGATGGCTGTTGGCAAAGAGAACAAGTGGAAAGACTGAAGGACTAAGTTTTACATAGTCAAGTCTGCCGACAGCCGCCTGAACCAAAAGTATAACAGGTGGAATAAGAATCCACCTCTCCTAGCAGGCAGGAGTGCATTGCCGCCTCTTCCTAGGCGGGCAAAGGAGGAGATCATGGATAAGGGGTTGTTTACCGTGTCCGTGAGGACAAATGATGAGGGGGACAAGGAGGTCACCCCTCAATGCTATCTCCCTTTGTACAAATGGTTTGAAGAGGGAACGTTCTTAGCCGCCTGTGGGCTAAGCTCTGAAATGCCGAGAGGTAGTCGGCCGTCTGTTTCATATGCAATTTCATTTTGCTTTTCAATACTTGTTTGATGGTGCTAACACTTGTTCATTTTTGCAGACAAGGCAATGGAGAAGCTCTCGGCCTCAAGGAAGCCGGCTGTATCTGCTGCTCGATACAGATCAAATGTCCTAAACAGGACAAAGGCAACCACCCACCTCAAGGTGGATGAGCAGAAAACTGGCGGCACCCCCAAGGTGAGAACTTGTTATACTTGCCATTTCTGACTAATGCTAAATTTGTCCGAATGATTTCTAACTTGTTTTATCTTGTGTCGATGTAGGTTGCCCCTACCAAATCTCCCTCAAAACCATCCGACCCTAAAATCCAAAAGACTAGGGCGGGTGATGTGAGCGCATCCGGCAAGGGCGGCCGGAAGCACATTGCTCACAAGCCCAAGAAAGGCCCAGACGCCTCTTCTCTCGAAGCTGATAGGGGGATCAACAAACCGGATGTCCAGAGGACATCGAAGGGTGGCTTCAAACAACCCACCACTGCTGTCGGCTCAGCAGGAGAGAGGGGGAGTTTGGGGAAAGAGGAGGAAGCTCAGGACGATGGTAAAAACCATTCGCCTTTTTTGTTCTTCCATTTAGATATACTTGTGTTATTTTCCTAACTCTCTTTCCTTCTCAGTCCCTGTGCAGAGGCCGACTGTAATCCAGATGGCCAAGTCCATGCTGAGGGCGGTTGATCCCGACGACAAGGCGTCTGTCAGAGGAGTCGGCACCCTGGACTTGGATGGCATCTTGGGGAACCTCTGCGAGGTATGAGTCTTAACTTAAGCAATTCTTTTTTTTTTTTTTTTTTTTTTTTTTTTTTTTGCTCAAGTCTTTATCCGCCTGGTTTTAACCATTCGGCTCTTTTTGCAGGCCATGTTGCGCGTCCAAGGGCTCAAGCAACCCCTCAAGGACAAGTCCAAAGAGGTAACAGCTGCTAATGCTCGAGCCGAGTCTGCCTTGGATCGAGCTCAATTTGATATTGCTCAGAATGAGCTTCTGACGCTTGATATGATGTATTCGCAAGCGGAAGCCAATCTGCAGCTGAAGAAGGACCTGGACTCGGCCCGCCTGCACATCACTTCCCTTAAGAAAGAAGTCAAAAGTCTTAAGGAGAAGCTCGAGCCTCTTCAGGATGCCAAGGAAGAGGTCGAGAGAGCCAAGAAGAGGGTGGGCCACCTGGAGCAGCGCCTCACCAACCAGGAGCATCAGCTGAAGACCAAGTTTGAGTCCGTAGCTGAACAAGAGAGAGAAGCTCTTGTTAAGCAAATGATGAGCGACTATGATGCCATCATGCGGGACACTTGGGCGGCTGTGCAGCCGGACTCGGACTATTAGGCTTGGAAATCCAAGTTTGATGAAGCCAGCAAAGCATTCGACGCTCGCCTTCTTGACGAGGCTGAGAAGGAATCTAGGGCTGCTGCTGAGGCCGAGGGAACCTCTAGGTCCAACTCTTCTGGGGAGTTGTCCTCTGGTGGAGAGGAGGAAGATCAGGTGGAGGAACGAGAGAAAAATGATGAAGAGCAGCCGAAGGGCAACAGGCCGGCTGCCAATGAAGAGACTCTCCCCTGATCACTTAAGCTTTTTATCTTTTCTGCGGCCGAATGGCCATGTACTTGCTTTTCCGGCCTGCGTGCCGAGTATTGATGTTTCTTTACCGACCAAGGGGTCGGGTACTTTAACAATTTCTCTGGCTTTGCCAGAAAACAATCTTAACCAGTCGTCTGATGGCGATTGGTCTTTTTAATTTATATCACTCGGCCATTTGGCTGAGTTTATTCATACTGTTGTCCTTTGCATTTTTGAATTTTTCATTGCATGTTTTTGGCTAAGTATTGTAACCTGTATACCATGCGAATGTTCTTGCCCCTGGACGGATGTCGTGTGGTTTCGGTTTATTGGATTGATTGACTTAGAAATTATTGATACTTAGAAGAGTATTCATGGTTTCTAAGTCAATCAATCACTATGGTGATTGCCCCAAACCACTCGGAAGACGTCCATCCAGAATTGGCAACTTTAAAGTTTTCATTCGGCCATTGGCTCAAACAAAACTCAAATTTCCAACTTCGCAAATTTTTCTAGGGGAAAACTTCCGCCTGTTTTGCCCCGTGAGCTAAAAACAGGCGCATCCGGCCATAGGCCTCTTTGAGATAAGATAAGTTTATAACTTAGCAAATGGTCTTTAAAAAGGATTATCCGCCTGTCTTGCCCCAAAAGCAAAGAACAGGCGTCATCCGGTCAAAAGCCTCATTAGGTGATTAAGTAGTTAACTTGTATATTAACAAGAATGTTCCGCCTGCTTTGCCCCTGGGCAAAAACAGGCGCATCCGGCTTAATGCCTCTTTAGCCTCTACTTATGAAACAGTGACCATTTTCGAGCTGTGCTAGAACAATTAGAAAATTCAGGCCTTTTAGATTTCACTTTCGATTAAAACAAATGACTGCGAATGCTGCCTTAGCATTCGGTAGGGCCACTTGTTATATTTGTAGAGCAATGTGCCACCCAAATGGGAGATGCTTCTCCTCGACGAATTCGCCCGAATGGACGTCGCCGGTTATCTGACTCATGTTGGAGCAGACGGTCATACTCATGTTGGAGCAGACTGTGACCATTCGGTCTCTTTGGTTTATTAATATCCGGCCATGGGCCTCATCATTATTTTATCTGGCCTTAGGCCTCTTAAATTGAGTAAATATTTGTTAAGTGTCGATATTAACTTAATGAATTTCGTAGGAGCGACTGTTCTAAAGCAATCGGCCCCTTCAGAAGGATTTGGGCGTCTGCTGTTGGGACAGACGCTTTCCAAACGTATTGGCCGTCTGTACTTTGTACAGGCGAAACTAAGAAACTTAAATAAAAAGACAAGTTAGGAAATGAAGGCATATTCTCATTAACAAAACTTGAGATAACAAAATTGAGGTCTTTACATTCGTACTTAGAAGTAGTACTTTTTCAAGTTGTCTACATTCCAAGTTCTAGGCAGCTGCCTGCCGTCTGGGTCTTCCAGGCGGTAGGTGTCGTCTCTTACTTCCTCATAGATTCGGTAGGGGCCTTCCCAATTTGGGGTTAGCTTTCCCTGCTCACTCGCCCTACCGACTGCCTCCATTTTCCATAGCACAAAGTCCCCCACTTTGAGAGGACGCTTGTGTACTCTTTTGTTGTAAGCCTGAGTCATTCTCAGACGGTATATCTCATGATGCAAGGCAGCATTGCCCCTGCGCTCTGGAAGTAGGTCCAATGCTAGGCGCATGGCCTCCCAGTTCGCCTCTTCATCATGCAACATGATTCGAAGAGTCGGCTCATAGTGCTCAATGGGCAGAACAGCTTCTGCTCCATACACCATAAGGAATGGGGTTTCTCCAGTTGCCCCTTTAGCAGTCGTTCTGATGGACCAGAGGACGTGTGGTAATTCATCCGCCCAAAGGCCACCAGCCCGTTCAATTTTCTTCTTAATCCCGTCTGAGATTAACTTGTTGAAGGCTTCGATCTGGCCGTTTGCTTGAGGCCGGCCGACTGATGCAAAGAAGCTTGAGACCCCCTGGTCTCCCAGCCAAGTCTTGAGTTGAGGCATCTCAAATTGAGGACCATTGTCAAAAACCATAGACATGGGCACCCCGAAACGCGTGATTATGTTCCACCAGATGAAGGAAATGACACCTTTTGTCTTGATGTTTTTGACTGCCTCCGCCTCTACCCTCTTGGTAAAGTAATCCACAGCCACCAGTATATAGCGCTTGCCGCCTGGTGCAGCTGTATATGGCCCCAGAATGTCCATGCCCCATTTGGCAAAAGGTATTGGGCTGTGGATGGCCGTCAGGTCTGTAGCCGGACGATGGATGAGCTTGCCAAATTTTTGGCACTGGTCACATTTTTTTACCATTTCCATTGCATCCGACTCCAGAGTTGGCCAGAAGTAAAGCCGCCTGGCCTTGGCAGCGAGGGATCTGCCGCCTATATGGGAGGCGCAGAACCCCGAATGCAACTCTTCGAGGACTTCCTTACCCTTCTCAGAGGTAACACAATTCAACAGGGGTTTCAGAATACCAGCCCTGAAGAGTTCTCCTTGTCGCAACTCGAAGTTAGCCGCTCGTTTTTTTAGAACAGCCGCCTCTTGTGGTGAGTCAGGGAGCGTGCCGTCTGCAAGATAGGCCCGGATGCTGTCCATCCAGGTTGAGCTTCGGTCAAGAATTCCAATAGGGTCTCCCTCAGATATACTTCTTCTTTCCATGACCTCCCAGAAAACTGACCGAGGCGCTTCACAGAAGGCGGATGATGCCAGCTTGGACAGAGCATCCGCCTGATTGTTTGAAGACCTGGGCACTTGACTTAGATTGAATTCTTCAAGTGTCCCAACTTCATCCTTGACCGCCTGCAAGTATTTAATCATGGCCGGATGAGTGGCCTCGTACGTCCCATTGACTTGGAGTACGACCAGTTGTGAATCCGAGCAGGCGTCAATTTTCTTTGCCCCTGCTGCCTTACAGTACCGAATGCCAGCAAGCAGGGCTTCATACTCGGCCTCATTGTTAGAGACCTGGAAATTGAACCGTAGTGCATACTCGTATTTGTCTCCTTCAGGAGACTGACAGATAATTCCTGCACCACAGCCGTTCGCAGTGGAGCTCCCATCCACATACACTTTCCAAACCTGACTAGTATCATCCGG
The DNA here is from genome assembly GCF_948465745.1 of Chenopodium album. Lineage (NCBI taxonomy): Eukaryota > Viridiplantae > Streptophyta > Magnoliopsida > Caryophyllales > Amaranthaceae > Chenopodium > Chenopodium album. The sequence continues at coordinate 35,442,491 of NC_137836.1, forward strand.
AGCAACCGGCCTTGTCATTTCCACAATAAAGTCGGCGAATGCTTTCCCCTTTACTGCTTTCCTTGGTTCGTAAGTGATTTCCAATCCTTGCATTTCAATCGCCCATTTGAGCATTCGTCCAGAAGACTCCAAGGTTGTGAGTGGTCGTTTGATCGGTTGGTCAGTATAGACTTCTACTGCATGCGCCAAGAAGTAGGGTTTAAGCTTCTTGATGGCCATGTAAAGGGCAAGGCCGAATTTCTCAACCATGGGGTACCGAAGCTCCGCATTTCTCGGAACATGGCTAATGAAATACACCGAGAGCTGGATGCCGTCTCTTTCAGCTAAGAGAACGGCAGTGAGGGCATGATCAGAGACGGCTAAGTACATGAAGAGCTTCTCTCTGGGCAAAGGACTGACAAGCCTCGGCAAAGAGTGCAGATGAGTTTTCAGCTTTTGAAATGCCGCCTCTGCATCATCCCCCCATTCAAAGTTTGTCTTCTTTTTTATTTCCTGGAAAAAATAGAGGCACTTGTCGCCTGACCGACTGAGGAATCTCCCCAAGGCCGCCAGACAACCTGTTAGTTTTTGCACTTCCTTTACAGTACGGGGCAACTGCATGTCGATTACCGCATGTATTTTCTCGGGGTTGGCCTCTATTCCCCTTTGGTCAATTAAAAATCCGAGAAACTTTCCAGACTCAACACCAAAGACACACTTTTTTGGGTTTAGCATGACCTTGTGCCGCCTGAGTGTGGCGAATGTTTCTCGGAGATCAGCAAGATGATCCGCCTGTTGTTTGGATTTGACTATCATGTCATCAATGTACGCCTCTACATTCCTTCCGATTTGATTAATGAAGACCGTGTTAATCATTCGTTGGAAAGTAGCAGGCGCATTCTTCAAACCAAACGGCATCACCGTATAACATAACAACCCCTGATCAGTGACGAATGCCTTCTTTTCTTGATCTTTTTTCCACAGGGGGATCTGATGGAAACCTGAATAGGCGTCCATAAAACTCATCAAGGCATGTCCGGCTGTTGAGTCGACCAGACTGTCGATCTTTGGCAATGGATAGATATCTTTTGGACATGCCTTGTTGAGGTCTGTGTAGTCAACACACATCCGCCAAGTTTCATTCGGCTTTTTTACTAACACAACGTTAGCTACTCACTCAGGGAAATTGCACGGCCGAATGAACTTGGCATGTAACAGCTTTTTTACTTCGGCAGCTGCCGCCTGTCTTCTTTCTTCGCCGTGGTTTCTTTTCTTTTGCCGGAAGGGCTTCTTTTTAGGATCCACGGCGTTGTGGACAGCGAGATCCGGGCTGATGCCTGGCATCTCCTCCACTTCAAAGGCAAAGATGTCTTTGAATTCCCTCAGCAGCTGGTGAAGGCTTTCACCCAGCTTTGCAAATGCAACCGTCCCCACCTTAACAGTCCGCTCTAGACGGCTGTCAGCCAGAGGGATATCAATGTGTTCACCGGTAGGCTGAGGACGGAGATCATCCGACCGTTCCCCGGTCAGTGATTGCTATTGTTTTTCTTTTTTGACCACCACCAGCTGATCAGTCTTTCTTTTCTTTCCGGCTGGTGGGGCCGACTGTTCCATCATCCTTCTCATACTTGAGTAGCATGAGAGCAGGGATGAGGACGGCCTTACACTCGTTAAGAGTGGGACGGCCAAAAATAAGGTTGTAAGCTGTGAGCTCTTCAACCACTAGGAAACGGATGGTCATGTGCCGACCGTCTCCCCTGCTTCCCAGGCGGACAGGTAGGTCAATTCGTCCGACTGGGTGCACAAGTCCTCCCCCAAACCCAACAAGGGTGTGGGAGACCTCCATCATGCTATCCGGTTTGTACTTGAGATTGGATAAGCATTTGAGGCTGATGAGGTCAGAGGAGCTTCCTGTGTCAATCAGAATTCGGCCAACCAACTGGTTGGCGACCTTGCACTCAATGACAACAGGGTCATCATGCGGCCGACGGACTTTGCCTCTGTCCTGTTCGGTGATGACAAATTTAGGGAAGGTGGATGTGCCTGCCGCATCCCCTTCCTCAATAGAGTTGATCATCTTTCTCAGATGGTCCTTGGTGCCCCGAATGGTCGGGCCACCACCGGCAAATCCGCCTGCTATGGTGTATACCGGATCTGCATCAGTTTCGGCACTCACAGCAGGCTGGGGAGTCTTTTTCTTGGACTGCCCCAGATTTTCCTTTGAAGTCACTTTGGACTTCACATAGGACTTCAGCTGTCCTTTGTCGGCCAGACGGTCGAGCTCCCGCTTGAGACTAAAGCAGTCGTTCGTGTCATGGCCAACATCCTCATGGAAATTATTTTGGGTGTTTTTGTCCCTCGGGAGAGTTACGTCACGAAGTCTAATCCGGCCGAGCTGTACCTGCAAAAATAACGGAGACTCCGGGTGGTTGGAGCTCCGCCTCCGACGGTCAAGTTAGTAACCTGAAGAGGACTAAAGAGGACGGAAATTAAGGTGGGTATCTGCTCGGATTCCAAGCTCAGGTGTTTCTCTGATATAAGAGAATGCAAGCATAATAAATGGTAAAACGTGCCCTCAAAATGAGGGACATCTCCCTATTTATAGGGTCTTTTGAAATTGTGCCCCTAATTAGGTCACGGAACCCTAATCATTGGTGGGCTGTGCGTTTTGCGACGTTCTCGGGATTTGGGCCTGAAGGCCGCCATTTTTCCCTTTATTTCTGGAGTGACACGTGTCAAGCAGGGATTGGTCCACTCTGGACCATTCTGAGGCTGACACGTGTCACCCTGTGATTGGGCCACGTGGCAGGGTAAAATTACCCAAAACATTTGCCCCTCACAGATGTGACGTGTCACGCCACGTGGCATCTGTGACATATGTCACGCTCCGGTTGGCGGTAATTTTACCGTTAAAGAGTAACCGTTCACCTTCCGAGTAAATTACGGAAATGCCCCCGTATTTACCCTCTATATATAGCCGTTTTACCCTCATGATTTTGTACGTTTACAAAAACTTTCTAGAGAGAAAACTTTGAGAGAGCAGAAGTCATCCGTTTGAGTCAGGCGCAAGCAAGAAAGTTTGTTCTCCATCAACCCAGCCGGATCCGCCTTCCTTCAGATATCACATCCAAAGGTACCGTCTCTGTCTCTCTCAGCTCCTTTTCTTTTTTCACCGCTTGTACATATTTCTTGCAATAAATGGATGCATCACCAACACACACGACACAGCCTAGGTTAGAGTCTAGCCGGTCACCAGGGACGGCTGAGTCTAGGACTAGGAGTGCCGTCTCGGGGTGTTGGGACCACCCTTTGCCTTGGATTCCGACCAGTTATGTGTCTGTGCAGGACACCATGGCTCGGGCAATGCAGACGGCAACTGATCCAAATTACAAAAGCGAAGGCTCGGGCGGCCAAACGCCTGAGGGAGAAACGTCTGGTCAGGGAGGCTAGACGGCTCTGGAGAGATCCCCTCCGCGTGCCCCTTCAACTCCTGCTGATTCCTTCTTGGAGGAATGTGACCAAGGCGGCGACGAGGCCGCCTCTACCCCCTTGAATCAAAGTGAGGAGGAGACGGAGAGCGACAGCTCCGCCTCTACCTCTGAGAGCAGTGACGACTTACCCCCGCTTCCGGATAGCGAGGAGGAAGAAAAGAAAAAGTGGAACGAGAAGGATGATCCCTTCAACATCCACGTCTCCTCCAAGGACCGGATTCAAATGGAGGAAAACTTAAAGAATTTTACTCAAATGCACCCGCTAGGAGACGGGTATAGGATCCGGGTGCCGCCTAAGAATGGCACCATCGCCTGGGAGAACGATGAACAGAACGCCAACAGCTATTTTGGCTGTTATGAGGCGGCGTTCAAGGCTGGTCTCCGCTTTTCCCTTCACCAGGTGGTGAAGGCAATTTTGAGAGGCTACGGCCTCGAAATCTGGCAACTTACCCCCAACTCTTGGACAAACATTTTGGGGTATGTTGCCGCCTGTGAGTTCTAGGTGCTTAACCCCGGCTGGGAGGCTTTTGCTAGTATGCACTATCTTAGCAGAAGCCCAGGCGGCTGGAGGGCGTGGTACACTCTAACCACGCAGCCTCAGTATATGATGACCTTGGACAAGGTCTCCAAGTTCGATGGCTGGAAGCACAGGTTCTACCTGATGTCAGCCCCAACCAGACGGGAGAATTATGAATTCCGTCTGTACAATAAGAAGCCCGACTTGTTGGGCAGGAAGTGCACTCTTCCCCGGATCCCAAAGGAAGATTTTGACAAGATAATTGAGGCACACTTTTTCGGCCTCATAGACTCAACTCTGTCAACCGGGGAAACAATAAAAGTCCCCAAGAACTGGATCCCCAAGAGCGCCTGGTTCAGGGATGAGTGTTTCCTAGCCGCCTGCGGGCTAGGGCACATGTTTACAAAACGTATGCGCCTGAGTTTATATCCGTCTGTAGTATTTTTCTATCGAAATTGATTTATGATATTAACCAATTTATTTCATTTTGCAGAAGAAGCATTAAACATGTTGCAGTCGGAGAAAACTCCCAAGCGGTCTTCTGCAACCATCCGCAAAGATCTTGCGGAGAAAGCTGCGGCTGAGGTCAAGGCCAAGGTAACAAACGCCTGACCCTTTCATAAGTTGATCCTTTAAAATCATTTTTCCCGGATGCTAACCTTAACTTTGGTTATTTTTGCAAGGAGGAGAGGTTGGAAAGTCGTTTGAGAAACAACTCAAACGGGCTATGGAGGAGAACCCCGCCGTTCTTAACAAAATTAAAAAAAGCCACCTCTGCGTCAACTCCTGGCGCCTCAGCCGGGCATCAGCAGATGCGGATAGCGGGGCGCAACGAGAAGATAGGCGGCAGCTTGTGCCTTGATCTCGTTAACCCCTTATCAGCAGCCGCGGGGTTCACCACGCCTGCAAGCGGTTCCCGCTTGGCCAGCTCTGAAGGTAAGAACCCTTCTGAATCCCCGCTTGAGCTGGGGTGGCCTTTACGGGTGAAATCCCACTCTCAACAGACGTCATCGTCAGACGGTCGGCAACAAATAGGTGCTGCCTTAGTTTCGCACTCATCACGTATTGATTGTGGTGCAGATCAATCTCCCCGCTGGCCAGACGTCCAGAAGCATGCCAAGGCCATGCTGGAAGCCGTCCGGAAGAGGGATAAGGACAATATCCCTGGGATAAAGACGTTCAATCTTGAACGCATTCTATCCCTTCTGGCTGAGGTAAGAAACTTGTCAATTCAATTTTATTTTTTCAAGTGTCTCATCCCGCCTGCAATACTTATGCCGCCTGACTTTTTGCAGGCCATGCTGCGGGTGGACGGGCTCAAACGTCCTTATTCCCGCAAACGGGAAGAGGTAAAAAGGGCCAAGAAGTCCGCCATAGACGCATAATATTGCTTTACACTCGACTATCGCAAATGAACTTGAAACTAAAGCAATAATTATGACACAGGCGTCTAGAATCCAGCAGCTGGAGTCAGATCTGAAGACGGCCAATCAGTGGGCGACGGATGCTGAGACGGCTAAGAAGGAGGCGGAGAAGGCCCAGAAGAAGGCGAACGAGAGCGCCAAGAAGGCTGATGAGGCGCTCAAGAAGGCCCAGACGGACCTTGGCACACTTAAAGGTGTTTCCGAAGAGAACACCAAACTGAAGACCAAGGTTCAAAGGCTGGAGAAGGAGGCTGCTCAGGCTCAGATAAACTTTGCAGCAACCTTGGAGGCGGAGCAAAACCGCCTTGTTACTGAGAGTGATGCTGACAATGACGCCCGTATGAAGATTACCTGGGCTGCCTTGTACCCAGACGCGGATTATAGCATCTGGGCACTGGCGCACAGCTATGCCGAGTACGTGGTGTACTTGAGAGAACAAGGCGAGCCAGAGCCTGCCTCTTTTGAAGCCTGGGTCAACTCCAACAACGAGCCGTCCGCGCCTGAGCTTCCTGGTCCTGGTGAAGCACAGAAGATACCCTCAGATGATGAGGAGAAGGAGGAGGACCAGGAGGCACCGTCTGCAAGCCAGAAGTGACCATTCAGCGGCAGTATGCCAATCTCTGCTTTTTTATTTTTTCTTTTATTCAGCGGTTGTATGCCAAAACTTTCTTTTTCCGGCCTGCGTGCCGAGTATCCTAGTATTTACCGGCTAAGGAGCCGAGTTAATTAACAATTTCTTTCTCCCGGACGGGGTCCGGTTAACATTTGATCCACTACAACCGTTTGGTTGGGTGGACTTTTATGAAATGCACCGACTGAGTCGGTTTTGATCATTTTGCATTTGAATTTTTATTTTGTGCAAATTTTAATTTTTCATTTTTGCCTAACTTATCCAAAGCATGCGGCGATTTTTTGCCTAACTAGTCAATAGTCTGGCTGTCCTTGCCCCTGGACGGCTGTGTGATTGGTTTCAAGTGGAGTTGGTTGATTGACTTGAAAACGTCTGATGCTGCAAAGAGCATGATATGTTTGTAAGTCAATCAATCACAGTAGTGATTGCCCCAAACCAAGTGCACAGCCGTACACTAACAGGCGTTCCAGTCACTACCCAGACGGCGTTTGTCCGTTTAGGTAGAGATTTCATAGCCATTGAACAACTCTTTTGCCCCAATTGGGGTGGAAAGTGCAATTTTAGAATAGATAACCTAAGTGAGACCTTCAGCCGGTGACCGACTGATGCCCCATGGCATCCGGTATTCGGTAACTTGATCATTCTTCACAGGCCATTTTGGTCAGACGGCTATGAGTTGACCAATTAGGTCGTTCAATCTTTGCCGTCTGCATGGGTATGTAGAACCGACAAATAGTCTGTTCTCTGCGACAATTGCACCCGGAGGGGTGTCGCCGGACGCCTTTGTTCATGTTGGGACAGGCGATTTTATAAAATGAGCAACCATCCGGCCATTATAGCCTCTGGTCTTGTTTGAGACCGGTTGTATAGCCACTAAACGTTTTTGTGCTTAGTTTTTAGTCGAAGTATTGAATTTACACTAAGTATCGAACTTAGTTGTTTAAACGAACGAGTCTGTCTGGGTATTACCCGGACGGACAGGCAATTATTTAATCTTACCAAGTATCAAACTTGGTTAGGTAAAAGAAAAATCCGTCTGAGTATTACCCAGGCGGATAATCAGACTTAGTTAAATGAATAAAGTATCAAACTTAAATAAACAAGAGATCCGAATATCCGAGTATTACCCAGGCGGTCAAACAAAGGTAACCTTTACTAAGTATCGAACTTAGTTAGGTAAATAAAAAATCCGTCTGGGTATTACCCGGATGGGTAATCAAACAATAACTCAATTTTGCAAACAAAGTCTGAATCTTCATTAATTGACTCATTGTTTACAAAAAGTTTACATTCTCAGAAGTAGTACTTTTTTAGATTGTCTACATTCCAAGTTCTAGGCAGACGCCTGCCGTCTGGAGTTTCCAGACGGTAGGTGCCATCCCTTACTTCTTCATAGATCCGGTAGGGGCCTTCCCAATTTGGGGTTAGCTTCCCCAGCTCATTGGCCTTACAGTTGCCTCCATTTTTCGTAACACTAAATCGTCAACTTTCAAAGGACACTTGTGTACTTTTTTGTTGTAGGCTCTAGTTATTCTCAGACGGTAAATCTAATGACGCAAGGCGGCGTTGCCCCTGCGTTCTGGGAGTGAATCCAATGCCAGGCGCATTGCTTCCCAGTTTGCCTCTTCATCATATAGCATGACTCTGAGAGTCGGCTCGTAATGTTCGATGGGCAAGACGGCTTCAGCACCGTAAACCATGAGAAATGGGGTTTCACCGGTTGCCCCTTTTGCCGTTGTCCGGATGGCCCATAGGACATGGATTAGTTCTTCTGCCCATAAGCCACCGGCTCTTTCTATTTTCTTCTTAATGTCGTCTGAGATGAGTTTATTGAAGGCTTCAACTTGGCCGTTTGCTTGATGCCGGCCAACAGATGCAAAATAGCTTGAGATCCCCTGATCTCCCAACCAAGTTTTTAGCTGAGGCGTCTCAAACTGAGGACCATTATCAAACACCATAGACATAGGTACCCCATACCGGGTGATAATGTTCTTCCAAATCAAGGAAATTACGTCTAAGGTCTTGATGTTTTTAACCGCCTCAGCCTCCACCCACTTGGTGAAATAATCCACAGCCACCAAGATGTAGCGCTTTCCGCCTGGAGCATGCGTGTAAGGACCTAGAATGTCCATGCCCCATTTTGCAAACGGGATTGAGCTGTGGATGGCCGTCAGATCAGTAGCCGGACGGTGAATGAGTTTGCCAAATTTTTGGCACTTGTCACATTTCTTCACCAATTCCTTGGCGTATGCCTCAAGAGTGGGCCAAAAATAATATCGTCTGGCTCTGACGGCTAGGGACCTTCCGCCTATATGAGAGGCGCAGAATCCCGAGTGCAAGTCTTCGAGAACTTCTTTCCCCTTCTTTGGGGTGACACACTTCAACAAAGGCTTCAGAAACCCTGCCTTGAAGAGTTCTCCATTTTTCAACTCGAAGCTTGCAACTCGCTTTTTCAGGACGGCTGCTTCCTATGGCGAATCAGGAAGTGTACCGTCTGAAAGGTAAGCCCGGATGCCATCCATCCAGGTAGAACTTCGGTCCAGAATTCCAATGGGATCTTCATAGATGCTTCTCTTTTCAAGAACTTCCCAAAAGATAGACCGAGGCGTATCATGGCAGGCGGAAGACGCCAGTTTTGACAATGCATCTGCCTGGTTGTTTTCCGACCTAGGCACTTAACTGAGACGGAATTCCTCAAGTGCCTTGGTCTCTTCTTTGACTGCCTGAAGATATTTAATCATAGCCGGATGAGTAGCCTCGTAGCTTCCCTCATACTGGCTAACGACCAATTGAGAATCAGAGTAGGCGTCAATTTTCATGGCCCCTGCCGCCTTACACATGCGAATGCCGGCTAGCAGGGCTTCATATTCCGCCTCATTGTTAGAGGCTTGAAATTTGAAGCGTAGTGCATACTCAAATCTGTCCCCTTCAGAAGACTCGTAAATTACGCCTGCACCACAGCCGTTCTTAGTAGAGCTCCCGTCTACATACACTTTCCAAACCTGATCAAGATTATCCGGAGCCACCGGACGGGTCATTTCAACAATGAAATCGGCAAACGCCTGACCTTTCACTGCCTTTCTTGGTTCGTAAGTGATTTCAAGACTTTGCATTTCAATAGCCCATTTCAACATTCTCCCGGATGAGTCCAAGGTAGACATTGGCCGCTTGAGTGGCTGGTCAATGTAAATCACCACCGGGTGTGCCAGAAAGTAGGGCTTCAATTTTTTGAAAGCCATATACAGAGCAAGGCCAAATTTTTCAACCATGGGATATCGGAGTTCAGCATTTTTAAGAACATGGCTAATGAAGTAAACCGGGAGCTGCACACCGTCTCGCTCAGCAAGGAGAACGACACTAAGGGTATGATTTGAGACGGCTAAGTACATGTACAACGTCTCCCTAGGTAAAAGACTGACCAACCTAGGTAGAGAATGTAAATGCTCTTTCAACCTCTGGAATGCCGCCTCAGCATCCTCCCCCCATTCAAATCTGGTTTTCATCCTGATTGCTTGGAAGAAGTAGAGGCACTTGTCGCCTGACCGACTGAGGAACCTCCCCAGGGCGGCCAGGCAGTGATGAGTGACATTTATGTCACTCCTAGGATAGTGTTTATGCCTTGTTTTAGCTTGTCTTAGGGTGTTTTGTAGTTGTTTTGTTCAAATAATGCGTGCATACATGTCTCGATGTGATTTTAATGAAATCGCGTATATTGTTGTATGCTTGCCTTCATTGTGTGTTTGCACCGTTCCCTATACCTTATTGCTTCCCTTGGTGTTTGTGCTTAGGTATTTGAAGTCTTGGATTGCAAAGAAGAAGCCAAGGAAGCATGAGAGAAGAATCGAAGAAAGCAAGGTGCAAGGGCGCAAATAATGTGCGGGCGCGCAGCCCTGTGAGAACCCGCGCAAAATTGGCGAAATTGCATAATCGAGGCAGAAAGTTTTGCGCGGCCTGTGCGCGACATGTGCGCGGGCGCACACCCACACCGTGCGGGCGCGCACACCTAAGCACTAGCCGCGCAACCCACAAATGCGCGGGCGCGCAGCTACTCTGCGCGGGCGCGCAGGCTGCTGCGAGGGAGCGCAGGCCGCTGCGAGGGCGCACAGACCGCTGCGAGGGCGCACGCGCGGGCGCACAGCTACCATGCGCGGGCGCACAGATCCTTGCGCGGGCGCACAGCGGGTCCTGTTCAGCGTTTTTGCGCGATTCTTTATATATTGCGGGGCTTGTTTTGTAAAAAGGGGAACTTCATTCTTTTAGATCTTTTTCCCTAGTTTTAGGAGAGCTTCTCTCTCTAGGTTTAGCTTAGGATTAGAGTAGTTTAGAGAGAGAAAGTGAGGGTTTCACCATTGTTGAGCTTGGATTTTGAAGAAGAAGTTTGATCATCTTGTTTGTAGACTTTCATCTTCAATCAATGAGAATCTCTAACTCTCTCTCCTCTATTTTTATTGTTTTATTTTGATTATTATTTTTGTTGTTGGTATTGCTTGTTGATCATGTTGATTCTTGATTATTTGTTGATTAATCTTGTTATTATCATGATTAGTGAGTAATTTCCCCATTAAGGGGATGGTTGTGGTGTAGTTGGATCTTGAGAATGTTCAAGGGTTTGGAATTGATTTATTGTGATTAAAGTCTTTATATGCTTGATGTTCTTCAATCTACTTGCAAAATGCATGTTGTTAGTTGATTGGGAGTGAATCTTTGCTAACATGAAACGGAAGTTGACTTAGCTAAGTTCATTTATATCGATTGTTATTTGATAGTACCTCCTAGTATATGGTTCTAATGTGGAAACATAGAGGCTATGTTAGGAGAAGCCGATTAGCCCCGGAAGGCGGTTAGATTGGACCTTACTTCGATATTCGAGCATGTTTAGTTCATAATTAATTCAACTCCTATGCCTTTGTTTATGTTCAAGTGAATGCTACTCCTAGACCATTTCCCTTAATGTTTTATTTCTTGTTTTAGCATATTTAGACTTTAGTTATTTTTCTCCTATTCCGGACTAGCTTAATTGTCGATAACATTTGGTGGTGTTTATCCGTTCTCTGTGGTTCGACCCCTATGCTTGCCTTATACTCGTATTAGGTTTGTTTAGGTTGTATAAATTGTATTTGATCTAGGGATAGTTGTTTGACGACGCGATTATTCCCTCATCAAATTGGCGCCAATTTTCTAGATGGTTTCATTTTCTTCCTTAGTTTAAGCATTGAGGACAATGCTTTGTTCAAGCTTGGGGGAATATTGTGTGTTTGTTTTGAATAAGCTTGGGGAATGGCATTAGTGGTATTTTCGCTTGATATTTAGTGAATTCTTGAGTGTTTTTGAGTGTCGGCTGCACTTTTTGCTTCACTTAGGAAATATCACCAAATTTTAAATTTTTACCCCGCCTTAACCCTTAGCCTTACGTTATAACCAATAAAAAGACCCTTAGACTCTAGTGGGTTAGGTCAAAAGAACGGTGGAGGGAGATAGACTTCAAACCTATGGAAAGAGTATGCATAGTTGAGACGTCGGGATTACCTTCTCAAAGTTTTTCATTTCTTTATCTTTTTCCGGTTCCTTCGTGGAATCTTGAGAAGCTAGCATAAGGGTTGATTTGAAGCTAGTGGAGAGAACGTGGCCCGATTGGTTGGGGCTAGGGTGGATTGAGTCCTAAGTAGTTCTCTATGCTTAGCATGTGTTATGTTTCAATCAACCATTGACATCTTGAAACGTGCATACATTTGTCCATTTAGAAAGGTTTGCATTCATTAGTACTTGTCCCTATCTCTTGTCCATATATGAGCTTGTGTTTGCTTTTTCTCTTCGTGTTTCTCTTTTTTTTTCCTTTTGTTGCCTTGCCCTGGTTTTTCTCAAGAGTTGTGGGTTAAGCTCTTAGGAAACCCTCACGAGACCTCACTCGTCCTCATAGGCGACTTTGGGGTTTTAAGGGCTTGTTGTAGCTAAAAACAACCGTGATTCCTACGACAGTGAGTTAGTGTACATTCTTTCTCCTTGTTTCTATTTTGTTTCTTTTGCTTTCAATAATTTCCTCTTGTTCTCTTTTGCTCTAGCTTTTCTCGAGGACGAGCAAAGGTTTAGCTTGGGGGAATTTGATGAGTGACATTTATGTCACTCCTAGGATAGTGTTTATGCCTTGTTTTAGCTTGTCTTAGGGTGTTTTGTAGTTGTTTTGTTCAAATAATGCGTGCATACATGTCTCGATGTGATTTTAATGAAATCGCGTATATTGTTGTATGCTTGCCTTCATTGTGTGTTTGCACCGTTCCCTATACCTTATTGCTTCCCTTGGTGTTTGTGCTTAGGTATTTGAAGTCTTGGATTGCAAAGAAGAAGCCAAGGAAGCATGAGAGAAGAATCGAAGAAAGCAAGGTGCAAGGGCGCAAATAATGTGCGGGCGCGCAGCCCTGTGAGAACCCGCGCAAAATTGGCGAAATTGCAGAATCGAGGCAGAAAGTTTTGCGCGGCCTGTGCGCGACATGTGCGCGGGCGCACACCCACACCGTGCGGGCGCGCACACCTAAGCACTAGCCGCGCAACCCACAAATGCGCGGGCGCGCAGCTACTCTGCGCGGGCGCGCAGGCTGCTGCGAGGGAGCGCAGGCCGCTGCGAGGGCGCACAGACCGCTGCGAGGGCGCACGCGCGGGCGCACAGCTACCATGCGCGGGCGCACAGATCCTTGCGCGGGCGCACAGCGGGTCCTGTTCAGCGTTTTTGCGCGATTCTTTATATATTGCGGGGCTTGTTTTGTAAAAAGGGGAACTTCATTCTTTTAGATCTTTTTCCCTAGTTTTAGGAGAGCTTCTCTCTCTAGGTTTAGCTTAGGATTAGAGTAGTTTAGAGAGAGAAAGTGAGGGTTTCACCATTGTTGAGCTTGGATTTTGAAGAAGAAGTTTGATCATCTTGTTTGTAGACTTTCATCTTCAATCAATGAGAATCTCTAACTCTCTCTCCTCTATTTTTATTGTTTTATTTTGATTATTATTTTTGTTGTTGGTATTGCTTGTTGATCATGTTGATTCTTGATTATTTGTTGATTAATCTTGTTATTATCATGATTAGTGAGTAATTTCCCCATTAAGGGGATGGTTGTGGTGTAGTTGGATCTTGAGAATGTTCAAGGGTTTGGAATTGATTTATTGTGATTAAAGTCTTTATATGCTTGATGTTCTTCAATCTACTTGCAAAATGCATGTTGTTAGTTGATTGGGAGTGAATCTTTGCTAACATGAAACGGAAGTTGACTTAGCTAAGTTCATTTATATCGATTGTTATTTGATAGTACCTCCTAGTATATGGTTCTAATGTGGAAACATAGAGGCTATGTTAGGAGAAGCCGATTAGCCCCGGAAGGCGGTTAGATTGGACCTTACTTCGATATTCGAGCATGTTTAGTTCATAATTAATTCAACTCCTATGCCTTTGTTTATGTTCAAGTGAATGCTACTCCTAGACCATTTCCCTTAATGTTTTATTTCTTGTTTTAGCATATTTAGACTTTAGTTATTTTTCTCCTATTCCGGACTAGCTTAATTGTCGATAACATTTGGTGGTGTTTATCCGTTCTCTGTGGTTCGACCCCTATGCTTGCCTTATACTCGTATTAGGTTTGTTTAGGTTGTATAAATTGTATTTGATCTAGGGATAGTTGTTTGACGACGCGATTATTCCCTCATCAGGCAGCCGGTGAGCCTCTGCACTTCCTATAGAGAACGGGGTGACTTCATGTCTATCACCGCCTGTATCTTTTCAGGGTTAGCCTCTATCCCCCTTTGATCAATCAGGAATCCGAGAAACTTCCCAGACTCAACACCAAAGACGCATTTCTTAGGATTTAACATAACCCTATGCCGCCTGAGGGTGGTGAATGTTTCTCAGAGATCAGCAAGGTGATCCGTCTGTAGCTTGGATTTGACTATCATGTCATCAATGTACGCCTCCACATTCCTCCCAATCTGATTAATGAAGACCGTATTAATCATCCGTTGGACAGTGGCAGGCGCATTTTTCAAGCCAAACGGCATCACAGTATAACAGAATAACCCCTGATCAGTGACGAAGGCCGTCTTCTCTTGATCTTTCTTCCACAGGGGTATCTGATGGAAGCCGGAGTAGGCATCCATAAAGCTCATCAAGGCGTGACCGGCTGTAGAGTCGACCAGACTGTCGATCTTTGGAAGCGGGTAACTATCCTTTGGACACGCCTTGTTGAGGTCTGTGTAATCAACACACATGCGCCAGGTCCCATTCGGTTTCTTAACAAGGACCACATTGGCCACCCAGTCGGGAAAATTACAGGGCCGGATGAACCTGGCGACTAGCAGCTTTTTGACTTCGGCAGCTGCCGCCTGACTTCTTTCCTCGCCGTGGTTTCTTTTCTTTTGCCGGATGGGCTTCTTTTTGGGGTCCACGGCGAGTTTGTGGACAGCGAGATCCAGGCTGACGCCTGGCATCTCTTCCACTTCAAAGGCAAAAATGTCTTTGAATTCCTTCAACAGAAGGTGCAAGCTTGCACCCAAAGTAGCATGAGCAACCGTCCCAACCTTCACAGTACGTTCTAGACTGCTTTCATCCAGAACCAGATCAATACTTTCACCAGCCGGTTGAGGGCGGAGCTCATCTGTCCGTTCACCGGTCTGTGATTGCTATTTTTTCTCTTTCTTCACCTCCACCAGCAGAGGTGCCTTTCTTTTCTTCCCGGCTGCTGGTGGGACAGGCACAGGGTCGGCATCCTTGACATTGTCAAGATCTATTGGTTCCTGGCCGTCTGGGGCCACAGTGTCTCTGACGGCTGAGAGATAACACTCTCGAGCCGTCTTCTGATCCCCATTCGGGGAACCCACAGTGCCGTCATCCCTCTCATACTTGATGAGCATGAGAGATGGGATGATTACTGCCTTGGCTACGTTGAGGGTCGGCCGGCCAAGGATAATGTTGTAGGCGGTCAACTCCTCAACGACCAAGAATCTGACGACAATATGTCGTCCTTGGCCCTTCTCTCCCAGCCGGATGGGTAAGTCAATTCTTCCGGCTGGGTAGACCATCCCACCCCCGAAACCAACCAAGGGGTGGGTGACCGGATGCATGCTGCTGACGTTATATTTCAGCTTTTGCAAGCACCGGAGGCTGATGATGTCTGATGAGCTGCCGGTGTCAATAAGGATTCTTCCAACCAGTTGGTTGGCAACCTTACATTCAATGACAACCGGGTCATCATGCGGACGGCGGACGCTGCCCCTATCCTTCTAAGTAATCAAGACGTCTGGGAAGGAGGTACTTGCAGACGCCTGCTCGTCATCATCCTTGTCCATCTTTCGAAGATGGCTCTTGGTGCCCCGGATGGTAGGGCCACCACAAGAGAACCCGCCTGCTATTGTGTAGACCGGCTCCTTATCGGTATCCGAGCTACTAGCAGGCTGGGGGGTAGTCTTGGAGGACTGACCCTTGTTTTTCTTTTTTGCCCCGGCTGGGGACTTAGAAATGTAGGACTTCAACAGCCCTTTGTAAGCCAGACGGTCCAACGCCCGCTGAAGATTGAAGCAGTCGTTGGTGTCATGGCCGACCTCCTCATGGAACTGACAGAATTTATTTTTGTTCCGCGACTGGACAGAACTCTTCATAAGATTCGGCTTATCAATGGACAGCCGGTCCTTTACCTCCATGAGGATGGAGTTGCAGTCTTTATTAAACACGTACTTGGGGACGTACGGTTTAAACACTTTCTTTTTCTTCTGGGACGACTGGTCAGAGTAAGTAACCGCCAAGACTTCTTTTCTTTTCTTGCTCTCTTCTTTGTTTTTGGCCGGCTGAGCAGACCGGTTGTATTTCTGTTTGTCGGACTTCTTGGAGTCCGACTGGTTACCAGGCGAGCAGAGGTCGGTAGCTTGGATGTAGCTTTCCGCCTCCCTCAGGGCCGCCTGTAAGGTGAAAGCCCCTTTTCTGACTAGGTCGAACTTAAAGGTCGACCCGTCTCTCAGACCTTTGAAAAAGTCTGTAAAAGCTACCTCGTCAGACAGTCCTTGAATCTGAATTCTTATCAGATTGAACCGCCTGACATATGAGCGTAGCCCTTCTCTCTCTCCCTGCTTAACAGTGCTCAAATCAAGGCTTGTTTTCTTAGCAGGGATGTTCATTGAGAAGTTGGAAGCAAACAGGAAGGCGAGCTTCCTGAAGCTATCGATGGACCCGGCTGGCAAATTGCCAAACCATTGTTGGGCAATGCCCTTCAATGTAGCCGGGAAGCACCGAGACCAAGTGGCATCATCCAACCCCTGCAGATACATGAGTTTGGTGTATGCCATGAGGTGGTCTTCCAGATTGGTGGTACCATCATAGGTACCAACCAATACATTCTTAACCTTGGCCGCCTAGGCCGCCTCGGTTATCTCCCGGGTGAACGCAGAAGGCTGTTCACCCAGGCGCAGCAGACGAAGCTGTCAGTCCAATGGCTGGACATTTGGATATGCCGCCTGACCTCCAAAGAAGGCCAGCTGCATGAAGTGGGGAGGATACTGTCCGTAAGCCTGAGTAGGCACATACGGTACAGCTCCAATCATGTGAGGGCCAGAATGGACGGTATTACCGCCTGTCTGGCTCTCATGCAAGGAGGGTGCACTCCCTGCAGAAATATTGTTGAAGATGTCTGGAAAGTTTGACGTTGAAGCCGACTCAGACAGCGATTGGTTTCTCTTCCGGTTTATGATCTCCCGGGCATCAAGAGTTGATTTTTTACTTCTCACCGGCTGCTGAGTCCGGCGAGTGTTATTGGTGTTCTTCCCAGGAAGGAGAATTTTTTACCAATCAATGGTCCCGGCTGCCTTCTCCTTTGGATGAGGAGTGGGCTGCCGGTTTCTGACTGACTTCCCCTTCTCTGGAGGAGTCTTCTTCGCCGACTGACCTTTACTTGGGCCAGCCCGGCTTTTGGTGATCAGCTCTTTAATTTCACCCTTGAAACTTGTCATGAATCTCATGAGTTCGTCTCGGGTGACAGGGGCTGATCCAGCGGCCGTTTGGGTTTCCCCTTCCGGCTTCCCAGTGGGTCTGCTCGAACCCGCCTGGGTGGCACCCCGCTCCAGAATATCTCTAGGTCGGATGCTCTTGATTCTGAGTGATCCATCCTCGGCTGTAAAGGTTTCGAGCTGAGGATCCTCATCCTCCTGGTCTGTAAAAACTTCTGGGTCATCGCCTAGACGGTTAGGGGGTGGTACAGACTCTTGAACCATCTTCGAGGTACTCTCCCCACAGACGGCGCCAAATGTTTTGGGTGTTTTTGTCCCTCGAGAGAGTTACGTCACGAAGTTTGATCCGGCCGAGCTGTACCTGCAAAAATAACGGAGACTCCGGGTGGTTGGAGCTCCGCCTCCGACGGTCAAGTTAGTAACCTGAAGAGGACTAAAGAGGACGGAAATTAAGGTGGGTATCTGCTCGGATTCCAAGCTCAGGTGTTTCTCTGATGTAAGAGAATGCAAGCGTAATAAATGGTAAAACGTGCCCTCAAAATGAGGGACATCTCCCTATTTATAGGGTCTTTGGAAATTGTGCCCCTGATTAGGTCACGGAACCCTAATCATTGGTGGGTTGTGCGTTTTGCGGCGTTCTCGGGATTTAGGCCTGAAGGCCGCCATTTTCCCTTTATTTCTGGAGTGACACATGTCAAGCAAGGACTGGTCCACTCTGGACCATTCTGAGGCTGACACGTGTCATCCTCTAATTGGGCCACGTGGTAGGGTAAAATTACCCTAAACAGAAATGGCAATGCTTGTTTTTGTTCCGATTTTCGGCGGAACCTTTCATAGGAGTCGGCTTTTCAAGAGTCAGCCGATCCTTAATTTCCAAGAGGATGGAGCAGCAGTCCTTGTGGAATTTGTACCTTGGGACGTACGGTTTCCACTCCTTTTTCTTCTTCTGGGGCGGTTGATCAGAGTTATCAATGGCCCAGACTTGCTTTTTCTTTTTGCTCTCTTCTGGCTTAGGAGCCGGCTGAGCAGGCCGACTCTCTTTCTGCCGGTCGGACTTCTTATGGTCCGACTACTTATTGGAGGAGCAGAGTTCGGTCGCCTGTATATAGGCTTCCGCCTCTCGCAAGGCTCCTTGCAGAGTAAAGATTTGTTTGCGGACGAGTTCGTACTTAAAAGTAGACCCGTCCTTCAAACACTTAAAGAAGTCTGTGAAAGCGACCTCATCAGACAGCCCATGAATCTAGATTCGGACCAGATTGAACCGCCTGACGTAGGAACGCAAGCCTTCTCTATCTCCCTGCTGTACATTGCCCAAGTCAAGACTTGTCTTTTTGGCAGGGATGTTCATAGAGCAGTTTGAAGCAAACAAGTACGCAAGCGTCTTGAAGCTATTTATGCAACTAGCCGGCAGATTGCCAAACCACTGCTGGGCTATGCCCTTCAGGGTGGCTAGAAAGCAACGACACCATGCGGCATCATCCAACCCCTGTAAATACATGAGGTGGGTGTACGCTAGCAGGTGGTGTTATGGGTTAGAGGTCCCGTCATAGGCTCCAACCAGAAAGTTTTTAACTTTAGCCGGCTGTACGGCTTCAGTTATTTCCCTAGAGAAAGCAGAGGGTTGATCTCCAAGGTGTTGCAGCCTAAGCTGCCAGTCCATCGACTGATAGCCGTATGCCGCCTGTCCTCCAAAGAGGGCAGGTTGCATGTAAGGTAAAACTGGCGCCTGGTACAATGGTTGTGCCATGTACTGGGCCGACTGAATCATATGAGGACCAGACTGAACCCGTAGGCTGCTTGCTGGAGTCTCATGTACAGACTGGGAACACCTCACAGAGGTATTCCGAAAGCTATCATGATAAGTCGACGTTGAAGCCGACTCTGATAGCTGGGTTCTCTTCTCCTCAATGTATTGCCTAGCGTCAGAGAACGTTTTCTTGCTACCATCCGGCTGTATGTGCCGGATGGGTTTTCTTGCGCCCGTTTCTGGGAAATGGAGCCGAGTAAGGTCAAATTGGGGCCGGGCCTTCTCCTTAGGGGCAGGATGAGGAGTTGGCTGACGGTCCCTGACCGACTTCTGTTTGCCAGCTTGGGCTGGCTTCTTGGCCGACTACTCCTTTCTAGGAGCAGGCGACTTCTTTGAGGCGAGTTGTTTGATTTCACCCCTGAGGCTGCTCAGGAGTGTCATTAGTTCATCTCGAGTGACGGGAGTCGGTCCTGCCGCCTGGGAAGGATCAACTGGCCGCCCCGAGGGCTTCTTTGGCTGACCAGCAGTTTTGCTTGGGCCTGCCTGGTCATGGTGGCGCTCCCGCCTCTCCTTACTGCGGATGCGTTTAGAGATGAGGGATCCATTTGGATCCACATAGGTTTCGACATCAGCGTCGTCACCTAAGTCATGATCCGTTTGGACCTCTACGTCTTCTGGAGGCCGATTGGCCTCTGGGTTCGGTACAGGTGCTTGTGAAGCCATTTCAGAGGTACTCTCCCCACATACGGCGCCAAATGTTTCGGGGGTTTTTTTCCCTTGGGAGAGTTACAACACTGAGACTGGATTCAGCAAAGGACGCCTGTACCTACAAAGCAAACGGACCGCCGGATGGTCGGTGGTCCGCCTCCAAAGATTAAGTTAATAAGCGTGCGGTAATAAAACGTGCGGAAGTAAAGGTTATCTGCTCGGATTCCAAGCTTAGGTAAAGTGTTGTGTGTTCCTTGAAAATGACAGCTCTGTGATAAGTGACGTGTTGTCTCGTATTGCGTGTATATTCTCTGTCTTGTCATAAATGTAAGAATGTCCCTATTAATAGGGTCCTTTTGGAAAGTGTGCCCATCCTAGGATCTGGTGACCTAGGAATTAGGTCACGCCGTTTTGCGGCGCCTCGGGATTTGGGCCTTTGAAGGCTGCCATCCCAAGGGCAATGCCTGAGTGACACGTGTCATTGAGCCCAAAAGGCCTTTGGGCATCTTTTGGGTGACAAGTGTCGCCATCTGAATATTCCATGCTGGATCATCAGTCTGCGTAGGACAGAAGAGTGTTCGCCTTCCACGTGTCATCATTCCATAGGTCCAAATGGCACCTCTTTGGAGGACACGTGGCGCTTTCTGATTGGGCCACCTGGCCGGGTATAAAATACCCAAATCATATATTATTTTAAAGAAATTTTTAAATACTTTTGCGACTGTTTAATAGCCTAAAAACGGCCGCAAATCTGCGACCGCCTTAAAAACGGTCGCAAATCTACAACAGCCTTAAAAGCGGTCACAAATATTATATTTTGCGACCGTTTTAATGACGGTCGTAAAAAAAAGGTCGTAATTTGACCGAATTTTAGTACTGATTCTTTTGACGACTTAGTTAGTGACTTATCGTAAGCATTTGAAATATTTTGTTAAAATTATCTCTATTTCTAAGAATGTCATATTTCATAGATATGTAGGAAACATAAAGAAATAGTGATAAAGAACATACAAGATGATCAAATCAAATGTATTTAAGTGGTGTTGTCATGGTCCTTGATCATGATCATTTGATGTTTCGATCCCTTGTCAATGTCACTACAGTTTGCTAGTGTTGAACCTTGGTTGTCATCACCATGACATAGAGGTTTCGTCTTCACACATGTCATCATGATCTTTGATTACGTCATTATCCTCATGGCATCAAGGTGGATGATGTTTTCATACATAATATTGAAATCATTATGCTTAATTTCGGCGTCGAGTAACCTGTTCGTCATCACTCTAAACACTCATGTCGGATTTTCGCATTAAGTCATAAATAAATTGAAAATGTGAATAATAAACGATGTGTAAAAAGATTTAGATATTGCATATGACATTAATTCATAAATCAAGATGTAACCACATGTTTTGTCATGAGAATTACTGACAATCAATTAAGAATAATAAATAGGCCAAATAATGAAAACATAAATTAACTATGTGTATTACTACGTCAACAAAGATGATAGACATAACTTTAAGGCGGTAGAATCATGTCAATGACAATGCTAATTAGGGAATCAAATCAATAATACGTTAATGAAGGTGATCAATGGAAACATAAATAAATACTTCAAGCTAGGCAACACATTAAAGAGCATGATCATGACAATGTAAATGTAAAAACTAAAAGCGATAATGTGGTGTACCTCAATAGTGTCGGTGACTCCCACAGTTTGTGACAAGATTGATGGAATTTGACATACATTTTAAATATAGAAAGTTACCTTGATAAGAATTGATGTCATTTAAATCAAGCCCCCAATGTTGGATCACTCGGGAAGATTAAGTCCCCGACGTCATATTCTAGATTGGTGAATTATCTACAAGTGCATTCTCATATATACCTAGTTGTTGTTAATTATTCATGAAATAATAACAAATAACATTATCCACCATATGTATTCGAAAAAACATTAAACATTCATAATTACATTAAGAATGAACCATAATCAAATCATCGACAGTTAATCAAAGTATAATGATCAAAGCGTCAAAAACTAAGTAAAAATAATCATAATAACCAAAGCATGATGTATTGAAGCATCAGGGATCAAATAACAAAATTTAATCAAAGCGTTAGATTGATAATCAGAGCATAGTATCTTGCCCCCTTGTGGCAACTTCATGAAAAAATGCAAACAATATGAAATGAAGTTAGCCACAAAATATAATGCTACCGTCAACTTGTTGATGACAATATTCCAATGACACAATCAAGTAACATTATAAATCTCCACCTGTAACCTTACTTTAATTAATAATACGCTTGGTACTGTTTAGGGTATTTTTACCCTAGACACGTGGACCAATGAGAGGTCGCCACGTGTCGAGCTCAGGATGGCCCATGTGGCTCAACGTCCTCTTGACGCTTGGCGCCCTTAGATATGTTTCTGAAATGGCGGCTTTCAAAGGCCCAAACTCCTAGGAGCGCCGTAAAACGGCGCAGCCCACTAAAATCTAGGTCAAGTGACCTAGGTAGGGGCACTTTTCCCAACGACCCTATAAGTAGGGAGATATTTCCCCATTTTGGGGACACATTGAATCATTTATTACACCCTTATTCTCTCACATCAGAGAAAGACCTGAGCTTGGAATCCGAGCAGATCCCCACTTAAATTTCCGTTCTCTTTATTCCTTTTCAAGTTACTAACTTGATCGTCGGAGGCGGAGCTCCAACCACCCGGAGTCTCCGTTGTTTTGCAAGTACAGCTCAGCCGGATCAGACTTCGTGACGTAACTCTCCCATGGGACAAAAACCCCCAAAACATTTGGCGCCGTCTGTGGGGAGAGTACCTCGAAGATGGTTCAAGAGTCTGTACCACCCCCTAACCGTCTGGGCGAAGACCCAGAAATCTTTACAGACCATGAGGAGGATGAAGATCCTCAGGTCGAAACCTTTACAGCCGAAGACGGCTCTCTCAGAATCAAGCGCATCCAGCCCAGAGAGACTCTGGAGCGGGGCACCTCCCAGGCGGGTCCGAGCAGACCCACTGGGCAGCCGGAAGGGGAAACCCAAACGGCAGCTGGATCAGCCCCTGTCACCCGAGACGAACTCATGAGGTTCATGATTAGTTTCAAGGGTGAAATTAAAGAGTTGATCACCAAAAGTCGGGCTGGCCCAAGTAAGGGTCAGTCGGCGAAGAAGACTCCTCCTGAGAAGGGGAAGTCAGTCAGAAACCGGAAGCCCACTCCTCATCCAAAGGAGAAGGCAGCCGGGACCATTGATTGGTCAAGAATTCTCCTTCCTGGGAAGAATACCAATAACACTCGCCGGACTCAGCAGCCGGTGAGAAGTTAAAAATCAACTCTTGATGCCTGGGAGATCATCAACCGGAAGAGAAACCAATCGTTGTCTGAGTCGGCTTCAACGTCAAACTTTCCAGACAGCTTCAACAACATTTCTGCAGGGAGTGCACCCTCCCTGCATGAGAGTCAAACAGGCGGTAATACCGTCCATTCTGGCCCTCATATGATTGGAGTTGTCCCGTATGTGCCTACTCAGGCTTACAGGAAGTATTCCCCTCACTTCATGCAGCCGGCCTTCTTTGGGGATCAGGCGGCATATCCAAATGTCCAGCCATTGGACTGGCAGCCTTCTGCGTTCACCCGGGAGATAACCGAGGCGGCTCAGCCGGCCAAGGTTAAGAACGTGTTGGTTGGTACATATGATAGTACCACCAATCCGGAAGACCACCTCATGGCTTACACCAACCTCATGTATCTGCAAGGGTTGGATGATGCCACTTGGTGTCGATGCTTCCCGGCTACATTGAAGGGCATTGCCCAACAATGGTTTGGCAATCTGCCAGCCGGGTCCATCGATAGCTTCAGGAAGCTTGCCTTCTTGTTTGCTTCCAACTTCTCAATGAACATCCCTGCTAAGAAAACAAGCCTTGATTTGAGCACTGTAAAGCAGGGAGAGAGAGAAGGGTTGCGCTCATATGTCAGGCGGTTCAACCTGATCGGAATTCAGATTCAGGGGGTTTCTGATGGGGTAGCTTTTACAGACTTTTTCAAAGGTCTGAGAGACGGGTCGACCTTTAAGTTCGACCTAGTCAGAAAAGGGGCTTTCACCCTGCAGGCGGCCCTGAGAGAGGCAGAAAGCTACATTCAAGCTACCAACCTCTGCTCGCCTGGAAGCCACTCGGACTCTAAGAAGTCTGACAAGCAGAAAGACAACTGACCTGCTCAGCCGGCTAAAAAGAAAGAGGAGAGCAAGAAGAGAAAAGAAGTCTGGCGGGTTAGTGACACTGACCAGCCGTCCCAGAAGAAGAAGAAAGAATTTAAACCGTACGTCCCAAAGTACGAGTTTAACAAGGACTGCAACTCCATCTTCATGGAAATAAAGGACCGGCTGTCCCTAGAGAAGTCGAATCCAATGAAAAGTTCCATTCAATCCAGGAACAAAAATAAATTTTGTCAATACCATGAGGAAGTTGGCCATGACACCAACGACTGCTTCAGCCTTCAACGGACGTTGGACCGTCTGGCTGACAAGGGGATGCTGAAGTCCTATATTTCTAAGTCCCCAGCTGGGGCAAAAAAGAAAAACAAGGGTCAGTCCTCCAAGACTACCCCCCAGCCTGCTAGTAGTTCGGATACCGACAAGGAGCCGGTCTACACTATAGCAGGCGGGTTCTTATGTGGTGGCCCCACCATCCGGGGCACCAAGAGCCATCTTCGAAAGATGGACAAAGATGATGATGAGCAGGCGTCTGCCAGCTCTTCCTTCCCAGACGTCTTGATCACTGAGAAGGATAGGGGCAGCGTCTGCCGCCCTCATGATGACCCGGTGGTCATTGAATGTAAGGTTGCCAACCAGCTGGTTGGACGGATCCTTATAGACACCTGCAGCTCATCAGACATCATCAGCCTCCGGTGCCTGCAAAAGCTGAAATACAATGTCAGCAGCATGCACCCGGTCACCCACCCCTTGGTTGGTTTTGGGGGTGGGATGGTCTACCCAGCCGGTAGAATTAACTTACCCATCCGGCTGGGGGAGAAAGGCCAGGGACGACATATTGTCGTCAGATTCTTGGACGTTGAAGAGTTGACTGCCTACAACATCATCCTTGGCCGGCCAACTCTCAACGTAGCCAAGGCAGTAATCATCCCATCTCTCATGCTCATCAAGTATGAGAGGGATGACGGCACTGTGGGTTCCCTAAATAGGGATCAGAAGACGGCCCGGGAGTGTTATCTCTCAGCCGTCCGAGATACCGTGGCCCCAGGCGATCAGGAACCCATAGACCTTGACAATGTCAAGGATGCCGATCCAGCTCCTGCCCCACCAGCAGCCGAAAAGAAAAGAAAAGCACCTCTGCTGGTGGAGGTGAAGAAAGAGAAAAAATAGCAATCACTGACCGGTGAACGGTCAGATGAGCTCCGTCCCCAACCGGCTGGCGAAAGCATTGATCTCGTTCTGGATGACAGCCGTCCAGAACGTACTGTTAAGGTTGGGACGGTTGCTCATGCTACCTTGGGTGCAAGCTTGCACCTTCTGCTGAAGGAATTCAAAGACATTTTTGCCTTTGAAGTGGAAGAGATGTCAGGCGTCAGCCCGGATCTCGCTATCCACAAACTCGCCGTGGACCCCAAAAAGAAGCCCATCCGGCAAAATAAAAGAAATCACGGCGAGGAAAGAAGTCAGGCGGCAGCTGCCGAAGTCAAAAAGCTGCTAGACGCCAGGTTCATTCGGCCTTGTAATTTTCCCGACTGGGTGGCCAATGTGGTCCTTGTTAAGAAACCGAATGGGACCTGGCGCATGTGTGTTGATTACACAGACCTCAACAAGGCGTGTCCAAAGGACAGTTATCCGCTTCCAAAGATCGATAGTCTGGCCGACTCTACAGCCGGTCACGCCTTGATGAGTTTTATGGATTCCTACTCCGGCTTCCATCAGATACCCCTGTGGAAGAAAGATCAAGAGAAGACGGCCTTCGTTACTGATCAGGGGCTATTCTGTTACACGGTGATGTCGTTTGGCTTGAAATATGCGCCGGCTACGTTCCAATGGATGATTAATACTGTCTTTGTTAATCAAATTGGGAGGAATGTAGAGGCATACATTGATGACATGATAGTCAAATCCAAACAGCAGGCGGATCACCTTGCTGATCTCCGAGAAACCTTCACCACACTCAGGCGGCATAAGGTCATGTTAAATCCTAAGAAATGTGTCTTTGGTGTTGAGTCTAGGAAGTTTCTCGGATTCCTGATTGATCAAAGGGGGATAGAGGCTAACCCTGAGAAGATACAGGCGGTGATTGACATGAAGTCACCCCGCACTGTCAAGGAAGCGCAGAGATTAACCGGTTGCCTGGCTGCTCTAGGGAGATTCCTCAGCCGGTCAGGCGACAAATGCCTTTATTTCTTCCAAGCAATCATGAAGAAGACCAGGTTCGAATGGGGAGATGAGGCTGAGGCGGCCTTTCAACGGCTGAAAGAACACCTCCACTCTTTGCCAAGACTTGTTAGTCCACTGCCTAGGGAGGTGTTATACATGTACTTAGCCGTCTCAGATCATGCTCTCAGTGCCGTTCTCCTTGCTGAGAGAGACGGTGTTCAGCTTCCGGTCTATTTCATTAGCCATGTCTTAAAAAATGCTGAGCTCCGGTACCCCATGGTAGAAAAATTTGGCCTTGCTCTGTATATGGCTTTCAAGAAATTGAAGCCATACTTCTTGGCTCATCCGGTGGTAATCTACACCGACCAGCCCCTCAAGCGGCCAATGTCTATTTTGGAGTCATCCGGAAGAATGTTGAAATGGGCTATTGAAATGCAAAGTCTTGAAATCACTTTTGAACCTAGAAAAGCAGTGAAAGGTCAGGCGTTTGCCGACTTCATTGTTGAAATGACCCGACCGGTACAACCGGATAATTTTGATCAGGTTTGGAAAGTGCATGTAGACGGAAGCTCAACAAAGAACGGCTGTGGTGCAACAATTATATATGAGTCCCCAGAGGGGGACAAATTTGAATATGCACTGCGGTTTAAGTTTCAAGCCTCAAATAATGAGGCGGAATATGAAGCACTGCTAGCCGGAATCCGCATGTGTAAGGCAGCAGGGGCAACAAAGATTGACGCCTATTCTGATTCACAGTTGGTCGTTAGCCAGTATGAAGGAGCATATGAGGCAACTCATCCGGCTATGATCAAATATCTTAAGGCAGTCAAGAAAGAGACTGGGGCACTTGAGGAATTCCGTCTGAATCAAGTGCCCAGGTCAGATAACAACCAGGCGGATGCCTTGTCCAAATTGGCTTCATCCGCCTGCTGTGATACTCCTCGGTCGGTCTTTTGGGAAGTTCTTTAAAAGAGAAGCATACATGAAGAGCCCATTGGAACCTTAGACCGAAGCTCCACCTGGATGGATGCCATCCGGGCTTATCTTTCAAACGGCACACTTCCTGATTCACCACAAGAAGCAGCCGTCCTGAAGAAGCGAGCTGCAAGCTTCGAGTTGAAAAATGGAGAACTCTTCAAAGCAGGATTTCTTAAGCCCCTGTTGAAGTGTGTCACCCCAGAAAAGGGGAAGGAAGTTCTCGAAGACTTGCACTCGGGATTCTGCGCCTCTCATATAGGTGGCAGGTCCCTAGCCGTCAGAGCCAGACGACATTACTTTTGGCCCACTCTTGAGGCAGACGCCAAGGAGTTGGTGAAAAAATGTGACAAGTGCCAAAAATTTGGCAAACTCATTCACCGTCCGGCTACTGATCTGACGGCCATCCACAGCCCAATCCCGTTTGCAAAATGGGGCATGGACATTCTAGGTCCTTACACGCCTGCTCCAGGCGGAAAGCGCTACATCTTGGTGGCTGTGGATTATTTCACCAAGTGGGTGGAGGCTGAGGCGGTTAAAAACATCAAGACCTCAAACGTAATTTCCTTCATTTGGAAGAACATTATCACCCGGTATGGGGTACCTATGTCTATGGTGTTTGATAATGGTCCTCAGTTTGAGACGCCTCAGCTAAAAACTTGGTTGGGAGATCAGAGGATCTCAAGCTATTTTGCATCTATTGGCCGGCCCCAAGCAAACGGCCAAGTTGAAGCCTTCAACAAACTCATCTCAGACGGCATTAAAAAGAAAATAGAAAGAGTCAGTGGCTTATGGGCAGAAGAATTAATCCATGTCCTATGGGCCATTCGGACAACAGCGAAAGGGGCAACCGGTGAAACCCCATTTCTCATGGTTTACGGTGCTGAAGCCGTCTTGCCCATCAAACATTACGAGCCGACTCTCAGAGTCATGCTGTATGATGAAGAGGCAAACTGGGAAGCAATGCGCCTGGCGTTGGATTCCCTCCCAGAATGCAGGGGCAATGCCGCCTTGCGTCATGAGATTTACCGTCTGAGAATGACTAGAGCCTACAACAAAAAAGTACACAAGCGTCCTTTGAAAGTTGACGACTTAGTGTTACGGAAAATGGAGGCAACCGGTAGGGCCAATGAGCTGGGAAAGCTAACTCCAAATTGGGAAGGCCCCTACCGGATCTATGAAGAAGCAATGGATGGCACCTACCGCCTGGAAACCCCAGACGGCAGGCGTCTGCCTAGAACTTGGAATGTAGACAACCTAAAAAAGTACTACTTCTGAGATTGTAAACTTTTTGTAAACAGTGAGTCAATTAATGAAGATTCAGACTGTGTTTGCAAAATCGAGTTATTGTTTAATTATCCATCCGGGTGATACCCAGGCGGATTCTTCTTTACCTAACTGAGTTTGACACTTGGTAAAGGTAATATTTGTTGGACCGCCTGGGTACTACTCGGATCCCTTGTTTATTTAAGTTTGATACTTTGTTTATTCAACTGCTTGATTATCTGCCTGGGTAATACCCAGACTAACCCGCTTGTTTAAAAAACTAAGTTTGATACTTAGTGTAAATTCAATACTGACTAAAAATTAAGCACAAAAACGTTTAGTGGCTATACAACCGGTCCCAAACAAGACCAGAGGCTAAAATAGCCGGATGGTTGCTCATTTTATAAAATCACCTGTCCCAGCATGGACAAAGGCGTCCGGCGACACCCCTCCGGGTGCAATCGTCGCAAAGAACAGACTATTTGTCGGTTCTACCTACCCATGCAGACGGCAAAAATTGAACGACCAAGTTGGCCAACTCATAGCCGTCTGACCAAAATAACCTATGAAGAACGAATAAGTTTCCAGATACCGGATGCTCATAGGCATTAGTCGGTCATTGATAGAAATTCTTACTTGGGTTATTTATTCCAAAGTTGCACTCACTTCCCCTATTGGGGCAAAGGATTGTGTAATGGCTACGCGTTAACCCCAGACGGAATATAACCGCCTGGGTAAGAAGCTCAAAGCACCCGCTTTTATGGACGGCTGTGCACTTGGTTTGGGGCAATCACCATTGTGATTGATTGGCCTAAAAACACTCCATACTTCTCCAAGTATCAAGTGTTTTCAAGCCAATCAATCAGCCTGGCATAAAACCAACCACACAGCCGCCTAGGCGCAAGAGCACCCGGATTGCAAATTGTCGCATGCTTTTTTTTTTAAGTTAGGCAAAATACTAAAGAATTGCATACACATAAAAAATTCAAATTGAAAAAACTCAAAACAGACATATATAAAATCCGACTGAGTCGGAATACTTCATTTATATTTAAAATGGCACAAAGGCCAGAATAATTGTTAACCGGACACATCCGGTAAAGAAAGAAAGAGGAAATGTTAACCCAACCCCATGGTTGGTAAAAAGATACAACAAAACACGGCATGCAAGCCGGTAAATAACATAGATTGGCATACTGCCGCAGAAAGGTGGGAGACTCGCCTAAGGCTGAGGCGGAGTCTTCTCCGGCTGAGTTTGGCTGGCTTGGCCCTCTTGATGATCATCCGCCGGCTCCTCATCATCAGAGACTTCATATCCCTGCTCAGCAGCCCAGTCTTGGAAGCGAGGCGGAGGAGCATCACCCAGCTGCTGGGCATCATACACCTCAGTGGCGTAATCATACCTCAGCTTATAGACCTCAAAGTCTATTTCTGGGTAGAGGAGGCCCCAGGTGATCTTCAGCCGGGCCAAGTTGTCCCGTTCATTCTCCTCAATCAGCCGGGTCTGCTCCCGAACCAGCTCATCCGACTGCTTGTTGCGCAGGGTCATGAGCTCAAGCTTTAGGCGGTCATTGTCAATCCGGAGTTGGGCATTCTCCTTGTCAGCATCTTCTAATGCCTTGAGATCACACTTGGCATCTTTCAGCTGCTTATCAAGGTCATCAGCCCAACTATTAGCTTCATCGTTTGCAGCCGTCAAACTCCGGATCAGCTCCTCCTGTTTCAACTCTACTGCTTTAATCTTTAAATTACACATATAATCAGAATGTTCAGCAAAGTTGAGGTTTTCTAGGGCCCTCCGTTTGGCGTCATTTACCTCTTCTTGCTTCCGCTTGAAGGGACCCCGGAGATTGTCCACTCTCACCATAGCCTGAATCAATAACAGCCGGTTTATGAGTTATTTAGTCAGAATAAAGATTAAAGACATCAAGATACAAGAATCATGTACCTTAGCCAGAGAGCCCATTATCCGGTCAAAGTCCACGACCTGCAGATCAGGTATGGAGGCCTTCTCAGACCGGGTGAGGGTCCTCACCATCCGCTTCGCGAAGCCGGCGAGATCCGGCGGGTTAGGAAGCAGATCTGCATCAAAAGTAGTTCTTTGTGAGATAGAAGCAGCGTAGCTGGCATTCATCCGTTGCCGGCTGCTGGCTGACCCTTTTGAAGAATCAACCTTAGTCTTAATTCTCATAAAATTAAGTGGCCAAGGTATTTCAGTTCGTTCCTTACCGTGAACTTCCAGATGGGTCTCCGGCTTGTTCTCCTCCCCAGTGGTTGCCGCACCGCCTGCAACCTTAGGTGGCTCGCCACCCTTCGAAGCCGTAGAGGCTTCCGACGCTTTCTGCTGTTCTGAGCTTTCACTCAGTTTCTTCAGAACAGCAGGAGATTTGCCCCCAGTCGTTGGACGACCGGATTGGGCAGAACTTTGCTTCTGGGGGGGATCCTTCCTTGCGGCTTTGGCAGCCGGAGCCTTCTCCAGATCATCTCCCTGCCTTTTGAGAAGCTTGGAGAATGATCGAGGGATTCTCTTGGCGGACTCCTAAGAAAGAAGCAAAATATAAGTATACCCAACCGGTATATAAAAAAAATGCAAACATAAAGTCAGGCGGTCTCACCCCGCCTTTCTTCGCATCTTTAGCCTCGACGGCTGCCTTTTTGACAAGGGCCGCCTCCTTGCGCAGTTGCGCCGCAGATTTAGCAGGAGTCTTGTCCTGGTCAACCATCCTCAGGGCTTCTTCTGCAAAAACAAGAATTTCAAGTTAGAAAAAATTAAGGCAATTTGTAATGAAAATGAAACAACAATTATTCCGGATGAGAAGTATTCTACCCCTGGGAAACATTGTGCTCAGCCCGCAGGCGGACAAGAAGCACTCGTCTTTGAAGAAGTCCGGATGGGGGATCCAGTTCTTGGGAACAATAATGTGAGTCCCATCCCCCATGGGCTCAGTTGTGGTTTCAAAAAATCCCGGCTCCATAATTTGCTCCCGGGCTTTAGTAGATAGTGTCGGGAGAGGGAATTTACGTCCAAGAAGAGCCGGTTTAGTGTTATACCGTCGCAGTGTCCGGTTGTGTCTCAAAGTGGGGGAAGAAATCAAGTAAAATTTGTCCTTCCACCCGGACCACTTGGACACTTTGTCCAAAGTCATTAGATACTGGGGCAGGGTAGTCAGCGTATACCATGCCCCATGGCCGTCTGGAGCCTTGCTCAAGTAGTGCATGTGAGCGAAGGCAGAGAAGCTGGGGTTCAAGTTTTGGAACTCGCAGGCGGCGATGTAACTTAATATGTTCACCCACGAGTTAGGGGTGAGCTGCCAAACCCCCAGATCATACCCCTTAAGGATTTTCCTAATCCCGGGGTGGAGGGGGAACCGGAGGCCGGCTTCTATTACCGCCTCATAGCAGATGAAGTAGTCATCTGCATGGTCAATGTCATCCCCCCAGGCCATCACAGCATCAGCCGGAGGGACAATAACTTCCCAACCCCTTCCAAAGGGGTGTTTCTCTTTAAAGGCCCTGAACCCGCTGTTAAGAAGGGCGATGTTACTCGGCAGCATCCGGGTCCTTTTGGGGTTGGGATTGTCAGCTACCTTGGGCGGCTGCTGATAGTCAGCCGCAAAATCTTCCTGGTCAGAGCCGGAGGATTCCGCTCTTGATCCCTGGCCGGATTCAGCGTCGCCGGCTTCATTGGAGGAGGCGGCTCCCTCGCCGTCTACCTCTCTCACTCCAGAGCTCCCGGAGGTAGAGGGAGCCTCTTCGTCAGATCCGCTCTCCTCCAAATTCCTCGGATCCCCTTCCGGGAAAACCTCATCGGCTGGCACTCTCATGGTGCGCCGGCTTTTAGTCCGCCTGGCCGTTTGTTTCGTTCTGGCCATTGTGTCCTGCACAGACACAGAGAGGGAGGAATTCGAAGATGAGCATATTGGTTCCGACAGTCCAGAAGAGGCACCCCCTGTTCTAGACTCAGCCGTTCCGGGGGATCGGCTGAGTGTCCTAGGCAGTGCCGAGTGGGTGGATTGGGAACTCATTTATATTTTCTATTTTCTAAAGAAAGCCGGGCATACAGGCGGAAAAAATGGTATGTAAATTGAAGGGGAGAAAAGCTAAAATGGTACAGGCGGTTACCTTGCTTTGACTCTGGAAAATCTGAAAACCGCTACAGCCGGTGAACCGGGTGATGTACTGCTAGCACTCGGAAGCTTGAAACTCGCTGATTATACAGGCGGGAGCAGAGAAAACTCTCTCTAGAATCTCTCTTTTTCTCTCTCTAAAAAGTCAATATGAATGTAAAGTGTGAAAAGGAGGGGGGGTAACTTTCTATTTATAGAAAGTAAAATGGGGGGAAAATTTTGATTTGAAATTCAAAATTTTACCCGTTATTGTTCACCTACGAAAGGTGGACACGTGTCACAGGCCCCACGTGACATGCACGTGCGACCTGTGAGGGGCAAATGTTTAGGGTATTTTTACCCTAGACACGTGGACCAATGAGAGGTCGCCACGTGTCGAGCTCAGGATGGCCCATGTGGCTCAACGTCCTCTTGACGCTTGGCGCCCTCAGATATGTTTCTTAAATGGCGGCTTTCAAAGGCCCAAACTCCTAGGAGCGCCGTAAAACGGCGCAGCCCACTAAAATCTAGGTCAAGTGACCTAGGTAGGGGCACTTTTCCCAACGACCCTATAAATAGGGAGATATTTCCCCATTTTGGGGACACATTGAATCATTTATTACACCCTTATTCTCTCACATCAGAGAAAGACCTGAGCTTGGAATCCGAGCAGATCCCCACTTAAATTTCCGTTCTCTTTATTCCTTTTCAAGTTACTGACTTGATCGTCGGAGACGGAGCTCCAACCACCCGGAGTCTCCATTGTTTTGCAGGTACAGCTCAGCCGGATCAGACTTCGTGACGTAACTCTCCCAAGGGACAAAAACCCCCAAAACAGGTACAACATAAATTAGTCATCATAAGACATAAAAATCTAAGCGCTACATAAGCTAATGTCATGAATTATAGATAAAAGTCAATGAAATTATTTTTAGAATAGAATAGTCTCAAGTAATAAATCTGAATTTTGCATTTAGGCAAAAGCTTATTTGCATCGTCAATTAAAGCAACATTTGTCTTAATGTTGTCGTCACTAACTGATGATACTAGGTTGTTGACGACGTTATTGACTAGTGTCGTTGAAACTGATTGATGTTGTCGTCGACACTAGTCGTCGTCGTCGGAACTAACTGTCGTCGTCGGAACTGGCTTTCGTCGTCGGAACTGACTGATGTCGTCGTCGACACTGGCTGTCGTCGGAACTGTTTGTCGTCGTTAAAATTGACTTTCGTCGAAACTTTAATACTGTTTTATTTAGCGACAACATAGCCTAAAACTAATGTTAGTTAAACAAAAAATAATATCGTGAATGACGACAAACCATGAATTTTTGTGGCATCATGAGACCCATGACTTAAAGCGGTGTTTTCCATGGCATCCTTCCCTTTAAGTGTGATGTTTACTTCGATGGTGATGATATAGTCTGTCCTAACGTAGCTTAAAGAATACACAAAAATAGTTAGTTAAATTAAACCACAAGAAGGAACATTACCAAAACTCTTAAGGCTGTCAATGATAATCGCCCTTGTTGCAGCATATTGAGTTACGTTGGCGTCGATCACCACTTCTTATTGCCGGGACCACGAACAATAATTCTTATAAAGTCACTTTACGAGATTTGATATATCTTGATGATGGGAATGTGTTCGAATGTGTTTGGAGAGGAACTTTTATAGAATAAGATTTTAATCTAGCTGCATCCCCACAAACAGCGTCAAATTGTTAATGCTAAATTTCTTCAAGTAGGATTTGATGTGGGATATGGGCTACAGTCAACTAAATTAAAATAGGGAGTATGGAATGCGGAAAATAAATGACAGAAAAATAAAGGGAGAGGGAGGAGACATGATATGGTGACGCGGAAAACCCCAATGAAGGTGGGTAAAAACCGCGGGTGGCAATGAGTCCACCAATCCACTATAGTACGGGCATAAAACCAATAATTACAAGTACATTGTGTGTTTGATCCATATAAAATACAGCGTAGATAAATACAAAGTAAATGGAGTGTATCAATCTCGTAATATGGCTAGGAGGTATGTGACACATTTGTGGGTAAAAAGACGTTTGTATGGAGGTTCTGGAGGGTATAAAATATAGTAGATGGTGAGTGGATTATACAAGTGGTTTAGGAAATAATAAGAATACTTACGAGGGCATACGGGAAATGAGGCTGCAAATTATACTGAGGTAACGTGGGTTTTTAGTGGAATTCATATGTGGACTAAGCTCATGTATGGATATACTCGCAGGAGCAGTATGTAGGTAGTGGGGAGAACGTAGGCTTAAAAATAGATAGTATTTAGTTGCATGGGAGGCTAGTATCCGTAGGTTGTGACTTGATTTCATGGGAGGAAGACTCTTCTATTTATAGAACTTCCAAGAGTAGGTTGGAGAGATATTTTGGGTGGCTGTTGCATAGTGGTTCCTTGATTTTTTCACCCGCTTTATTAAGTGGTGGAGTAGTGATTGATTCCTTTACTTGGTCTTCTAATGAACTTGGATTTGTTCTAGGGTGTAGATATGTTATAACAACCTTGAACACTTATTCTTGTTGACTTATTATTTATCCTTGATTTTGGGGACCTTTGGTAACTGTCTTGACATAGTCTTGTACATCTTAGTCTTGACTGTAACCGTCGGTCAATAGTCAAACAAAATGACCCATAACACCATGTATAAGTCTTGACCTATGTTACTCGGACTCTTCATTTCACCTCACATACCGGTGTCGGACCCTCGACACTTGGACATGAGTATGGCACCCGGACACTTCACTTTTAGTTCAAAATCATGTAAATTTTTCATAAAATAGCTGAGTCGGACGCTTGGACACGTACCCATGTTGGACAAGGGTACCTGAGTTCAAGTAACATAGGTCTTGACCATGATATGGAGAGACGATAGGCATCTAATCCGAACATCTTCCTAAACAAACAACAATACAACATACATAAAAAGCCATCTATCAGCTCTAAAACTTATTATCTCATTCCGAAGAATATCAGGTTAAGATGTAAAAAGGGTCTAATTGCATTACTACATTACCTTAATTATGGTATTCATCGGCAGCTATGTCTCCATTTGCATCCTCAAATCGGCCGGATTTGTATTCAGTAGGACCAAATACAAAATTTAATATCTACTATATTGCTCTTGGATATCTTGAATTAGTCTTACATGTTATTTCTATATACTATTAAATCCAATTGAAGGGTAGATTTATCATATATGTTCCTACTCTAAAACAATGTCATTAACACTTAAGTTGCTTGCACAATCACATTTTTAAGGGCTTGTTCTGATTTATTGAATTGAACTGAACTGAATAAGACTAAACTAAATTGAAATGAATTTTTTATGAGAGAAGGAAGTTAGGAACTGAACTGAACTAACTGAACTGAAATTAAGTTGAACTAAAAAGGCCTTGTTGTCGCTCTTATTAATTAGTGCTTTCCCAATTTCAACTAAAAAATATTATTATAAAAGAGAGCAAGAATAATTTAATTCATAGTTGAGTATAATTGAGGCAGAAAAAGCAGTGAACCTGATAAGACGAAGTTCCAGGCCTTCCAGCACCCAAGATGAAATCAGGCGGGAAATCATAACGGTTATACAATTTGGCGCCAACATCAACTGTTTCATCCACCAACGTTATCTAAACGGTGATGAAGAAAGAGATAAGGAAGCGAATACGCTGCATTTTTCCCCACTTTATTTTTCTTTTCTTTCTCTCGTGTTTTTCCCAAATTTGGTTTTTTCAGTTTATTATAACTTATACTAGATGTTTGTCTAAATATTTTAAAATAATTTTTTTATACATATAATATTTTATATTTAATTAATTTAGTGTCATTTAAATTATTTCTTCCCTCCGTCTCCGAAAGAACGACTCATTTGACCTAATTTTAGTCCCAAAAAGAATGACCCATTGGCATTAAAATACCCACCAATTTGCAACTATATTTGTGCAAAATTAGCCTTCCCATATAAAATTAATTTTTCAACGTACTTTTATTACTATCTTTTTCTACTTTTTTATAAACCCCATGTAAATTTATCTTTCCAATATAATTTTTACTTCTTTTTATTTAACTTTATTAATACCCACGAAATCAACCCAAAAGGGTCATTCTTTCGGGGACGGAGGGGGTAATTCTAAAAGAAATTAATAATCTCGTATTTAATTGTCTACCACTAAAATTTATTATTTTAATTTACATGGCGCACTGAAAAATTAAATCCTACATGCCTCTTTAAAAACTCGAGGAAAACTCCCTTTATATATATATGCCCAAATTATATCCTCTCAAAAAAAAAAAAAAAAAAAAAAAAACCAAAATTATATGTTAGGTCACTTCTCCCCATCTTATATTCAATTCAGTTTAGTTCACCTTCAAAATTTCAATTCATTAGTTGTACTAATTTCATTTTTACACTATATTTTAATTCAAATATTCAATTAAGATGTTTTATGCCGAGTAAGAGTGGTGGATACTAGGGGTGCTAATCGGGCGAGCCGAGCCCGAACTATGGTCAACTCGGCTCGTGATCGTTTAAATTTGTTCGAACTCGAATCGAATTCGAACCTTTATGAGTCGAGCTTCGACCGAGCCGAGCTTGGACTAAACGTTGACCGAGCCGAACTCGAACTGTTCACGAACAACCTTGATTTATTCTTAGCCCTAATTTACTTGTCTTCTTTATTGTTCATTATTAAATTTTTTACTTTATAACGAATTTATTGTTTTAATAATGAAAATACTAACTTATTGTTGTGTAATATCTATTGATAAAAAAATTTATATTTATATACATGATTTTTTTATATGGAAAAAAATAAACGAGCTTGTTCACGAACTTTTCGAGCCGAGCTTGGCATAACTCAGCTTGGCTTGTTAAGGTCTCGAGCCGAACTCAAACCCGAGTCGAGCCACCACGAATCGATCTTTGACCGATCTTTGACTGAATCGAGCTTGAATAGTTCAAGAATAGCTCAGTCTCATTATCACCCCTAGTGGATACAGCGTGAGGTTTAGAATCACAATTTTAAAAAATCATTTTGTTATTATTGTAAAATTATTGTTGTTTATAATTCACAGTTTAGAATTTAAGGTTGGTATTTCATAAACCTTATTGACACCTTAATGCGCTTTAGAGTATTCACTATTCACCATATGAAATTTCTAAACGGCACAAAAGGGGTGTACGATAGTAACATGAGTACATGACCATAAACCATACTAATAAGAGGAAAGAGTGAGAGGCTAATGATATAGAGAGACATGTTCAACTTATTGATAATACAGCTCAATTTTAATTTTGAGAATGTGCAACATTGTGCTTAAAATGTTGAATATTAATGTACTAAAAGTGTAAACTTATGTCCCAATATTCGTACTAGTATATCAAGCTATTTATTTATATGACATAGAGCTCAAATTTAGTGAAATATTTGCTTATATTTGCTAAAAAAATTTGTAAGTATATTTAAATTGAATATAATCTCAAGTAGTATAGTAAGTATATAATTCCAATTGAATATTGGTTTAATTTGAGTGAAATTTTAGTGTTTATTATTTGAACATTTGCATTAATATATCTAAAGATCCCCTATCTCCTTTTACAACTTTTCTTTTTTTTTTTTTTTTTTTTTTTTTTTGGCCTAAGGTATTTAAGTAGATGCTGAAACACTCACGATTATCCTGACTTTGAAAGCCGTCCCAAATATCCAAGAACTCAAGATTACACACCGTTATGTTTGCTGATGACTTGCTAATACAGGTAGATGCTAGAGTAGAGAGTGATGCGATTTCACTTTAAACACTTGAAAATTATCCAAACCAGTCCTAGCAGTATAGCACCAAAATCAGTCTTGGCACCAAAACCAGTCTTAGCACCAAAATTATTTCAATAAGGTTTTATTGATAAGGAACATGGAAGCTTGGGTGTAAGTTAAGCACACCAGCGAATCCTATTAGTTACCTTTATCAAAATTTAGGTGAGTTATTGCTTAGATAACATGAAACTTGGAAAACCAGCCCGCCAAAAATGATACTTCGTACAACCAATCATAATAATAATAATAATAATAATAATAATAATAATAATAATAATAATAATAATAATAATAATAATAATAATAATAATAATAATAAATTATGCATCACTCAAGGTCGATATAAGTAGGATGTCTTATACGTCTTAGCGACAAACCACTCACAATTTCATATACAGAACTATCAGACTTACCTGATAAACGAAACAAACAGCGCCTACAAAACCTAAATTGCTGAGAATGAGAAAAGTATCCTTGATATAAGTTTTTCCTATAGCACTGATGAAATCGACTTCAGACTTCAGTGGGAAGGTAATAAAACTCCCCGTCATTGAAATTGTCAATTATATGTAATATCAATGAATTGCAGGTAATACTTACTCTGGGCCTTGCATAGGAACCATTAGATGCTGGGCCTGCAACCACAAACAATTTCTTAACCTTATCAATCAGAGCAAATCTTACCTATTATGAAGTTGAAATGCAGATCAGCAGATAAAACTAGTTACACATACTTTCAGAAAGATTAAATTATCTTGACCTACAGATGTACATACCCAAAATAAAAACTCAAGACATATTAAAGCTTAAGAGTAGGCTATGGTAATCTCTCCCATCAAAATAACTCACCATTATGCTAATTTATAAGCAAACAGAACAAGCCTCAAAATCTATTATAGCTTATTTTAAAACCAAACCATGATAGTTACACCACTTACTGTAGTGTCAGAACCTTTTCGCGAAAATTTAGAAACACCATAAGAAGCAACTACCAATTGTTAAATTATTTAAATGTTGCACAAAGGGGTTGACAGTCCTCTCAAAACACATTGATGGCAAGAAGATCGAGGAAAAAAGATCATGACAACGACCAGAAGCAAGAGACCACAAAGATGAAAGAAAAATCACCTTATTCCAAACATTATTCAAACGGACAATACATTTAGAAAACTGCAAGGCATAATTCTCCAACGAAATCACCCAATAAATGACATGATACCATGTCCCCAATGACAATCTTACAATATAACCCATAATTGAATTTATGCAAATTACAGTTGCATAGCAGAAACCAATCCAAGATTTAGCATCATATTAATGGTAATGTCTCCTAGATAATTCAAGTTAGGTGCACACATTATTAGAAGCCCAGGTTTCACAATCAGTCAGTCCTCGTTTCATCACGCATCAAGAGCAACTATTCTTAGACAAAAGAAGCATTTGACATGAGATCCTGTCTAAGAGCAACCAAGTTAAAAGTTTCTAATGAGCAATTTTCAACATTGCAATGATTGAAACCAAATTGTTCACTATACTTTCTAAAAATTATTTTGTTTAAAGTATTTGACCAGTCAGTTGCTTTCTAAAAAAGATGTGATTGAAAGTCTAATTTAGACTCATGGCTAACAGTCTCTTAATGATTGTACAGCAGCATTAAGACCCACATCTCTTAATGATTGCACAGCAACTATTCTTAGCCAAAAGAGGCATTTGACATGAGATCCTGTTTATGAACAACAACAAAGTTGAAAGTCTCAACTGAGCAATTTTCAAAATTGCAATGATCGAAAACAAACTGTTCACTATAGGTTTCAAATAATATTTTGTATGAAGTAGTTGACCAGTCAGTTGCTTTCTAATAAGTAATAAGGGCCTGATAGCCCTGAATGAAAGCCCAATTGCAATTTATGATGATTTTACAGCAGTAATAAGGGTGGCCTGACATTCTCTTATGATTGTACAGCAGTAAGAAGACCCTCATCTCACACTCCCCCTCCCCCCGGAGTCTATTTTTTTATCCCTATCAAGAAAAGCCTACTTAGAGATTACTTGGACGATATTCTATGTACAGAGTGCACTCAGTAATGTTTGTGATCATCAGTGGCCATTGTGGCCCACGCCAACTACACCTATTATCATTAGGGCCAATGTGCCAATTAAAAATATTAACATTCAAGGAAAACTTTAAAAGTCCAATATTTAATGGTAAAATTCAGTTAATTAAAAAGCAAAATTTTGGATAACTCTCCCTCACCTACCCTCCCCTTTCTCAAAACACACATGAACCAATCCGCCGCAACCGCATCTAGTGAAAAATAAATAGATACAAATTAAACAAGTCTGATTACTTTATCTTTTGGGCTTTCACAAAAATAAAATAAGATAAAAACCTCTATAGGGGTCTGGTTTGGCCAGTATTTTTGGACCTAGTCTACTCGATGATATAGAAAAGAGGTAGTTTAACTCTGGGCCCTTTCTTTTAAGTTTTTAGTTTGGTCAAGGAGGTCTAAACAAGAGTAAGTAAACATAAATGAGATGAAGAGAACATAGCCAAAGACAAATCATTTCAACCAGAAAAAAAATTAAGTAAATCTCATACCTAAAAGATGATTACACATAACCACTCCATAGGAACATCTTTCAACATGACTGTCAAAATAATGGTATGAAAAATAAAACAAAGGTGTGAATAGATTCACTAATTTTACAGAATGGTTATAATGTTCCAATCTTGCTTGATTTACTCAACTTTTCACAAAGTATGATGTAAGAGAAAAATTTTGCAAACCCCAATTCATTATGATAATCTCACTTACACCCAAAGACAAATGCTTAAATGGAACTTTCACTATACTTTAGTTTAAACTTTCCAACACTACAAAGAGATGAAAAATCATCCTAACCTTTGACATTACCCCATTGGTTATTCAAGAATAATGCAAAGACAAAAGCCTAAACTAAACTTTCACTACACTGCATTTTAAAATCTCTGACACACAAAGGAAGAGACAAAGAAACATATGCAAATTTGACTTCTAGAATGAATAATTTCCAGCTATGACTATTCTTTCCCATATCTGTGCGAAGCTTCCAACCATGATGTATTAAGTATAATTCCAACTATGGGAGGTTCCTCCCAAAATAAAGCAATTACGTACATCAACCGATCTCGCAGATCAATTGACAACGTAATATTATGTAATTCTCATCTATAAATAAATAAATTAAGCAAACAAACCAACCAAAACAAAACAAAGATCAGCCCCTAACTCATCTCTTCCCATTGGACTCCATCCCCAACATACACCAAAAACTCCTCCCACCAAAGCTCCACCACCACCCACCTGGGAGCTTACTTTTCTCCCTCTGCTGCCGTCTGATATTAAAAAGTCCCTTCCACCTCTGTTAAAAACTCTAGCCAACGATTTCCCCTTTTTTTCATCCTCTATTCCTCCATTGAACTTGTAATTTTCTTCATACATCTCATCCCTCAAACTCCTACATTTTTATTGCTATGATGTACTCACCTTCTCTTGCTCTTATTGTCACTCTTAGTTG
Organism: Chenopodium album; assembly: GCF_948465745.1. Taxonomy (NCBI): domain Eukaryota; kingdom Viridiplantae; phylum Streptophyta; class Magnoliopsida; order Caryophyllales; family Amaranthaceae; genus Chenopodium; species Chenopodium album. Next base: position 35,484,090 of record NC_137836.1, read on the forward strand.
AATTAACATTCATTATAATGATTTTGGATTTTGAAGGTTTTGGTTGGTGGTAAGAGTGTCAGATACTTTGGTTATTAATCTTACGGGTCCCACTTGTTTTGCATAGATATACAATTATCACCGATTAGGCAGCATGGGAGACTACACTAGAGTACCTAGAACAATGGATTCTATAATTTTTTCTATTAAAATAATAGAATGGTAGTTTGAGTAAGGAATAATAAAACAACCATACACCATTACTCCAATTCAATTTTGCAATTTTTTATATTGAGAAAGAAGTCATTAGGAGGCTAACTGTAAATGGGATCTCAAATCTTAAAATGGGTTTGCTACCTTCACCAAACCGTAAGTGTATCAAGAAAATAGATATCAGCAAATTATGGAATAAAAAATATAGTTCTGCACCTCCAATTTAGGTATCCCATTCACTTAGTGCCGCCTCAACACTCAGTGCACTTTTTTTTTTTTACAAAAAAAAATAAATAAATAAATTGATTTAGTAAGGAGAGGAAGTAGTTATTGGCTTGGGTTGAACAAGAGAGGGAATGATTGTTACCTGAGAAGGGGTGGGAGTTACGAAAGAGTTTGGCAAGAGATTGCATCAATCAATTAAGGATGGGAAAGAAGGGGGATCAAAGGACAGGGAAAGAAGAAAACTAACAAAGATAAACTAACTAGTTTAACAGGTTCCCTGCGACAAAGGTGCATCTTGGGAAGATACCCTCTAGTTTTGTTTAGTCCTGATAGTTGAGATTATTGTTGTGAAAGTTTTCAAATAAAATATACATTCAAAACACAGAAGATGAGCATGACCACATCCTACAGCGCCTATATATGAAAATGCAAATTACCTGCGAGTTTCCATAGTTCATGGCTTGATTAAAAGAACCCTGATGAGCAAGCTGCCAAATTTCAAAACAGAAATCACAGCAGCAAACCTGTTAGCTCACGAGATATCAAACTATACCAAATGATTACATAATAGAACTTGAGTAAACTCTACCTGAGGTTGTTGATTTCCCACTGCATCCCTTTTGCCCGAGGCTTCGCCACCCTTAGCAGACCCCTTTGTATCGCCCTATCAAAATTCACAACCACCAAACTCAAAGTAAGCAAAATTAATTACCATATCACAAACCCGCCAATTTTAAACAAAATTAGCACAGAGATACGCACCTCCATCTGCAATAGATAGCAATAATCCAAAGACGAAGCAACCACGAAACACAAACAACACTTAGTTAACCATCATCCAAAATTGTAAATTTCATATAAAAGCCACCTCTTCCAATGAATAATTACAACAGTTATACCTCTCGGTAACGAGTCAAGTAGACCTTAAGTGGATCAATATATTCTTCAAACCCTAGAGTTGCCATAGCCCAAAGCAAATCATCCCCATTAATGGTCTTTCTCTTTTCCCTTTGACACTTATCACTAGCCCTAAACAATCGATCACAAAAATATAAAATTACACCAACAAGTCAAACAACACAAACCCAATAATCTCGAAACGAAATCTAAACACAAAATCAAAATTGACAAACATACTCGCTAGTAATGAAGCTGATGAACTCAGAAACACATTCCTGAACAGTCTCTTTAGCATCTTTAGCAATTTTACCATTAGCTGGCAAAGCCCTCTTCATAATCCGACTTATATTAGCAATAGGAAGATACCTGTCCTGCTCACGAACATTGGAACGTGGGCTTTGGTCACCGCTTTCATGGCTTCCACCGCCTGGACTTGTCGGTGCATCCGCCATATAAATTTGAAATATTAAACCCTAAAAATCCAAACGTCAATCTAAAATCGAAATTGAAATAGACCGCCATGAATAGAAGCGCGAAAGAGAGATGATGATGATGACAGAGAAAGAGGAGAGAGAAAGAGTGAGGGAAAAGAATTAAAGAAGAAGAATAAGAGATAAGAATAAAAAGGGAGGAAGGAAGGAAGGAACTTACCGATGAATTGGAGAAGTGGCGTAAATAAAGGAGAAGCGTAAGATGGATCGGCGTTGAAGGCGATGAAGAGAGAGAGTAGTTGAAAGAGAAGATCGGACGCTGGAGAAATTAGGATGTAGGAGACGACTCAGATGCTCCCCTTTTGCTCCAGATATGCCTTATCAACACCGTCCGTCGTTTTTCACTTTTTTTTTTTTCATCTCCAATATTACTACAATACTAAAGTAAATAATGTACTTGCATGCCGAATTATTTATGGTCAAAATGAATTAGCAAGCAAGGTTGAACCGACTCAAGTAGCACACCTGACTTATGATGGGTGAGTCTCCCAATAATAGTTTCTTCATACGGTAAGGTTCGAATCCAAGACCTCTCTGAAGCGACATCAAATTGCTTACCACTTGAGCCAGCTCTCGTTGGTTTATTTTTATGTATTTCATTCCACTTGAGCCAACTCTTGTTGGTTTATTTTTATGTACTTTATTTGCGTTTTAAAAAGAGAAAGCTACATTTTAAAACGAAGTATTACATCTTTCTCCTTGTATGGTTTTCACCCAAACTTACAATTATTTTTTTTTTTTTTGGTAAAAGCTAATGTACGCCCTAGGGCATTGAAAAGATAGCTAAAACTAGAAAAATTAGATTAAAATGAACATTAATTATATCGATCGACGCGTGGTTTTAACATGCATTCCCAAATTAATACCACTTCTACGAAATATTTTCAATGCTTATCTAACGCCCCGGGAACGTTTATTAGCAAGTTTTTTTTTAATTATTTCTTTTCTTTCACATTCATTACTTTTTAGTAAATTATTAACTCCACTATACTTCTTTATCAATTTTTAATACTCCAACTAACACACGTACCTTTCATTTTATTTAAATCAATAAAATTGCCTACAAATTTATGCTGGTCAAATTGTAACTCTTATTAAAACACGGAGGGAGTATTATTATTTCGTAGAGAGTACTTGTTAACTTGTAAAAATAATTTATTATACCCATATGCGATGTACATTCAAGGTATTTTCTGCCTACTTAACATTTTTACTGATTTCAAAATTATAAAATAAAAAATTAAAAAAAAAAAAAATTGATATTTTAATTTTACGACGGTTTTTTTAATTTTTTAATTTTACGACGGTTTTTGTACATTGCAAAACTGTCGTAATTTTTTAATTTTACGACGGTTTTTGTTTTTGTCGCAATATTACGACAGTTTTCTAGTCTGTCGCTGATTTACGACGGTTTTTGGCCAATAAATTGTCGTAATAGACATTAAAAATAATTGTAAATTTTTTTAATATTTGCAAAACCGTGGTAATCTGCGTCAGTTTAAAGCTGTCACAGAGTTGTTTTTTTCAAAAAAAAAACATACGGTATATAAATACCCCACAATCCCACACCAAACCCTAATAATGTATTGTCCGCCGATTCGTTACTCCTCTCCCTATCAGTTTCTCTCTCCTCTTTCATTTCTTTTCTCTTCTCACTTTCTCATATCATCTCCCCTCTCCTCCTCTTCTCTTTCCTCTCTTTTTCTTCCTCCTCTTTTTTTCCTCTCTTTTCCTTTCTCTTCTCTATTTCTCATCCTCCATTCTTTTCTTTCTCGTACTCCTCCTTCTTTCTACTTAATGTTGAGGGGTTTTTTTTAGTCAAATTCATATTTTTAAAGTTCAATATCGTGATGGTGAGATTTTTTTAGCCAAATTGGACCATAAAAATTCCAGATCTGGAGTTTTTATGGTCGAATTTGACCCTTAAAACCCAAAGAAGAGGAAAGTTTCGAAGGTATGTTAATTATTTTCGTTCATCTTCATTTGATTTTTATTTAATTTGTTAGATCTTGTTATTTTGTCATTTATTTTCGTTTGATTTTTTGTGGTATTTTTGTTTGAATTTTGTACCGTTTTTGATAACTTCTGTTATTTCATTAACTTGTTTGTTTTATTATTCTTGGTTTTTTTTATTATTTGATGTATATTTGTATTTCTTGTTTGATGTTTGTTATTTTTATGTATTTGTTTTATATTTTCATTTATCTTTGGTTATTATGTTGGGTTTTTTCTTTGATTTTTTGTTTGTTGGGGTTTAAATTTTAGATCTTAATGTTTATTTTTTTTGGGTGCAAGGTTAGGGAGTTGTCGGTGGTTAGTGTAAGGGGGAATTGTTGGATTTTAGATTTTTTTTGGTTTAATTTCAGATCTAGGGTTGTTCGTGGGTTTATGAGTTTTCTGGGCTTAATTTGGTGGTTTTGGGTGGCGGTGAAAAGTGTGTGGTGGCGCTAGGTGGTTTGTGGTGGAGGTTGGTCGTGGTTACGGGTTATGCGGCTGGGCTATTGTGGGTGAGGGTTAAAGGAGGGATGTGGCTGGGTTGAGGGGTTACGTTTTTTTTTTATTTTTTTTATTTTTTGCGACGGCTTTTAGCTGTCGCTAAAATTGGTGTTTGCGACAGTTTTCATGGCTGTCGTAGTTTGCGACGGTTTTTAGCTGTCGAAGATTAATTATTACGACAAAAAATAAAACTGTCACTGAAATTAGTAAAACCGTCGTAAAAAAGGTTTACGACAGTCAAACTGTCGCTAAAATAAAATTTTGCGACAACTGTGATTGCGACAAACGGTTTATGACAGTTGACTGTCGCAACTATTTTTTGTGACGATTTTTACTATTTTTGCGACAAATTTTGGCTGTCGCAAAATAGCTTATTTCTTGTAGTGATGCCTTTCTCTCATGTGGAGTTTATGGGATAATTATCACGAATCGTAAGTTTACCCATGCCTAAATTGGTCTACATAAACCAAAATGAGTTCAGGAGTGAGGGAACTAAAATAGCGTTCCCTTTAGGGGGGAATCGCTATCCTAGCCCTAGTACGACCTCTACTAGCTCTTCCTTTTTCACAATTTCATCACCAAACAATATATGCAATGCGATACCTAGTTGATTTTATTTACACGCATTAATCATGTAGGAATTACATTGCAAAAGTCGTTATTCTTATTTAATCACTATTCGTGAAAGAACAATAAATAAACAATATTCGCCTTGTCTTAAGTGATAAAACAACAATTAATTATTCAAATTCTAGTCTTGATTAACGAAAGAGTACTATGTGAATTAATTAATTAGAAGTTTGTTTAAAGTGACCAAAAAACACTAATTAATCAATTAAAGTTATTTAAACAATAAAGGAAAAGTGAGTTATATAAGTGCTTAGGAAACTAACCGTTCTTCTTTTATGTTAAATCTCTGTTTAATGTGTTTATGGACTTTCTTGCTTCTTCGTACCTTCAAGAGCTTCAATGGATGGATTAGGGTTGAAGAGTAGTTGGGAAGAAAGAGGGAAAAGTAGTATGATAGTAAGAAGGTTTGAGAGAGATTAGGGTTTTCAAAATTTAGGGTTTAGTATTATGATTTTTCTGTCCTCGTAATGCTGAACCTAGACCCCTATTTATAGGCGTAGGAATCTAGGCTAAGGGTTTTAGAGCCACGCCGTCAGGTGGCACGCGCGCGCTAGGTGCCACGCGAATCTCAATGAGTCGAGCGCGCCAGGCGCGCGCAACTAATTGAGTTACGCTGGTTTGCGGTTCGCCTTATACAAAAACGCGTTTTTAAAACTTCCATAACTTTTGATTGCGGAGTTGGATTAAGGCGTGTGAGATATCATTGGAAATATCCAAATGTCTACTTTCCAATGCTTTAGAATTAGGTTAAAATATGTTATGGATCAAAAGTTATGGCCGTTAGAGTGCAAGGGTGTCGGTTTTAAGGCCCGGTTTAGTGTTTTGATATAACTTCTTCGTTGTTGCTCAGAATTGGGCTTATAATATACCGTTGGAAAGCTCTTTGAAAGGGCTATCCATCTGTATAGGCCTTGCACGAGATTTTGATGTTTGGTTCATCTGTTTGGATCGGTTTTTCAACAATGTAGGTTCTATTGGATCCAATCATTGCATTTAACGCATTTTGGTCCGTTTTTAATCAAGTTTAAACATGTATGAACATGGTTTAGACCTAATTAGTAATCGGACAATGCTATAAGATAAATTGGTCTCAAATATGGGTTTTAACTTACTTTATAATTCTTTTCATAGTCCATAAACACTTCAACTTTGATCTAGCATGAATAACGGATTTTTATAACATCATCGCACTTTCTTTCGGGACAAGAGGCCAAAATTAGGTGTCTGCAAGGGTATATATATATATACAACACAAGTAGGGTTTGCTTGGATAAGAATATAAACCCTATATCTATATAGAATATTCTAGAATGATACAAAGAGTATAATGGACATCCACGCTATATTTCATAACACTCCTCCTTGGATGTCCATTATCGAAGATTGTGCCTCATTAAAAACCTTACTACGAAAAATCCTGTGGTATAAAAACATAGTGAAGGAGAAAGAGTACATCATCCTTCGTAATACGCTTGCAATGCTGCCTCATGAAAAACCTTACCAAGAAAACCCAATATGGGACAAAACCTTGGTCAAGGGAAAAAGAGTGCAACATGTATTTTCTCCCCCTGATGAATTTATAGCTTGAGATCTTCAAATGAAATGAATCCAATATAGTTGAGTATCTTCTCACATGACGCAAAATAGTATAATTCTTTGATCTTTGATCCTCTTAACTCTTCAAGTCTTCACGTGAACAAGTGAGTCGTCATATCACCATACCTATGATAATAATACATGTGTTCGTCCACACTTTATTCGAAATCTATGTTTAAAGTTGTCTTAACCATTATACTTATGCCTTCTTCTAGAGACTGCAAATAATAGAAATTGATGATCATTATTTAATCAAGCACTTCTTAATTATATGGCAACACATGATATTGTTAATGTTGTTTTTCAATCTCATATGAAATATGATATAACATATGTAATTATATACATTGATCATGGTTTTTCTAGACCATAAGAAAACAACCTCACGCATAAGTATATATCATGTTTCTTTAGAAGTTTGGTAATTAACTACACGATAATTTTTCTGCGAATGCAAATAGTAAATCTCACTAACTCTTATATACTCAAACTTCAGGTTGAGATGTCAATGATGTAGTCACATAAAATTTTCAAGAGTTTGATAATAATTGCAATATTCAAAAATTTGTAGGGCTTGGTATTTAAATACGTTGTACATAAGTTTTTCAGGAACTCTTCTTACATGATTCATAACATGCTATTAAATTGATGTTTTCAATCATTTCATCACAACTATAAGCCCATTGAAATATAAATATTTCTTTGTAATTTTCCTTCAAAGTTACAAATACGCCATACTATATTTTGAACAAACATTCACATATACCACAATTATTGTATAGAACTGATGCAGCAATATGAGATATAGAAACCAAAATATATAATGAGTAATGCATCTAACAACTTTCAAAGTATGCAATGAATAATACATAAACCTAGACTCACACATGCATATGAACATACATAGGATTCAAAATAACACAAAACACTATATAATGTGGATTTAAAAATCCATATATCATTGGACTTCTGGTCCTTGATAAACTTATGATGATGATCATTATATCGACATCAAAATGGACATATATTTCAGGTCCCTTATTCACTAGTCCATTATATCATGCATATGCATTATTTATCGGTTCCATCATATACCGGTATCATCATATAATTCCTCAAGGTACAATTTTAATTTGCATGCTATTTTGACAATGATATCTGAATACATTTTTCATTGGTACCATCATAATTTTTCTTACATCATAGGCCATCTTTTGTAATAATTCAGATATCTACACAAGTTCAAGGGTATTTCATACAACTGGTATTAATATACTATTACATTATTAAAAGTGTCAACTGCACTATCTTGCCATATATCACATCTTTATTTTGGAACCAATTATAAAATCTATACTTCAGGTGTAGTGATTCAAGTATATATAATTGGCAAGCTTTATCTCAATGTATACGCATGCATGATATGACCATAATTTATCTCTGTAAGATTCTAGAAGGGTTATAACGGTATACAAATCAAATCATATATGTGCAACATATCTTGATAACATATGGATGAAAGTTGGCTAGAAAACATTTCAAATTTCCATTATATATAGGGATCATCAGTTTAATTAATTTTTTCCAACTTACTCCAATTCTTCCCCTAAGTTGGTAAAATATCTCATATATAGGGGCATCATATTTTTACAGCAACTTAGTATACAAATTTGCAATAAAATTCATTTCATGGGAGGATCATAATCAACAAAATTTATCTCTCAGAAGAATTATATTAAACAAGCGTTTTGATGAGTGTCATTTATGGCACTCATTTGATTCTCTTTAGGGTGAAATTCATGCCATTTCATAGCTCTTTTCTTTAGTTTTTCCTTAATTTTACTCTTTATTTCTTTAGTTTGCATTTTCCTAGTTGAATTTCTATTTTTATGCATTTATTAGTTTATTTTGTTATTTTCTCTTTTATTTGCTTGTTTTCGTTCATTTATCAGGTTATGATCGTAATCCGAAGATTCTCGAGTCTTCTTCCCAAGTTTTACATCGTTTGAGATGCCTCTTGCCTACCACTTGAAGTTCAAGTTTGAATGATTGTATAGGCTAAGTCTTCTAGCTCGTGCATGCAAGCGGTGGGTACACAATCTTGGTGTTGAACCCATTATGGGGGCTATTTCGAGACTGCCTCCTTCCGTTTTCATCAACATCATCAAGTGGAGCGCACGAGGAAGAGCAAGTTGAAGGTGAAGAAAGCTGCCCTGCTCCCAAGAGTGGGCGCGCGCGACCATGGCGCGGCCGCGCCTCCTTCGGGCACGGGCGCGCCTATCTGGGTCTCTGTACCATACCTAGTTTTGCACGGCTGCGCTCCCCCTTGTAGTTGGCCGCACCTGTACGGGTCTATTTTGGACGATCTAACTAATTTCTCTTTGTTAGTTTTACTATATATAGACTTTCCTTCTATTTTTAGAGAGGAGAGTTCGTTTAGAATTAGAATAGAAATTTTAGATCATTTTGTAGAGAGAGAAACACTAGGCTGTAGAGAGAGAAATTCTAGATTGATGATTGAAGATTGATGATTCTAAGCATTTTCTCTACTGATTTAAAGCAAGTTTGTAAGGATTTCTTTCACTTTAATGCAATCTTTAGCTTTTGATTTCAATTGTTTTGTTGATTGTTCAAGTTTGATTGAATTTGTGATTGAATTTGTTTGATTAATATGATGATGATGAATTTGTTGTTTAGCTTAGTTTTGATCTTGATTTCCATGGATTGTGGGTAGTTTTCTTGCTAGGGGAATGGTGAAGCATATATGAGTAATGGATTGATGCTAATTGGGGGGAAATTGATGGAATAAATGTAGTGATTAAATTGGTTGATTGATTAAGTGCATGTGTGTGATTAATTGAAGAGTAGCTAACTTTGATTGTTGCACTAGATTGCATTGTAAGTTCACATTGATACGGACAATTGATTTGTGGCTTGCATTTGTCGATTGAGTTGGTTTGCGAAGTTCCTAGCTAGAGTCACTTGTAGTTGGCGCTGGTTTGACCTCTAGGAGATTAGCCTACCATACTCTTTTGATTGCTTAATTGATTTTCCCTCGCAACACTCGACTTAGTCAATTCCAATCCCAATTATTTGTATCCATTGCATGTATATGTGGATCCTAAACCCTAGTGTTTGATATGTTTGATTTCATCTTGATTGTTTGATTGTCTTAGAATATACACACCTTACTTCATTACTTTGAGATAGCTTAGCTTTAGCCTTAGCATTCACCTCCCATTCCTAGTGGTTCAACCCTCAACTTACTCCTATGCTAGTTATAAGGGTGTGTTGAGTGATTACAAATTTTATTTGGCCTAGGGAAGATTAGTCCAACGACCTAGTCTCAACCCTTGTTCAAAATGGCGCCATTGCCGGGGAATGCCGTAGTTGTTTGCTATTGTTGTTGAGTCTATTTCACCTAATTTCAAAAATACAAAAAGATTTTTCTCTTTAGGCTACAATTGTAGTCGTGCTATTGATATTTTCTTTGAGTTTTTGTATGCGTAGGATAAGAGGAAGGACTCTAGTGCCATTTGCTAATCGTTCTTCAAGTCGAAGCTCTCCAAGAGAGGAAAATCATCAAGAAAGAGAAAGGTGGATCGAGGAAGCATGGGAGCTAATCCAAGAGCTGCTTTGAAGGAGTTGGGAACTCTCGGTGCTTATAGATTTGAGAGTGGTATAGCTCCACCAACAACTCCATCCAATGACTTTGAGATAAGGCCGGCAATGATAACTATGATTGAACGAAGGCAATTTAGTGGTGCCAAGCATGAAAGCCCACTAAACCATCTCAAAGAGTTCGAGAAGTATTGTAATATCATCAAGGTCAGTGGGGTTTCTCAAGAATTCATAAGGCTCAAGCTACTTCTGTTTTCCCTAATTGGAAGGGCTTTGGAATGGTTAGACAAGGAAATGAAACCTAATTCCTTGAGAACTTGGGATGAGGTTACCAAGGAGTTTCTTTCCCGTTTCTATCCTCAAAAGAAGACCGCCGAGGCAAGAACTCTAATCCAAAGTTTCAAGCAAAATCCTAGTGAGAGTTTGTAAGAGGCTTGGGAAAGATACAAGGAGTATCAACGAGAATGTCCTCATCATGGAATTCCGACTTACCAAATCATACAAATTTTCTATGGAGGATTGAGCCCCCAAAGGAAGTCGTGTCTTGATGCCGGAGCCGGAGGCCCAATTATGAACAAGACCGGAGAAGAGGTTGTAGACATAATTGAGGATGTAGTTCGTCACTACATGGATTGGCAAGAGGAAGAGAGAGAGTCCATAATCAAGAGTGGCTCAACGGTTTATTCGGTTGATCATCTCAATGCAATAAATAACTTGTCTTCCCAAATCTCAAACTTGGGAAAGGAGATGACATTGATCAAAGCCAAGCTAGAGAGTGCCTCTTTGATTGCACCAAGTCTTCCCTCCCACATAAAAGGGAGAGGTACACCTTCTAACTCTACTCCTCCTTCTACCTCAAGTAATATGCCAAGTGGTTGTGTCTTTTATGATGTTTGTGGGTCTTATGACCATGACTCTTCTAATTGTCCAAATGCTTTTGAAAATTGTGATGATGTTGAAAAAAATGATTGTGAGCAAGTGAATTTTGTTTCCAATAATAACAATGGACAAGGATTTGATGGTCCAAGGAATTTTGGGAATAGGATTACTCACCAACAAGGTAGTTTTGATAACTACAACAATGGTGGTTATAAGAACCAAGGAAATCAAGGGTTCTGAGGTAACTATAACAATCAAGGTTATAGTAATCAAAACCAAAGCCAAGGGTATGGAAATCAAGGCCAATCTCATGGTTTTGGTGGCCAACACCAAAATTTTGGCAACAATCAAGGCTAAGGTAATTTGAACAATCAAAATAGGGGAAATTTTCAAAACAACAACCAAAGGGGACCCCCACCCGGATTTGCTCCAAGACCTCAAGGAAATGGTGATAATTCTTATGCTCAACCCCCATCTTCCAAGATTACCTTACAGGAGATCATTGAGAACCAAACCAAGATTTTGAACACTTACATGTCGGTGAGTGATAAGAATTTTAATGAGATGATGACACACAAAAAGATGCTTGAAACCCAAATCATTGAACTAGCCAACACTTTGAAAGATTGTGCTAGCCCTTCTTTATTACCTTCTCAAGGAGTTGATCCTAAGAAACCCATTTATTCTATCACCACAAGGAGTGGAAAAGTGCTTGAAGAGGGAGTTTCTAGGAATAGTGAGACGGATGAGAAGAAGAGTGTGTTGGGGTTTGGTAAGTCCAACTTACCGTGGAAACGACCCCGGCCCAAAGAACCACTCGCAATTAATAAAACCATAAAGCATAACAAATAAAAGGATAAAATTGGAAATTACCTTTGACGCGTGCTTCGCCCGACCTAATGGGCTCTTACTTGAAAGCTTTAGCTCCGAAAATACCGAGCCTCCAACGGTATCCACCCACAAAGGACGAACACCGACTTTTTAGGTCCGCTACCTTGGAGTTAGCAAGGTCCGACCAAAACCCGAGTGATTAAATGAGTTCAAAGGTTTTCACAATGGTGATGCCTTTTTCAACTCTCACTCAAGTGATTTTCCCAATACCCCAATTTGGGTATTTATAGGGAAAACAAGAGAGTGAAAAAGCTCTCCCATCAATGTGGGAGAATTTTATTTTTTCCATTTTATTTTAAAGCTAAAATAAAATAAATAATCAAACTGGTAATAAACTAACAAGTGGCAAGCTCATGAGAAAGGTTAGGTGAGGACCATTTGGAGGAGGGGGGACCAAACTTGCTCCCCACTCCCTCTCCAAAAACCGGCCAACTCATTCCTCAAGCCTCCTCTTACGATAAGCCACATGGCACCACACTTGGGCACCAAGGCACCCGAGGTGGGCTGCCATGTGCGACTGCCAGTAGGCCCAACACAAGCGTGCGGGCTGCTAGGCGCTGCTGGCCAGCAAGCCCAGCACGGCTTGTGCGGGCTGCTCGTGCACTCGGCCAGCAAGCCGCGCATCAAGGATGCGGGCTGCTGCTAAGTGCCGATGCTCCTTGCGCGCGTTGGCCAGCGCTGCTAGCATGTGCTGCTAGCATTGATGCGCTAGCATGCTCCAGCCAGCCTAGGCTTGGCTTGGTGCGCATGCTAGCCACCATGCTATACCAAATGCCCCTAGCACTCGGTTTGCTTGGGGCATTCCGATGCTAGGGGTATTTTGGTCTTGTTGATTTATTATTTTCGTGTCTCGTCTTTTATTATTTTGACTCGACTTCCGACGTTCGGTTTCGACGCTCTAAGCTCGAATTTCCGACGTCTAAATATTTAATACTCGGGCGACGAATTAATTTCTTCCGAATTAATTCGCCGAGTCGGTTCGTATATTTGCTAGGGTGTGACCCGAAGGGTTCAGTCAAGATTAAGCTGTAATATTAGTTATACATTAATATTACTGATCGGAAGTGGCCTCCACCCAGGCATTCCGATCACTTGACCTTGCTGAATATATTAGCTTTCTAATAATTCTGAACCCGCTATCAGAATAATACACTTGTTCGAAGGACACCATTCCTTTCAATCTCCCACTTGTCCTTCCGGACAAGTGAGAATTCAGTGTATCGCCTTTTTCCTATGTCTCTTCATGTCTTCTTCATGAACTATAAGGTAAGATTATTTCGTCATCCTTATTGCGTCCAGAAGTGTTTCTCGATTCCAAGTCCGACTGTCAATAAACATATGATTTCTAAAATCCATCCGAGCATGACCATGCATTTTTACAGTCTCGCTCTACGAGAGGCCTTGTATACAACAAAGACATCTTCCCTATTTTAGTAGGGGGACATTCCCAGTCTTGTAATGTAGTTCCTCTTACTGAGAGGACTTAACCGCCCGAGTGTTGCCGTTTGTAGACACCCATTTGTGTCTCCCCAAAACCAAACCCGGTGATGAGTACCTTTCACGTCGAATCATAATCGAATGAAGTGAAAGTGTGGAAAGTTTTAGTGTTGCGGATAGTTTTAATTTCTTTTCTTTTCTCTCTGTTTTTGAAAACCTATTTACAGAAAACAGCCAATCCAGTTTGGTTGGTCCATGTCAAGGGTCCAACAATGGTGTAGTTGGATGGGGTTTGAAAAGAGCTTTCCAACGATATATTATAAGCCCAATTCCGATGAATAATGAGGAAGTTATGGCCAAATTACTAAATTGGGCCCAGTTTGAGCCTTATATGCGGCCCAATGATCTAGAGGAGGGCCTAATATGGATTTATCATTCCTAATGCAATTAGGAATGGTTTTAGTCTTCTAGATTCTTCTAGAAGGTTCTTTTCATTCCTAGTTCAATTAGCATTGATAAATTGATTTTTGTTGACTTTTTGGAGTTTTAATCAGAATAAAAGAGTGTTTTTTTTTTTTTTTTTTTTTTAAAGAAAATACGATTTTATCCTCATGTACGGTCAAATTTTATCTGAATTTAGAAAACGCGTACAAAATTTGATTAGTGCCTGGCGCTAAGCCTGCGTTAGCGCCTAGCGCTAATGGTTAGCGTCTGGCGCAAACTTTGTTTTTTCACGTCGAAACTCTGATATGTTTTTTTTTTTTTTTTTTTTTTTTTTTTATCTTTTTGGCTGATTTTCTCTATAAATAGCCTCCTAAAACTCCGTTTTTAATCATCTACAATCACCAATTCTCTAATTCTCTTCTCTTTCGAAGCTAAAGCTCTCTTTCTCTCTTTTCTAAACCAACCTTTATACAAAATTCCGCATTAACAAGACCAAGAAACACCTAGCATTGTTCGAAGTTACCTTCGCCCAAGACGTGAAAGGTTTTAATTTCCGAGGGTTTGGTCCCAAATCTCTATTTCAATTATTTAATTGTTTATTATTTTCCTTGAAGTTACTAACGCGTGTATTTTGTTATTAGAAAGAGGTACGAGGCATCCAAGTAAGTGCTTTAATGGTTTTTATTGATATTATGATGTAGAAATCATGCTTAGGTTGTTATTATGATTCCTAGCGTCATGTTAGGGTGTTTTGATCTTCCTAGTATCATGTTTAGGGTAACAACTAAAAAATGCTAATATCAAGTATGATTAAAAGTATGATGCCTTTTATATTCTTTCTAATATTTATGATTGTTAGTATCATGTTAGGGTCATATATTTGATCTTTATTGTTTAGTGACATGCTAGGGTTTGTTATTAATCTTGTTAGTATCATGCCTAGGATCTTGCTATTATTATGCTTTAACATTATTATTTTAATTATTATGATTATTATTATTATGATTTATGTTGCTTGATTATATTTATATTGTTATTGCTTGATCACACTTTTTATGCATGTTTAAAGGGAATTTGTACTTGTAATTACTCTTAATAAGATAATTAATAATCTTGTTTAGGGTTAATTATGATTATAATTCTAGTGATCGCCAATAATAGTTTAATTTGTGCATTAATATTCAACCAACATAGATTAAACAGGTTTAGGGTTAATCCTATTGATGCATGATGAGTGACATTTATGTCACTCTTAGGGAGTAGTTTTAGAGTCATTTTCGTGTTTATTTTATCTTATTTTCCCCTTTCTTTCTCTTGTTTTCTCTTTAATAAAGTTTCTTGTTTATTTGGTAATTTTGGAGCGTTTTAGTTTATTTTCTTTATTTTATTAGCTTTAGTTTATTTTCGTATTTTATTTTACTTTATTTGCTTGTATAGTTTTTGTCTTTATTAGTTTTAGTTTTATTTCTCTTATTTCTATTTTACTTTTATTTATTTTAATTAGTTTGGAGTGTTTTTCACATTTTATTTGTTTGTGTTTTATTTAATTTTGTTAGTTTTAGTTTTAATTCTCTCATTTCCTATTTTAGTTTATTTAGTTTTATTTTATTTATTTCATTCCTTTTTGTCTTGATTTCTCCTCGGTTTTGTGTGTAGGGGTTCGGGTTTTATGTCAAATGAGTTCGGGTTCCAAGTTGAGTCAAACACAAACCGCAACCTGCTCCCCCTTATTCATCACCGCACCCTTCATTATCCTACACCACACCATCAGCAACAACAACAATTCCCCTGCTCCTCTTTCCCATCCAATCAGCCAACAACAATTACCACCAGCCCATTTACCATCACCAACAGCCACCACGTACTTTACCCCGCAGCACCAGCCACCATCAAACCACCTGACCACACCACAACAAACACACACAAGCCGTAGCAGCACCAACACAAACAAACCGCAACCCAGCCTGCAACAACCAGAACCACCTGACCACCAATGACATCCCCTGCTCCCCCAACACACAAAAGTAGCCTCACACGACCACAACCAAACACCACGTGCAACCCCTGCTCACCCTCACCTTCAGCCACCAATTAACTCCACCTCACCACCGTTCCCAACCTCCAACCAATTATCACCCCACATCACCAATTCGCACAGCAACACAATCACCCCGCATCACCAATTCGCACAGCAACAGCCCCAAATCAGAGCAAATTCGAATTCAATCGGGTTCGGGCAAACCGTTGGTGGTTCGGTCGAAGTTCGAGACAAAGACTTTGTGGGTTTCGTTAATCGAGGAGGAGTGGTCGAACATACCCATGGTTCGACCGAACCAACCCCGTAGTTCGGCCGCACCAACCCACGGTTCGATCGAACCATTTCACGAGCTATACACGTGGTTATTAATGAAGATCAATCGGTCTAAAAACGATGATTATGATGCGATTGGGGATGATAGCCATTGATTTAGAGCATTGATTATGATCGATGGTGGTGATTCGATGATGATTATTGATGAACGGTGGTGATGGTGAAGGCTCTTCAATGGTGTTCAAAGCAACTAATTCAAAGAAGGAAATCGTGGGTCTGATTTGTTTTGGGTGGAATTGTATTTGTTTTTTTTTATTTTTCTTTTCTTTTTATTTTTATTTCTTTCTTTTCTTTTAACTTTTTCTTATTTTCTTTCCTTTATTTTTATTTTAGTTTTCTTATTTTATTTTCCTTTTTATTTTTATTTTCTTTTCCTAGTTTTATTAGCTTAGTATAAATACCCAATTTTGGGGTAATTAAAAAAAAATTGAATAACTATCTATTCCTCTCTCTAATTAGTTTTAGGTTAGGTTAGGATTAGTCTTCTTTGGTAGAGAGAGAAAGTGAGGTTTTCTTCATTAATGAACTTGGATTTTGAAGAAGGAGCTTGTTCAATCCTTTGTAGACCTTCATCTTCAATTAATGAGCAATTTCTTACTCTCTCTCCTCTATTTTTATTTGTTTATTTTGATTATTATTTTAGTTGTTGGTATTTCTTGTTGATCATGTTGATTCTTGATTATTTGTTGATTAATCTTGTTATTATCATGATTAGTGAGTAATTTCCCCATTAAGGGGATGGTTGTGGTGTAGTTGGACCTTGAGCATGTTCTAGGGTTTAGAATTGATTTATTTGTGATTAAAGTCTTTATATGCTTGATATTCTTTAATCTTCTTGCAAGTGCACATTGTTGGTTGATTAAAGGTGAATCTTTGCTAACAAGAAACGGAAGTTGACTTAGTTAAGGTTCATTACTATCGATAGTTCAATGATTGCACCTTCTAATATATGGTTCTAGTGTGGAAACATAGAGGCTATGTTAGGAGAAGCCAATTCACCCCGGAAGGCGGCTAGATTGGATCCTTTATTTCGATATTCGAGCATGTTTAGTTCATAATTAATTCAATTTCTATGCCTTTGTTTATGTTCAAGTGAATGCTATACCTAAACTATTTCCCTTAATGTTTTATTTCTTGTTTTAGCATTTTTAGACTTTAGTTTATTTATCCCCTATTCCGGACTAGCTTAATTGTCGATAACATTTGGTGGTGTTTACCGTTCTCTGTGGTTCGACCCCTATGCTTGCCTTATACTCGTATTAGGTTTGTTTAGGTTGTATAAATTGTATTTGATCTAGGGATAGACAATTGACGACGCGTTTATTCCCCTGTCAATGCAGTTAGTCAGAAAGCGCACATGAATACGATCAGAATAAAGTAGAGGCCTATTATTAGGGTAGGTTCAATCTCTTTTAGGTTGGATTTGTATCTTCATCCCCGAACTACCAGTCATGGTTCAAGACCTATTGGAGTTGACGATCTCCTGGATCGTTAAGGGGTGTAACCTTCACCTCGTGAACGGTTTACAAGTTCCAAAAACTTGTTGGCGACTCTTTTGCTCTATCTTCTTTCCCTTTGGACGCCATCGTACTTTAGTGTATGATCACAGTGGGGTTCAAGCTAGGGGTAATGCTTGAAATATTCCCTACAGTTTTTGGCGACTCCACTGGGGAGGATTTCTATTTTAATTCCTGAAATTTATTTCGGCAATGATTTAGAATGAGTGGATGAGACTCGAAAAGTTCTAAGTATTTCATGTGCGTAATTTTGATTAACATTATTGTTATATGCATAAAAAAGATCTCATTGGAAAGACCATCCGTAATGAGTTAAAAACATAGGATTTTTACACGTAGGAAATTTGAGGAATATCTTTCACAACTAGGATCGAAATAATGCTGCGCGAAACTGGAAAATTTTATCGAGCACAGAAAGCTGCTGAGGCATGTAGGAACTAGCGTCAGCGAACAAAGACTAGCGCCAACATTTTGACGTTAGCGTCAAGCGACAGCTTCTGTCGCCAGGCGCTAAAGCCAAAAGGTGGCGCTGGACTCTATTTGCTGGCGCCAAGTTCTTCCAATACTGAGCCAGAAATATGCGTTCTAATTTTGACCAGTTTATAGCACTGTTTGCTCGATCCTACTTCCTGATTGAGTTTTTCTCACTTTTCTGAAACCCATATGTGTTCTACATATGGACATAACCCCCTGGGAATTCATTCTCCATCTACCTAATTGAACGCTCTGAGCAACAAAGGGTACATCCGAGAATGTTGAATTTACCAAACCATGGAAGCGAGTTTTTCTAAATTCGCGGTGTCCCATCCACTCGTGCCAACCCTTCACGGTGCATCCGGACAATTAACCATGGACCCTCTATTGACTAACCCATATCCCGAACTTTAGAAAACTAGAGCCATGGTTAGGTTGCAAACTCATTGCATCATGTTGTCCCTACTTGACTAATTGTGCATTATTGGTTGTGCATACTCTATGTGATTTTTCCTAACCGTTTGTTTGACTTGTGCTAAGATTAAATAAATTGATTTATGACTAAAAGAACTTTGCCTAATTAATTAATTAATTAATTATTTTGAGTAAACACAGTTTAATAATTTAATCAGATTTGACTTAGTACGACTTTAGGCATACCATGTAGAGTAATAATACCGAAAGCAGTTTCAGATCGACGTTCCAGCAATGGCGCCAAGATTTGAACTACAGCGCCACTCTGTGGAGTGTAGCACCTGACAATAGTCCTGTCGTCTAGCGCTACACTACAAAGAGAGGCGCCAGTCCTGTCGTTTTGGCGACAGTTCGGTTTATTGCACGAGTCATCACCTTTATGTCTAATTGAGCAGTTTTCTAGTCGATTCAGTTAATTTTTACTGGTAATTATAACTTGTTAAGTCATTAATTGAGTCTAAGCACTAAGTCCCATGGTCTTAAACAAGAGTCAAAGCATGTCACTTACACTCACCATATAAAGCACACACTAATGTACACTTTGACCATGTCTAAGGGAGTCTTGTATCCGCGTATTTTCCGTCATTTTTTTTGGGGGGTAAGTCGGATATTAATCCTCCAAATAAATTAACTTGTTTGAACCCTATACTTAACTCCCAAAAATATATACCTTATTTTTGCCAAAAATATGCACCTATTTTTTCTTTTTCTCTTTCAAACCGTAAAGTCAAGGTCAATTTGAGTCAAGTAATTAAAACAAAAATGGTTTAATTTACAGCGCGTGGTCAAGAAAGGAAGGGCGTTTGATCAAAGCAATTGACAACCCATACTTTCATTTAAGAGCCTTCGAAACAATAATGAGTATTAAGGGTATTGACAAAAAAGTGTTTCCCTCCTTGTTTTCACTATCTCTCGAAACCGTTTGCCAACAATGGTTCTTTTCTCTTGAGAAAGAAAGAACCTCTACTTGGGAGTCCATAGTAAACGCTTTCATTGATAGATACAAGTGCAATATTCAAGTTGAGACTGACTATAGGGAACTTGAAATCCTCAAGTAGAAAGAGAATGAAGGTTTCACCTCTTTCTTCAACAAATGGAGAGAAACCTCAGCTAAGATGATCGAGGTGCCAAGTGAAAAAGAGTCCGTAAGGTTATTCATCAAAAACCTTCAAGAAAAGTACTCCAAGCATCTCAAATACCAGAATAATCTCCATACCTTCAAGGCCGTCTACGACATTGGAATCAATATTGAAGACGACCTGGCTAAGCTGAAAGATGCTAACAATTACTCCAACAGTGGCTGGAAAGGCAAGAAGAACGACAATCCTTCTTCTTCCAAAACCACCCACTCGAACAATGTTGGCACATTTAACTTAAGTGAAGTCCTTGCTATGAATAATCAAGGACAAAAGAAACCATTTAGGAGGAACTTTACTCCTATCGGTATGAGTTATGACACCGCATTTGACCGATTAAATGCAAAAGGTCTTATAACTCCTATTTTACCATTTGGGGACCCACCAGTCGAGAAGAGGACGACTAATTGGAACCCCAATGCACATTGCAAGTATCACCAAGTTAGGGGCCATCTTACCGATAATTGTTGGAAGCTTAAGGAAACTATCCAAGACTTAATCGACAATAACAAGTTACCATTGCCTCCTGCCAGTAACAAGACACGTATTGATAATGCTCCTCTCGCTCACTCCTTGGCCATCTCTGATGAGGAAAACGAGGTTGATCCCTCATCTCTCATCAAACCTGTCGAAAAAATCCATGCTATCGAAGAAGAGGAGGAGATCTTTTTCGATGCCATGGATAACCTTCCAGAATTAGCAAGTAAAGAGGATGTACGGTTGCTTACATTATCCATGGTAGAGGGATCAAACTTGCTATGTGAAGTTTCAAAGTTACGAAGAAACTTCAGAAAAAGTGTGACGAGGTTCCATCCAAGCAAAATAAACCCAGGAGAGAGTTCACACTGTAGACACCCATTTGTGTCTCCCCAAAACCAAACCCAGTTATGAGTACCTTTCACGTCGAATCATAATCGAATGAAGTGAAAGTGTGGAAAGTTTAGTGTTGCGGAAAGTTTTAATTTCTTTTCTCCTCTCTCTGTTTTTGAAAACATATTTTAAGAAAACAGCCAATCCAGTTTGGTTGGTACATGATATGGGTCCAATAATAGTGTAGTTGGATAGGGCTTGAAAAGACCTTTCCAACGATATATTATAAGCCCAATTCCGATGAATATTGAGGAAATTATGGCCAAATTACTGAATTGGGCCCGGTTTGAGCCTTATATGCGGCCTAATGATCTAGAGGAGGGCCTAATATAGATTTATCATTCCTAATGCAATTAGGAATGGTTTTAGTCTTCTAAATTATTCTAGAAGGTTCTTTTCATTCCTAATCTAATTAGCATTGATAAATTGACTTTTGTTGACTTTTAGAGTTTTAATCAGAATAAAAGAACATTTTTGAGGAAAATACGATTTTATCCTCCTGTACGGCAATTGTAGGGGTTTATAGGTACTAAGCAGCGGAAATAAACATGAATCATATTCATACAGTACCTAATCCTAAGATCTAATGCATAACACATAAAGAACATATAATCGTACCTTTGAAGCGTGATTCCACGTGCGATCGAGCAAGAACAATGGGAGATAAAGAACCTCAAGCTTGATTCCTTTACTTGGTCCACGGGCATAGATTAAGACCTCCACTAATGCTAGTTAGTTGCAATTGAACCCTTCAATTGACCTTCTATGGAGAAGTGCAAGCAACAAACCACCATGAATCACCACGAACCACCACACGCGCCACCAAGGTGGCCGGCCGTACGGACGAGGGGAGGAGAGAGAAAGCCGTGAGTTAGAGAGAGGAATTAGGGTCTTTGGGATTGGTTGCCTTAATGTCAAAATACACTGTGTGAATTATGACTACATGCTTGCAACCCTAGGCATAGATCTTATTTATAGATCTCATCTCTAAATAAGAGCCCATGTCAAAAGCCCAAAACCTAATTCTAATCTAACTATGCTAGCTCAATCCATTTCATGATCAGTTAATTGCTCATGAGGCCCATCAATGGGCCTCTAACTTGCTTAACCCAATACCCTTGTGTGTGACCTCATAGGATCCATTCTAGCGGGCTTTGGACTATTTGACTAGCCCAAAGATCATCTCTCATAGTCTAGCAACAGATGACGACGCCCCAAGAGAACGAACTTATTATCTCCATAATAGTGATCCTTGATATATCTAGTAATTGCACTTATCGAAGACACAACTCCTTCAATCTCCCACTTGTCTGAGACAAGTGCGCAATATTCAAATTCCTTAAGTCAATGTGTGTCGATTTGATAATATGATTGCATCTCATGTCGTGATCATATTAGTCTACAAATCTTTTCTTGAAAACTGAGTGAGATTCACAGAACAAATGATTACTATGTAATGCATTTGAGCACGACCATGCATTTTCTGAATTCTCCCTCTTCAAGGGGCCAAGACGCATTCCTAATTAATTATTTTATGTTATTTGTTAATTGAAGGATAAGTTATATATTTAATTTGATTATTTATTATGTTGCTTGATATTTATTATTATTGCTTGATCACACCTTTTTATTGCATGTTTAAAGGGAATTAGTACTTGTAATCACGCTTAATAAGATAGTTAATAATCTTGTTTAGGGTTAATATGATTATAATTCAAGTGATCGCCAATAATAGATTTATTTGTGCATTAATATTCAACCAACATAGATAAACAGGTTTAGGGTTAACCTATTGATTGCATGTTAGTCAGAAAGCGCACATGAATACGATCAGAATAAAGTAGAGGTCTATTATTAGGGCAGGTTCAATCTCTTTTAGGTTGGATTTGTACCTTCATCCCCAAACCCTATTTGGTTCAAGACCTTATGGAGTTGACGATCTCTTGGATCGTTAAGGGGTGTAACCTTCACCTTGTGAACGGTTCACAAGTTCCTAAAAAACTTGTTGGCGACTCTTTTGCTTTATCTTCTTTCCCTTTGGACGCCACCGTACTTTAGTGTATGATCACAATGAGTTTTTTGGCGACTCCACTGGGGAGGATTTCTATTTTAATTCCTGAAATTTATTTCGGCAATGATTTAGAATGAGTGGATGAGACTCGAAACGTTCTAAGTATTTCATGTGCGTAATTTTGATTAACATTATTGTCATATGCATAAAAAAGATCTCATTGGAAAGACCATCCGTAATGAGTTAAAACATAGGATTTTACACGTAGGAAATTTGAGGAATATCTTTCACAACTAGGACCGAAATAACACTGCGCGAAACTGGAAAATTTTATCGAGCACAGAAAGCTGCTGAGGCATGTAGGAATTAGCGTCAGCGAACAGAATATTAGCGCCAGAATTTTCACTGTAGCGCTAGACGACAGCTCTATCGCCAGGCGCTATAGCCAAAAATCGGCGCCAATCTTTGTTTGCTGGCGCCAAATTCTTCCAATACCGAGCCAGAAATATGCGTTCTAAATTCGACCAGTTTTTCGCATTGTTTGCTCGATCCTACTTCCTGATTGAGTTTTTCTCATTTTTCTGAAACCCATATGTGTTCTACATATGGACATAACCCCCTGGGAATTCATGCTCCATCTACCTGATTGAACGCTCTGAGCAACAAAGGGTACATCCGAGATTGTTGAATTCACCAAACCATGGAAGCGAGTTTTTTCTAAAATTCGCGGTGTCCCATCCACTTGCGCCAACCCTTCACGGTTAAGCTTCCGCGCGGTGCATCCGGACAATTAACCATGGACCCTCTATTGACTAACCCATATCCTGAACTTTAGAGAACTAGAGCCATGGTTTGGTTGCAAACTCATTGCATCATATCGTGCCTATTTGACTAATTGTGCATTATTTGTTGTGCATATGATATATGTTTTCTTAACCATTTGTTTGACTTGTGCTAAGATTAAATTTATTAATGACTAAAAGAACTTTGCCTAATTAATTAATTTGAGTAAATAAAGTCTATTATTTTAACCAGAATTGACCTAGTACGACTTTAGGCATACCCCTGTTGATTAATAACACCGAAAACAGTTTCAGATTGAAGCTTTAGTAATGGCGCCAAAGTCTGAACTGTAGCGCCACTCTGTGGAGTGTGGCGCCTGACGACATCAGTGTCGTCTGGCGCTACACTGCAAAGAGAGGCGCCAGTCCTGTCGTTTTGACGACAGTTCGGATTATTGATCGAGTCATCACCTTATGTCTAATTAACCAGTTTACTAATTAATTCGGTTAAAAATTACTGTCAATAATACTTTTTTAAGTCATTAATTGAGTCTAGTCACATAGTCTAGCCACATGGGCATGACACGAGTCTTAACATGTCACCTATACTCACTAGTTTAACACACACCTTGTACATGTCACCATGACCATGTCTTAGGTTCATGCATGAATCGGTTTTTTCCATCATTTAAGTTGGGGGTACATTCCATTCCTAATTCTTCATATCCCTCCATCTACATCATCTTTCTTCACTTCCTCCATCCATTGCATGTTGAATAGAGTTTGAGTCAAATAATTAACAATGAATATCCCTAAATTCCTTTTCCACAGTACTTGGTCGAGGAGAGAAGGGCGATTAATCAAGGATAACCTCTTTATTCAACTCTTACTTTTTGATAAACCGATTCGTCAAAAGAGGAAGGCTAAAAAGATAATGGCAACTCAAGAGGAAGTTAATGAACTTAGGAGTCAATTGACTGACGTGACTGAGGTGTTAAAGGCTTTAACCCTCAAAATTGATGACCCTGTGAAGCAACAACAAATGAAGCTCATGCAAGAAAGCTTGAGCAAGCTATCTAGTGACTATAAATTTCAGGGCATTAGTTCACAAGGGGTCTCGCTGGACAAGGAACTTCTTCCGCATAAGTTCAATGCCAACGACATCCCAAAATTCAAGGAAACAGATAACCCTTATCTTCACTTAAGAGCTTTTGAAACCATAATGAACATTAAGGGGATTGATAAGAAAGCCTTTCATTCTTTGTTTTCTTTATCTCTTGAGACCGTTTGTCAACAATGGCTCTTTTCCCTTGACAAAGAGAAAATCTCTTCTTGGGAGTTGATAACAAACTCTTTCATAGATAGATATAAGTGCAACATTCAAGACGAAACAGACCATAGACAACTTGAGATGTTAAAACAAAAAGAAAACGAAGGGTTCACTTCTTTCTTCAACAAATGGAGGGAAACTTCCGCTAATATGGTCAAGGCTCCTACCGAAAAAGAATCTGTGAGGATGTTTATCAAGAATCTCCAAGGGAAGTATTCAAGGCACTTTAAATACCAACACAACTTGAATACTTTCAAGGCTATGTATAATATAGGCATTGACATTGAAGATGACCTTCTGAAAGATAATAGTGCGAGAGGAAAGAAGAACGACCATCCTTCTTCTTCCTCTCCCATTAATGAGGTACATGCTAAGAACGCCTCTAAATTGCGAATCCAAAGGTCAAAAAGAGTGTTCACTCCACTTGGTATGAGTTATGAAACAACTTTCGAGAAGCTGCATCACAAAGGATTAGTCATGCCCATAGAGCCCATCAAAGATCCAGTTCCAGAAGCCAGGCCACCCAAGTGGGACCCTAATAAGCACTGCAAATATCACCAAGGAAAGGGTCACGACACTGAGGAGTGTTGGAAACTCAAAGAAGCTATTCAAGATCTGATCGATGACAATAAAACTTCCAAGGTTCTATCCATTGAAGAAGATCAAACATCCTTCGATCCATCACTTCTTATCACACCTGTAGGTGAGCCTATGATCGAGACAACTTATATAACCTCTCTCGATGAAGTGGCCATAATTGAGGAGGATGAAAGTCTTTTCTTAGATAATACCAGGGAAGACTCGTCAAGTCTAAAAGAGGATGTTCGAAAACTGCAAGATGTCGTTGCCATGCTCTTTAATGTGGTAGAAGGACTAGCAAATCGGGTGACGGTTATCGAATAAAATTCTCGCCAAGGATTTAATGAAGAACTCAATGCTCCTAAGCTACGGGCAAAACGGACCATTGAAGAATACACACCAATAGGAATGACTTACAATGAAGCTTTTGACTATCTTCACGATCAAGGTCTTATTCACCCCATTGGTCCCAGTCAAGACCCTCCGCTCGAAAAACGGTTTCCCAATTGGGATCCAAATTCTTACTGTCGATACCATAGACGTCGTGGTCACACCACCGAAGCATGTCTCGCCCTCAAAGATCATGTTCAAGATCTCATTGATTCAAATCTCTTTCATGTTCCCCCGCGCGACAAGAAGGCCAAGATTAGTAACAATAAAAACAGTGGCTGTAAAGGAAAGAAGAACGACTATACTTCTTCTTCCGAAAACACCTACTCTAGTAACAGTGTTGGTACTTTCGACCTTATTAAGATCTTAGCCATGGATAATCGAGGATTTAGAAAGCAACTGAGAAAGGATTTCACCCCTATTGGAATTAGCTACGATAATGCTTTCGATCGACTCCATGCCAAGGGACTCATTACTCCTATTGGACCTATTCAAGATCCCCCACTTTAGAAGAGATTGCCTAGTTGGAACCCAAATGTACGCTACAAGTACCATCAAGGTAGGGGTCATACTACTGAGAGCTCTTGGAAACTAAAGGAAGAAATCCAATATTTGATCGACAATAACGGGCTTCCAATACCTCCAGTCGGCAAGAACACCAAGTGATGATGAGCCAAGGGACAGGAAGAAAGCTTCAACGACAAGATTTCATGATCTTTTTTCTATTTTTTTATTCACCTTTTCCCCAATAAGTCTAGCATAGGCACCTTTCTATTCTCTTTAGATTTATTATGTAGGATCATTATTTCTTTTCCTTAAATAAAATGAGCATTTTATTCTCTTACATATGATCATCACATTGCATTGCATAAAAAAAAAAAAATCCATGTCAAACTAAGCACAAGGTATACCAATGATTTGAGGCACCCCTTGTAGCCACATCATATCACATTTCACCCTTCAAATATACAATCCTTTTTTTTATAAACCACTTTGAGCCTTGTCTAATGACAGACCTTTCATTTTTCAACTAATATCTACCTAATCTTTAGATGGGATAGTGTGCAACTTATGCAATTTTCAATATCATAAAAAGCTTGAGTGACTTCAAAAGATTAAAATAGCAAAAAAAATAAGCAAAAAAAAAAAATAATAATAAAAGTGTACAAAAGGGCAAGTGTTCCAATGTCTTTGACATGAACATGTCTTTAATATGAATACGTCTCAGATTGCGTCTCTTATCGAGTGCTCGGTACAGTGCCTGAGAAACATGAATGTCAAGTGAGTGATAGACCGTATGATCAGGATTGCCCACAGTTATAAAAATAAAATAAATGCTAAAGAAAAATAAAAAGCTAAAAAAGAGTTAAAAGCCTCAAGCATAAAAATATAAAGATTCAAAAGCAAGGTTGCACACCCTGGGGGCTTATCGAGGGTCTTGAGCCTTTATCCCCTTCTTCTATAACCTTTAGCCTAACCACATTACAACCCTTAAAAAGACCTTTTTGAGGTATACATACACTTGTGCGAGGTTCGGTTAGAGCTACGTTCGGCCCGATTCCTAACGGATACGTAGGCAACCTCACATCGAGGTGCGGCCGTAATAAAAATGCATTCATATTCACATTCACACACTCACACCATGATCATATCAAGGGATCCCCTGTGCTCATCCCTATTCATTTAGATCTAGACTTGGGGGCTTGATCCTTACATCATTAGCTTACCTAGCCTAAGAGTCACCATCATTCGACTCTTCTAAAAAATAATATCTTCCCACACACTTAGCCCTTGCGGCTTAACTTTAGTGTCACTATCACACACATCACAAATACATGACCAAACATACTTCCCTTAGGAACCCTTTGTCATGGAATCTTAACACAACGCTGAAGCATGCCTGGTCATATCAACATTACTCATTAATCATAATTGTCATTGCGTCACGAAGTATGAAGTGCTTAGCCTCCGTGCCTAAGTTACCCAAATGCTTTCATCATTGAGTCAACAATTAAGATAGCCTAGGATGGGTTAATCCTTGCACCTTGAGAGATAGTATCAAATGATATTTGACTAAGCTCATTCAACATGCACCTTCAAAAACTTCGCTTCTTTCTTTTTCGCGTCTTTCTTTTTTGGGAGAAAGTCGGTACCCTCCACAAAAATGAAGGAAAATTTTTGCTTTTTTGCATTTTCAAGTCGCACGATCACATTACAATGCACACACAAGTCATGTACACATTGAGTCATGTTGTGTCATATAACCTTTGAGTCTAACACATGTGTCAAACACTCTGAGTCGAGTCATCCTCGAGTCTATCACAGCGAGTCAAGTTTATACCTTGAGTCATGTCAAATCAATGAGTCAAGCGACATTAAACCTTAGGTCAACCCTAAAATAATTAAAGAGATTAGCAAAGTCCTATAGTCAAAGATAAATACAGGTGCATTCCAGCGGCAGCAAGAGCAGAATAGGGAAGACCCTACTCCAGCGCCAGACGAAAACATCTAGCGTCTGACAACAGATTTCAGCGCCTGGCGCTAGATCCCAGCGTCTGGCGACAGAGCCAAATTGCGGCGCCACATGCATTGCAACGACAACAGAGCTTAACCACTCAGAGCAGTGTATTTCATCTCTTTTAGCAATTTCGGGTTCCTTGGTACGCCAGTTAGCCCCTATAAGCAATTTGACATGATCAGGTAGTCAGCTTGATTACAATCGCAATAAGTGATCGACCTGACAAAAGATCGTCTCACTTAGCTTAAAGCGCTTAAAACATTGGCTCATCGCAAGACACCGATGTACTGGTTCATAAACAGCAGAGACACCGACATACTAGTTCATAAACAGCAGAGGCACCGACATAATGGTTCACAAGAATCAAAAGCGCCGACGTACTGGCATAGCGGAAGCAAAGTTCAAGCGATCTTTAAAGATCGACAAGCGTTGGTCTTCAGAAGTTTTCTTCAGAATATTATCGCAACAAACATTCAAGTATCGAAGCTCTTTTGTTCAGAGACGCGTGGACATTTCTTTCAAGCTCTTTTGTTCAGAGACGCGTGGACACTTCTTTCAAGCTCTTTTGTTCAGAGACGTGTGGACATTTCTTTCAAGCTATTTTGCTCAGAGACGCGTGGGCATCCTATTATCAAGCTCTTTTGCTCCAGAGACGCGTGGGAATATTATTCAAAAGCTCTATTGTTCAGAGATACGTGGACATATCATCAAAGCTCTTTGTTTAAAGACGTGTGGACATATCATTCAAAAGCTCTTTGTTCAGAGACGCGTGGACATATCATCAAGCTCTTTTGCTCCAGAGACACGTGGGCATATCATTCAAAAGCTCTTTGTTCAGAGACGCGTGGACATATCATCAAGCTCTTTTGTTCAGAGACGCGTGGACATATCATTCAGAAGCTCTTTGTTCAGAGACGCGTGGACATATCCACAAAAGCTCCAATGTTCAGAGACGAGTGAACATCAAAACAGCAAAATGGCGTTCCCTAGATTGTGGAAGGTTGTCACAAAGACAAAAGCAGCAACAATTCGGTTACTTTCAGAGACGTGTGCTCGACGGTGCAAGATACGCGTTTCTTAACTCTCTTATCTGTTTAACTAACGCTAGTTTGCAGGTATCGGCGTTACAAGAATGGTTTAGGATCGCAGAACGTTCTGAACCATTCTCCGTCCCTATCGATACTTTGACTTTTATTTTCGAAACTTGCGTTTCTCCAAACTCAGTTAAAGTGGGGGCTTTTGTAGACACCCATTTGTCTCTCCCCAAAACAAAACCCGGTGATGAGTACCTTTCACGTCGAATCATAATCGAATGAAGTGAAAGTATGGAAAGTTTTAGTGTTACGGATAGTTTTAATTTCTTTTCTTTTCTCTCTGTTTTTGAAAACCTATTTTAAGAAAACAGCCAATCCAGTTTGGTTGGTCCATGGAAAGGGTCCAATAATGGTGTAGTTGGATGGGGCTTGAAAAGAGCTTACCAACGATATATTATAAGCCCTATTCCGATGAATAATGAGGAAGTTATGGCTAAATTACTAAACTGAGCCCGATTTGAGCCTTATATGCAGCCCAATGATCTAGAAGAGGGCCTAATATGGATTTACTATTCCTAATGCACTAAGGAATGGTTTTAGTCTTCTAGATTCTTCTAGAAAGTTCTTTTCATTCCTAAATCAATTAGCATTGATAAATTGACTTTTGTTGACTTTTTAGAGTTTTAATCAGAATAAAAGAGTGTTTTTAAAGAAAATACAATTTTATCCTCCTGTACGGTCAAATTTTATCTGAATTTAGAAAACGCGTAAAAAATTTGATTAGCGCCTAACGTCAGTCATTAGCGCCTGGCGCTAATGGTTAGTGTTTGGCGCTAACTTCGTTTTTTAACGTCGAAACTCAAATCTGTTTTTTTTTTTTTTTTTTTTTTTTTTTTTTTTTTTTTATCTTTTTGGCTGATTTTCTCTATAAATAGCCTCCTAAAACTCCGTTTTCAATCATCTACAATCACCAATTCTCTAATTATCTTCTCTTTTGAAGCTAAAGCTCTCTTTCTCTCTTTTCTAAACCAACCTTTATACAAAATTCCGCATTCACATGTCCAAGAAACACCTAGCATTGTTCGAAGTTGCCTTCACCCTAGACGTGAAAGGTTTTAATTTATGAGGTTTTTGTCCCAAATCTCTAATTCAATTATTTAATTTAATTGTTGTTTATTATTTTCCTTGAAGTTACTAACGCGTGTATTTTGTTATTAGAAAGAGGTACGAGGCATCCAAGTAAGTGCTTTAATGGTTTTTATTGATATTATGATGTAGAAATCATGCTTAGGTTGTTATTATGATTCCTAGCGTCATGTGAGGGTGTTTTGATCATCCTAGTATCATGTTTAGGGTAACAACTAAAAAATGCTAATGTAAAGTATGATTAAAAGTATGACACCTTTTATATTCTTTCTAATATTTATGATTGTTAGTATCATGTTAGGGCCATATATTTGATCTTTATTGTTTAGTGACATGCTAGGGTTTGTTATTAATCTTGTTAGTATCATGTCTAGGATCTTGCTATTATTATGCTTTAACATGATTATTTTAATTATTATGATTATTATTATTATGATTTATGTTGCTTGATTATATTTATATTGTTATTGCTTGATCACACTTTTTATGCATGTTTAAAGGGAATTTGTACTTGTAATCACGCTTATTAAGATTATTAATAATCTTGTTTAGGGTTAATTATGATTATAATTCAAGTGATCGCCAATAATAGTTTTATTTGTGCATTAATATTCAACCAACATAGATTAAACAGGTTTAGGGTTAATCCTATTGATTGCATGTTAGTCAGAAAGCGCACATGAATACGATCAGAATAAAGTAGAGGCCTATTATTAGGGCAGGTTCAATCTCTTTTAGGTTGGATTTGTACCTTGATCCCCGAACTACCAGTGATGGTTCAAGACCTATTGGAGTTGACGATCTCCTGGATCGTTAAGGGGTGTAACCTTCACCTCGTGAACGGTTTACAAGTTCCTAAAACTTGTTGGCGACTCTTTTGCTCTATCTTCTTTCCCTTTGGACACCACCGTACTTTAGTGTATGATCACAGTGGGGTTCAAGCTAGGGGTAATGCTTGAAATATTCCCTACACCGTTATAATCCCCTATTACGGCAGACGTTTGACAATATCAAAGTGGACTAGTACTCAAACAAGAGAACTCACAATACTCATGGTCAAGGAAATAGGTTCCGATAGCCATAATGAGGAGTATACTTTATGACGATTTTTAATCTCTTTAAGTATTCTCATAGGTCGATTCAGTATGGTTCTAAACCAATACTTGTGCAAATGATTTATAACAATCATGTCCTCATAGCACAAGAAACAGTGCTATAAATCAAACCACACAGTAATCTCAATTGGTCATTAATCGTCGATCGTTTAAATAACCTTGATTAGGGACAATTTTCGATTATAATATTCAATGTTCACTTAATAGGTGTTTCCTTATCAAGACTGGTCTTGATACCCTATTTTGAATATTCCAAGAATCGAATGAACTCATTATTGAATCCTAAACCACAATTAAATAGCAAACAGAGTAATAAAATATTGCATGAAATTTATATTACTCCAAAACTTGAATGATTTTTCTTAGTGTCTTACATTAAATGTTCAAAATTTTAACTAAGACATTGAACAGGGAAATCAAAGCCAGTCTCCTACATGCCTAACTACCATTGCCTCAACGTGCTTGTTGTGCTTCACTTGAGGCAAAGGTTTAGTAAGTGGATCGGCTACGTTGTCATCTGTTCCAACTTAGCAAATTCTGATTTCACCTTCTGATTTCCATTCTCGAATCATGTGAAATCGCCGTTTGACATGTTTGACTTTCTGATGTTCCCTCGGCTCTCTGGCCTAAGCAATAGCTCCATTGTTGTCACAATAGAGGGCTATTGGACCCTTTATGGAGGGTACAACATCAAGCTCACCAATGAACTTACGAATCCAAACAACCTCCTTAGCCGATTCAGCAGCTGCTAAGTACTCGGCTTCAGTTGTAGAATCTGCAGTTGTACTCTACTTGGCACTCTTCCAACTGAACGCTCCTCCATTTAGACAGAACACATATCCAGATTGCGATTTGAAATCGTCTTTGTCTGTCTGGAAGCTTGCGTTGGTATAACCTTCGACAACTAATTCTTCTGAACCACCATATACCAGGAATTTATCCTTGTTCCTTTTTAGGTACTTTAGGATATTCTTAGCCGCAGTCCAATGGGCCTCTCCTGGATCTGATTGGTAACGGCTCGTAGCACTCAAGGCATACGATACATCTGGCCTAGTACATATCATGGCATACATGATCGATCCAATAAGCGAAGCATATGGAATCAGATTCATTCTTTCTCGCTCATCAGGTATTTGTGCACACTGCTTCTTGCTTAAGGTTATTCCATGTGACATCGGCAGGTAACCTCTCTTGGCCCCTTCCATGCCAAATCGAGCAAGTACCTTATCAATATAAGTACTTTGACTCAATCCAATCATCCTTTTTGATCTATTCCTATAGATCTTGATGCCTAGTATGTACTAAGCCTCTCCCAAGTCTTTCATTGAGAAACATTTTCCAAGCCAGGCCTTTATAGACTCTAACAACGAAATGCTGTTTCCAATGAGCAATATGTCATCGACATATAAGACTAAGAAGGCGATGTCACTCCCACTGACCTTCTTGTAAACACAAGATTCATCTGGATTCTTGATAAAACCAAACTTATAGATGGCTTCATCGAATCGCAGATTCCAACTTCTGCTAGCTTGCTTTAGTCCATAAATGGACTTCTTAAGCTTACAAACCTTCCTAGCATTGTTTTGGTCGACAAAACCTTCTAGCCGTGTCATGTACACAGTTTCTTCCAAAAAACCATTTAAGAAGGCGGTTTTGATGTTGTAGACACCCATTTGTGTCTCCCCAAAACCAAACCCAGTGATGAGTACCTTTCACGTCGAATTATAATCGAATGAAGTGAAAGTGTGGAAAGTTTAGTGTTGCGGAAAGTTTTAATTTCTTTTCTCTTCTCTATGTTTTTGAAAACCTATTTTAAGAAAACAGCCAATCTAGTTTGGTTGGTCCATGATATGGGTCCAATAGTAGTGTAGTTGGTTTATCCTCCTGTACGACAATTTCTATCTGATTTTAAGAAAACGCGTGAATTTCTGAGTCAGCGCCAAACACCACTTGGCGCCTGGCGCTAGCCTTAGCGTTTGGCGCTAATTTGATTTTTTGCGTCAGAACTCTGTTTTTGATGTTTTATATTTTTGGTTGATTTTCTCTATAAATAACGTGCTAAAAACTCCGTTTTCATTCATCAATTCTTATTCTTACCAATTCACCAACTTACATCAAGATTTTCTTGATCTCTCTCTCTCTCTCTCTTTTTTCTAAACTAGCCTTCTCTCAAATATAAAAATTCCGCATTCATTAGACTTAGATACACCTAGCCATGTTCGAAGTTGCCTTTGCCCTAGATGTTTCGGGGTATTTTTACCCCCTTTTATAGACAAATAAGAGGCCAACAAGTGGCCCAATTATAAGCCGACACGTGGCATCCTACTCAGCTAAATAAAGGCCAATAAGAGCATGACACGTGGCCTAAAGAGAGCTATCAGAAAATGAAGGGCTCAAAGCCCATTAAGGAAACATGCCTAGCATGAAGGAAACCCTAATACACGTGTCAACCACGTATAGGGCAGCCAATCTTCCTAGGTTATGAAACCCTAGGAGCATGATCTCCCACTTCCCTATAAATACCCCATCATTTCATGATGGAGAAAAACAACACACAATTCCAAAAGGCACAATGCCCAAAATATGCTCTCACTTCTCTCTACTTTCTCTCTCTAAAATTCCGTTTTCCGGTCACTAACTTGATCGTCGGAGGCGGATTTCCGGTACACCGGAGATCCGTTTTTTTGCAGGTGTTCAGGCCGTACGAGTGTTGCATCCCAGATCTGTCTCCCGCGGGAATCCATACCCCCCTTTCGGGTTATCCAAAAAATGCCCGAAACACTAGACGTGAAAGGTTTAATTTCTGAGGGTTTGGTCCCAAATATCTCTTTCAATTATTTGATTTAATTGTTTTGTTTATTATTTTCCTTGAAGTTACTAACGTGTGTATTTTGTTATTAGAAAGAGGTACGAGGCATCAAAGTAAGTACTTTAATGGTTTTTATTGATGTTATTATATAGAGTTCATGCTTAGGTTGTTATTATGATATTCCCAGTATCATTTCTAGGGTAACTTTAATATTAAGTATGATTAAAAGTATGATGCCTTTTATTTTCTTCCTAATATACATTCATGTTAGTATCATGTTAGGGTTAAATATATGATTTTTATTGTTTAGTAACATGCTAGGATTTGTTATTAATCTTGTTAGTATCATGTCTAGGATCTTGCTATTATTATGCTTTAACATGAATATTATTATCTTGATTATAATTTGTTATTATGATTATGATTATTATTATGTTGCTTGATATTTATTGTTATTGCTTGATCACGCCTTTTATGCATGTTTAAAGGGAATTGGTATTTGTAATCACGCTTAATAAGATAATTAATAATCTTGTTTAGGGTTAATTTGATTATAATTCAAGTGATCGCCAATAATAGACTTATTTAAGCATTAATATTCAACCAACATAGATAAACAGGTTTAGGGTGATCCTATTGATTGTATGTTAGTCAGAAAGCGCACATGAATACGATCAGAATAAAGTAGAGGCCTATTATTAGAGCATGTTCAATCTCTTTTAGGTTGGATTTGTACCTTCATCCCCTAACCCTATTTGGTTCAAGACCTTATGGAGTTGACGATCTCTTGGATCGTTAAGGGGTGTAACCTTCACCTCGTGAACGGTTTACAAGTTCCTAAAACTTGTTGGCGACTCTTTTGCTCTATCTTCTTTCCCTTTGGACGCCACCGTACTTTAGTGTATGATCATAGTGGGGTTCAAGATAGGGGATTAACGCTTGAAATATTCCCTACAGTTTTTGGCGACTCCACTGGGGAGGATTTCTATTTTAATTCCTAAAATTTATTTTGGCAATGATTTAGAATGAGTGGATGAGACTCGAAACGTTCTAAGTATTTCATGTGCGTAATTTTGATTAACATTATTGTCATATGCATAAAAAAAAATCTCATTGGAAAAACCATCCGTAATGAGTTAAAACATAGGATTTTACACGTAGAAAATTTGAGAAATATCTTTCACAACTAGGACCGAAATAACACTGCGGGAAACTGGAAAATCTTATCGAGCACAAAAAGCTGCTGAGGCATGTAGGAATTAGCGTCAGCGAACAGAATATTAATGCCAGAATTTTAACTGTAGCGCCAGACGACAGTTCTGTCGCCAGGCACTACAGCTAAAACCAGGCGCCAATCTCAGTTTGCTGGCGCCAAATTCTTCCAATACCGAGCCAGAAATATGTGTTCTAAATTCGACCAGTTTTTCGTATTGTTTGCTCGATCCTAATTCATGATTGAGTTTTTCTCACTTTTCTAAAACCCATATGTGTTCTACATATGGACATAACCCCCTAGGAATTCATGCTCCATCTACCTAATTGAACGCTCTGAGCAACAAAGGGTACATCCGAGAATGTTGAATTCACCAAACCATGGAAGCGAGTTTTTCTAAACTCGCGGTGTCCCATCCACTCGCGCCAACCCTTCACGGTTAGGCTTTCGCGCGGTGCATCTGGACAATTAACCATGGACCCTCTATTGACTAAACCATATCCCAAACTTTAGAGAACTAGAGACATGGTTAGGTTGCAAACTCATTGCATCATATTGTGCCTACTTGACTAATTGTGCATTATTTGTTGTGCATATACTATGTTTTCTTAACCTTTTGTTTGACTTATGTTGAGATTAAATAAATTAATGACTTAAAAAACTTTGCCTAATTAATTAATTAATTAATTTGAATAAATAAAGTCTAATATTTTAATCAGAATTGACCTAGTACGACTTTAGGCATACCCCTGTTGATTAATAACATCGAAAACAGTCTCAGATTGAAGCTCCAGCATTGGCGCCAAAATCTGAACTTTAGCGCCACTCTGTGGAGTGTGGCGCCTGGCAACAGCTCTGGCGTCTGGCGCTACACTACAAAGAGAGGAGCCAGTCCTGTCGTTTTGACGACATTTCGGATTATTGATCGAGTCATCATCTAGTGTCTAATGAACCAGTTTGCTAATTAATTCGGTTAATTTTCGCTGTCAATAATACTTTGTTAAGTCATTAATTGAGTTTAGGCACTAAGTCCCATGGTCTTACACACGAGTCTTAACATGTCACCCACACTCACTAGTCTTAGCACGCATTTTGAGTACATATCACCATGACCATGTCTTAGGTTCATGCATGAGTCGGTTTTTTCCGTCATTTGAGTTGGGGGTACATTCAATTCCTAATACTTCACATCCCTCCATCTACATCATTTTTCTTCACATTCTATTCCAATCTTTCTTCACTTCCTCCATCCATTGCATGTTGAATAAAGTTTAAGTCAAATAATTAACAATGAATATCCCCAAATTCCTTTTCCACAGTACTTGGTCGAGGAGAGAAGGGCGATTAATCAAGGACAACCTCTTTATTCAAGTCTCACTTTTTGATAAACCAATTCTTCAAAAGAGGAAGGCTAAAAAGATAATGTCAAGTCAAGATGAGGTCAATGAACTTAGGAATCAATTGAATGACGTGACTGAGGTGTTAAAGGCTTTAACCCTCAAAATTGATGACCCTGTGAAGTAACAACAAATGAACCTTATGCAAGAAAGTTTGAGCAAGCTATCTAGTGACTATAAATTTCAGGACATTAGTTCACAAGGGGTCTCTCTGGACAAGGAACTTCTTCCGCATAAGTTCAACGCCACTGACATCCCTAAATTCAAGGCAACAGATAACCCTTACTTTCATCTAAGAGCTTTTGAAACTATAATGAGCATTAAGGGTATCGATAAGAAGGTTTTCCCCTCTCTATTCTCACTATCTCTCGAGACCGTTTGCCAGCAATGGTTCTTTTCTCTCGAGAAAGAAAAAACCTCCACCTGGGAGTCCATAGCAAACACTTTCATAGATAGATATAAGTGCAACATCTAAGACGAAACAGACCATAGACAACTCGAGGCGTTAAAACAAAAAGAAAACGAAGGGTTCACTTCTTTCTTCAACAAATGGAAGGAAACTTTCGCTAATATGGTCAAGGCTCCTATCGAAAAAGAATCTGTGAGGATGTTTATCAAGAATCTCCAAGGGAAGTATTCAAGGCACTTAAAGTACCAACACAATTTGAATACTTTCAAGGCTGTCTATAATATAGGCATTGACATTGAAGATGACCTTCTGAAAGATAATAGTGCGAGAGGAAAGAAGAAAGACCATCCTTCTTCTTCCTCTCCCATTAATGAAGTACATGCTACGAACACCTCTAAATCGCGAATCCAAAGGTCAAAAAGAGTGTTCACCCCACTTGGCATGAGTTATGAAAAAGCTTTCGAGAAGCTACATCACAAAGGACTAGTCATGCCCATAGGGCCCATCGAAGATCCAGTTCAAGAAGCCAGGCCACCCAAGTGGGACCCTAATAAGCACTGCAAATATCACCAAAGAAAGGGTCACGACACTGAGGAGTGTTGGAAACTCAAAGAAGCTATTTAAGATCTGATCGATAACAATGAAACTTCCGAAATTCTAGCCATCGAAAGAGATCAAACATCCTTCGATCCATCACTTCTTATCACACCTGTAGGAGAGCCCATGATCGAGACAACTTATATAACCTCTCTCGATGAAGTGGCCATGATTGGGGAGGATGAAAGTCTTTTCTTAGATAATACCAGGGAAGACTCGTTAAGTCTAAAAGAGGACGTTCGAAAACTGCAAGATGTCGTTGCCATGCTCTTGAACGTGGTAGAAGGATTAGCAAATCGGGTGATGGTCATCGAACAAAATTCTCGTCAAGGGTTTAATGAAGAAATAAATGCTCCTAAGCCACGGGTAAAACGGACCATTGAAGAATACACACCAATAGGAATGACTTACAATGAAGCTTTTGACTGTCTTCACGATCAAGGTCATATTCACTCCATTGGTCCTAGTCAAGACCCTCCACCTGAAAAACGTTTTCCTAATTGGGATCCAAATTCCTATTGTAGATACCATAGACGTCGCGGTCACATTACCGAAAAATGTCTCGCCCTCAAGGATCGTGTTCGAGACTTTATTGATTCAAATCTCCTTCATGTTCCTTCGCGCGACAAGAAGGCCAAGATTAGTAACAATAGTAACAGTGGCTGTAATGGGAAGAAGAACGACTATCCTTCTTCTTCCGAAAACACCTACTCTAGTAACAGTGTTGGTACTTTCTACCTTAATGAGATCTTAGCCATGGATAATTGAGGATTTAGAAAGCAACAAAAAAAGGATTTTACCCCTATTGGAATTAGCTACGATGATGCTTTAGATCGACTCCATGCCAAGGGACTCATTACTCCTATTGGACCTCTTCAAGATCCCCCTCTTGAGAAGAGATTGCCCAGTTGGAATCCAAATGTGCGCTGCAAGTACCATCAAGGTAGGGGTCATGCTATTGAGAGCTGTTGGAAGCTAAAGGAGGATATTCAACATTTGATTGATAATAGCAAGCTTCCCATACCTCCAGTTAACAAGAAGAGCGAGTGATGATAAATCAAACAACACAAGACAAGAGGCGAGCTTCAACGACGAAATTTCATGACATCTTTTTTCTTTTTCTTTATTTACCCTTTCCGCAATAAGTCTA
This sequence comes from Chenopodium album, assembly GCF_948465745.1. NCBI lineage: Eukaryota > Viridiplantae > Streptophyta > Magnoliopsida > Caryophyllales > Amaranthaceae > Chenopodium > Chenopodium album. The sequence goes on from NC_137836.1 coordinate 35,523,214, forward strand.
GCATAGGCACCTTTCTTTTCTCTTAGATTAATTTTGTAGATTATTTCTTTTCCCCTTTTTAATAAAATGAGCATTTATTTTCTTGCATATGATAATTTCATCACAACAAAAAAGGAAAAAAAAAATGCCGAACTAAGCACGAGGTGTACCAATGATTTGAGGCACCCCTTGTAGCCACATCATATTACCTTTCACCTTTCTAATTTACAATCCTTTCTTCATAAACCACTTTGAGCCTCGTCTAATGATAGACCTTTCATTTTTCAACCTACATCTACCTAACTTTGGGATGGGATGCTGTGCAACTTATGCAATTTTCAATTTCATAAAGGCTTGAGTGACTTCAAAAGATAAAATAGCAAAAAATAAGCAAAATAAAATAAATAAATAAAAGTGTACAAAAGGGCAAGTGTTCCAATGTCTTTGATATGAAAATGTCTTTGATAAGAACACGTCTCAGATTGCGTCTCTTATCGAGTGCTCGGTACCGTGCCTGAGAAACATGAATGCCAAGTGAGTGATAGACCGCATGATCGGGATTGCCCACACTCATAAAAATAAAAATAAATGCTAAAGAAAAAAAAAAAAAAAAAAGAGAGAAAAGAGAAGCAAGCCTCAAGCATAAAAATATAAAGATTCAAAAGCAAGGTTGCACACCTTGGGGGTTATCTAGGCTCTTGAGCCTTTTATCCCCTTCTTCTTCAACCTTTAGCCTAACCACGTTACAACCCTTAAAAAGACCTTTTTGAGGTATACACACTTGTGCGAGGTTCGGCTAGAGCTACGTTCGGCCTGATTCCTAACGGATACGTAGGCAACCTCACATCGAGGTGCGGCCGTAATAAAAATGCATTCATATTCAAATTCACACACTTACACCATGATCATATCAAGGGATCTCCTATGCTCATCCCTATCCATGTAGAGCTAGACTTAGGGGCTTGATCCTTACATTATTAGCTTACCTAGCCTAAGAGTCACCACCATTTGACTCTTTTGAAAAAAATAATATCTTTCCACACACTTAGCCCTTGCGGCATAACTTTAGAATCACTTTTGTTTTGGGTGTTTTTGTCCCTTGGGAGAGTTACGTCACGAAGTCTGATCCGGCTGAGCTGTACCTGCAAAATAACGGAGACTCCGGGTGGTTGGAGCTCCGCCTCTGACGGTCAAGTTATTAACTTGAAAAGGAATAAAGAGAACGAAAATTTAGGGGGGTATCTGCTCGGATTCTAAGCTCAGGTCTTTCTCTGATGTGAGAGAATGCAGGTGTAATAAATGATTGAATGTGTCCCCAAAATGGGGAAATATCTCCCTATTTATAGGGTCATTGGAAATTGTGCCCTTATCTAGGTCACTTGACCTAGATTGTAGTGGGCTGCGCCGAATTACGGCGTTCTCTTGGGATTTGGGCCCTTGAGGGCCGCCATTTCAGAATCTATCTGAAGGAGCCACGTGTCAAATGGCTAAGGGGCCACTTGGGTCAGTCTGACCCTGACACGTGGCCTTCTCTTACTGAGACACCTGTCTAGGGTAATTTTTACCCTAAACATTTTCCCCTCACATGGGTCACGTGGATGTCACGTGGGGCATGTGACACGTGTCCACCTATCAAAGGTGAACAGTAACGGGTAAAAATTTTTGAATTTCAAATCAAAAATTTCCCCCTACTTTCACTTTCTATAAATAGAAAGTTACCCCCCTCCTTTTCACACCTTACGTTCACATTGACTTTTTAGAGAGAGAAAGAAAGAGATTCTAGAGAGAGATTCTCTGCCCCCATCTGCGTCACAACAAGTTCAAGCTTCCGTCTGCTAGCAGTTCAACACCCGGCTCACCGGCTGTAGCGGTTTTCAGATTTTTTCAGAGAAAAAGCAAGGTAACCGCCTGTACCACTTTAGCTTTCCTCCCTTTCAATTTGAATACCATTTTTTCGACTGTATACCCAGCTTTTTTAGTGAATATAAATGAGTTCCCAATCCACTCACTCGGCACTGCCTAGGACACTCAGCCGATCCCCCGGAACGGCTGAGTCTAGAATAGGGGGTGCCTCTTCTGAACTGTCGGAACCAATATGCTCATCTCCGAATTCCTCCCTCTCTGTGTCTGTGCAGGACACAATGGCCAGAACGAAACAGACGGCCAGACGGTCTAGGAGCCGGCACACTATGAGAGTGCCAGCCGATGAGGTTTTCCCGGAAAGGGGAACATAGGGATTGGGAGGAGAGCGGATCTGACGAAGAGGCTCCCTCTACCTTCGGGAGCTCTAGGGTAAGAGAGGTAGACGGCGAGGGAGCCGCCTCCTCTAATGAAGCCGGCGATGCTGAGGCCGGCCAAGGATCAAGAGCCGAATCTTCCGGCTCCGACCAGGACAATTTTGCGGCTGATTATCAGCAGCCGCCCAAGGTCGCTGACAACCCCAACCCAAAAAGGACCCAGATGCTGCCGGGTAACATTGCCCTTCTTAATAGTGGGTTCAGGGCCTTCAAGGAAAAGCATCCCTTTGGACGGGGTTGGGAGATCATCGTTCCTCCGGCTGATGCCGTAATGGCCTGGGGAGATAACAATGAGCACGCAGATGACTACGTCATCTGCTACGAGGCGGATATCGAAGCCGCCTCCGGTTCCCCCTCCACCCCGGGATTAGGAAAATCCTCAAGGGGTACGATCTAGGGGTTTGGCAGCTCACCCCCAACTCGTGGGTGAATATCCTATGTTACATCGCCGCCTGTGAGTTTCAAAACTTGAACCCCAGCTTCTCCGCCTTCGCTCACATGCACTATATGAGCAAGGCTCCAGGCGGTCATGGGGCATGGTATACTCTGACTACCTTGCCCCAATACTTGATGACTCTAGACAAAGTGTCCAAATGGTCCGGGTGGAAGGACAAGTTTTATTTGGTTTCTTCCCCCACCCTAAGACACAACCGGACACTGCGCCGGTACAATGCTGAACCGACTCTTCTGGGACGTAAATGCCCTCTCCCGACACTATCTACTAAGGCCCGGGAGCAAATAATGGAGCCGGGATTCTTTGAAACAACAACTGAGCCCATGGGGGATAGGACTCATATTATTGTACCTAAAAACTAGATTCCCCTTCCGGATTTCTTCAAGGACGAGTGCTTCTTGTCCGCCTGCGGGCTAAGTACCATGTTTCCCAGGGGTAGAATACTTCTCATCCGGAATGATTGTTATTTTATTTTAATTGCAAACTTGCCATAATTTTCTCTAACTATAAATTCTTGTTCTTGCAGACGAAGCCTTGAGAATGGTAGACCAGGCGAAGACACCGTCTAAGTCTGCGGCGCTGCTGCGCAAAGAGGCGACACTTGCCAAGAAGGTAGCCGTCGAGGCTAAGGATTCCAAGAAAGGCGGGGTAAGACCGCCTGACTTTATGTGTTTGCATTGTTTTTTATTTTATTTTTTTGGGTATACTCACCCTTTGTTTATTTTTCAGGAGTCCATCAAGAAGATTCCACGATCCTTCTCCAAGCTGCTCAAAAGGCAAGGAGATGATCTGGAGAAGACTCCGGTTGCTAAAGCCGCCAGGAAGGGCCCTCCTCCTCCCCAAACACAATCATTTGCCCAATCCGATCGTCCAACGACCGGGGGCAAATCCCCTGCTGTGCTGAAAAAACTGAGCGAAGGCTCAGAACGCTCACAACAGAAGGCGCCGGATGTCTCTACGGCATCGAAGGGTGGCGAGCCACCTCATGTTGCAGGCGGTGCGGCAACGCCTGGGGGGGAGCAAAATCCGGAGAACAATCCGGAAGCCCAAGGTAAGGGTCGGATTGAAATACCTTGGCCACTTGATTTTATGAGAGTCAAGACCAAGGTTGATCCTTCTAAAGGGTCGGTCTGCAGCCGACAACAAATGAATGCCGACTACGTTGCCTCTGTCTCACAGAGTATTACTTTTGATGCAGATCTGACTTCTGACCAGCCGGATCTTGCGGGTTTCGCAAAACGGATGGTGAGGACCCTCACCCGGTCTGAGAAGAACTCCATACCTGATCTGCAGGTTGTGGACTTCGACCGGATAATGGGCCAACTGGCTGAGGTAGCAAATCCCATAACCTTAACATCTTTATCTTTAATTTTGCTAAGTAACAGATAAGCCGGCTGTTCTTGTCACAGACAATGCTGAGAGTGGACAGCCTCCGGGACCCCTTCAGGCGGAAGCAGGAAGAGGTAAATGACGCCAAACGGAGGGCCATTGAAAACCTCAACTCTGCTGAATATTCTGATTATATGTGTAATTTAAAGATTAAAGCAGTAGAGTTAAAACAGGAGGAGCTGATCCGGAGTTTGACGGCTGCAAACGATGAAGCTAACGGCCGGGCTGATGACCTTGATAAGCAGCTGAAAGATGCCAAATCAGATATCAAGGCATTAGAAGATGCTGACAAGGAGAATGCCCAACTCCAAACAGACAATAACCGCCTGAGGGTCGAGCTCATCAATCTGCGCAACAAGCAGTCGGACGAGCTGGCCCAAGAGCAGAAACGGCTGACAGAGGAGAATGAGCGGGACAACTTGGCTCGGCTGCAGATCACCTGGAGCCTCCTTTACCCAGAAATAGACTTTGAGGTCTATAAGCTGAGGTATGATTACGCCACTGCGATGTATGATGCCCAGCAACTGGGTGATGCTCCACCGCCGCGCTTCAAAGATTGGGCTGCTGAGCAGGGATATGAAGTCTCTGATGACGAGGAGCCGGTGACGGATGAGCATAACGAAGGCCAAACCAGCCAGACTTAGCCGGAGTAGCAGCATCCACCTCAGCCTTAGGCGGGCCTCCCCAACTTCTGCGGCAGTATGCCAACCATTTTCTTTACCGGCTTGTATGCCGTGTTTTGTTGTATCTTTACCAACCATGGGGTTGGATTAACAATTTATTTTTTGTTTCTTCGCCGGATGTAACTCCGGTTAACACATCTTCTGGCCTTTGAGCCATTTTAAATATTTAATGAAGTATTCCGACTCAGTCGGTTGTTTATACTTGTTTGTGTTTGAGTTTTTCAATTTGAATTTTGTATCTGTTCGCAATTCTTTAACATTTTGCCTAACTTAAAAAAGCATGCGGCAATTTGCAATCCAGGTGCTCTTGCCCCTGGGCGGCTGTGTGGTTGGTTTTATTTCAAGTTGATTGATTAGCTTGAAAACACTTGATACTAGGAGAAGTATGGAGTGTTTTTAGGCCAATCAAGGAGAAGTATGGAGTGTTTTTAGGCCAATCAATCACAATGGTGATTGCCCCAAACCAAGTGCACAGCCGGCCATAAAAGCGGGTGCTTTGAGCTTCTTATCCAGGCGGTTATATTCCGTCTGGGGTTAACACGTAGCCATTACACATAATCTTTTGCCCTAATAGGGGAAGTTAGTGCAACTTTGGAATAAATAACCTAAGTAAGAATTTCAGCCGATGACCGACTGATGCCTCAGGGCATCCGGTAGTCGGTAACTCAATCGTTCTTCATAGATTATTCTGGTCAGACGACTATGAGTTGACCAATTCGGTTGTTCAATTTTTGCCGTTTGCATGGGTACGTAGAACCGACAAATAGTCTGTTCTCTGCGACGATTGCACTCGGAGGGGTGTCGCCGGACGCCTTTGTCCATGTTGGGACAGGCGGTTTTATAAAATAAGCAACCATCCGGCCATATTGGCCTTTTTGGTCTTGTTTGAGACCAGTTGTATAGCTACTAAGCATTTTTGTGCTTAGTTGTTAATCGGAGCAATGGCCGATTGTTATTACAACATTGAATTTACGCCAAGTGTCGAACTTAGTTGTTTAAACAAACAAGCCTGTCTGGGTATTACCCAGACGAACAGGCAATTATTAAATCATACTAAGTATCAAACTTCAATAAATAATGGATCCATCTGAGTATTACTTAGGCAGTCAACACAAATGAAACCTTTACTAAGTATCGAACTTAGTTAGGTAAATGAAGAATCCGTCTGGGTATTACCCAGATGGATAATAAAAAAACAACAAATCAATTTTGCAAACAAAGTCTGAATCTTCATTAATTGACTCACTGTTAACAAAAAATTTACATTCTCAGAAGTAGTATTTTTTCAGATTGTCTACATTCCAAGTTCTAGGCAAGCGCCTGCCGTCTAGAGTTTCCAGGCGGTAGGTGCCATCCCTTACTTCTTCATAGATCCGGTAGGGGCCTTCCTAATTTGGAGTTAGCTTCCCCAACTCATTGGCCCTACCGGTTGCCTCCATTTTTCGTAACACTAAGTCGTCAACTTTCAAGGGACGCTTGTGTACTTTTTTTTTGTAGGCTCTAGTCATTCTCAGACGATATATCTCGTGGCGCAGGGCAGCGTTGCCCCTGCGTTCCGGGAGGGAGTCCAATGCCAGCCGCATGGCCTCCCAATTTGCCTCTTCATCATAGAGAATAACTCTGAGAGTCGGCTCATAGTGCTCAATGGGCAAGACGGCTTCAGCACCGTATACCATAAGAAATGGGGTTTCTCCAGTTGCCCCCTTCGCTGTTGTCCGGATGGCCCATAGGACATGGATTAACTCTTCTGCCCATAAGCCACCGGCTCTTTCTATTTTCTTCTTAATGCCGTCTGAGATGAGTTTGTTGAAGGCTTCAACTTGGCCGTTTGCTTGGGGCCGGCCAACAGAGGCAAAATACCTTGAGATCCCCTGATCTACCAACCAAGTTTTTAGCTGAGGCGTCTCAAACTGAGGACCATTATCAAACACCATAGACATAGGTACCCCATACCGGGTGATAATGTTTTTCCAGATGAAGGAAATGACGTCTGAGGTCTTGATGTTTTTAACCGCCTCAGCCTCCACCCACTTGGTGAAATAATCAACAGCCACCAAGATGTAGCGCTTTCCGCCTGGAGCAGGCGTGTAAGGACCTAGAATGTCCATGCCCCATTTTGCAAACGGGATAAGGCTGTGGATGGCCGTCAGATCAGTAGCCGGACGGTGAATAAGTCTGCCAAATTTTTGGAACTTGTCACACTTCTTTACCAACTCCCTGGCGTCTGCCTCAAGGGTAGGCCAGAAATAATGTCGTCTGGCTCTGACGGCTAGGGACCTGTCGCTTATGTGGGAGGCGCAGAATCCCGAATGCAGGTCTTTGAGAACTTCCTTCCCCTTTTCAAGGGTGACACACTTCAACAGGGGCTTAAGAAACCCTGCCTTGAAGAGTTCTCCATTTTTCAACTCGAAGCTTGAAGCTCGCTTCTTCAGGACGGCTGCCTCCTGTGGCGAATCAGGAAGCGTACCGTCTGAGAGGTAAGCTCGGATGCCATCCATCCAGGTAGAGCTTCGGTCCAGAAATCCAATGGGATCTTCATAGATGCTTCTCTTTTCAAGAACTTCCCAAAAGACTGACCGAGGCGTATCATGGCAGGCGGAGGATGCTAACTTTGACAATGCATCCGCCTGGTTGTTTTCTGACCTAAGCACTTGATTCAGCTGGAATTCCTCAAGTGCCCCAGCCTCTTCTTTGACTACCTGAAGATATTTGATCATAGCCGGATAAGTTGCCTCATAGGTTTTGTCATACTGGCTGACGACCAATAGAGAGTCAGAATAGGCGTCAATTTTAGTTGCCCCTGCTGCCTTACACATGCGGATTCCGGCTAGCAGGGCTTCATATTCCGCCTCGTTATTTGAGGCTTGAAACTTAAACCGCAATGATGATGAGCGTCATTTATGGCGCTCAAAAGAATAAGATTTAGGTTCTTTTTCTATATTTTCCTTCATTAATTTCCTATATTTTTCTTAGTTTTATTTGGTTTTCCATTTTAATAACTCATTTTAAGTTTTGTTTAGTTTTATGTGTTTTTCATTATTTTAGTCCTTAATTCATAGTTTTAGTTTTATTTCTTTTATTTCTTTTATTTATTTTTATTTTATTTAATTTATTTCATTTGTCTTCTATTTCTCCCTCATGTTTGGTTGTTCGTGTAGGTGAATGCTCGAGACAAGACACGAGTCAAATTGTCATATTTAGAGTTCCGATGTTCAAGCTTGATGTTTCGAGGTCTTAGCTTCAAAATCAATTAAGCATTGCAACGAAAACAAGCCAACAAGTATTAGCCCTTTCGCTGCCAGCTTATCCTACACCCCGCCATTATCCTTTCCTACACCACACCAAACCCCCCTGCTCCCTGCCAACACAACAGCCACGCACTTCTTCTCCCCTAATCCCAGCCATCTTCACTCAAACCACCAATTACCACCTACACCACAATCTGCAGCCCATAATAGCAGCTCCCCTTCTTCTCCAAAACAACCACCACATTCCAGCCGCAACATCCACCAACTCCTGCCAACAGCCACCACAACCACCAACATCCCGCAGCACTAACCAGCCACCTCAACCACATTCCAACAGCAACTCCCCTGTTCCCTGCCTCCCATCACCAAATCCGCCACTCCCAACCTACCACCTTTGCACCACCAATAACCGCAGCCAACAGCCGCACCTTCCACCTCCAATCACCACCGAAACAACCAGCCAAACCGCCACCACTTGTTGCCTCCTTCGCCAATTAAATCAAACCAAACCACCCTTCTCCACCGCACTAATTCAGCCCCGATTCAATTAAGCATCAACCTTCACCAACTCCCAAACTGAGCAACCCCAATTGAACTCAATCAAGTCCCAATTCAATTGGATTTCCCCGAGGACGCGGGTGTGAGAGGTGTTGGGGTTTGGTGAGTCCGACTCACTGCGGAAACAACCCCGACCCAAGGAACCACTCGCAATAATTAAAATCATAAAGCATAAATAAATAATCACAAAGAAAAGATAACGAATCTTACCCTCGAAGCAAGCTTCGCCCAAAAACCGGGGTTCTTACTTGAAAGCTACGAGCACGTCAAGCGCCGCGCCTCCGACAGTATCCACCCACAAAAAGGCGAACACAACTTTAAGGTCCGCTACCTTGGGGTTAGCAAGGTCCGACCAAAACCCGAGTGTTATATGAGTTTAAGAGTTTTCCCAAAAATTATGGAATGCTCTTTTTAACTCCCACTCAAGCAAAGAATTCTCAAGCCATGCCATGACTATTTATAAGGAAGTATGCCTTGTGAATTTCACTCATCTTTCAATGTGGGACTTTTCACAAAAAGATCCCACAAGGAAAGATTGGTGAATTCAACCCTTAGTTAAATAAACAAAGGAACAAGTAACAAGTGTCACATGGTTAGGTGTGGACCACTTTCTCACTTGGTCCCCAAGGCATTTCACATGCAATGTGAACTAACCATGTGTCACCCAACCTTGAGCCCCAAGTTGGGTTCGGTTGGCCCATTTTATTTTGGCCCGTGTCCATGACCCATCAACCCGGGTCCACGGCCATTGCCACATGTGTCGCCACCGTGGCGCGCCGCCACCATGGCGCTGCCACGTGGCACGCTGCCACTAGGTGGCTGCCAATGTGGCGGCTGCCAACGTGGCTGCTGCCACTTGGTGGCTGCCAACATGGCGGCCACGTGTGCTGCCACGTGTGCTGCCACATGGCGTTTTGCCATGTGTGCTGCCACGTGGCATGCTCCTATTGGGCATGCATTCCTAGCCTTTTGTGTGGCTAGGATTTTACTTGTTACTTGATGCATTTTCCCGTCTCGCCAAATCCTAAATTTTGGATCGACTTTTGAGATTCTCCGACGCTTGGTTTCGACGCTCCAAGCTCGAATTTCCGACGTCTAAATGTTTAACACTCGGGCGACGAATTAATTTCTTCTTAATTAATTCGTCGAGTCAGTTCGTATATTTTGCTTGGGTGTGACCCGAAGGGTTCAGTCAAGATTAAGCTGTAATATTAATTATATTAATATTACTTATCGGAAGCGGCCTCCACCCAGGCATTCCGATCACTTGACCTTGCTGAATATATTAGCTTTCTAATAATTCTGAACCCGCTATCAGAATAATACACTTGTTCGAAGGACACCATTCCTTTCAAGAGGAGCGGACGCGGGGTCGATGCCTCAAATAAGGCAATAAGTAGCCGCGGTTGTCCCGAGGTCTTCCCGTGGACGCGGTGGCTCTGGAGAGGGCGCGGCTTAGACCACCGTGGGCGCGGCTTTCTGGGTTCAATTTAAACCCGTATCACGAGCTTCTCACGTGAGCATTAATAAGATCGAGCGGTCAAGATTATTTGCTAAAAATTGCTAATGGTGCTGATTTGATGATGAAGATTTGCGAGAGATGATGGTGGTGTGATGAATTTCAGAGCAGCCACGAAAGGAGAAGGAGGGGAGTTGAGGGTCTGACTTGTTTTTGGGGATTTCTTTCTTTCCTTTATTTATTTTAATTCCTTTTCCTTTTATTTTATTTCTGTTTTTCTTATTTATTTTCTTAACTTATTTTTCCTTTCTTAATTTCTATTTTCCTTTTCTTAGTTTATTTATTTTATTTTTCCTTCTTTTATTATTTTTCTTAGCTTAGTTTAAATACCCATTTTTGGGGATAATTAGGAACCAACTATTATTCTATTTTATGAATTAAAATAGTTTTCTCTCTCTTAGGTTGAGAGCTTCTCTCTCTATATTAGGCTAGATTAGGAGTAGTTTTAGAGAGAGAAAGTGAGGAATTTCAATGGTGATTGAGAGATTGAAGATGTAAGTGTGACAATTGTGTTGGAGATCTTCTTAATTATTAATGAGCATTTCTAAACTCTATCTCATTCAATTGCTTTGTTTAATTTGATATTTGTTTGGTTTGATTTTGATATTTGATGTTTGATTAGAGTAATTGTTCTTGGTATTTTGTGGATTCTTGATTTCCATAGTTGTTAGTTGATAGATGATGATTCTTGAATAGTTGTTTGGCTAGGAATTGGGTGAAACTTGTATGATTGATTAATTGTGATTAATTTGGGAATTGTGTTGATTGATTGTTGAGATTAAAGTGATTAGTGAAGGTTTGCATGTGTGTAATTCAATTTGGCCTTGAGAATTATGCTAGATTGCATTGTAATTGCTAATGACATGAACAATTGATTTAGGAATTGCAATTATCAATTGGTTTCGATTGTGATTCTCTTAGTTTGTTATTCATAGTGAACCCTAGCTTAACAATTAGGAGATAGCTCTTTGATTCCTATTGATTGCTCTTATCATTTAGTCCTCACAACCTTTGATTGGCATGCTCTTCCCAAGTTGTTGCAATTTATATGATTACTTGTTGATCCCCGTTCCTAGTGTTTTATTTCCTTGGTTACTTGTTTTGTTAGTTGTTAGTATTCTCTCTTACCTTCGTCTTCGACCTAGCTTAGGCGAATAATTGAAAGTGCTTGAACATTACCGTTCCTTTGGGTTCGACCCTTGACTTGCCTCTATACTCGTATTTAGGTTTGTTAAGTGTTTATAAATTTAGTTTGACTGAGGGAAGAGTAGATAACGACATACATTTTCCTCTTGTCAAAATGGCGCCGTTGCCGGGGAACGGTGTCTATGTTTGAGTGTTTTTGATTGCTTGAGTCTAGGTCTTTGTGTATACTTTTCTTTTATTTCTTTTTGTTTGCATTGTAAAAAAATGGCATGTCTCTCATTTCCTTAATTTGACAATGAGCCTTTTTGTGAATATTTTAATAGACTAGAGGGATTTCTTGACTATAATTGTTGTAGTCTTTGGGAGGCTTGTGAGATTTGTTATTTTGGTTTGAATGAGCAAACTAGGGATGAAGTTGAATGCGTGCATAATGGTGAATTTAGAGCATTGTCAATTGATGATGCTTGGGATTTCTATGTTTGGTTTGCTAGGGATGTTTATAATAGGGATAATCATGTTCATAATATTGATGTGCAATGCCTTGATTCTTCTAATGTTAGCATGATTTCCCATGATTTGTCACATGATCCCATTAGTGAACCTAGAACACATGATTTCAACTCCATTTCCCCTTTTGTTCACGACGATGAAGTACATGCTCAAGTTGATGCTAATGGTGTGTTTCAATATTCTTCATTATTTACCATGCCTTCTTGTGATGTGCTTCGTTCCCTTGATGATGAATCTCATGCCCTTGATTGTGCCTTTACTCCCCATTGTGATGAATATGCTCATGATCTTAATGTTGATTATTCCAATCTTGGTTGTATTTCTTCTCCTCATGTTGAGCCTCAACCTTCTACATCTTTTGAATCTCTTGTTGATATATTTGAGTCTCAAATTAGGCACATTGAGCTTAATGATGATCTTGGGACTAGTAAGGAGATGATTCTTCAATCTATGAGAGGTCAATTAGAGATAATGAAAAAGAATGAGGAGCGTCTTGAGGAGGGAAAGAGAAGAAAAAATGAGTTAGAAAGCCAATTGTCATCCTTGATGCTTGTTTGTGAAAAATCTCAATTTGATGTGTGTGTTGAGGATGATGATGATGATGATGATCATTTTGAACAACCAAGAGTGTGTGAGGATCCTATTGTTGAGAAAAGGAGTGAAGGAAAGGGAGTTGAGAGTGATGATGATTATGATGATTTTGTGAATCTAAACTCCTCTCCCTTGGTTGATTATGATGAGTCTCAAGTGTATGAATGTGACTCTTCTATCCATGAGTGTTTGGACTTGTTTGAGGTTATGTCCAATGTGTTTATTGAGAGTCAAATGAAAACCCATAGCCTTCTAAGTGAGTTCATTGATGATGCTTCATGGGAGAGAGATGATTTTGAGCTATATTTGCATCCATTCATGCACGGTTTTGAGGACTTGGGTTTTGAGTTTGTGGACGGAAAGGTTGTTTATTGTGGTGCAAAGAAGGATGAGGTTGATTCCTTTGGAGTTTTTGAGCTTGAGGGAGATGTCGATTGTGAGAGGACTTCATTTGAGGACTCTATGATTGATTTTCATGCCCTCATTGATGATGTGAGACCTTGTGTTGAGGGAGTCGCGAACCCTTTGCCTATTTCTCATACCCCGTTTTCTCAAAGGTTTGACCACATCCCCTATTGCCCTATTTTTCTCCCTTCCTTTGTTGATAAGCCTATTGGGGACTCCCTTGTCTATGATGATCATAATGTCCCTCATTCGTCTATTGTTGAGGAAAAGGGTGATGTTGTCGCCCAAAAATATTTTAGTGAGGAGGATTTGCCTTTTTCTTTTTCTTTCCATTCTTTTATTCCCCCTTCTTCTTCTTATTTTCTTGTTTTTCCTTTTGATCCCTCTTCTTCTTTCTTTTGGCATCTCCCTTCTCACTTGCGTGCAACGATCTTGTTGCATGTTCTTATCCCGTCATTTGCCTACCTTCTATCATATGAAATGTGTAGTAGTGCATTTGACAAGCTCTTGCGTGCGTTGAATTATTATTTTCTAGAGCGGTCATGCTTGGACCTTAAGCAAGCCTTTCTCGGGAAGTAACCCATGTTTTATTGCTTTCATTTTATTTTCTTTTTAGAATAGATTTTATCTCATGGAAATGTTTGTGTTCCTTTTACTAGGTACATGACTTGATATACTTTGGTGCTTCAATATGGATCAAGAATCAAGGAAGGTTGACTCCTATTTTTGCTAGCATAAGGAAGGCAAATTCAATACTAGAGGTTGTTAGCCTTGAAAGGGTAAAATTGGGTAATTTGCGGGTATTTACACCCACCTAATATCCGGTAATATCCTTCCTTGCTCTTTCTCTAGTGGATGATGACTTGTTCGACATATGTTAGTTTGATTGGATTGATCTCCTTGTTTTCCCCTCCCTTGGATTGTTTGATTTATGTTTGAGTGTAATGTCTCATTCAAGCTTGGGGGAGGGTTTTCTATCATGTTTGGTGGGATGTTGATTCATAAATGCTATGCACCTTTGTATATGCTTTTCCATGTTCTTATATTTTGAAAAACTCCAAAAAGATTTTTGTTTCTATCAAGGCAAATTTGCTATGTGTTTTGTTTTGTTCTTGCTTTGGACAATAACATTTGGACTTGTATACTTGAATGCTTTTCTTCCTAAGTGGTAGTGGTGTGCACGGTTTGAGATTACGTTTGGTTGATTCTAGGATAAAGCATGCTAAGGTAGTTGTCTAGAACTAGGGGGATCATGAAGCCGGATTCTACTTGTTTGTGGCATGTTTGGTAGTTGCTCCCTATCTTCGATTTGACAACCTTAGTGAGTTTTTGCTACAACCATGTGAGATTTATATTTGTTCAAGCTTTCATCATATTCTTGCATGAGCGGCATGGGTCCTTTACTTTGCATGCCTAATCTATAAAGCTTGATGTATGATTCTTAAACCCGAGACCGAGCTATCTAGGGAGGACAAAGGCACCTTTTTCGGGGTAGTATTTTTCATTTTTAGGTTAGTTTGATTCATATTTGTTTTTGGGTTTCCATTTGCCATCTTGCAACCATTTGAGCCTATTTCCTTCTTTTCAAGCCACATCTTTAGATCTTTGGCCTTTTGTTTTATTTTCTTTCTTTTCTTGTTTTTGTGAAGCAAATTGATCATATTTGATGGAGTTTGTGGTGGTGAAGTTGGATGTTTGGTTTTTATGAGTGCAAGATTGTGTTAAGTTTTCTTTGTGAATAATGGCAAGTGTATATGAGTAAAAGCCGTCCTACTTCTTAAAAGGCATGGACAAATAATTGCAATTTAGAAAAAGCCGTCCGAATTTAGAAAAAGGCAAGGAAAAAGCAATTCATAAAAAAAAAAACACAAAAAAAATTGAAAAAATGAAAATTCAAAAATATTTTGATGTATTCTTTTCTCCTTCTAAGCATTGAGGACAATGCTTCATTTAAGCTTGGGGGAGAATCGTTTACGCTTTTTGTATATATTTCTTGTGAGTATAGCTTCAAATAAGCTTGGGAGTGTTGCTTTTGTTTGGTGATTTCTTTATCGTGTTGTTAAGGATTGATCACCCTTTTGCTTCACTTTTTAGGAAAACCGCCAAATTTTTAAAAATTTTAGCCTACCTTCACCTTTTATGCCTTACGTCACAACCTTGGGGAAAGACCTTTCGACCTAGAAAGTTGAGTCACTATTCGGGGGAGGGAATCATGGGTCATTGCCTAAGGAAAGGGGATGCGAAGTCAAGATGTCGAGTAGCCTTAAATATTTTTTTGATCTTTTTCCGGTTCCTTCGCGGAATCTATGAGATGCTCACTAAGGAGAGATATGAGATTAGTAGGGGGAACGCGGTAAGACCGTTTGGGATGAAAGTGGAGTGTGATAACTAGTTCCTATGCTTAGCATATTTATGTTTCAATCAACCTTAGGTATCTTGTAGCGTGCACTCCCTTACTTGTTTAGAAAGATTTGCATTCACTTGTGCTTGTACATTTGCAAAAGTCCTTTCATGAACATTTGTTTGCTTTTCTTGTATTTTGTTTTCTTTTTCATGCTTTGCCTTGTTTGTATTATTATGAGAGTTAAGGGTAAACTCTTAGGATACCCTTACGAGAGCATCACTCGTTCTCTAGGGCGATCTAGGGGTTTAAATTGCTTGTCTTTAGTTGCTAAAATTGACCGTGATTCCTACGAAAGGGAGTTAGTGTATATTCCCATCTTCTCTAGGTTTCTTGTTTCTTTCCTTGCTTGAATAAATTCATCATTTTTCCTTGGGTTGGATTTTATTTTGCTCGAGGACGAGCAAAAGTTTAGCTTGGGGGAATTTGATGAGCGTCATTTATGGCGCTCAAAAGAATAAGATTTAGGTTCTTTTTCTATATTTTCCTTAATTATTTCCCTATATTTTTCTTAGTTTTATTTGGTTTTCCAATTTAATAACTCATTTTGAGTTTTGTTTAGTTTTATGTGTTTTTTATTATTTTAGTCCTTAATTCATAGTTTTAGTTTTATTTCTTTTATTTCTTTTTATTTTATTTATTTTATTTTATTTGTCTTCTATTTCTCCCTCATGTTTGGTTGTTCGTGTAGGTGATTGCTCGGGACAAGACACGAGTCAAATTGTCATATTTAGTGTTCCGATGTTCAAGCTTGATGTTTCGAGGTCTTAGCTTCAAAATCAATTAAGCGTTGCAACGAAAACAAGCCAACAAGTCTTAACCCTTTCGGTGCCAGCTTATCCTACAACCCACCATTATCCTTTCCTACACCACACCAAACCCCCCTGCTCCCAGCCAACACAACAGCCACGCACTTCTTCTCCCCTGTTCCCACCCATCTTCACTCAAACCACCAATTACCACCTACACCACAATCTGCAGCCCATAATAGCAGCTCCCCTGCTTCCCCAAAACAACCACCACATTCCAGCCGCAACTTCCACCAACTCCTGCCAACAGCCACCACAACCACCAACATCCCGCAGCACTAACTAGCCACCTCAACCACATTCCAGCAACAACTCCCCTGTTCCCTGCCTCCCAACACCAAATCCGCCACTCCCAACCTACCACCTTCGCACCACCAATAACCGCAGCCAACAGCCGCACCTTCCACCTCCAATCACCACCGAAACAACCAGCCAAACCACCACCACTTGCTGCCTCCTTCGCCAATTAAATCAAACCAAACCACCCTTCTCCACCGCACTAATTCAGCCCCGATTCAATTCAGCATCAACCTTCATCAACTCCCAAACTGAGCAACCCCAATCGAACTCAATCAAGTCCCAATTCAATTGGATTTCCCCGAGGACGCGGGTGTGAGAGGAGCGGACGCGGGGTCGATGCCTCAAATCAGGCAATAAGTAGCCGCGGTTGTCCCGAGGTCTTCCCGCGAACGCGGTGGCTCTAGAGAGGGCGCGGCTTAGACCACCGCGGGCGCGGCTTAGACCACCGCGGGCGCGGCTTTCTAGGTTCAATTTAAACCCGTATCACGAGCTTCTCACGGGAGCATTAATAAGATCGAGCGGTCAAGATTATTTGCTAAAAATTGCTAATGGTGATGATTTGATGATGAAGATTTGCGAGAGATGATGGTGGTGTGATGAATTTCAGAGCAGCCACGAAAGGAGAAGGAGGGGAGTTGAGGGTCTGACTTGTTTTTGGGGATTTCTTTCTTTCCTTTATTTATTTTAATTCCTTTTCCTTTTATTTTATTTCTCTTTTTTTTTTTCTTTTCTTAACTTATTTTTCCTTTCTTAATTTCTATTTTCCTTTTCTTAGTTTATTTATTTTATTTTTCCTTCTTTTATTATTTTTCTTAGCTTAGTTTAAATACCCATTTTTGGGGATAATTAGGAACCAACTATTATTCTATTTTCTGAATTAGAATATTTTTCTCTCTCTTAGGTTGAGAGCTTCTCTCTCTAGATTAGGCTAGATTAGGAGTAGTTTTAGAGAGAGAAAGTGAGGAATTTCAATGGTGATTGAGAGATTGAAGATGCAAGTGTGACAATTGTGTTGGAGATCTTCTTAATTATTAATGAGCATTTCTAAACTCTATCTCATTCAATTGCTTTGTTTAATTTGATGTTTGTTTGGTTTGATTTTGATATTTGATGTTTGATTAGAGTAATTGTTCTTGGTATTTTGTTGATTCTTGATTTCCATAGTTGTTAGTTGATAGATGATGATTCTTAAATAGTTGTTTGGCTAGGAATTGGGTGAAACTTGTATGATTGATTAATTGTGATTAATTTGGGAATTGTGTTGATTGATTGTTGAGATTAAAGTGATTAGTGAAGGTTTGCATGTGTGTAATTCAATTTGGCCTTGAGAATTATGGTAGATTGCATTGTAATTGCTAATGACATGAACAATTGATTTAGGAATTGCAATTATCAATTGGTTTTGATTGTGATTCTCTTAGTTTGTTATTCATAGTGAACCCTAGCTTAACAATTAGGAGATAGCTCTTTGATTCCTATTGATTGCTCTTATCATTTAGTCCTCACAACCTTTGATTGGCATGCTCTTCCCATGTTGTTGCAATTTACATGATTACTTGTTGATCCCTGTTCCTAGTGTTTTATTTCCTTGGTTACTTGTTTTGTTAGCTGTTAGTATTCTCTCTTACCTTCGTCTTCGACCTAGCTTAGGCGCATAATTGAAAGTGCTTGAACATTACCGTTCCTTTGGGTTTGACCCTTGACTTGCCTCTATACTCGTATTTAGGTTTGTTAAGTGTTTATAAATTTAGTTTGACTGAGGGAAGAGTAGATAACGACATACATTTTCCTCTTGTCATGCATATTCAAATTTGTCTCCCTCAGGGGACTCATATATAATTCCTGCACCGCAACCGTTCTTCGTTGAGCTTACGTGTACATACACTTTCCAAACCTGGTCAATATTATCCGGTTGCACCGGTCGTGTCATTTCAACAATGAAGTCGGCAAACGCCTAACCTTTCATTGCCTTTCTAGGTTCAAAAGTTATTTCAAGACTTTGCATTTCAATAGCCCATTTCAACATTCTGCCGGATGACTCCAAAGTAGACATTGGCCGCTTGAGTGGCTAGTCGGTGTAGATTACCACCGGATGAGCCAGAAAATAAGGTTTCAATTTCTTGAAAGCCATATACAGGGCAAGGCCAAATTTTTCTACCATGGGGTACCGGAGCTCAGCATTTTTTAGAACATGGCTAATGAAATAGACCGGAAGCTGAACACCGTCTCTCTCAGCAAGGAGAACAACGCTGAGGGCATGATCCGAGACGGCTAGGTACATGTATAACACTTCTCTAGGCAGTGGACTAACAAGCCTTGGCAAAGAGTGCAAGTGCTCTTTCAGCCGTTGAAAATCCGCCTCAGCATCATCCCCCCACTCAAACCTGGTCTTCTTCCTGATTGCTTGGAAGAAGTAAAGACATTTGTCACCTGACCGGCTGAGGAATCTCCCGAAGGCGGCCAGGCAACCGGTTAGTCTCTGTGCTTCCGTGACAGTGCGGGGTGACTTCATGTCAATTACCGCCTGTATCTTCTCAGGGTTAGCCTCTATCCCTCTTTGATCAATCAGGAATCCGAGAAACTTCCCAGACTCAACACCAAAGACGCATTTCTTAGGATTTAACATAACCTTATGCCGCCTGAGTGTGGTGAAGGTTTCTCGGAGATCAGCAAGGTGCTCCGCTGCTGTTTGGATTTGACTATCATGTCATCAATGTATGCCTCTACATTCCTCCCTATTTGATTAATAAAGACCGTATTAATCATTCGTTGGAACGTAGCCGGCGCATTTTTCAAACCAAACGGCATCACCGTGTAACAGAATAGCCCCTGATCAGTAACGAAGGCCGTCTTTTCTTGATCTTTCTTCCACGGGGGTATCTAATGGAAGCCGGAATAGGCATCCATAAAACTCATCAAGGCATGCCCGGCTGTAGAATCGACCAGATTGTCGATCTTTGGAAGCGGGTAACTGTCCTTTGGACACGCCTTGTTGAGGTCTGTGTAATCAACACACATGCGCCAGGTCCCATTTGGTTTCTTAACAAGAACCACATTGGCCACCCAGTCGGGGAAGTTACAAGGCCGAATGAACCTGGCGTCTAGCAGCTTTTTGACCTCGGCAGCTGCCGACTGACTTCTTTCCTCACCGTGGTTTCTTTTCTTTTGCCGGATAAGCTTCTTTTTGGGGTCCATGGCGAGTTTGTGGACAACGAGATCCGGGCTAACGCCTGTCATCTCTTCCACTTCAAAGGCAAAAATGTCTTTGAATTCCTTCAGCAAGAGGTGCAAGCTTGCACCCAAGGTAGCATGAGCAACCGTCCCCACCTTCACAGTACGCTCCGGACGGCTGTCATCCAGAACGAGATCAATGTTTTCACCAGCCGGTTGGGGGCAGAGCTCATCTGACCGTTCATCGGTCAGTGATTGCTATTTTTTCTCTTTCTTCACCTCCACCAGCAGAGGTGCCTTTCTTTTGTTCCCGGCTGCTGGTGAGGCAGGCGCTGGGTCGGCATCCTTGACATTGTCAAGGTCTATTGGTTCCTGGCCTCCTGGGGCTACAGTGTCTCTGACGGCTTAGAGATAGCACTCTCGGGCCGTCTTCTGATCCCCATTCGGGGAACCAACAGTGCCGTCATCCCTCTCATACTTGATGAGCATGAGAGACGGGATGATTACTGCCTTGGCTACGTTGAGGGTTGGCCGGCCAAGGATAATGTTGTAGGCGGTCAACTCCTCAACGACCAAGAATCTGACGACAATATGTCGTCCTTGGCCCTTCTCTCCCAGCCGGATGGTTAAGTCAATTCTTCCGGCTGGGTAGACCATCCCACCCCCAAAACCAACCAAGGGGTGGGTGACCGGATGCATGCTGCTGACGTTGTATTTCAGCTTTTGCAAGCACTAGAGGCTGATGATGTCTGATGAGCTGCCGGTGCCAATAAGGATTCTTCCAACCAGTTGGTTGGCAACCTTACATTCAATGACGAACGGGTCATCATGCGGACGGTGGACGCTGCCCCTGTCCTTCTCAGTGATCAAGACGTCTGGGAAGGAGGTGCTTGCAGACGCCTGCTCATCATCATCCTTTTCCATCTTTCGAAGATGGCTCTTGGTGCCCCGGATGGTAGGGCCACCACAGGAGAACCCGCCTGCTATTATGTAGACCGACTCCTTGTCGGTATCCGAGCTACTAGCAGGCTGGGGGGTAGTCTTAGAGGACTGACCCTTATTCTTCTTCTTTGCCCCGGCTGGGGATTTAGAAATATAGGACTTCAACATTCCTTTGTCAGCCAGACGGTCCAACACCCTTTGAAGGCTGAAGCAGTCGTTGGTGTCACGGCCAACTTCCTCATGGTATTGGCAAAATTTATTTTTGTTCCTTGATTGAATGGAACTTTTCATTGGATTCGGCTTCTCTAGGGACAGCCGGTCCTTAATTTCCATGAGGATGGAATTGCAGTCCTTGTTAAACTCGTACTTGGGGACGTACGGTTTAAACTCTTTCTTCTTCTTCTAGGACGGCTGGTCAGAATCACTAACTGCCCAGATTTCTTTTCTCTTCTTGCTATCTTCTTTCTTTTTGGCCGGCTGGGCAGGCCGGCTGTCTTTCTGCTTGTCGGACTTCTTGGAGTCCGACTGGTTACCAGGCGAGCAGAGGTTAGTAGCTTGAATGTAGCTTTCCGCCTCCCTCAGAGCCGCCTGTAAGGTGAAGGCCCCTTTTCTGACTAGGTCGAACTTAAAGGTCGACCCGTCTCTCAGACCCTTGAAAAAGTCTGTAAAAGCTACCTCATCAGACAGTCCCTGAATCTGAATTCTGATCAGATTAAACCGCCTGACATATGAGCGCATCCCTTCTCTCTCTCCCTGCTTAACAGTGCTCAAATCAAGGCTTGTTTTCTTAGCAGGGATGTTCATTGAGAAGTTGGAAGCAAACAGGAAGGCCAGCTTCCTGAAACTATCGATGGACCCGGCTGGCAGATTACCAAACCATTGTTGGGCAATGCCCTTCAATGTAGCCGGGAAGCACCGACACCAAGTGGCATCATCCAACCCCTGCAGATACATGAGGTTGGTGGTGATGCCTTTTTCAACTCTCACTCAAGTGATTTTCCCAATACCCCAACTTGGATATTTATAGGGAAAACAAGAGAGTGAAAAAGCTCTCCCATCAATGTGGGAGAATTTAATTTTTTCCATTTTATTTTAAAGCTAAAATAAAATAAATAATCAAACTAGTAATAAATAAACAAGTGGCAAACTCATGAGAGAGGTTAGGTGAGGACCATTTGGAGGAGGGGGAGACAAAACTTGCTCCCCACTCTGACAGGCTCAAGTCGTATTCACCTAATAAAAAATAAAACCTAAATCCACTAACTATTTAGATAGGGAAGAAGGGTCGAACCACAAGGAAACAGATCAATTTATTCCTAATTAATTAGAAGCAATCTAAATTATCAAGTAACCAAATTTGTTGTAAAAGGGTAATTAAACTACTAAAGGTAAGAGTAGAAAGGGAGTAAAATAAGATGTAAATCAATGAAGGAAGAACCTAGGGCATAGGTTCATTAATAAACAATATTCCAGGGTAAATCATAATAGGCAATCATCAATGCATCAATTAATTAGATTATAAAAGGCTTTCGCTACGTATTACAATCACAGAGTTAATTTACCGGTATTAAATCTCATCTCTCGAATCTTGACTTAACCATTTATAAATTAGTCTGCCTATTGAAACTAATCCTAAACATCAATTCTCATCTCTCGAATCTCGAATTAATATTGCTAAACTCATACAATTAAATCTGGCCAAACCTAATTGCATAGCATTAAATCAATAAATAGGAAGTTAATCAAGCATTGATAATCAACAATCACAAATTACCCCTTCATATTATTATTAGATCCCCATAAACCTTATAAATAAAACTACTCAAGCATAATTAAATCTAAAGCAATCAAAACAATAAAACAAGACATGATGAAAGAATTAAAGAAAATAACTGAAATTAAATGAGAAGAAATTGTTACTAAAAGAAATCTAGAATAAGGAATGGAATTAAGAACAAAGTTGAGAGAATTTAAGAGAGACAAAATATTCTAAGTAGAGAAAGAAAAATCTAAAAGAGAAGGTAATAAAAAATTACGTACAAAAATCGTACTTAAACATCCCTAAAACAAATCCTAATTGAAAACTAAAACTTCAGCTCCAAAAACACGCGTCCGATCGGGCTCGCCTTTTTTCCTTCACTCTTCCTGGGCAGCCGCGCCCGATCGAGCTTACGCTCACCCGATCGGGCGCGTCTTCTTGCTGATGCTTTCTTGTGGGCGCCAGCCCGATCGGGCGCAAGCTTGCCCGATCGGGCCCGGCTTCTTCTTCGAGGCCTGGACTTCGATTGGGCTCGATTCTTTGGCCCAATCCGAATTTCCTCTTCGGGTCTTGAATACCCGATCCAAATGCCTCGGTATCACATACCGAGCCCTTAATCACCGGCTCTAACCGGTTATGGGCTTCAAAGACGGTCGTGTCCTCCTAATGCTCGTAGTTGCTTCATGAAAAACCCGGAAAACGCTCTAAATGTGCAATTTCCTACAAAACTCAAGCAAAACTACAAAAACACTAGAAAACACTAATTAGTAATAAAAGTGGCTTTAAAGAGCCAAAAACTCTACTAATTATGACCAAGGGACGGGGGTAAAACACTATATAAATTGGACATACCAAACTCCCCCAAGCCAAACCTTTTCTTGTCCCTAAGCAAAGAGCTCATCAATGAACATAAAAAACATGCTTCATTCCAAGTAAACAAAATCAAGCACAAACGATTCAAGGCAAATCTAATGAACATGCTTCAATGTCAATCAATCTCGTTCATCTAATCATTCTTCCACCCCAACAATTGTCAAGTAGAGCAAACCACATGAGCATATAGAATTCAAGACTAGTGCTCACACACTCAACTTTCATTTATGTCGCGAGTAAAAGATGTACTTGATCGCTCTCCAACCAACTCCTTTATATGTGAACAATGCCCTCCCAACTCACACTCTCGTGTGTTTAAAACAATGCACGCTCAACCTACTAGTCGACTCGAAATATGTCAAATCATAACTTGCGTTGATAAACAACACTTTCACATTCTTACAACTCTTATGTACAACGGTCAGAAGGTCTTTAAAGCTTGTAATGTAAGGCTAGGGTAAAGGGTAGGATTAATTTAGGAAAATGTGAGAGAAAATCCATGCTTAAGGGAGCCATATCCTAATAAAACCCAAGGTAAAAAACAAGTGATGACTAAAACATCTCCAATCACAACTTAACTTCCACAAAAATTTACCAAGCAATCCTATACATAACAACAATCCCAACACTTACATATTCACTCACAAAGGATGATAATAGGAAATAGAGTGAATTAAAACAAACTTTGAACTACTTATTCTTTTTTCTTTCTTTTATTTTTTCAAACTTGAACTTTTTTTTTTCTTTTTTTTTTTTTCTTGAGCAACCTTCACATAGAACATTTGAACATTTGAAACAATTTTTTCCTTTGCTCTTTTTTTTTTCTTTTTACCTCATATTGGAAATTTTTAACTTTGAAACACAAAACATCAATATTTCCCAATCATAATATCAAAAGAACAATCACTCTTCTTTTATTCCCACATTGTGAAAATGATATGCACACCACAACTCCCTCACCTCACCAACTAATAGCTCCTCCAAGACAAGCTTGGGATTAGTAACCAATGGGGCTCATATAGGCTTGTAATGTGGCTAAATAAACAATAAAAAGGGCATAAGAAACAACATGGGTAACAAGAAGGGAACAAATGTATCTATTATTGTCTGAAGGCTACCTAAGAGAACAAATGCCTTCGTCCTCCTCAATGTGCATAATATTGAGCCATACAAACATTACTAATAGTTGCAAACCAATACTCAAATTCCTTGACATACCAGGAACTATCACACATTCCAAACCAAATTAACTATTCAAGCACTATATTCACAAATAGTTGGCAAAATTGACGCATGTTTAGGCATCCAAACATTAAACTTCAAATCATGATCAACAAATTCACAAAGCTCATTATCATATACCAAGAATCAAAACAATATTTTCCAAGTATGGGACACAGGGAAGCATGATTTACAATTCATTGGAACATATTTTTTAATTTTTTTTTATTTTTGATTATTTTTGTATTTTTTCATAAAGGAAAGCATTAAAAACTACACTAGAAAGCAATAAAATTGATGAGTGACATTTATGTCACTCTTAGGGAGTAGTTTTAGAGTCATTTTCGTGTTTATTTTATCTTATTTTCCCTTTCTTTCTCTTGTTTTCTCTTTAATAAGTTTCTTGTTTTTTTGGTAGTTTTGGAGCGTTTTAGTTTATTTTCTTTATTTTATTAGCTTTAGTTTATTTTCGTATTTTATTTTACTTTATTTGCTTGTATAGTTTTTGTTTTATTTTTATTAGTTTAGTTTTATGTCTCTTATTTTCTATTTTATTTTATTTATTCCTATTTTATTTATTTTATTTTATTTTATTTGTCTTGGTTTTATTTTATTTCGTCCTTTATCTATTTTCATTTTATTTATTTCTATTTCATTTATCTTATTTTATGTCCCGATTCTCCAATGTGTATTTTTGGTTGTGTAGGTATGTTTTCGGGTTCAAGCACGGATTTCAAAGTCAAGTGGTTTGCATTGGATGTTCGAGACCCGAGTCAATCAAGTCAAGCTGCTGCCCTTGCTGCCACCACACCTATCCTTCACCCCACCACACCTATCCTCCACCACACCAAGCACATACTTATCTCCCCTGCTCCTAGCTCCCCACTCTCACAGCACCGCAGCCACCAATCAATGCCGCCGCACACAGCAGCCACCAATTGCAACCTCCCACAAACCACCATACACCACCTTCACGTGCAGCCCCAACCCCAAAACCAGCCTGCAGCTCCGCAAGCACCAACAACCCACTGCACCGCCCACAATCAACCACCAATTACCACCAGCCGCACCACCGTTCTCAACCACCAACAACAGCAACAACAACGAACACAAGCATTTCGCTGCCCCTGCCTCTCTTCCAGTTGCCAGCAACAACAACCACAATCACCCACCAATTCACGCACATCCCCTGCTCCACCAACACCAACAGCAACACAACCTGCACCACGCAAACCACCAACGCAATCAGCCGCACCTAAACCGGCAACATCAATCCACCAATTCACACAAGCATTTCGGCCCTACAATTAAGCAATTCAGAACAAATTGAAAATCAATCAAGTTCGAGCATACCGTTTGTGGTTCGATCGAACTTCGAGACAGAGACTTTGTGGGTTTCGTTAATCGAAGAGGAGTGGTCGAACATACCCATGGTTTGACCGAACCAACCCCGTAGTTCGGCCGCACCAACCCACGGTTCGATCGAACCATTTCACGAGCTTTTCGCGTGATTTTTAATGAAAATTGGACGGACACGATCTTGGATGCTTGATGAAGATGATGATGATAAGCGGTGATGATTGAGATGATTGCTTGCTGATGGTTGATGATGATAGAGCAACCATGAATTTGGAAGAAAAGGGGAATCGGGGTAGCTGATGTTTTGGGGGGATTTTGGTTTTATTTTTCTTTTTCTTTTATTTTTATTTTCTTTTCCTTTTCCTTTTCTTATTTCTTTTCTCTTTTGTTTTCTTTTCTATTTTTATTTCCTTTTTATTTTCCTTTTCTTTCATTATTTTATTTTCCTTCTTTTATTTTTCCTTTTTTCCTAGTTTTATTAGCTTAGTATAAATACCCAATTTTGGGGTAATTAGAAAAACATGGAATAACTATCTATTCATCTCTCTAATTAGTTTTAGGTTAGGTTAGGATTAGTCTTCTTTGGTAGAGAGAGAAAGTGAGGTTTTCTTCATTAATGAACTTGGATTTTGAAGAAGGAGCTTGTTCAATCCTTTGTAGACCTTCATCTTCAATTAATGAGCAATTTCTTACTCTCTCTCCTCTATTTTTATTTGTTTATTTTGATTATTATTTTAGTTGTTGGTATTGCTTGTTGATCATGTTGATTCTTGATTATTTGTTAATTAATCTTGTTATTATCATGATTAGTGAGTAATTTCCCCATTAAGGGGATGGTTGTGGTGTAGTTGGACCTTGAGCATGTTCTAGGGTTTAGAATTGATTTATTTGTGATTAAAGTCTTTATATGCTTGATATTCTTTAATCTTCTTGCAAGTGCACATTGTTGGTTGATTAAAGGTGAATCTTTGCTAACAAGAAATGGAAGTTGACTTAGTTAAGGTTCATTACTATCGATTGTTATTTAATAGTACCTCCTAGTATATGGTTCTAATGTGGAAACATAGAGGCTATGTTAGGAGAAGCCAATTGACCCCGGAAGGCGGCTAGATTGGATTCTTTATTTCAATATTCGAGCATGTTTAGTTCATAATTAATTCAATTTCTATACCTTTGTTTATGTTCAAGTGAATGTTATACCTAAACCATTTCCCTTAATGTTTTATTTCTTGTTTTAGCATTTTTAGACTTTAGTTTATTTATCCCCTATTCCGGACTAGCTTAATTGTCGATGACATTTGGTGGTGTTTACCGTTCTCTGTGGTTCGACCCCTATGCTTGCCTTATACTCGTATTAGGTTTGTTTAGGTTGTATAAATTGTATTTGATCTAGGGATAGACAATTGACGACGCGTTTATTCCCTTGTCAAAAATCTATACTAGAAAAGCAATAAATAGAGAAAAAAGAGAAAGATTTACCATATGTACAAGAAATCTCCCCCCAAGCCAAATCAAGCAATGCCCTCATTGACTTGGGAGTGTAGCTAGGAGAAGTTATTCCTCGTCATCATCCTCATCCATCCTCTAGTAGCCTCCTCCATAACTCGAGCCAGCACCACCCTGGCTCATACCAACACCACCATAGCCCGAACCACATGCAAAGTAGTTAGGGTATACATTTCCCCCCCCCCATACCCCTAAAGGGGCATCGCCCCCAGAACCATGGACTAAAGAGTTGTCCACAAAAGTACCAAAAGCTCCGTAGGTCGAATACCCTCATTGGGGGTATTGGAACCAATCGGGAACTAATGCCTCGGGGGGAATATCCCCTCGGCGTGCATAGTCGTCATACATAGGGTACAAACCCCTCCCGAGGTTCCTCTCAACATAGCCTACCCTCCTATCTAGAGTGCCTAACCTAGAGTCTAGTTTTTGCACCATGCCCTCCACTCTCCCTTGTCCTCTCTCTATGTGGTCAAGTTGGCTCCGAAAAGCCGGAAGGTCATAAGGGGCATGGGGGTCGATATTATATTCGACGGAGGAGGTGGGCATGCCATAGGTTTAGGGTTGGGGTGGTGGTTTGTATTGGGGTGAATGGTGTTGGGGTGAATGGTGGGGTTGTGGTGAAAGGTGAGGCTCTTGAACCTCGCCTTGACCGTTTATCTCAAAAGTGTAGGAAGGCTTCCCCTTCTCAAATTTGGTCAAGGCGGGGTTGGGTAGTGTAAATGCTTGGTCTTTCCTACCCGATTCCCGGTGGACTATCCACCATGTCTCACCGCCCATAGGTTGCACCCAGTTTAGGCCCCCTAATTATGCTAGGTCCATGAGAGTAGAACCCTCCACTTTCCTATGCCCGGTCGGGTTCCATCCTAGGTGTTTCACAGCTATATGGGTCACCAACCCCCCAAAGTAGATAGGTTCCCTAGACCTATCCCCCTCGGCCGCATTGGCCGCCCTTTGAAAATGTTGGGCTATCCTATGTGGTATGTTTAGTTTTTCAGCATTAGGAATTATATAGGAAGCTAACAATTCTAGTTCATCCCTTCCTAACGTTTGTCGGTTCATGCCTCCCAAAGATTATGAGGCCGGCAAACCTTTGCCAAAAATTTGGGACGGGATGTTGAATCCACGTTCCTTTGGCATGTTGGAGGTTAAGCAAACCCTCCCTGGTGAGTCTTTTATAGACCACGGCAATGTGGTCTTGGGAGGGTTCAATAGGTTTGTCCGATTTAAGCTCAAACAATTTACCAAATTCTTTTAAAGTTAATCGCACATCATTGTTTAGCAATCGGAATTGGACATGAGTGATTAAAGCATTAGTTTTAATAACATTGAAGTTATAAATAAATTCTAATGTCAAATAATCATAGGTATCATAATGCAGTTGGAAAAATCCACTCATTCCTATACCTTTAAACAATTTCTCTACAGGTTTATCAAGTCCCAGCCTAGACAACGTAGGATGATGAACAAATCGAGTAGAGATTACCTGCCTCTAGATGAGGTTGAGCATCCTAGCTCGTTGTTCGGTTGAGGTTATGACAACTTCTTCCCATCCCGGTATTTGAAACTTCGGGTCGACCATCGGTTGATGTTGTTGCCTAGAAACTTCACCCCTTTGTTGTCTTGATCTCTTTGAAGCCATTTGTAGTGAAAAAGTTAGGAATTGAAGCTTTCTCTCTCTAAGGGTTTTGAGAATTCTTGAGAGAAAGTGGTAGAAATTTAGTGGAGAATGTAGAGGAAAGTGTAAGGATGAAGAATATGTGAAAATTTTTGAGTTTTGATGGATGAATTTAAGGAGATCTTGAAAGGAAAGTGAGTTTGAAGGTTTAAAAATGGAGGTTTTAGAGAGAGAAGGTAAGAATGAAGAAGAAGAAGAAGTAAGAAATAAAAAGAAAAGAAAGGAGGAGAAAGAATTATAAGCCCGGACAAAAAATCAGGCGCGCCCGATCGGGCGACCCTCGCCCGATCAGGCGAAGACTAGTTCTGATGAAATGTGAAATGCGCGCCCGATCGGGTGACCGGCGCGAACTCGAACCTGAAATTTCCCATGTTTCTAGGCCGATCGGGCGACCTTCACCCGACATTTCTTTTTGTGTCACTCGATTTCTTCCAAATTCCTCCCTATCGGACGAAATTTCCCTTGATTTTCTTCCTTCCTTGCGCGCCCGATTGGGCGGATATAAGTTCTGATAAAATCCAGATTGCGCGCCCGATCGGGACTCCTTGCCCGATCGGGCACTTGTGGCTCGATTTCTAACCCCTAGGTGCGCGCTCGATCGGGCGAGCCTCGCCCGATCGGGCCCGTACCCAATCGGATGGTTCTTTTTTCTTCAAACTTTTTTCTCTTGAAAACTCCTTACTTTATGATCTAATACTTGTACAAAAACACTTATGAAAGGTAAAATTTACTCTCCTTACCTATCTAAAAAAATAAAAATAAAATAAAGGAAAAACTAGTCTAGAAAGCAAGAAATACGGGTTGCCTCCCGCAAAGCGTTGGTTTATCTGGGTCTCGCTTGACCCTCTTACCACATTGAATCTCAAAATGAGTCGGAACCTCTTAGGTGAAGTAGTTCAACTGCATTAATCGTAGCCCCTTCATGATAAAGCTTGAGTCTTTGGCCATTAACCTTAAACTCGTTACCATGTTCATCGAATACCTCCACAGAACCGAATTTGTTAGCCCTTTTGACAGTAAAAGGACCCGACCACCTTGACTTCAACTTTCCTGGGAATAGTTTAAGTCTAGAGTTGAATAATAACACTTTATCCCCTTCTTTGAATTCTCTCGGAAGGATCATCTTGTCGTTCCATCTCTTTATCTTCTCCTTGTAGACACGAGCACTATCACAGGACGTCAACCTAAACTCATCGAGTTGGTTAAGTTGAAGTAACCTCTTCTCTCCCGCTAATTTGGCATCCAAGTTGAGCTCCTTAATAGCCTAATATGCCTTGTATTCTAATTCCACCGGAAGATGACATGCTTTACTGTACACGAGTCTATATGGAGTAGTACCTATAGGGGTCTTAAACGCGGTTCTGTATGCCCAAAGGGTGTCATCTTACTTATCGCTCCAATCTTTCCTTGATTTTCCCACCACCTTTTCTAGAATGGCCTTGATCTCACGGTTGGAAACTTTAACTTAGCCACTAGTTTGGGGATGGTGGGCTAAACCTGTCCTATGCTAGACACCATACTTTTTGAGGAGGGTGTCTAACTTCCGCTCATGAAAGTGAGATCCTCCGTCATTGATTATAGCTCTAGGCACGCCAAATCTTGGAAAGATAGTCTTCTTAAAAAGTCAGTGGACCACCTTGGCATCATTAGTAGGAGTAGCGATGGCCTCAACCCACTTGGATACATAATCGACGACGACAAGTATATAGAGGTTCCCTTTTGAAGAAGGGAACGGTCCCATGTAATCAACACCCCAAACATCAAAAATTTAAACTTCCAAAATTCCAGTTTGAGGCATCTTATGCCGCCGCGAGATGTTGCCAGTCCTCTGGCAAGAGTCACAAGCCTGCACAAAAATGTTAGCATCCGTAAACTTAGTAGGCCAATAGAAACCTGACTCATTAATCTTGGCCACCGTTTTGGTGGGGCCATGATTTCCTCCATATGGTGAGGTGTGGCAACTAGTTAGCACACCGTGAACTTCCCATTCGGGAACACACCTGCGAAATAATCCATCTGCACACTCACGAAACAAAAAAGGATCATCCCAAAAATAATTTTTAACATCATAATGGAATTTCTTTTTCTGTTGGTAGGACAAGTCGGGAGGTAGAGTACCACCCACTAAATAATTAGCAAAGTCAGCATACCATGGGTGTTGCTCTACAACTGCATATAGGTTGTCATCAGGGAAAGAATCATCTATAGGAAGAGAATCCTTACCCTCATCATACCTGATACGTGACAAGTGGTCTGCCACTACGTTCTCTACTCCCTTTTTGTCCTTTATCTAGATATTGAAATCTTGGAGCAAAAGAACCCAACGGAGTAGCCTTGGCTTTGATTCCGCCTTAGCTATCAAGTACTTAAAGGCTGCATGGTCAGTAAAAACAATGACTTTAGAAGCAACAAGATATGATCTAAATTTTTCTAAAGCATATATGACAGCTAGAAACTCCTTCTCCGTTGTGGCATAGTTGACTTGGGCATCATCCAAAGTTTTGCTTGCATAATAAATAGGGTGCAAAACTTTGTCCTTTCTCTGTCCGAGCACGACTCTTAATGCAAAGTCACTTGCATCGCACATGATCTCGAAGGGTAAATTCTAATCGGGAGCACATATGATGGGTGCCGATATCAAAGCTTGCTTAATTCTGTTAAAAGCCTCAAGACACTTGTCACTAAAAATAAAAGGGGCATCCTTGAGTAAAAGCTGAGTCAATGGTTTAGCAATTTTAGAAAAATCTTTGATAAAGCGACGATAAAACCCCGCATAACCCAAGAAACTTCTAACTCCCTTAACATTAACAGGGGGAGGTAATTGCTCAATCACTGAAATCTTAGCTTTATCTACTTGTATGCACTTGTCAGATATAATGTGACCTAGAACTACTCCCTCTGTCACCATAAAGTGACATTTCTCCCCGTTTAGTACCAAATTGCATTCTTCACATCGTTTCAAAATTTTAGCGAGATTTATTAGACATGAATCAAATGAAGAACCATACACGCTAAAATCATCCATAAAGGCTTCCATAATAGACTCTATGAAATCAGAAAAGATGCTCATCATATAACGTTGAAAGGTAGCGGGGGCATTAGATAAACCAAAGGACATCCTACGATATGCAAAAGTACCATAAGGGCATGTAAAGGTTGTCTTTTCTTGATCTTTAGGGTGAATTGGAATTTGGAAAAATCCTGAATACCCATCCAAATAGCAAAAGAACTTATGGTTAGCTAACCTCTCAAGCATTTGATCTATAAAGGGGAGGGGGAAGTGGTCCTTTTTAGTGGCGATATTTAGTCTACAATAATCAATGCCCATACGCCACCCTGTTACAGTTCTAGTGGGAATTAATTCATTTTTCTCATTAGTGATCATAGTCATCCCACCTTTTTTAGGCACTACCTGCACATGACTTACCCACTTGGAGTCAGAAATAGGATAGATAATACCTGCATCGAGTAATTTCATAACCTCTTTATTGACTACTTCCTGCATGGTAGGATTCAATCTTCTGTGGGGTTGAATGCAGTTCTTATAGTTATCCTCTAAATGTATCCTGTGCATACAAAAATCAGGGCTAATACCCTTGAGATCATCAATACTGTACCCAATTGCTTTCTTATGGGTTTGAAGGACCCCTAGAAGTTGGGAAGTTTGTAGGTCATTAAGTGAAGTACTGATGATCACGGGGTATAGTTCCTGCCCATCCAGAAAAATATATTTTAAGTGAGAAGGGAGAGGTTTTAGTTCAGGTTTCTTGACCTCTGCAGGTTTTGATTCCTGAACTAGATTTACTACCTTCAATGTCTCTTTGGGGTCTAACTCTTTTAAGGAAAGAGCTCTTTCAATATCCTGTACTTCATTACCCCAGACGCTTGCATAATCTACAGATAAATTCCCACACAGAATATCCTCTAGGGGATCCCTTGCAAGAACCTGTGGAAAGCTATCATCACAAATATCGTCCATTATATTAATAAAACAACAATTTTCCTTTAGCATAGGCCCTTTAAAAACTTTCCCTAAATTAAAAGTAACATTATCATCACCAAAAGAAAGGGTTAGTTTACCATTTTTTACATCAATAATGGCTCCTGCAGTATGGAGGAAAGGCCTACCTAATATAATGGGTATTTGCGTATCCTCTGCCATGTCTAAAACAACAAAATCAACACGGATAAAAAATTTACCAACTCTGAAAGGGACATCCTCTAAAATACCTAGGGGGTATTTTACAGAACGATCTGCAATTTGCAAAGTTATATTAGTAACTTTTAATTCTCCCATATTAAGTTTAGCACAGACAGACGATGGCATAACACTAACACTGGCACCCAAATCACAC
This sequence comes from Chenopodium album, assembly GCF_948465745.1. Lineage (NCBI taxonomy): Eukaryota > Viridiplantae > Streptophyta > Magnoliopsida > Caryophyllales > Amaranthaceae > Chenopodium > Chenopodium album. The sequence goes on from NC_137836.1 coordinate 35,556,364, forward strand.
AAAGCTTTATCAATAAAAACATTCCCTATATGACAAGGGATTAGAAAAACTACCGGGATCCTTTAATTTAGGAGGGGATTTATTTTTCAATAAGGCGATACACTCCTCTATAAAGGCTACAATTTCTACCTCATTAAAGGCCCTTTTCCTAGTCAGAATGTCTTTCCTAAATTTAGCATATACAGGAACCTGAGTGATTAAATCAGTGAAGGAACTGTTACCTGCAAGTTTTTCACAACCTCCAAGAACTTACCGAATTGTTTATCAAACTTACTCTTCAATTGTCTATTAGGGAACGGTAGTTTGATAACCGGGCTCTGAACATCTCCCTCCTTATCCTGAGATTTACCTTGCAAAGAAACATTAGAAGGGTTAGTATTTGTTTGTAGCCTTGCAGGGTTAGCAGGATTAGCGTTTGGTATAGAGGAATCTGGATCAGGAACTGGTCCATCTTCCTTTGGCATAGGAGGTCCATCAAAATGTGAACCACTTCTTAGAGTGATCGCATTGGCATGATCTGTGGGATGGATTGGTTGCGATGGTAGAGCTCCCTGCTGACGGGTTTGTAGGGCAGATGAAATTTGTGCAATTTGATTATCCATGATTTTATTATGGGCTAAAATAGAATCAATTTGCGCATCCCTACTCTCCATATGCTTTTGCATGTTAGTAAGCATTGCTCTAATTTCTGTCATAGCAGGGTCAGAAGATGATTAGGGTTGTGCTTGGCTTTTCTGTCCAGAATTTGGATGGTAATATTTCTGCTGTGGTGGGGGTTGCTGTTATGGTTGTTGTGGAGGTGGAGGGTTTTGTACATTGGTACTCCGGTACGAAAGATATGGATGGTTCTGGTAACCAGGATTATAAGAGTTGGAATATGGGTTATTCTGCCTATAGGTTTGGAAGGCATTAACTTGTTCCATGGAACTCCTACAATCTTGCTCCCAATGCCCTACAATTCCAAAATATTCACAAAAATCTTCATTGTTAGCAACGACAGAAACATTAGCTACAGAGTTAGGAGTAGCAATAAGATTATCTTATTTTTGACAAATAGATTTTAATTGAGTTTGCAAAAAGGATACGGAATCGACATTATGCTTTCCTTTATTTGCAAACCCTCTCGTATTCCCGTATTGTCTTCGATAACTTGTCCGGCGTCGTCCACATTTAAATTCATGAATCTCCCACTAGCTGCAGAATCTAGAACTGATCTAGATGAATTTCCAAGTCCATTGTAGAAAACTTGGATCAATTGCCATTGTGCTAAATTGTGGTGGGGGCATTCTCTTTGTAGATCCTTGAACCTCTCCCAAGCCTCATATAAAGTTTTATCGGCCTCTTGAGCGAAGTTTTGAATAGCACTCCTTAGTACAGTTGTTCTCTCTACAGGATAATATTTTTTATAGAAATTCAAGGCAAGAGTTTCCCAGTTAGTAATACCAAGTGCAGTTTTATTCAAACCATTAAACCATAATTTAGCTTTGCCACATAATGAAAAGGGAAAAAGAATCTTCCTGATTTGGTCCTGCGTGACCCCGACTTGTCTAATGGTGTTACAATATTGGTAGAAATCTGCAATGTGAAGATTAGGATCTTCACCCTTAATTAGCTCCACTGAATTGCTTCCTCTCTATCATAGTGATAAATTGGGGCTTAATTTCAAATTGTACTCCATCTAGGGCCGGAGTGGGAGTAAGGTGCGGAAAGTTAGTGAGCTTCGGCTACAAGTAGTCACTGAGCTTGTTTTGGGTCGTCATCTTTGATTCTGAATCTGAAGGAATTTCGGTGTCGCTAGAATCAGATGGAGGGTCTCTTTGATTGTTGTCTTCCTCAGAACCCACCAGAATTTGTCTATAAAGATTCCTTTGCCTATGAAACGAGCGCTCGATCTCAGGATCGAATGGGATGTAACCTAATCTGGAACACCTGGCATAAACAAGGAACTAAAAGACAAATATGAGAATTGCCTCAAAGAACTAACGTTCTCTGAGACAAGAGGGGATAATCTAGAATAAAAAAAAATCAGAAAATAAAAATAAAATCGTTTCCCTGGCAACAGTGCCAAAATTTGACAGGCTCAAGTCGTATTCACCTAATAAAAATAAAACCTAAATCCACTAACTATGTAGATAGAGAAGAAGGGTCGAACCACAGGGAAACAGGTCAGTTTATTCCTAATTAATTAGAAGCAATCTAAATTATCAAGTAACCGAATTTGTTGTTAAAGGGTAATTAAACTACTAAAGGTAAGAGTAGAAAGGGAGTAAAGTAAGATGTAAATCAATGAAGGAAGAACCTAGGGCATAGGTTCACTAATAAACAATATTTCAGGGTTCATCATAATAGGCAATCATCAATGCATCAATTAATCAGATTATAAAGGGCTTTCGCTACGTATTACAATCACAGAGTTAATTTACCGATATTAAATCTCATCTCTCGAATCTCGACCTAACCATTTATAAATTAATCTGCCTATTGAAACTAAGCCTAAACATCAATTCTCATCTCTCGAATCTCGAATTAATATTGCTAAACTCATACAATTAAATCTGGCCAAACCTAATTGCATAGCATTAAATCAATCAATAGGAAATTAATCAAGCATTGATAATCAACAATCACAAATTACCCCTTCATGTTATTTATTAGATCCTCATAAACCCTATAAATAAAACTACTCAAGCATAATTAAATCTAAACTAATCAAAACAATAAAACAAGACATGATGAAAGAATTAAAGAAAATAACTGAAATTAAAAGAGAAGAAATTGTTACCAAAAGAAATCTGGATTAAGGAATGGAATTAAGAACAAAGTTAAGAGAATTTAAGAGAGAGAAAATATTCTAAGTAGAGAAAGAAAAATCTAAAAGAGAAGGTAATAAAAAATTACGTACAAAAATCGTATTTAAAAATCCCTAAAACAAATCCTAATTGAAAACTAAAACTTCAGCTCCAAAAACACGCGCCCGATCGGGAACGCCTTTTTTCCTTCACTCTTCCTGGGCAGCCACGCCCGATCGAGCTTATGCTCACCCGATCGGGCGAGCCTTCTTGCTTATGCTTTCTTGTGCGCGCCCGCCCGATCGGGCGCAAGCTTGCCCGATCGAGCCCGGCTTCTTCTTCGAGGCTTGGAATTCGATTGGGCTCGATTCTTCGGACCAATCCGGATTTCCTCTTCGGGTCATGAATACTCGATCCAAATGTCCCGGTATCGCATACCGAGCTCTTAATAACCGGCTCTAACTGGTCCTAGGCTTTAAAGACGGTCGTGTCCTCCTAATGCTCGTAGTTGCTTCATGAAAAACCTGGAAAACACTCTAAATATGCAATTTCCTACAAAACTCAAGCAAAACTACAAAAACATTAGAAAACACTAATTAGTAATAAAAGTGGATCTAAAGAGACAAAAACACTACTAATTATGACCAAGGGACGGGGGTGAAACACTATACAAATTGGACATACACACTCCCTCTCCAAAAACCGGCCAACTCATTCCTCAAGCCATCTCTTACAATGCGCCACATGGCACCACACTTGGGCACCATGGCACACAAGGTGGGCTGCCATTTGCGGATGCCAGCAGCCCAGCACAAGCGTGCGGGCTGCTAGGCGCTGCTGGCCAGCAAGCCCGGCATGGCTTGTGCGGGCAGCTCGTGCACTCGGCCAGCAAGCCGCACATCAAGGATGCGGGCTGCTGCTGAGTGTCGATGCTCCTTGCGCGCGTTGGCCAGCGCTGCTAGCATGTGATGCTAGCATTGGTGCGCTAGCACGCACCATCCAGCCTAGGCTCGGCTTGATGCGCATGCTAGCCACCATGCTATACCAAATGCCCCTAGCACTCGGTTTGCTCGGGGCATTCCGATGCTAGGGGTATTTTGGTCTTGTTGATTTATTATTTTTGTGTCTCGTCTTTTATTATTTTGACTCGACTTCCGACGCTCGATTTCGACGCTCTAAGCTCGAATTTTCGACGTCTAAATATTTAATACTCGGGCGACGAATTAATTTCTTTCGAATTAATTTGTCGAGTCGGTTCGTATATTTTCTAGGGTGTGACCCGAAGGGTTCAGTCAAAATTAAGTTGTAATATTAATTATACATTAATATTACTGATTGGAAGAGGCCTCCACCCAGGCATTCCGATCACTTGACCTTGCTGAATATATTAGCTTTCTAATAATTCTGAACCTACTATCAGAATAATACACTTGTTTGAAGGACACCATTCCTTTCAGAGTGATTCAAGTGAGGAAAAAGAGAAAGATGTGTCAAAGAGTGTGAGCAAAGAGGAAGTCCATGAGAAAAAGAAGAGTGTTGAGAGAGTTCAAGAGGAAGTGAGAAAACCCGACCTTCCATATCCCCAAAAGTTTGTGAGGAACAAATTAGATGAACAATTTGGGAGATTCCTTGACATCTTGAAGGAGGTCCATCTTTCTATCCCTCTCACCGAAGCCATGACCCAAATGCCTTGATATTCCAAATTCCTTAAGGATATCTTGAGTGGCAAGAGAGAGTGCAATGAGATAGATTCAGTAGAGCTTAGTGAGTGTTGTAGTGCCTAAATTCACAATGACCTACAAAAGAAGATGAAAGATCCGGGTAATTTCTCCATTCCTTGCAAAATCAAGAGTAAGTTGTTTGAAAATGCATTGTGTGACTTAGGTGCTAGTGTTAGCATTATGCCTTACTGGGTGTTTAAGAAGCTTAATCTAGGAGAATTTCTTTGTATGAACATGACCTTGCAATTGGCTGATAGATCCATTAAGTTCCCTAAAGGAAGAGTTGAGGATGTTCCCCTTAAGATAGGTGGTTTCACAATTCCCGTAGATTTTATTGTACTAGAATTTGAAGAGGATGACCACATTCCTATTATTCTAGGGAGACCATTCTTAGCTACCTCGGGAGCTTTAATAGATGTCAAGGGAGGCCGTATCACTTTGATAGTTGGTAATGAAGAAGAAAAATTTAAGCTAAAACCGATGCATGAATCCTTGTCTTTTGTGAAAGGAATCATGAATAATAATTCCCTTCGTTCATTGGATAATGTGTGTGTGATTAATTCTTCAACTAGCGGTATTCATTATATTTTTTATGATGTGCTTGTGAGGTTTGATTGCAGGAAAGTTAGTGAAGAGGAAAAGGAGCTTTGAAAGGCATTGGACGAAGAGGTAATTGACATTCAGCATTGGTTTGAGCTTTGTCCTCAAGAGGAGGAGGATGGTTCCAAGGAAGTGGTTGGTGTTAAACCGTCTACAAGAAGGAACAAGGCTAAGAAGAAGGCAAGGGCTTCTAGGAAGAAGCAATTGAGATTGAAGTTGAAGAATGAGAAGGTTGTTTTTGAAGTTCAAGCAAATGAAGTTTCATCAAGCAACAATGAGGAGTTGCTAGAAATTGAAGAGAAATTTGTACCTTCCGCCACTTTGAATAAGATGGTGTCCTTTGACCCTCCATGATTTGGAGGAAGGGTCTAGCTTAGGACCATAAGAAAGCGCTTCCTGGGAGGCAACCCGGAGATTTCTAACCTTTTCTTTTGATTTCTATTTTCTTAATTTCTTTTATTTTATTTTCTTTCACTTGTTTTTCTTTTGGATTTATAGGGTGAATTCATGGAAATGGATTAATTCAAATGAGCACGAGCAATGGAAAGGTATTTTACGGTTTTTGATGTGAATATTTTTTATTTTATCTAATTTTGAGGTAAAAGGGTAAGAAATGTTAGTGAGGTAAGATAGGGAAATTGTGCTAAAATTTGAAGAAAGTTTGGACTTGGTGGGTTCATTGTGGTGCTATCATTATTTTAGGGATGCTGAACCCACTGTCAACATGTTTAGAAATTGCCATATTTTGTGGGTTCAATAGCCCCGGGATGATATTGAGCGAAGAGCCCAAAGATGAACGCACCAAAGAAGCAAGAAGATTGATGCTCTGTCTGGCGCGGGCGCGCATCCCTGCAGCATCCGTGCTTTATCTTCTTCTTTCCCCTTTCTTTTCCTTATTTCTCCTTCTTCCCTATCACACTCGAGCGCACCAATTCTCACTCACTCTCAAACCGCACAAACCCTAACTCCCTCTCATCAAATTTCATCACATAATGAACCAAATTTTCACCAAAAATCATCAAATTTTCCTACATTTTCATCATTTTCAACAAATAATACACTATTTCCATCCATTTCAATCTCCAATCTCTCTCATCCATTGTTGTAGCAATTTGGGGGGTTTTTTTTATTTTGAGAGAATTGGTGGCCAAAACTTGTTCAATCTTGCACCTTGTATGGTATAATCTTTTTCTTTTACTCTTAATTGCATTATTATATCATATAGTTGCAAGTATTAGATGGTTCATGGTTGTGAATAGAAGTAGTATGAATTTTGGTTATTTTATTGATTGTTATTGAATTTTGGATGATTATTTATGTTGTTTGTTATTGCCTCACATTGTGTTGTTTGATGTTTTTGTAGCTAATTTGAGCATGTTTGTTGAGAATTGGTGAAGTCGGATTTTTGGTAGTTTGGTAGTGTAGACACCTAAAAATGTCTCCCCAAAACCAAACCCGATGATGAACAACCTTTCACCGCCACTATTGGTCTGGTTCAGTATTTAATCCCGAGAGTGCTTAAAAAATCGTATTTGATTAAATTCATATTTTTGAACGGTCCATGGATTAGTCTTGATGTTTGGTAAAAGAAAAGTTTTTATTTCAGCCCAAACTTACTATTTAATTTTAGCCCAAATAATAATAAGTCAGAAAAGGCCCGAAATTATCAATCGGCACTTAAAATGCCGAATGAAATTAGGGTTAAAAATGTATTTAGACGGAAAAGTGGGCTGGAAATTCCCGCGCTACGATAGACAGCCACCGTGTCACGGGAATCCTTCCCGTCTGACGGTGGGATTTCCCGTGACACGGGAAGTCTGCCGTGACACGGGACATTCCGTGTCTTTTCCGCGTAAACCCTTAACGCGTTTTCTTTCCCGTATTCTGAAAATTTCCCGCGTCACACTAAAAATGTACCCTGTCACGGTAAAGTTTGTCGTCTGACGGTGGGACTTCCCGTTTCACGGTACAGTTTGCCGTGTCACGGGATACTTTTTTAGGGTTTTTATCATTTTAGGGTTCCGTGTGCTCCCTCAGCATATTTTCCCTATAAATACCCCCTCATTTCTGATGTACGGGGAATCAATTAATTCTCTAGTTTTATTTTTTTCTCTCTTCTATGCTTTAGCCTAAACACTAGCCTACCCTTCTCATTTCAAAATTCCATCTTCAAGTGCTTAAAGGAGTCCATACTTTACTCGTGGTTCTATCCTTAAGCCAAGGCGTGAAAGGTAGAACTGTTTGAGGGTTTGGCCCCAAATCAACTCTACTTTGTTTAATTTAATTTAATTGTTGTACTATTATTATTTTCTTGAATTTACTAACTCGTTTATTATTTTGTAGTTGCAAACAAACAGAATCAAAGTAAGAATCATGTTCCTTTTATTTCTATTATTTTTCTAACGATTTTATGTTGTTGGAATTGTGATTAAATTGTTTCCAATGTTAATGTTTATTCTATTTTTTTTATCACCATATTGCATGTTTAAAGGGAATATGTAATTTAAAATAACGCCTAATAAGATAATTTGGACAACCGGTTTAGGTTCCTTTTTAATCTTGTTGTTTAATCAAGTGATCACAAATATTTTAGAATTATGTGTTGCATTAATATTCAACCAATTTAGCATAATAATAGATTAGAGCAAATTGAATTTTGGTTTGTATGTCTTTGAGATCACAGGAATGCTTTTCAATATAAGAATCGAGTAGAGGCCAACACAGGCGAATGTGACTCCATGACTCACTTCGTACCATCATCCCCGATCCTCCTTTCGTGGTTCCGAACCATATGGAGTTAGTAATCTCATGGATTATGAATGGGGTGTAACCTTCACGAGTCAATCGTTGTTGCCTTCGTTGTCCCTTATTCGTGGTTGCCTTTTATGATCCGTGAACGGTTTACAAGTTCCTTAAAACCTTATTGGCGGCTCCCTACTTTCCTTGTCCCTAATCGTGTCCCTAATCGCATGTCAATTCCCACTTCCTATGAGTGCCAAGCATATTCACAACATGCTTTTACGTAGACGCACTTCGAGCGACGCCTACAGGTAGTATGATATTGATTTGTTCAGCATTGGTTTTTGGTTTCATTGTGATTGGTGATTGATTGGGAAGCAATTGTTGATTTGAATTGGTGGTGATTGTGTAAGTTTAGATTGTTTGATTTTGGTAGTAAGTTGTTGATTGGCGGAATTGGTAAAGGAGTGTGATTAAGGCATCTTGAAGTGTTAGTTGGTATTTTTTGTGGTGTTTCTAGTGTAGTGTGATCGAATTTTTGAGCTAATATCTTCGGAGGATCACCATGTCTAAACACATAAAAAAAACCTTACCAACGTGACCATTGAAGAACCTACTCCTACCCCCTCTACCTCACAACCTCTTCAACCTACCCCTATTCCCAAATTACAAATTACCGACCCAATCCAAAAAGCAGGTTCACAAAACTAAAAGATAACTGTTCCCTTAAACCTTCCCGACATTACTTCCAACCGGATATGATCAAGTTGGGATTGATGAAGATCTAAAGGAATTGCTCAACAACCTCCGCATGGAAATATTCGTGAGCCGTAGCTTCCATACTTATGTTCAACCTACTTTGGAGTTTTTGGCTACGGTGGATCTTGTTGTAGTTGAGGGAGGAAACTACCGAGTTCAATTTCAACTCTTCAACAACCATTTTGATCAATCTCTTGAAGAGTTCAATGCGGCTCTTGACTTCGTTTCGAATTCGGATATTTTGGATCCCGAGCTCTTTTTCAACAATAAGTATGATAAAAAATCATGGTGGGATGTCATTTCAGGGTGTGGTGACTTTGAGACCCGGTATGCTAAGATTAGTAAGGTGTTCTAACCATGTCTCCGAGTTCTCCATCGGCTTTTGGGGTATTCGGTATTCCCGAAGCAAGAGTTGGGCAAAATGAGTCAGTTGGAGCTTCGGATTCTTTGGGTGGCTACTTGTGAGGAATACCAAGGTCGCTTAAATTTGGGGTACACCTTTATGAAGTATTGCCAAGGTTTGCAAGATAGGAATCCGGCGAGATTCCATGTGGTAGTATGGTCATAAGACTCGTGACCAACTTTGAGCTTGATCACTATTTGTCGTCTTGTACTCTGGTGGGAGATGTTAATTCTCTCTACCTTGACATCAATCAATTAAAGCAAATTTAGTTTTTGGCAAAGAACAATGATGACAAGGTGTTTGATTGGCTTAGGGATAACAAGCATTGGTGCTATCTCTCTAACCCCTCCTTGACTTCTCTCCACCGTGAGAATGTGGCAAATATTTGGCAAGTCCCCTTGAGTCACCGCCCTCCCTAATATGATGATGATGAAGAGACGGGTGAAGAAAAAAAAGAAGAAGGGCCGCCACAACAACATCAACAACAATAAATTCCGCATCATCATCATCAACAACAAAAACAACAACAACAACAACATCATCATCATCAAGAACAACAACACCAATATGCTAGCTCCGACTTGGATGCCCTTATTGCTCAAATGAAGGGTATGCAAATCCGGTTGAAGGGTATGTACGATCAAGATTTTGAGGCCCTCTATACTCAAATGAGGGGAATTTCGGAGATGCAACAAGGTATGTTTCTCCAACAATATCAATTATATGATGCATGTGTTAACCGGGGAGACATCACTCCCCCGGTTAACTACCCTTACTTTCCACCCCAACATGGTCCTATACCATCTTTTGGGGGTACCTACGTACCCATATTGGCAAGGACCCTCGGGGTCCAACATCGAGACTCGCTCATTCCCCGACGAGCACGGTAACTATAATTACCGTGTTCCCGGTGGGAGCGACTATAGGGGTGATCCTAACTACCCCTATGTGCACCCTGAGCACCCACTACCGCTCGCTTTTCCCGAGGAATTTACTCCCCTTGCCCATTGGCAGCAAGATAATTTTAGGGGGCACTATGGTTGGCCACCCGGTTACACCAGGGGATGGGATCCTTATGGTCCCCCATCCGAGTTTTCCTATGATAGGGATGACTAAGATGGCTCCGGGCCGAGTGGTAGTGGTAGCTAGTTCCCTAATTTTTGTGCCGTTTGCCTCCATCCGTTATCTTATGTGTGCTTGCGTTGTATTGGCGGGATGTTGAGATGTATTTATGATTAGCTTGGGGGAACTTTACTTTTCTTAGGGCTTTGTCTCGGTGGCCAATTTGTTGTTGAGCTTACCTTGTTTTCTTTTGCCTCTTTGTATGATGTTCTCTATCTTGATCTCTTTTTGATGCTGCTTGTTTTTCATGCCTATTTCTCTCATTCTTGATCTTATTGTTGTGATGATTTTTCCTTGATGATGATGATGCATGTGTTGCTCCCTCCAATCCAACCCCCATAATATCCAAATCCCATGAATCCCAACCCTTGAATCCAACTTTTGTAGTTTAGTGCTTTGTTGATTAGTTAGGTGTTTAGTTGGTTATTTAGTTCTTATTTTCTTACCTTTGCTTTTTGATAGTTTAGTTTAGTTTTGCTTCGTAGTTTCTTTTTATTTTATTTAGTTTTGAAGTTACTAATCGTTTTTTTGTATATAGTTCCTTTTCCTACTTTTCTTCTCACATGGCTTTGATTATGATGCTATTGTCTTTGGAGCTCAACGAAGGAGGTTGATTCTATCGCCTTTTTTTTATTAGCATTTCTCAAAAGCCGGTGAGATCTTTCTTATTTTTCTCTTTCTCTTTTCCTTTCTTGGATGCATAGTTTATGACTAGTTTTAGGAGAAGTTGAATGGTTCGAGGATGGATGCTTGTAACACCTAGAGTGTTTGGGATCATTGGCGATGTTCTCAATTGATCACTTATTTGTTAATTGGGAATTACGTGTTATACTTGCATTTTCGTTCCTTTCTTTCTTTTCCTACTCTTCCTTTATCTATGTTTTTCTTTTTCTCTTTTCTTTTCTTTTATTTTGCTTTCTTCTTGACTTTGGAGTTTGTGGTATGTTTTGAGGCTTTATTTGTCACTTTTTTCTTTCTTTTGAATTGGACTATATACAACCGATTTTTGCTTTTGAATGAATATCTTCCTAAGTGGTAATGGTATGCACGGTTTGAGAATATGTTTGGTTGACTATAGGATAGGTGTATGCTAAGGTAGCATGTCTAAGAATTAGGGGGATCATGAAACCGGATTCTACTTGTTTGTGGCATGTTGGAAGTTGCTTCCTATAGTCGATTTGACACCTATAGTGAGTTTTTGCTACATCCATGTGAAGTTCATCATTTTTCAAGCCTTCAACATTTATTTGCATGAGCGACATGGATCCTTGACTATTGCGGACCTAATCTTGAATCTTGACTCATAATTCTCAAAAATGAGACCGAACCATCTAGGGAGGATAAAGGCATCTTTTCGGGGTGGTATTTTTCTTTTCTAAATTAATCTTCTTTCTTTTTAGTTCATCAGGGTTTACATTTGCCTTCTTGCTAACCATTTGAGCTTTTTCCCTTCTTTTCAAGCTACATCTTTAGAATTTTGAGCCTTTTGTTTCTTTTTGTCCCATTTTTGGTTTTTGTGAAGCAAATGGTCATGTTTTTGAAGTTTGTGGTATATAAGGTTGGATATTGGTTCTATTTGAAAGCAAGCTTGTCTTTTGTACATATTGTGAATAATGGCAAATGAATGATGGAAAAAGCCGTCCAAAGTTAAACAAGGCATGGATATAATAAATACAAAATTGAAAAGTCCGTCCAAAGTTAAAAGAGGCGAGGGACAATTGCTTTGAATATATGCATAAAAAGAAAAAAAAACGGTGAAAATGAGAAAATTCAAAAATATTTTTATGCGATTCTTTTCCCCTTTTCAAGCATTGAGGACAATGCTTCCTTTAAGCTTGGGGGAGAAGCGTTTAAGCTTTTTGTATATATGCTTGTGGTTATAGCTTTGAATAAGTTTGGGGGTGTTAGTTTTTTTTTGTTTGGCGATTTCTTGGTTATGAGGAGAAGGTTTGATCACCCTTTGCTTCACTAATTAGGAATACTGCCAAATTTTAAAACTTTAAGCCTACCCTCACCCTTTTTTCCCTTACGTTACAACCATTGGAAAAGACCTTTCAACCTAGAGGTTGAGTCACATATCGAGGGAGGGCATCATGAGTTAAAGCCTAAAGAGAGGGGATGCAAAGTCAAGACGTCAAGTAGCCCAAAAATATGTTCTTTTCTAGCTCCTTTGAGATATTATTAAGATGCTCGTTAGAGGGAAATTTGAGACTATAGGGAGAACGCGGTAAGATCAAATGGGATGAAGGTGGATTGTGATAACTAGGTCTCTTCGCTCAACATATTCTATGTTTTAATCAACCTCAGATTTCTTGGAACGTGCATACCCCTATTTTCTTAAGAAAGATGTTTATTCCTTTGAAGTGTAGTCATTTTGTAAAGTCCAATTCGTAAAGGTTTTAATTTTGCTTTTCTTTCTTTTTCTTTTACTTTTTGTGGTTTGCCTCATGAATGTTGCTGGAGAGTTATAGGTTAAGCTCTTAGGAAACCTTTATGAGACCTCACTCGTCCTCATAGGCGATGTTGGGGTTTAAAGGGATTGTTGTAGCTAAAAACAATAGTGATTCCTACGTTAGTGAGTCTTAGTGTATATTCCTGTTTAGGGTAAAAATACCCTAGACATGTGGAACAATGAGAGGAGGCCACGTGTCAAGTTTAGGATGGCCCAAGTGGCCTAACACCCTCTTGACACGTGTCCCCTTCAGATAAGCTTTTGAAATGGCGGTCTTCAAGGGCCCAAATCCCAAGAAGCGCCGTAATTCGGCGCATCCCACTAAAATCTAGGTCAAGTGACTTATATAGGGGCAATCTACCAACGACCCTATAAATAGGGAGATATTTCCCCAGTTTGGGGACACAATACAATCATTTATTACACCTACTTTCTCTCTCATCATAGAAACACATGAGCTTGGAATCCAAGCAGATCCCCACCTAAATTTCCGTACTCTTTATTCTGTTTCAAGTTACTAACTTGATCGTTGGAGGTGGACCTCCACCATCCGGAGTCTCCGTTGTTTTTGCAGGTACAGCTTAGCCGGAAAAATCTTTGTGACGTAACTATCCCGAGGGACAAAAACACCCAAAACATTTGGCCCCGTCTGTGGGGAGAGTACCTCAAGGATGGTTCAAGAGTCTGTACCGCCTCCTGAGCGTCCGGTAGACGAACCAGAAGTTTTTACTGACAACGAGGATGATGATCCTCAGGTCGAAACCTATATAGCCAGTGATGGCTCTCTGATAACCAAGCGCGTCCGGCCCAAAGACACTCTGGAGCGGGGTGCCAGCTAGGCGGGTACAAACCAACCCCTTGTGCAGCCGGAAGGGGAAACCCATATGGCCAGTGGATCAGCTCTTGTCACTCGAGACGAACTCATGAAATTCATGACAAGTTTCAAGGGTGAAATTAAAGATATGATCACGAAGAGCAGGGCTGGCCCAAGCAGGGGTCAGTCGGCAAGAAAGACTCCTATGGAGAAGGGGAAGTCAGTCAGAGATCGGCAACCAACTCCTCATCCAAAGGAGAAGGCATCCGGGACCATTGATTGGTCCAAGATTCTTCTACCACAGAGGAATACCAACAATCCCCGCCGGACTCAACAGCCGGTGGGAAACAAAAAATCAATTCTTGACACCCGGGAGGTTATCACCCACAAGAGAAATCAGCAGCTGTTTAAGTCAGCTTCTACATCGAGCTTTCCAGACAGCTTCAAGAACACATCTGCAGGGAATGTACCTTCCTTGCATGAGAGCTATACAGGCGGTAATATCGTCCATTCTGACTCCCAGATAATAGGAATGCACCGTATGTACCACCTCTAGTCTACGGTCCGTATTCTCCCCATTTTATGCAGTCGGCCCTCTTCAGATGTCAGGCGGCATACAACAATGTCCAGCCACTGGACTGGCAGCTTCGTCTGCTACGCCTGGGTGAACAACCTTCTGCGTTCACCTGGGAGATAACTGAGGCGGCACAACCAGCCAAGGTTAAAAATTTGTTGGTAGGTACCTATAACAGTACCTCCAACCCGGAAGATCACCTCATGGCTTACACCAACCTCATGTTTTTATAGGGGTTGGATGATGCCACTTGGTGTCGATGCTTTCCGGCTACATTGAAGGGCATTTCCCAACAATGGTTCGACAACTTGCCAGCCGGGTCCATCGATAGTTTTAGGAAGCTTGCCTTCCTGTTTTCTTCCTACTTCTTAATGAACATCCCTGCGAAGAACACAAATCTTGACTTGAGCACCATTAAGCAGGGAGAGAGAGAAGGTTTGCGCTCCTATGTCAGGCGGTTCAATTTGATCAAAATTCAGATTCAAGGACTGTCTGATGAGGTAGATTTTTACAGACTTTTTGAAGGGTCTTAGAGACGGGTCGACCTTTAAGTTAGAACTAGTCAGAAAAGGGGCTTTCACTTTACAGGCAGCCCTGAGGGAGGCGGAAAGCTATATTCAAGCAACCGACCTCTGCTCGCCTGGTAACCAGTTGGACTCCAAGAGGTCTGACAGGCAGAAAGACAGTCGGCCTGGTCAGCCAGCCAAGAAAAAAGAAGAGAGCAAAAAGAGAAAAGAAGTCTAGGCGGTTAGTGATTCTGACCAGCTGTCCCAGAAGAAAAAGAAAGAATTTAAACCGTACGTTCCTAGGTACGAGTTTAACAAGGACTGCAACTCCATCCTCATGGAGATCAAGGACCGGCTGTCTCTAGAGAATCCAAATCCAATGAAAAGTTCCATTCAATCAAGGAACAAAAATAAATTCTACCAATACCATGAGGAAGTTGGCCATGACACCAACAACTGCTTCAGCCTTCAACGGACGTTGGACTGTCTGGCTGACAAGGATATGTTAAAGTCCTACATTTCTAAGTCCAAAGGGACTAATAGGAAGAACCCAGGGCAGTCATCTAAGATACCCCAGCCTGCTAGTAGTTCGGACACTGATAAGGAGCCGGTCTACACCATAGCAGGCGGGTTCTCATGCGGTGGCCCTACCATCCGGGGCACCAATAGCCATCTTCGAAAGATGGACAATGATGATGATGATGATGATCAGGCGGTAGGAAGTTCCTCCTTCCCAGACGTTCTGATCACTGAGAAGGATAGGGGCACTGTCCGTCGTCTACATGACGACCCGGTCGTCATTAATTGTAAGGTTGCCAACCAGCTGGTTGGATGAATCCTTATCGACACCCATAGCTCGTCGGACATCATCAGTCTCTAGTGCTTGCAAAAGCTGAAATACAACCTCAACAACATGCATTCGGTTACCCACCCCTTGGTTGGCTTTGGGGGTGGGATGGTTTACCCAGTCGGTAGGATTGATTTGCCAATCCGACTGGGTGAAAAAGGAAAAGGTCGACACCTTGTTGTCAAGTTCTTGGTCGTTGAGGAACAGACCGCATATAAAATTATCTTAGGCCGGCCAACCCTCAACGAAGTCAAGGCTGTAATCATCCCTTCTCTCATGCTCATCAAGTATAAGAGGGATGATGGCTCTGTTGGTTCCTTGAATGGGGATCAAAAGACGGCCCGGGAGTGTTACCTCTCAGCCGTCAAGGATATGGTGGCCCCAGACGGCCAAGGCTAGGAACCAATAGACCTTAACAATGTCAAGGATGCCGCCCCAGCCCCGCCAGCAGCCGGGAAGAAAAGGAAGGCTCCTCTGCTGGTGGAGGTGAAGAAAGAGAAAAAATAGCAATCACTGGCCGGGGAACGGTCAGATGAGCTCCGTCCCCAATGGCTGGAGACCATATTAATATACCTGTGGACGACAGCAGTCCAGAGTGTACTGTAAAGGTTAGGACGGCTGCTTATGCTAAGCTGGGTGAAAACCTGCACCTATTACTGAAGGAATTCAAAGACATTTTTGCCTTTGAAGTGGAAGAGATGCCAGACGTCAGCCCGGATCAAGCTGTCTACAAACTCGCCGTGGATCCAAAAAAGAAGCCCTTCCGGCAAAAGCAAAGAAATCACGGCGAGGAAAGAAGTCAGGCGGTAGCTGCCGAAGTAAAAAAGCTGCTGGAAGCTGGGTTCATTCGGCCATGTAATTTCCCCGATTGGGTGGCGAATGTTGTGCATGTAAAGAAGTCGAATGGTACCTGGCGTATGTGTGTTGATTACATAGACCTCAACAAGGCATGTCCCAAGGATAGTTATCCGCTTCCTAAGATCGACAGTCTGGTCGATTTGACAGCCCGACATGCCTTGATGAGTTTCATGGATGCCTACTCCGGCTTCCATCAGATACCCCCGTGGAAAAAAGATCAAGAGAAGACGACCTTCGTCACTGATCAGGGGTTATTCTGTTACACTGTGATGCCTTTTGGCTTGAAAAATGCGCCGGCTACATTCAAACGGATGATTAATACGGTCTTCATTAATCAAATTGGGAGGAATGTGGAGGCGTACATTGATGATATGATAGTCAAATCCAAGCAGGAGGCGGATCACCTTGCTGATCTCCGAGAAGCCTTCACCACACTCAGGCGGCATAAGGTTATGTTAAATCCTAAGAAATGCGTCTTTGGTGTTGAGTATGGGAAGTTTCTCGGATTCCTGATTGATCAAAGGGGGATAGAGGCTAACCCCGAGAAGATACAGGGGTTAATTGACATGAAGTCACCCCGCACTATTAAGGAAGCACAGAGACTAACCGGTTGCCTGGCGGCACTGGGGAGGTTCCTCAGCCGGTCAGGTGACAAATGCCTTTACTTCTTCCAAGAAATAAGGTAGAACACCAGATTTGAATGGGGGGATGATGCTGAGGCGGTCTTTTAAAAGCTGAAGAACATTTGCACTCTTTTCCAAGGCTTGTTAGCCCTCTGCCCAAAGAGACGTTATACATGTACGTAGCCGTCTCAGATCATGCTCTTAGTGCTGTTCTCCTTGCTGAGAGAGACTTCATTTAGCTCCCGGTCTATTTCATTAGCCATGTGCTAAAAAATTTTGAACTCCGGTACCCCATGGTTGAAAAATTTGGCCTTGCTATATATATGGCCTTCAAGAAATTGAAGTCGTACTTTCTGGCTCATCCGGTGGTAATACACCGATCAGCCCCTCAAGCGGCCAATGTCTACCTTGGAGTCATCTGGTAGAATCGGACTTCATTGTTGAAATGACACGACCGGTACCACCGGATAATATTAATCAGGTTTGGAAAGTGTATGTATACGGGAGCTCGACGAAGAACGGATGCGGTGCAGGAATTATATATGAGTCCCCTGAGGGGGACAGATTTGAATATGCACTGCGGTGTAAGTTTCAAGACTCAAATAACGAGGCGGAATATGATGCCTTACTAGCCGGAATCTGCATGTGTAGGGCAGCAGGGGCAACAAAAATTGACGCCTACTCTGATTCACAGTTGGTCGTAAGCCAGTATGAGGGAAAGTATGAGGCAACTCATCCGGCTATGATCAAGTATCTTCAGGCAGTCAAAGAAGAGGCCGGGGCACTTGAGGAATTCTGTCTGAGTCAAGTGCCCAGGTCAGATAACAACCAGGCGGATGCATTGTCCAAATTGGCATCTTCCACCTGCTGTGATACGCCTCGGTCAGTCTTTTGGGAAGTTCTTGAAAAGAGAATTATATATGAAGAGCCCATTGGAATCCTAGACCAATGCTCTACCTGGATGGATAGAATCCGGGCATATTTAACAGACGGCACACTTCCTAATTAACCATAGAAGGCAGTCGTCAAAAAGAAGCGAGCAACAAACTTCGAGATGAGAAATGGAGAACTCTTCAAGGCGGGTTTCCTTAGACCTCTATTGAAGTGTGTTACCCTAGAAAAGGGGAAAGAAGTTATTGAAGAATTGCATGGTGGATACTGCACCTCTCATATAGGCGACAGGTCCCTAGCCGTCAGAGCCAGGCGACATTACTTTTAGCCTAATCTTAAAGCAGACGCTAAAGAAATGGTGAAGAAGTGTGACAAATGCCAGAGGTTTGCCAAGCTTATTCACCGCCCGGCTACTGATTTGACGGCAATGCACAGCCCAGTCCCGTTTGCTAAGTGGGGCATGGATATCTTTGGTCCTTATACGCCTGCTCTAGGTGGAAAGCGTTATATTTTGGTGGCTGTGGATTATTTTATAAAATCGGTAGAGGCTGAGCTGGTCAAGAACATCAATATAAAGGATGTAATCTCTTTCATTTGGAAGAACATCATCACCCGATTTGGGGTACCTATGTCTATGGTGTTTGATAATGGCCCTCAGTTTGAAATTCCTCACCTTAAGACTTGGTTGGGATATTAGGGTATCTCACGTTGATTTGCATCAGTCGGCCAACCCCAAGCAAATAGCCAAGTTGAAGCCTTCAACAAGCTTATCTCAGACGGCATAAAAAAGAAAATTGAAAGAGCCGGTGGCTTATGGGCAGAAGAGCTTATTCTTGTCCTATGGGCCATCCGGACAACAGCCAAAGGGGCAACCGGTGAAACACCATTTCTTATGGTATACGTTGCTAAAGCCGTCTTGCCCATTGAACATTACGAGACGACTCTCAGAGTCATGCTCTATGATGAAGAGGCAAATTGGGAGGCCATGCGGCTGGCATTGGACTCCCTCTCGGAACACAGGCCATGCGGCTGGCATTGGACTCCCTCCCTCCCGGAACACAGGCCTTGCGCCATGAGATATACCATCTGAGAGTGACGAGAGCCTACAACAAGAAAGTACACAAGCGTCCTTTGAAAGTTTGCGACTTTGTGTTACGAAAAAAGGAGGCAGCCGGTAGGGCCAATGAGGCTGGAAAGCTAACCCCTAATTGGGAAGGCCCCTACTGGATCTATGAAGAAGTCAGGGATGGCACCTACCGTCTGGAAACTCCAGACAGTAGGCGGCTACCTTGAACTTGGAATGTAGATAACTTAAAAAAGTACTACATCTAAAAAATGTAAATTTTTTGGTAAACAACGAGTCTATCAATGAGAAATCAGGCTTTGTTTGCAAAATTGTTTTGTTATCTTTATAATTACTTATCCGTCTAGGTTATACTGAGACAAAACTTTTTCTTAACTATCTAAGTTTGATACTTAGTGACAATTCAATGATATAATTACTTGTCCGCCTGGGTAATACCCAAACGGACTACTTGTTTAACCAACTAAGTTAGATACTTAGTGTAATGTTATAATTACTTGTCCACTTGGGTAATACACAGACTGACTACTTGTTTAACCAACTAAGTTTGATACTTAGTGTAATTTAATGATCACCTGTCCGCCTGGGTAATACCTAGACGGACTAATTGCTTAACCAACTAAATTCCATATTTAATGTAAATTCAATGTTATAATAACGTGTGGCCAATGGCCAGATTGAAAAAAACTAAGCACAAAAACGCTTAGTGTCTATACAACCGGTCTCAAACAAGACCAAAGGCCAATGGCCGGATGGTTGCTTACTTTTTAAAACCGCCTGCCCCAACATGGACGATGGCGTCCGACGACACCCCTCCGGGTGCAATCGTCGCAGAGAGAAGACTCTTCGTTAGTTCTACGTACCTATGCAGACGACAAAGATTGAACGACCAAATTAGTCAACTCATAGCCGTCTGACCAGAATAATCTACGAGAATGATTAAGTTTCTGAATACCGGATGCCCTGAGGCATCAGTCGGTTATCGGCTGAAGTTTTCACTTAAATTATTTATTCCAAATTTGCACTCTATCTCCCAATTGGGGCAAAAGAGTTTGTGTAATGGCTATAAAATAATCCCAGATGGAATATTACCGCCTGGGTAAGAGGCTAGAAGCACCCGTTCTAATGGCCGGCTGTCCACTTGGTTTGGGGCAATCACCATTGTGATTGATTGGCCTAAAAACACCTCATACTTCTCTAA
This sequence comes from Chenopodium album, assembly GCF_948465745.1. Lineage (NCBI taxonomy): Eukaryota > Viridiplantae > Streptophyta > Magnoliopsida > Caryophyllales > Amaranthaceae > Chenopodium > Chenopodium album. The sequence continues at coordinate 35,576,347 of NC_137836.1, forward strand.
GTATCAAGTGTTTTCAATCCAATAAATCAATTTGAAATAAAACCAACCACATAGCCATCTAGGGGCAAGAGTAGTCGAATTGCAAGTTGTCGCATGCTTTTTTAAGTTAGGCAAAATATTAAAGAACTTCAGTATATACGCAAAATTCAAATTGAAAAAATCCAAACAACAAAAATATATATAAATAACAGACTGAGTCGGAATACTTCATATTAAAAATGGCACAAAGGCAAGAATAATTGTTAACCGGAATAACATCCGGAGAAGAAGAAAAAGAAAATGATTGTTACCCAACTCCACAGTTTGTAAAGATACAACATTACTCGGCATACAAGCCGGAAAAGAAAGAAGTTGGTATACTCCCGCTGAATTTGGGGAAGCTGATTCAAGGCTGAGGGGGAAGCTGCTGCTCCTGCTGGTTCTAACCGGCTGGGAGGGCTTCTGATTGAGGCTGGTTGCCTTCATTTTGTTCTTCCCCCGCCGGCTCCTCATTATCTGAGACTTCATATCCTAGCTCTGCAGCCCAATCCTTGAAGCGAGGCGGAGCTGCCTCTCCCAGTACTTTGGCATCATACACCGCAGTGGCGTAACTATACCTAAGTTTGTAGACTTTAAAGTCCACATTCGGGTAGAGGAGCCCCCATGCTATCTTCAGGCGGGCTGCATTGTCTCTCTCATTCTCTTCCATCAGCCGCTTCTACTCCTAGGAAATCTCATCTGACTGCTTGTTTCGCAGATTGATGATCTCCACCCCCAGTCGGGAGACGTCTGCCCGGAGTTTTGTGTTCTCCTTGTCAGCATCTTCTAATGCCTTGAGTTCAGATTGAGCATCCTTTAGTTTTTGCTCAAGGTCATTAGCCCGGCTGGTGGCTTAATCATTTGCAGCCGTCAAGCTCCGGATCATCTCCTCCTGTTTCAACTCTACTGCTTTAATCTCTATATCACACATATAATTAGCACATTCAGCAGAGTTGAGGTTTTCAAGGGCCCTCCGTTTGGCGTCATTTACCTCTTCTTGCTTCCTCCTGAAGGGGCCTCGGAGCCCGTCTACCCTCAGCATTATCTGAGAAAAGAGCAGCCGAATTATGACATACTTAGTAAAAATGAAGAAAAGATCATAATTAAGTTGAGGATTGTTTACCTCAGCCAGTTGGCCCATTATCCGGTCAAAGTCCACTACCTACAGATCAGGTATGTAATTTTTCTCTGACTGGGTAAGGGTTCTCACCATCCGTTTGTCAAACCTAACAAGATCCGGCTCGTCGGATGTAAAATCTGCACCAAAAGAAGTGGAAGTACTTGGTGAGAAGGAAGCAGCATAGTTGGCATTCATCCGTTGTTGGCTGCTGACTAAACCCCCAGAGGGGTCTACCTTAGTCTTGACTCTCATGAAGTAAAGTGGCCAAGGTATTTCAATCTTGCCCTTACCTTGGGTGTCCGGATGGGGCGCAGGAATCTCTTCCCTAGTTGTTGCCGCACCGGCTGCAACATTAGGTGGCTGGCCACCCTTCGATGCCGTTGAGACATCCGGTGCATTTTTCTGCGAGCGTTCTGAGCTTTCGCTCAGAATTTTCATTGCAGAAGGTGATTTACCACCGGTCGTGGGACGATCGGTTTTGGCAGTAGAAGTTGACTGGGGGGGGGGTCCCTCCTGGCGGCCTTGGCAGCCGGGGCCTTTTCCAGATCCTCCCCTTGCCTTTTGAAAAGCTTGGAGAAGGAGCGTGGAACGCGTCTAACAGAGTCCTGCAAATTAAGAAGTTAAATATACTGTAGACACCTAAAAATGTCTCCCCAAAACCAAACCCGATGATGAACAACCTTTCACCGCCACTATTAGTCGGGTTCAGTATTTAATCCCGAGAGTGCTTAAAAAATCGTATTTAATTAAATTCAACTTTTGAATAGTCCATGGATCAGTCTTGATGTTTAGTCAAAGCATAGTTTTAATTTCAGCCCAAACCTTTTTTATTTTATTGTTTTATTATTTATTTTGGCCCAAACTTTTTATTTATTTTATTTACTTATTTTCATATTTTAGCCCAAATAATAATAAATCAGAAATGGCCTGAAATTATCAATCGACACTTAAAATGCTGAACAAAGTTAAGTTTAAAAATGAATTTAGAAGGAAAAACGGCCTAAAAACTCCCGCGTCACGGCAATAGTCCACCGTGTCACGGGAATCTCTCCCGTCTGACGGTGGGTTTTCCTGTGACACGGGGCATTAGCTGTGACACGGGGGTTTCCGTGTCTTTTCCGCGTAAACCCTTAACGCGTTTTCTGCCCCATTGACTAAATATTTCCCGCGTCACACAACAGTAAACCGTGTCACGGGAACGTTTCCCGTTTGACGGTGGGTATTCCCGTGTCACGGTACACTTTGCCGTGTCGCGGTATATTTTTTAGGGTTTTTATCATTTTAGGGTTCCGTGTGTTCCCTCAGCACATTTTTTCTATAAATACCCCCTCATTTCTAATGTACGGGGCATCAATTAATTCTCTATTTTTTCTCTCTTCTATGTTGTAGCCTAAACACTAGCCTACCCTTCTTCTTTCAAAATTCCTTCTTCAAGCACTCCAAGGAGTCCATACTTTACTCGTGGTTCTGTCCTTAAGCCAAGGCGTGAAAGTTGCAAGCAAACAGAATCAAAGTAAGAATTATGTTCCTTTTATTTCTATTATTTTTCTAACGATTTTATATTGTTGGAATTATTGTTAAATTGCTTCCAATATTAATGTTTATTCTATTTATATATGATCACCACATTGCATGTCAAAGGCAATATGTAATTGAAAATCACGCCTAATAAGATAATTTTGACAACCGGTTTAGGTTCCTTTTTAATCTTGTTGTTTAATCAAGTGATCACAATTTTATAGAATTATATGTTGCATTAATATTAAACCGATTTAGCTTAATAATAGTTTGGAACGAATTGAATATCTTTTTGTATGCCTTTGAGATTGCAGGAATGCTTTTCACTATAAGAATCGAGTAGAGGCCAATACGGGCAAATGTGACTCCATGACTCACTTCGTAACATCATCCCCGATCCTCCTTTCGTGGTTCCGAACCATATGGGGTTAGTAATCTCATGGATTATGAATGGGGTGTAACCTTCACGGGTCCCTTATTCATGGTTGCCTTTTATGATCCGTGAAAGGTTTACAAGTTCCTTAAAAACTTGTTTGTGGCTCCCTACTTTAGTTGTCCCTAATCTTATTATGTCAATTCCCACTTCCTATGAGTGCCAAGCAAATACACACATGTTTTAACGTAGGCGCACTTCGAACGACATCTACAATTTGGCGACTCCACTGGGGAGGATTCTTGGTTATTTATCGATTTAAGTGATCGATATTTTTTTTTTTTGGTAAATAAGATTTTATTACCAAAGAGAGAAAGTTACAACTTACAAGAGCTAAGTTATAACTACCACCAGACAACACAAGACCTGTAAAAACAGGCCAACCCCCCAAAACCAGTTCTAGATCCTATCCTAGCCACCTTCTAGGAAGGGTTCTAGGAAGGGCTAAGAACAAACTGGACTCAGATTTCCAGCCACCTTCTAGGAAGGGTTCTGGAAACCAGGACTAGACAACAACGCAAGCAACAAACTACAAGACAAACAACCCAAAAACCATCAAAAACCAACCAGAAGCAGACAGACCTGCAAACTGAACCAACAAAACTACAAAAGCCTAAACAAACAAAGGTTTTCTATTAGAACCAAGGCATCAACAAGCAGAACAGCAACCAAAACCCAGAATAGCAGAATCTAGAAAACACCAGAACAGCTGCCAGCCAGAGCCAACAAACAGCAACAAAGCAAGGAACCAGTAGAAGAGGAGAACCAGCTGCCACCCTAACCAAAACACTAGACCAACATCAGCAAAAAAACTAGAACCATAGCATCAAAAGTACAGGAATTTCCTGTCAGACTCAGAACACCTAACTGCAACCCTATACACAATTTCTTTGAAGACCACCTCAGCAGGCTGACAGCTACCAGTGAACATTAAACTGTTCCTCTGAAGCCAAATGCTATGAACAGTTTCAGCAAAGAACATCAAATAGAGCCTACACTTCCTGTTAGCTTTCCTGTAAAACCTTGCAGCCCATTGTTGTTCAAGTTCAAAACATTGCATTGTCTTCTGAATTTTCAGCAAATCAAGAGATTTATGCCAAATTTCTCTAGAATAAGAGCAATTAAAGAACAAATGAGCAACACTTTCATCACAGTTCTGGCAAAAGAAACACAAAGGATCACAGTTAATATGCCATTGAATAAGCCTATCCTTAGTCACCATTCTATTCTTCAAAGCCATCCAAGTTATAAAAATGCTCTTAGGAGAAGCTTGATTGTTGCAAACAAGTCTCTTCCAGCTCACTTTATCAGCTTGAGGTCTTATTTTAGAGTACACTCTAGAGATACTCATTTTTCCATTATGAGTAACTGCAGGCCAACCACCAATGCTGTCAATAACTTCCCTGCACCCTAAAATTTTCTTCAAAACCCAAGTGCACTTATTAGGAATAGCAGCAGACCACATATCCTTGTTGCTGAAATAGTATATATGGACCCATTTAACCCATAAATTATCAGATTTATGATCTAAATCCCATAAGATCTTGCAAACAGCAGCTTTGTTCCAATCACTCAGTAAAGTGATATTCCAACCACCACAAACTTTAGGGAGGGTCATATGATTCCAAGAAATAGGAGCTTTCTTAGAATAAACATTTTTTCCAGTCCAAAGAAACACCCTAAATCTGGATTCAATTTCCCTAAGCACCTTTTTGGGAAGAATGAAGATCTGAGCCCAATAAGCTTGGATGCCAAAAAGAACACTTTTAATGAGTTGTAACCTTCCTGCATAAGAGAGATGTCTAGCAGACCAGTTATCAATTCTAGCAGTAATTTTCTCAATCAAAGGTCTACACTGAGAAATGGTCAACTTCTTAGAAGAAAGAGGAACACCAAGATACTTGAAAGGAAGGGTACCCAACTCATCCCAAGAATAGCCTGTAAATTATCTTTTTCAGCTTCAAGTAAACCACCAAAATACACCTCACTTTTGCTAAGATTAGCAGACAAACCAGAGGCACTAGAAAACTTCTGAAAAGCATTCAAAAGAAGCTGAATAGAACCAGCATTAGCTCTAGCAAAGAGCAATAAGTCATCAGCAAACATCATATGAGTAATACCAAGCTTCTCACATCTAGGGTGAAAATTGAAATTAGGATCATGAGTCATCTCTTCCAAACACCTAGACAGATACTCCATACAAATAGCAAAAAGGAAAGGGGACATAGGATCACCTTGTCTCAACCCTTTTTGAGCTGGGAAAGGCTTAGAAGGAAAACCATTCACCATTATAGAATAAGAAACAGAAGAGACACAGGTCATAATCCAATTAACCACCTTTTGAGGAAAGCCAGTTTCCTCGAGCACAGTCTTAAGAAAGCTCCATTCAACAGAATCATAAGCTTTCCTCAAATCAATCTTGAGCATACATCTAGGAGTGATATATTTGTGAGTGTAACCCTTGATGAGCTCAGTAGCTAAAAGAATGAGTGGATGAGACTTGAAAGATTCTTGAAAAATATTCCTGTGATTAATTTTGCATTTTTGCATAAGCATAGACGTTTTAACGTCGCATTTAGGTCCGTCCTGTAGGAAAAATTGAATAACTTGATTGCGTACGAAGGAAAACAGGGCACCAGTCAAATTTTCTTACTACCGTCCCACGACAGAATATGCCGTGTCACGGTGGAGCACACCGTCTGAATGCTACATGGTTTGTTTGGTGCTAACCCTCATGTGTTTGCTCTTTTTGTTTAACCCATGACTGAGGGTTTTTATTTCCACATAGTAATTAGTACAGACCTTAAATCGATTAAAATCTGGAAAAACTCACAAAAAAGACCTGGAACTGAGCACCGTGGCACGGTAGGTCCTGCCGTGCCACGGTGAACAGTGTCGTGACACGGCGCTTTATACCGGCTGACGGTAGACTGCATCGAGTCACAACAGTCAGCACCGTGACACGGTGCCCAGGAGAAGTGTCCCGTCAGTCTATTTTTGGCTTTTTGCGTACGTATGTGGTTTATGTGTCTAGTTTGGTGTCATGTCTAGCTGTACGATCATAACACGCGTCCATAACCTCACTTAATCTCTCACATGTCGTGTTCACACATTTTTTTTTGTTAGTCGTGCACCATTTCATGACCGTATTTTAGGGTAGTCTTTTGTCGTTTTTTTTTCGGAGTAAGTCGGATGGTATCCTCCCATATATATATATTTTTTTTAAAAAAAAAATAAATAAATAGAATTTCAAAATTCAAAATTTTTATTATTTTTTCTGGATGAGTTAAGGTTAAGTTTGATCATTAAAGGTGTGTTTGTTTCGGTGTCACATCACTTGGTCAAGAAGCAGGGGTACATTGTTACGGTTCGAGTCAATACCTCAACAACCTCTTATACCAAAGAGGCGTACAAGGAAACCACCACAATCATCTCCGCAAGATCCATCTCCAGTCTACTTTCAACCAATGGCTACTAAAGAAGATATCGAGAACATCAACAACACAATTGAAATGTTGTCTAACATGATGCAAACACTCACCACTAGAGTCAACACGGTAGAGCAAGACAATGAGAACAATGTCACTGCCGCTGCAATGGACAATATTAAGGAACAGATGAGTAAGATTTCTGAAGAATTCACTTATGTGGAGCAACCTGTCGCCTCTTCGTCCAGAAGGGACAGGCTTCCTGAGAAGTTTTCCACTGCTGACATTCCCAAATTCAAGCCTACTAATCATGCGCTTTACCATTTGAAGGCCTTTCTGCGACCATGGCTCTTAAGGGAGTAGATGTGACACTCTTCCCTACGGTGTTCCCTCTTTCCTTAGAGCATGCCTATCAACAATGGTTCTACTCTTTGGAATCCAAACATGTTGCGACCTGGGAGGATGTTGCTGAAAGCTTCATGAATAGTTACAAGTGTAACATTCAGGCCCAGGCTCACCAGTGGAAAAAAGGCCATCCGTAACGGGCAGCGTCCGTTACGTATGCGGCCGTTACGGATGGCCATTGCTATTCGTAACGGGCACAGTCCGTTACGAATAATAGGTTATTCGTAACGGACGACATTTCATGTGCCCGTTACAAATAATCCGTTATTTATAACGGACATTTCAAATGCCCGTTACAAATAAACGGGAATTTCAACTGCCCGTTACAAATAACGGGGTTATTTGTAACGGGCATGATATCTGCCCGTTACAAATAGTGTGTAACCCAATTTTAAAAAAAATCCAGCACATGTTGCTGTGCTAGATTAGCTAGCTTGCATAAAAATTATAGCACAATTATTTTATTAATTAATTGAGATAAAAATAGTACTTCATATTTATACAATGAGCAAAAAAAAAACATTTATTATTGCCTAAATAATTAAAACTAAAAACCTTCTGCTACATTGATTCTTTTTAGTCCAAAGCTATTTAACTTTTCAATGATCTTATTAGTCCAAACCTTCTGCTTCATTGATTCTTCTTAGGCCAAAGATATTGCTGCATCAGTTCAATCTCTTGCTGAAGGCCCCGTACTTGATCTGCAACATCGAATAATATATTGGCCTCTTGAATCAATATAGAGCCAATCCACTTGACAGCTGATACAACAATGGATTCTGCCATGGTTGTGAGCTTTTGGTGTTTACCTTAGTTTTCCTGTTGATTTCACATAAATGAATCAATATTAAAGATAGTCAATTCTAACTTACATCAAACACACACACATTACAGGGAAAAAGAGAATTATGAGGTGCCTGACAGATCCTACTATAGCAATGAACCTTTTATTTGGGTGAACTTCATAGATCTTTTCACAATTGAGGAAAGCTTATTCTTCAAATAACATTCAAATAACCAGAAAGATACATCAATGAAAGTAAATAATACTTATGTAACCAGAAAGACACAAGGCAATATATCTTACACATTGGTAATTCAGGGGTTGTCCTATTTTATGGGTTTTAAGGTTTATCGTCCATGAATTTATTTGCTTCCGCTAGCACTCATAACCGTTACATACTCAATGTAACAATGACAATAATTTATTCATATATATGGTCACGGTTTTTCAGTATACTAGCTAATGCAGTAATTCTTATGACACAATGCAACAGACAACAGATATCACTTTATTCAAAACTTCCAATAGACAGCAGACAACAGATAGCACTTTATCTTCCACGGGTTTTTTTATCACTAGGCCTAATCCTTGCAGTACTGGTAGACATGAACAAATTATTTCACACTAAAACTAAAACTAAAAACTAAAAACTCAAAATAAAGTAAAACCTTAAATCATGAAACTCTTAAACCTTAAATTCAAATCAGTAATCAGGTAATGCATTATAATCAATTAATGAATCAAGATCACAAAATTCGGATTCCAAGAAATTCTTAAACTTCAAATCATGTTCATCAACTAAACACATCAAATACTTAAAACTCTGTTATAAATCTTTAATCATATATCATTTTATCCAATTTTTCAATTCAACAATCCAATAACTTCGATATACAAGGATTCATATAAAAATGAAGCAATCAATCCACAAAACATGAAAAAAAAAACATAAAAATCGTAAAACAATCTAAAATCCAAATAATCAAACATCAAAACATGAAAAAATTCATCAATTAATCTACTTCATCAGATCTGAACCAAAAACCAATCAAATTACAGAACAAAATCAATTGCAAAAAAAGTCAAACCAAAATCAATTTGAGGTTATTTTAGTGGCTTCAACTTTACAAAATTAAATTAGCTTTTAGGTTGCACACATGAGGTGTTAAGAGAGAGAGAGAGACCTATGCACATGGAAATGACTCCAAGAAGACAATCTCTTCCTCGGCGTTTCATCTCATTAAGTAAAGTAGCTACACACCGGGCACCTAAAAAAAGAGCAAAGTAGGAATTGAGTACAACATTACACTAATAAACAAGGCTTTGTTATTGTCTACCTTATTTTAACAGATTAAAACTAATTTCACGCACTCAAATCAGATTTAGATTTCTGCTGAAAACCTAGTTTTACAATGTATAACTGCTTTTTACTTATATAAATCCCTCCTCCCTAAACAGAGCCTAACTCACTCAATAAGCATTTTCTCTAGTAAAGCCAAAATGCATACCTGTAGCTCCCAAGGGATGTCCAAGGGCTATTGCTCCCCCATTAACATTAACTTTCGTTGGATTGAGGTTCAGCTTTTTACAACAGTAAACATACTGAGATGCAAAGGCCTGCATTGAAAATGGATGTTACAAATTTGAGAAATTGTGTTGAAGTCACCAACTTAAAATATGAGGCAGCTTGTTCAGAGGGCTAACCTCATTTATCTCAAATAGATTGATATCGTTAAGCTTTAGCCTGACATATTTCACAGCAGCAGGAATGGCAAAAGCTGGGCCAAACCCCATAATAGAAGGATCCACACCAACAGCAGCAAAGCTCCTAAAACACAGGATTAATAGTAGCAATTCAACCTTACAAATAAACTACAGTATTTCTCAAACAACAAACTCACAAAATCAAACAAGTGCAAAATTTAAGATTAAAATACACAATTGAAATCGAAATTCATTTCCAACACTATTACTTCCTCTAAATCCACATGCAAACAAAAAACATCAAACACAAACAACAAAATTCAATTATGAAATTCATAAAAATGGAAATTCAAACGCAAACAAGATCTAAAAACATAGCAGAAAATGCAGAATCAATAGAAAAGAGAAAACACATACAAAGATCCACGATTGTAGAGATCAATAGAAACGGAGATACGTTTGACGCCATTGCTGAGCTTTGTAAGGGTAGCCTTCTTGTGAGCTACAATAAAAGCTGATTCCGAATCCCCCATTGCTGAGATTGAACATGAAACAAGAATCATAGCGAAAATTACAAACCCTAATTGATTAATTGAAGCCGCCATTGTTGAATTCTCTAAAGTTGCAGATTGAGAATTGAAAGGGGAAAATTTTCAAATGTGAAGAACGAAAGAGAAGCGGAAAAATTCCCAAAACTAAGTCATTTAAATCGATTTTCCAAGAAATAAAAACAAAATTCCCAAATATAATTTTAAAATCCAGAAAAATCATAGAACTTGAAAAAAAAGGGTAACAAGTAACAAAAAATTAAAAGAAATAAGATCTAAGAATCTATATATCCTTGTAAGCGGTGGTTTCCAACGATCTAACCTTTGATGTCTCCGTTGCCGTTAGTGACTTCTTCCTCTTTTTCGCCTCTTATTTCACTTCCTCCTCTTGGTTTTCAACAATAAACTAGAAAAAATCATTCAAATAAAAATCAGATTAAAATATAATTATAAAACCCAAAAAATCTACCAATTTGAATCTAATTGCTACAGATCTAGTAGCAAAAACAAAACATAAATTTAAAAAAACGCATAATCAAGAGGAAAGAGAATATGGAGGTAAGGAGAGGTGGTAAAGAGAGTAAAAGAGAATGAATCTTGAGGAAAGAGAAAGACAGTGAGTTCTAAAGAGGAGAGAGAAAGGTAGTGAGTGAGTGAAAGAGAAAGTTAGAGAATGATTTCTGAGGAGAGAGAAAGAGAGGGGAGTGACGGCTGAGGAGATGTGTGAAACCCTAAGTAACTAATGGGCTCATCTCATCAGCTGGACGCCTGGACCAATCATTCGTAACGGGCCCATGATGTCTGTTATAAATAGTATACTATTTGTAACGTGCGGTATTTTGTCTATTACAAATATAATAGTATTCGTAATGGACATTATTTTGCCCGTTACCAATAAATAAGTATTCGTAACGGACACTATTTTGCCCGTTACGAATATCTTAATTGTAACGGGCAAAGCTTTGCCCGTTACAAATAGCCTGTTACAAATGAGATTTTTTCCACTAGTGACTTCTGAACGTGAACTCTCCATTCTCAAACAGAAAGAGAATGAAGGATTCACCACTTACTTAAGCAGGTGGAAGGAAACATCTGCGCTCTTGGTGGATCCCCCCAAGGAAAAAGAGATGGTTTGCTTGTTCATTGCCAATTTGACTCATAAGTACAAGCAACACTTGAAGTTTCTACCTCTGAGTACCTTCGAAGCTGTAGACGATATTGGAATCAATATCGAAGATGAAGGGATGAAGACTGTTGGTAGCAACAATAACAACAATAGCACTTGGAAAAACAAGAAGAACGACACTCCTTCTTCCTCGTCTTCCTAGCCCAATAATGCTACCAACAATATCAATATCAATGATGTGCTGGCCCTTAATGCTCCTCCTCAAAGATTCCAAAGGCAAAGGAGGGTTTACACGCCTTTAGGAATGACTTATGATGCCGCTTTTAATCGCTTGCATAGTCAAGGATTATGCCAATTGGACCGTTTCCAAAGCCTCGACCAGAGAACAGAACAGCTAGCTATGACCCTAATGCTCATTGCAAGTTTCATCAAGGAAAAGGTCATATTACTGAGAAGTTTTGGAGGTTGAAGGATGCGATCCAAGACCCGATTGATGCTAATCAACTTCCTGTCCCTTCAGGGTGCAAGAAGCCTAACATTCAAACATGTCCTCTTTCTGATGCTTTGACAATCATGGGAGATGAAGTCTCCTTTGATCCATCAATACTCATTCAACCTGTGAATGAACCTTTGCCGGAAGTTGTATTTGTCTCGAGCTATGAAGAAGTGAATGGAATTAGGGATAGTGACGATGAAGACGTCTATCTCAAAGATATAGCCTATTTGTCTCTTGGCACAAGTGAAGATATTTGGGGAGACCTTGAGGTCAAGGTTTTCACCAGAAGTGGACGGTTGCAACAGCCTAGTCCACCTCCACCTCCATCGCAATCACAACCAATAGTTGATCCCATCGACCCTGTGAACAACGATGTGGTCAAACAATTACAAAAGACCAAGGTGGAAACGAATGTATGGAAGCTTTTGGCCACCTCCCACGAGCATCGAAAGGCTGTGATGAATGCTCTGGTTAAGATAGGAGTAGATGATGATATGACTCCTCAAGGACTGGTCAACTTTCTCACTACTGAATTGCCAAGTACTAGCAATTTGATTTCCTTTTCTGATAAGGATCTACCCACGGAAGGGGACCAACATAACAAGGCCTTACACCTCACTGTGGTGTGTAGGCAGATGAATGTTCCTATGAGCCTGGTTGATAATGGCTCTGCAATCAATGTATGCCCACTCCGCACTTCAAAGAAGTTGGGAATAAAAAATGAAGAAATGACTCCCTCTACTAAGGGGATTCGCGCTTACGATAATACTCGCCGTCAAGCCGTGGGTACTATCATGCTAAACATAACTACTGGAGTCATTAAACGTCGCACCAAGTTTCAGGTGGTGGACATTAAGGCTTCTTTCAATCTGTTGTTAGGACGTCCTTAACTTCATGAGCTAAAGGCGATCCCATTGTCATTGCACCAGAAAGTGAAAGCCATAGTTGGAGGGGTTCCAATTACCATTGATGCCTCCCCCATGCGCATTCAAGTTATCGATACTCCCATCGTCCATATTGAACATGACGAAGAAGATGAAGATCTCTGGGGGTTTTCGCTCGATGATGTTCTCATGATCGAAGAAGAGGAGAAGTGTCATCTCGACTTCGATCCATATTCAAACACCAATGTTAATGCCATTATGAAGAAGCAAGGGCATTTCCCTAGAATGACCCTCGGACTCAAAAAGGAAATGGGTGAACTTTGGGGGCATCCTGGTGCACTCAAGAAAGATACCATTGGCTTGGGATTTAAGCCAACAAAAGAAGATGTAAATAAAGCCCTCTTGAAAATGAAGGATCGCAATAATGCTTGAATCATGAAGACGTAAATGGCCATGGATCCATATCCATTCACCCTCAATGGCCAGTATATCAAAGAAGGAGAATACTTCCCATGCTATGAATTCCCTGAGCCTTTTGTCCACGATGGGAAGTGTGAACCAGGATTTGAGATGTTCCTCGATTGTGACTTTGTCGATGAAGGCGAAGAACTCTTCACAACTAAGAAACCAGCTAGTCCAAGCTCTTATGATCTAAACATTAACCTTATTTTTGGACTAGAAAAGAATGAATCCAAGCCTAACTGGAATGATGATTTCGAGCTCATTTAAGCTGTTATATCAAGCAAGGATTTTGACCCCTCCGAGTTAATCATCCAGGCTAATGATATTCAAAGGGATGGCGCAAGACAATGAAGATCACTACGCTAAGAGGAGAGAAGTTGGAAATAACCGCTGGCGAAGGTCCTATGTTTGATGAGTCTGAGTCGTCTGGGTCCGAGTCCGAGTCTGAGTCTAAGTCTATAGACGAGTCTTTAGGATCTGAGGCCGACCCTCTTTCTGCTATAGAGTCCAATGTTGATTCTCTTCTTGAGTCTTCTCTTCTTAGCCCAAATAATTCCGGTGAGGTCGCAGCTGACCTTGCTCCTCTTGACGTATTGACCGATGAATTCAATAAAATGAATACCTTTGCTTACGATGCGTGTCATTCCCCTAACCCTGATAAATATTGCTTTGCTAATGATAAAAATGACAAATAAATAATAAAAGCAATGGAATAACACGGAAATAAAACAACAATTATTGAAGATACATAAACAGTTAATATTTCCAATGATACGACTATCAAAGAAGTAAAAATTGGATTAACACTAAGTCAAGATGAACGCAAAGAGCTAATTAACTTGCTCAGTGAATTTGCTAATGTATTTTCTTGGTCCTACCAAGATATGCCAGGAATTGACCGGGATATAGCTCATCATACGATACCGCTCATTCCAGGTACGAAGCCTGTCAAACAAAAGCTGCGCAGTATGAAACCGGATGTAGCCCTCAAAATCAAAGAAGAAATTAGAAATCAATTGGCTGTAGGTTTCATCAAAGTATCCAAGTATCCAAAATGGATAGCATATGTGGTTCTAGTTCGAAAGAAGGATGGAAGGGTCAGAATGTGTTTTGATTACAAGGACCTCAATAAGGCAAGACCGAAAGATGGGTTCCCTCTACCTCACATTGACATTCTGGTCGATAACACAGCAAACCATGCACTCCTATCGTTCATGGACGGCTACGCCGGATATAATAAAGTATTAATGTCTGAAGAAGATATGGAGAAAACCCCATTCATCACACAATGAGGTACATATTGCTATACGACAATGCCATTCGGGTTAAAAAACGCGGGTGCCACCTACCAAAGAGCAGCCACGACATTGTTACATGATATGATGCATAAAGAGTTGGAGGTCTATGTTGACGATATGATCGTCAAGTCAAAAGATCGCCCAGGCCACATCATTGCACTTCGCAAGTTCTTTGAAAGACTTCGCAAGTACAACATGAGATTAAATCCAGCAAAGTGTGCATTTGGGGTCACATCAGGCAAACTACTTGGATATGTGATCAGTTCTCGAGGGATTGAAATTGATCCCACAAAAGTCAAAGCGATCATGGCCATGCCACCGCCCAAGAATGAGAATGAAATTCGAGGCCTCATTGGAAGGCTGCAATATATAAGTAGGTTCATATCAAAACTCACGGCGACATGTGAACCTATATTTAAGAAGCTTAAGAAAAATGTCTCAGTCACATGGGATGACGATTGCCAAAAAGCTTTCGAAAAAATTAAAGAATACTTGGCAAATCCACCCGTGCTAGCGCCAGCAATACCTGACTTTCCTCTTCGACTCTACCTTACGGTCACAAGAGATCGAAAGCAAGGAGAATGCAATTTACTATTTGAGCAAGAAGCTTCAAGGATATGAGACACGATACACACCGCTTGAAAAAATGTGTCTCGCACTTGTGTGGGCCGCACAGAAACTAAGACATTACATGCTCACTCACACAGTGCATGTCTTGTCCAAGATGGATCCTCTCAAATACCTGTTTGAAAAAGCAACACTCAATGGAAGATTATCAAGGTAGATAGTCAACCTTTCTTAGTTTGACTAGAAATTTGTACCACAAAAAGCCATCAAAGGTTATGCGGTTTCTGACTTCTTAGCAGATTTTCCGCTAGAAGAAGTTGAGAAGGAAGAAGATGAATACGATTTCCCTGACGAAGATCTACTCATGACCGAGGATGATAGCTTGACGCTCTATTTCAACGGAGCTTCAAACCAAAAAGGTTGTGGTGTAGGAGTCTTGCTCGTATCACCCAATGAAGAGCATATCCCAATTTCCATGAAGCACGACTTTGATGTCACCAACAATGTCGCAGAGTATGAAGCATGCATTTTGGGATTAGAAACAGTTGTGGCCTTGGTAATTAAGAAGCTCATAATCTACGGTGATTCGTCACTAATCATCAACCGAATCTCTAAGAGATGGAAGGTGAGAAGTGAAAGTCTCGCTACGTATCAAGCTCTTCTGGAAACTCTCACGGAGCAACTAGATGAAGTGGAATATACATACTTGCCTAGAGAAGAAAACAAGTTTGGCGACACACTGGCTAAATTAGCATCAATGGTGCGAATTCCAACAGATATAATCAGAATGTCGTTGACCATAGAAAGAAGATATGAACCGGCTTATGTTCACGCATTTGATGATGAACAAGAATCGCAAGAAGAAGATGAAGAGCCATGGTATAAAGATATCCTTAACTACGTGACAAAAGGAGAATACCCTCCTAATACTGATAAAAGGGCACGTCGTGCTTTGAGGCTCCTGGCCTCACAGTATGTGCTCATTAGGGGAGAACTCCACAAAAGGACTGCACTAGGGCGAAATCTCTTATACATAGCCAAGAAAGAAGCACACAAAACCATGGAAAATCTTCATGTCGGCATATGTGGAACGCATATGAATGTTAAAATGTTAGTCTAGAAGATTTAACGACAAGGTTATTATTGGACTACAATGGAAAGAGATTGTCACGAATACGTCAAGAAATGTATGAAATGTCAAGTCTAGCTATGCAAATTTATAGCACGTTCCACCTTCGCTTCTCTACATATGTACCTCTCCATGGCCTTTCTCTACTTGGGGTATCGCCATCATTGGGACGATAACGCCACCAGGACAAGGGGGGCATGAATTCATCCTCGTAGCAATCGACTATTTCACCAAATGGGTCGAAGCTGCCTCATATGCCAAGTTAACAGCAAAACATGTATCTCAATTCATTGAAAAAAATATCATATGCCGCTATGGGGTACCTCATGAGATGATTAGTGATAATGGAACGCATTTCCCAGCCGAATGTGCGGAATTATTACAGAAATATCATATCAAGCATCACATATCATCACCCTATAGACCACAAACAAATGGTGCGGTCGAATCGGCCAACAAAAATGTGAAAACTATCATCGAAAAGATGACGGAAAATTACAAAGATTAGCCAAGTAAGCTACATTTTGCCCTTTAGGGTTATCGAACCTTTGTTCGTACATCAACAGGGGCTACCCCTTTCTCTTTGGTCTATGGAGTTGAAGCTGTACAACCAATAGAGCTCGAAATCCCTTCTCTCCGAATCGCGTTGGAAAGCCAACTAGATGAAGTCGACTGGATTAGAGCAAGATATGATGAATTAGTCTTACTTGACAAAAAAACGCTTGGTAGCTTTGCATCATGTCCAAACCTACCAAAGGCGTATGGCGCGACATTTCAATAAAAAGTCAAGACTAGGAACATCAAAGAAGGTGACCTGGTGCTTAAGGCACTTCGCAAAAATGTGTTGGATCCAAGAGGGAAATTCAGACCTAATTGGCATGGCCTGTACATTGTTAAAGCCATCTAGTTTGGCGTAGCGACACAATTGGTAGACATGGACAGTAACGGTTTCCACAATTTAACCAACTTGGATCAACTCAAGAAATTTTATGCCTAGTTGCATGGGTTCATGACCCAATAGAGCTACGTTTAGCCTTATATCTTTTTAAGGATACGTAGGCAACCCCTCAAGGGGGCCCGGCCACATAAAAAAAAATCCTCCCTCCGTCGATCAAGTACATGCGCCAGTTCAGCATTGCGTCACGACAAAACGGAGCTAAAATTTAAAAAAATGGTTGTCGCGCCATGGGAATACCCACCGTGGCGCGGTGGAATTGCAGCAAAAGAAAAAAAAGGGAAATTGCCGTGCCACGGGACTATCCACCGTGTCACGGCAAAGTCGACCGTGACGCGGTGGAATTGCAGCCAAACAAAAAAAAAGGAAAAAAAAAAATGTTGCCGCGCCACGGGAATTTCCAACGTGTCACGGCATTTTCCACCGTGGCATGGTGGAATTTCACTTTCCAATTTTTTTAGTGACGCAGTCTTTGCGAATTCAGTTATTTGTTCACCCTTTTTTTATTTTCATTCTTCCATTGCGTTCGACTTCTTGACTCGGATTAAAAAAAAAAAGAAGTCATTGTAATTTTTATTTAAGGCGAAAATAAATATGCTATTATGATTGAAATAAATGTGACTACAATTATTGGCATCATGCGCCTTTTTTAAAAAATTATAAATCATATAAGCAATGCAATACTGATCTAATCCTTCTTCACTTTAGGAACCTCCTTCTCTTTTTCAACTAGGTCGGCCTTCAACATTAATGTGTCTTTTGTAGCCCGAACCATCACACCCCTAGTCGAACTTTCACCCCTTTCACCTTTCTTAAAATTCTTTGGTTGCTTCTCTCTATAAACCATCTTCTCCTTACCCTTCCCTTTCACATAATTCTTCCTTTTAGGCATTATAGGAGTCTTAAACTCAATCCCTTGTGTTCTCGGACCTAGACGATCTTTAGGTGGCGCTTTCTTACTTCCAAGACGGCTCTTCACATTAAAGTTGCGTGATCCGACTCGATCCCTTCTACTTCTAGGATTCAACCATGCCTTGTATGCACTAGATAAGGGAGGAGGAGCTTGGTTACTTGCAGAAACGGTCCACAAAGGTCTTCCAATCCAATAAGTCTCGTACTTGTGAACGTTACTTTCATGCAACGATACTTCACGAGGACTATCATTATAGCGTGGGACTACTTGTTCAAGTCCATACTGTTGCATCAATCGAGAAGGACAATAAAAAGTCAGTCTTGAGATACTAGGGACACGGCAATACGGAGTATCATTCGTCCCAACAATCCTAGTAATCCTCCACCAAGGCACCACCCAACGAATGGAAAATTCTCTCTTTGCAAAGAAATTCTTTCAATCTTCATACGACATGTTCACAGAGTAATTCTTCTTCCTGTGGACTAGATCGTTGGGACCATATTTTTCAATATTGTCGGGGGCTTCAAAAAGTTCTAAACGCTCCATCAGCCAAATTTGCAAAACAAACAAAAAATCAGTCGAAATTTTTTTTTTCAAATTCCACCATGACACGACAGAATTCACCGTGTCATGGCAGAAGTGCACCGTGACACGGTGCCTGTTTTGTGTCACGGGGGCTACTCAGAGCGTGTTTTTACCTGCAGCAGTACTAGAGAGCCCTTCCTAATGGCTTTCCGGTCAGCTTTTGCTTCGTCAAGGCCGCGAAAAGTTTCTTCAAGGCATGTAGGCATAGGAGACCTGGCCTCCCAGATTCAACATGTTCAAGCACAGATGCTAGACAAGCATGTCCTACACTACCGTTTGCAAATAAAAACTTGCTAAACATGCAAAAAATATAAGCCCTTCTACAGTATACATGATAAGACTCAGAGACAAGGTGATTGAAATATAAATTTGCAAGTTTTTCTAAGTCTACCTCATTACCACACACAATTCTATTTAAATCTGGACCTGTTAGATTCAGATGCGTTTAAAGTCTTGGTAATAATACTCACGTAGGGTAGGCATTGTTTCGGGGGTTTTTGTCCCTCGGGAGAGTTACAACACTGAAACTGGATCCAACTGAGGATGCCTGTACCTGCAAAGCAAACGGACCGCCGGATGGTCGGTGGTCCGCCTCCGAAGACTAAGTCAGTAAATATTCGGAGATAAAACGTGCGGAAGTAAAGTTATCTGCTTGAATTCCAAGCTCAGGTAAAGTGCTGTGTGTTCCTTGAAAACGACAGCTCTGTGGTAAGTGACGTATTGTCTCGTATTGTGTGTCAAAAATTCTCTCTCTTTTTTCGTGTGTGTCATAAATGACGTAATGTCCCTATTTATAGAGAAGAGTGTGCCCTCCTAGGATCTCGTGACCTAGGAGTTAGGTCACGCCGTTTTGCGGCGCCTCGGGATTTGGGCCTTAGAAGGCCGCCATCCCAGGGCCAATACCTGAGTGACACGTGTCACTGTGCCCAAAAGGATTCTGAAGCACCTTTTGGGTGACACGTGTCGCCGACTGAATGGTCCCTGCTGGACCTTCGGTCCACGTAGGACGGAGAAGAGTCCTCCCTCCTCGTGTCATCATTCCGTAGGTCCAAATGGCACCTATATAGAGGACACGTGGCACTTTCTGATTGGGCCACTTGGCCGAGTATAAAATACCCAAATCATTTGCCCCTCACAGGGGACACGTGCATTGCACGCGACTCCTGTGACAGGTGTCAGTATCTGAGTGGTCAGATTCAAAAATTACTGGAGGGAAAAATTAGGGTTTTTACCCCCCTATAAATAGTAAGGTTTGACCCCCCTCTTGGATTCACACCTTGGCGAATCTCTGGAGAATCTTGGACTTTTTGACTTAAAGAATCTCAAAATTCCCTAAGCGTTTTTCAAGCATCCGACACTCGGCTACCAGTTCGACTGTTCTTTAGTCAACCAGGCGTCTTTCTCCCTTCTTCTAAAGGTAACGCCTGTATTTTCTTTTTACTCTTCATTTTTTCTTTGTTTTCGAAAAAATGGTTCCCCAATTGCATGCGGCACGACGTAGGATAGTGATCAGCCGGTCACCGGGGACGGCTGAGTCTAGAACTAGCAGTGCCGAATGCTTGGCCAAAGACCCTGCTTTGCGAACTTCTCCGAATCCGACCGTTTCCGTGTCTGTGCAGGACACTATGGCCAGAATCAAAAGAACAGCAAGGCAGTGTAGCTCCGATGGAGTTTTCTACCATTCGGATGGGTCGACTGTTTTTTCAGACAGCTCAATAAGGGTGCCTCGAAGTGAGCTGTCGGAACACCCTGACAGCCCTTCCTATCTTCCTCCTACCCCCACTTATTACCATTCGCCCACATCTAGTGGAACTCCCAGTGATGGAATCCTGGGGGAGGCGGATGAAGAATATCAACCCGGGCCTTCTGGACAGGCGCCGGAAGAGAGTCTAGGGGAGGACCCCGCTGGCACCAGTCGGCGGTCCCCTAGCTCTAATGAGAGCTCTGATGACGAGTCGGCCTCGTCATCTTCTTTAGAGAATGCCTCCGTAAAATCAGAGGAGGCTAGGTCAAACATAGATTCTGCCAGAGAGTCCCTGGCAGTGGATAGAGGGGAAAGCTGGGCCGAGCCGAGTGCTTCCAGGCGCTTGGAGAGAGCCCCCTACTATCAGCATGTTCCGCCAGGCAGGCGGAGTGCCATGGCATCCGGCCTTTCCAATTTTAGGCGCAAGGTCGTCCTAGGCTATGGCTACACTTTGTCGGTCCCTAACGAGGGCGACACCATAACCTGGCTGAGCCTGGCCAGCTATCAAGACAAAGCATTCGGCTGCTATGAAGCGGCCTTCCAGGCTGGCCTCCGCTTCCCTCTCCATCCGGCCGTGGAGAGGATCTTGGACGGATACCAACTAGGTATCTGGCAACTTGTACCCAACTCCTGGATCAATATTCTGGGGTACGTTGCCGCCTGTGAGATGCTGCAGGTGGAGGCGAGCTTTGAAGCATTCGCCCATATGCACTATCTGAGCAGGGCGCCTGCTAGGGGCGGTGAAGGCTGGTACACCTTGACCACTTGCAAGGGGTACATGATGGCTGTTGGCAAAGAGAACAAGTGGAAAGACTGGAGGACTAAGTTTTATATAGTCAAGTCTGCCAACAGCCGCCTGAACCAAAAGTATAACAGGTGGAATAAGGATCCACCTCTCCTAGCAGGCAGGAGCGCATTGCCGCCTATTCCCAGGCGGGCAAAGGAGGAGATCATGGACGCGGGGTTGTTTACCGTGTCCGTGTGGACGAATGATGAGGGGGACAAGGAGGTCACCCCTCAATGCTATCTCCCTTTGTACAAGTGGTTTGAAGAAGGGACATTCTTAGCCGCCTGTGGGCTAAGTTCTGAGATGCCGAGAGGTAGTCGGCCGTCTGTTTTATATGCAAATTACTTCCGCTTTTCAGTACTTGTTTAATGATGCTAATCACTTGTTCATTTTCGCAGATAAAGCAATGGAAAAGCTCTCGGCCACAAGGAAGCCGGCTGTATCTGCTGCTCGATATAGGTCGAACGTTTTAAACAGGGCAGAAGTAACCACCCACACCAAAGTGGATGAACAGAAAACTGGCGGCACCTCCAAGGTAGAAAATTGCTCTTTTATTTCTGACCAATATTAAATTTGCCCGAATGATTTCTAACTTGCGTTTATCTTGTGTTGATGTAGGGTGCGCCTTCCAAATCTCCTTCAAAACCATCCGACCCTAAAATCCAAAAGACTAGGGCGGGTGATGTGAGCGCATCCGGCAAGGGCGGCCGGAAGCACGTTGCTCATAAGCCCAAGAAGGGCCCAGACGCCTCTCCTCTCGAAGCTGAAAAGGAGATCAGCAAACCGGATGCCCAGAGGGCATCGAAGGGTGGCTTTAAGCAACCCACCACTGCTGTCGGCTCAGCAGGAGAGAAGAGAAGCCTGGGGAGAGAGGAGGAACAGAAGGACGACGGTAAAATTCATTCGCCCCCCTTGTTCTCCCATATAGATGTACTTTAGTTATTTTCTCTAACTTTCTCTCCTTCTCAGTTCCGGTGCAAAGGCCGACTGTAGTCCAGATGGCCAAGTCCATGCTGAGGGCGGTCGATCCTGACGACAAGGCGTCTGTCAGAGGAGTCGGCACCCTTGACTTGGATGGCATCTTGGGGAACCTCTGCGAGGTATGAGTTAGCTCAAGCAACTTTCTCTTCTTTTTTTTTTTTTTTTTTTTTTAAGCATTATTCCTTTTTCCACCTGGTTTTAACCATTCGGCTCTTTTGCAGGCCATGCTGCGCGTCCAAGGGCTAAGGCAACCCCTCAAGGAGAAATCCAAAGAGGTAACAGTCGCTAAAGCTCAGGCCGAGTCCGCCCTAGATCGAGCTCAATTTGATATTGCTCAGAATGAGTATCTGACGCTTGATATGATGTATTCGCAGGCGGAAGCCAATATGCAGGTGAAGAAGGACCTGGACTCGGCCCGCCTGCGCATCACTTCCCTTAAGAAAGAGATTACAACTCTTAAGGAGAAGCTCGAGCCTCTTCAAGATGCCAAAGAAGAGGCCGAGAGAGCCAAGCAAAAGGTGGGCCGCTTGGAGCAGCGCCTCAGCAACCAGGAGCATCAGCTGAAGTCCAAGTTTGAGTTCGTGGCTGATCAAGAGAGAGAGGCTCTTGTTAAGCAAATGATGAGCGATTATGAAGCCATCATGCGGGACACTTGGGCGGCTGTACAGCCGAACTCGGACTATCAGATTTGGAAATCCAAATTTGACGAAGCCAGCAAAGCATTCGACGCTCGCCTTATTGAAGAGGCTGAGAATGCTGAGGCCGAGGAAAGTTCTGGGTCCGACTCTTCTGGGGAGTCGTCCTCTGGTGGCGAGGAGGAGGATCAGGCGGAGGAGCTAGAGAAAAAGGAGGAAGAGCAGCCGAAGGACGACAAGCCGGCTGCCACTGAAGAGGCTCTCCCCTGATCACTTAAGCTTTTTATTTTTTCTGTTTCTGTGGCCGAATGGCCAAGTACTTTGTTTTTCCGGCCTGCGTGCCGAGTATTTGTATTTTTACCGACCGAGGGGTCGGGTAATTTGACAATCTTTCTGGCTTTGCCAGGTAACAATCTTAACCAATCGTCTGGTGACGATTGGTCTTTTTTAATTTAAATCCTTCGGCTATTTGGCTGAAGTTATCCATATTGTTGTTGTCCTTTGCATTTTGAATTTTTCATTGCATGTTTTTGGCTAAGTATTATAACCTGTATACCATGCGAATGTTCTTGCCCCTGGACGGATGTCGGGTGGTTTCGGTTTCTAAGTCAATCAATCACTATGGTGATTGCCCCAAACCACGCGGCAGACGTCCATCAAGAATTGGCAAACATAAGTGTTCATTCGGCCATTGGCTCGAACTAACTCAAATTTTCAACTTAGCTATTTTGCCAAGGGTAAACCTCCGCTTGTTCTGCCCCATAAGAAAAAACAAGCGCCTCCGGCCATAGGCCTCTTTGAGATAAAATGCTAAGTTTGTAACTTAACCAATTTTCTTTAAAAATAATTGTCCGCCTGTCTTGCCCCATAGGCAAGGATCAGACGTCATCCGGCCAATAGCCTCAATAATTGCTAAGTAGTTAACTTAACTTGTACAAAATATTCCGCCTGTTTTGCCCCTGAGCAATAACAGGCGCATCCGGCTTTATGCCTCAATTAGCCTCTACTCATGAAACAGTGACGACTGCGTTAAATAGAAAATTCAGGTCTTTTAGATTTCACTTTCGATTAAAACAAACGACTACGAATGCTGCCTTAGCATTCGGTAGGGCCGCTTGATATATTCGTAGAGCAATGTGCCACCCAAATGGGAGATGCTTCTCCTCGACGAATTCGCCCAAATGGACGTCGCTGGTTATCTGACTCATGTTGGAGCAGACGGTCATGCTCATGTTGGAGCAGACTGTGACCCTTTGGTCTCTTTTTGTTTATTAACATCCGGCCATGGGCCTCATCATGTTTTTATCTGGCCTTAGGCCTCTTAAATGATCAAGTAAATATTCATCAAGTGTTGGTGTAAACTTGATGAATTTCGTAGGGACGACTGTTCTAAAACAATCGGCTCCTTCAGAGGGATTGGGGCGTCTGCTGTTGGGACAGACGTTTTCCAGACATATTGGCCGTCTGTATTTGGTACAGGCGGCACTTAAAAAACTTAAATAAAAAGATAAGTTGGGAAATGAAGGCATATTCTCATTAACTATACGTGAGATTTACAAAATTGAGGTCTTTACATTCGTACTTAGAAGTAGTACTTTTTCAAGTTGTCTACATTCCAAGTTCTGGGCAGCTGCCTGCCGTCTGGTTCTTCCAGGCGGTAGGTGCCGTCTCTTATCTCCTCATAAATTCGGTAGGGGCCTTCCCAATTTGGGGTTAGCTTTCCCTGTTCATTCGCCCTACCGACTGCCTCCATTTTCCGTAGCACAAAGTCCCCCACTTTGAGAGGACGCTTGTGTACTCTTTTGTTATAAGCCCGAGTCATTCTCAGACGGTATATCTCATGACGCAAGGCAGCATTGCCCCTGCGTTCTGGAAGTGAGTCCAATGCTAGGCGCATGGCCTCCCAATTTGCCTCTTCATCATACAACATGATTCGAAGGGTAGGCTCATAGTGCTCGATGGGCAGAACAGCTTCTGCACCATACGCCATTAGGAACGGGGTTTCTCCCATTGCCCCTTTAGCAGTCGTTCTGATGGACCAAAGGACGTGTGGTAATTCATCCGCCCAAAGGCCACCAGCCCGCTCAATCTTCTTTTTAATTCCGTCTGAGATTAACTTGTTGAAGGCTTCGACCTGGCCGTTTGCTTGTGGCCGGCCGACTGATGCGAAGAAGCTTGAGACCCCCTGGTCTCCCAGCCAAGTCTTGAGTTGAGGCGTCTCAAATTGAGGACCATTGTCAAAAACCATAGACATGGGCACCCCGAAACGAGTGATTATGTTCCTCCAGATAAAGGAAATGACGTCTTTAGTCTTGATGTTTTTGACTGCCTCAGCCTCTACCCACTTAGTAAAGTAATCCACAGCCACAAATATATAGCGCTTGCCGCCTGGTGCAGTTGTATATGGCCCCAGAATGTCCATGCCCCATTTGGCAAAGGGTATTGGGCTGTGGATGGCCGTCAGGTCTGTAGCCGGACGATGGATGAGCTTGCCAAACTTT
This sequence comes from Chenopodium album, assembly GCF_948465745.1. Taxonomy (NCBI): domain Eukaryota; kingdom Viridiplantae; phylum Streptophyta; class Magnoliopsida; order Caryophyllales; family Amaranthaceae; genus Chenopodium; species Chenopodium album. Next base: position 35,601,368 of record NC_137836.1, read on the forward strand.
TGGCACTTGTCACATTTTTTCACCATTTCCATGGCATCCGACTCCAGAGTCGGCCAAAAGTAAAGCCGCCTGGCCTTGGCCGCGAGGGATCTGCCGCCTATATGGGAGGCGCAGAATCCTGAATGCAACTCTTCGAGAACTTCCTTCCCCTTTTCAGGGGTAACACACTTCAACAGGGGTTTCAAAAAGCCAGCCCTGAAGAGCTCTCCTTGCCGTAACTCGAAGTTAGCTGCTCGTTTTTTTAGAACAGCCGCCTCCCGTGGTGAGTCAGGGAGCGTGCCGTCTGCAAGATAGGTCCGGATGCTGTCCATCCAGGTTGAGCTTCGGTCAAGAATTCCAATGGGGTCTTCCTCTGATATACTTCTTTTTTCCATGACCTCCCAGAAGACTGACCGAGGCGTTTCACAGGAGGCGGATGATGCCAACTTGGACAGAGCATCCGCCTGATTGTTTGAAGACCTGGGCACCTGAGTTAGATGAAATTCTTCAAGTGACCCAACTTCACTCTTGACCGCCTGCAAATACTTTATCATGGCCGGATGAGTGGCCTCGTACGTTCCATTAACCTGGAGTACGACCAGTTGAGAATCAGAGCAGGCCGGATGAGTGGCCTTCTTCGCCCCTGCCGCCTTGCAATACCGGATGCCGGCCAGCAGGGCCTCATACTCGGCCTCATTATTAGAGACCTGAAACTTGAACCGTAGTGCGTATTCGTACTTATGTCCTTCAGGAGATTGACAGATAATCCCCGCACCACAGCCGTTCACAGTGGAGCTCCCATCCACATATACCTTCCAGACCTGGTCCGTATTGTTCGGAACAACCGGCCTTGTCATTTCGACATTAAAGTCAGCGAATGCTTGTCCCTTTATTGCCTTCCTTGATTCATAAGTGATTTCTAATCCTTTCATTTCAATCGCCCATTTGAGCATTCGTCTAGAAGACTCCAAGGTTGTGAGTGGCCGTTTGATCGGTTGGTCAGTATAGACCTCTACCGCATGCGCCAAGAAGTAAGGTTTAAGCTTCTTGATGGCCATGTAAAGGGCAAGGCCGAATTTCTCAACCATGGGGTACCGAAGCTCCGCATTTCTCAAAACATGGCTTATGAAATACACCGGGAGCTGGATGCCGTCTCTTTCAGCTAAGAGGACAGCACTGAGGGCATGATCAGAGACGGCTAAGTACATGAAGAGCTTCTCTTTAGGCAAAGGGCTGACAAGCCTCGGCAAAGAGTGCAGATGAGTTTTTAGCCTTTGAAAGGCCGCCTCTGCATCATCCCCCCATTCAAAGTTTGTCTTCTTTTTGATTGCCTGGAAAAAGTAGAGACACTTGTCGCCTGAACGGCTAAGGAATCTCCCCAGGGCTGCTAGACAACCTGTTAGTTTTTGCACTTCCTTCACAGTACGGGGCGACTGCATGTCGATTACCGCCTGTATTTTCTCAAGGTTGGCCTCTATTCCTCTTTGGTCAATCAAAAATCCGAGAAACTTCCAAGACTCAACACCAAAGACACTTTTTTGGGTTAAGCATGACCTTGTGCCGCCTGAGTGTGGCAAATGTTTCTCGGAGATCAGCAAGGTGATCCGCCTGCTGTTTGGATTTGACTATCATATCATCAATGTACGCCTCTACATTCCTTCCGATTTGATTAATGAAGACCATATTAATCATTCGTTGGAAGGTAGCAGGCGCATTCTTCAAACCAAACGGCATCACAGTATAACAGAACAACCCCTGATCAGTGACGAATGCCGTCTTTTCTTGATCTTTTTTTCCACAGGGGGATCTGATGGAAACCTGAATAGGCGTCCATGAAACTCATCAGGGCATGTCCGGCTGTTGAGTCGACCAGACTGTCGATCTTAGGCAGTGGATAACTATCCTTTGGACATGCCTTGTTGAGGTCTGTGTAATCAACACACATCCGCCAAGTTCCATTCGGCTTTTTTACTAACACAACGTTAGCCACCCACTCAGGGAAGTTGCACGGCCGAATGAACTTGGCATCTAACAGCTTTTTTACTTCGGCAGCTGCCGCCTGACTTCTTTCTTCGCCGTGGTTTCTTTTCTTTTGCCGGATGGGCTTCTTATTAGGATCCACGGCGAGTTTGTGGACGGCGAGATCCGGGCTGATGCCTGGCATCTCTTCCACTTCAAAGGCAAAGATGTCTTTGAATTCCTTGAGCAGCTGGTGAAGGTTTTCACCCAATTTTGCAAAGGCAATCGTCCCCACCTTAACAGTCCGCTCTGAACGGCTATCATCCAGAGGGATATCAATGTGCTCTCCAGTAGGCTGGGGACGAAGATCATCCGAACTTTCCCCGGTCAGTGATTGCTATTGCTTTTCTTTTTTGACCACCACCAGCTGATCAGTCTTTCTTTTCTTTCCGGCTGGTGGGGCCGACTGTTCTTCCTCGACATCGTCGAGGTCAATCATTTGCTTGCCCCGGCCGGATGCTGCGGCCGCAGGCTTGACGTCCGAGAGATAACACTCTCGAGCCGTCTTTTGGTCCCCATTAAGGGAACCAACTGTTCCATCATCCTTCTCATACTTGAGTAGCATGAGAGCAGGGATGATGACGGCCTTACACTCATTAAGAGTGGGTCGGCCAAAGATGAGGTTGTAAGCCGTGAGCTCTTCAACCACTAGGAGACGGATGGTCATGTGTCGACCGTCTCCCCTGCTTCCCAGGCGGACAGGTAGGTCGATTCGTCCGACTGGGTGCACAAGTCCTCCTCCAAACCCAACTAAGGTGTGGGTGACCTCCATCATGCTATCCGGTTTGTACTTGAGATTGGACAAGCATTTGAGGCTGATGAGGTCAGAGGAACTTCCTGTGTCAATCAGAATTCGGCCAACCAGCTGGTTGGCGACTTTACATTCAATAACAACAGGGTCATCATGCGGCCGACGGACTTTGCCTCTGTCCTGTTCGGTGATGACAACTTTAGGGAAGGTGGATGTGCTAGATGTATCCCCCTCCTCAACAGAATTGACCATCTTTCTTAGATGGTCCTTGGTACCCCGAATGGTCGGGCCACCACCGGCAAATCCGCCTGCTATCGTGTACACCGGTTCTTCATCAGTTTCGGCACTCACAGCAGGCTGGGGAGTCTTTTTCTTGGACTGCCCCGGATTTGCTTTTGAAGTCACTTTGGACTTCACATAGGACTTAAGCTGTCCTTTGTCGGCCAGTCGGTCGAGCTCCCGCTTGAGACTAAAGCAGTCGTTCGTGTCATGGCCAACATCCTCATGGAAATGGCAATGCTTGTTTTTGTTCCTATTTTCAGCGGAACCTTTCATAGCAGTCGGCTTTTCAAGAGTTAGCCGATCCTTAATTTCCAAAAGGATGGAGCAGCAGTCCTTGTGAAATTCGTACCTTGGGACGTACGGTTTCCACTCTTTTTTCTTCTTCTGGGCCGGTTGATCAGAGTTATCAATGGCCCAGACTTGCTTTTTCTTTTTGCTCTCTTCTGGCTTAGGAGCCGGCTGAGCAGACCGAGTCTCTTTCTGCCGGTCGGACTTCTTATGGTCCGACTGCTTATTGGAGGAGCAGAGTTCGGTCGCCTTTATGTAGGCTTCCGCCTCTCGCAAGGCTCCTTGCAGAGTAAAGATTTGTTTGCGGACGAGTTCGTACTTAAAAGTAGACCCGTCCTTCAGACCCTTAAAGAAGTCTGTGAAGGCGACCTCATCAGACAGCCCATGAATCTGGATTCGGACCAGATTGAACCGCCTGACGTAGGATCGCAAACCTTCTCTATCTCCCTGCTGTACATTGCCCAAGTCAAGACTTGTCTTTTTGGCAGGGATGTTCATAGAGAAGTTTGATGCAAACAAGAACGCAAGCGTCTTGAAGCTATTTATGCAGCCAGCCGGCAGGTTGCCAAACCACTGCTGGGCTATGCCCTTCAGGGTGGCTGGAAAGTAACGACACCATGCGGCATCATCCAACCCTTGTAAATACATGAGGTGGGTGTATGCTAGCAGGTGGTCTTCTGGGTTGGAGGTCCCGTCATAGGCTCCAACCAGAATGTTTTTAACTTTGGCCGGCTGTACGACTTCAGTTATTTCCCTGGAGAAAGCAGAGGGTTGATCTCCAAGGTGTTGCAGCCTAAGCTGCCAGTCCATCGGCTGATAGCCGTATGCCGCCTGTCCTCCATAGAGGGTAGGTTGCATGTAAGGTACAACTGGCGCCTGGTACAATGGCTGTGCCATGTACTGGGCGGACTGAATCACATGTGGCCCAGACTGAACCCTTTGGCTGCTTGCTGGGGTCTCATGTACAGACTGGGAACACCTCACAGAGGTATTCCGAAAGCTATCATGATAAGTCGACGTTGAAGCCGACTCTGATTGCTGGGTTCTCCTCTCCTCAATGTATTGCCGGGCGTCAGAGAACGTTTTTTTGCTACCATCCGGCTGTATGTGCCGGATGGGTTTTCTTGCGCCCATTTCTGGGAAACGGAGCCGATTAAGGTCAAATTGGGGCCTGGCCTTCTCCTTAGGAGCAGGATGAGGAGTCGGCTGACGGTCCCTGACCGACTTCTGTTTGCCAGCTTGGGCTGGCTTCTTGGCCGACTGCTCCTTTCTAGGAGTAGGCGACTTCTTTGAGGCGAGCTGCTTGATTTCACCCCTGAGGCTGCTCAGGAGTGACATTAGCTCATCCCGAGTGACGGGAGTTGATCCTGCCGCCTGAGAAGGATCAACCGGCCGCCCCGAGGGCTTCTTTGGCTGGCCAGCAGTTTTGCTTGGTCCTGCCTGAACATGGGGACGCTCTCGCCGTTCCTTACTGCGGATGCGTTTAGAGATGAGGGATCCATTTGGATCCACATAGGTTTCGACATCAGCGTCGTCACCTGAGTCATGGTCCGTTTGGACCAGTACATCATTTGGAGGCCGAATGGTCTCCGAATTTGGTACAAGCTCTTGTGAAGCCATTTCAGAGGTACTCTCCCCACAGACGGCGCCAAATGTTTCGGGGGTTTTTGTCCCTCGGGAGAGTTACAACACTGAAACTGGATCCAACTGAGGATGCCTGTACCTGCAAAGCAAACGGACCGCCGGATGGTCGGTGGTCCGCCTCCGAAGACTAAGTCAGTAAATATTCGGAGATAAAACGTGCGGAAGTAAAGTTATCTGCTTGAATTCCAAGCTCAGGTAAAGTGCTGTGTGTTCCTTGAAAACGACAGCTCTGTGGTAAGTGACGTATTGTCTCGTATTGTGTGTCAAAAATTCTCTCTCTTTTTTCGTGTGTGTCATAAATGACATAATGTCCCTATTTATAGAGAAGAGTGTGCCCTCCTAGGATCTCGTGACCTAGGAGTTAGGTCACGCCGTTTTGCGGCGCCTCGGGATTTGGGCCTTAGAAGGCCGCCATCCCAGGGCCAATACCTGAGTGACACGTGTCACTGTGCCCAAAAGGATTCTGAAGCACCTTTTGGGTGACACGTGTCGCCGACTGAATGGTTCCTGCTGGACCTTCAGTCCACGTAGGACGGAGAAGAGTCCTCCCTCCTCGTGTCATCATTCCGTAGGTCCAAATGGCACCTATATAGAGGACACGTGGCACTTTCTGATTGGGCCACTTGGCCGGGTATAAAATACCCAAATCAGGCATGGCAATAAGATTTATGGCAGGAAACCCAAAGATGGCACCGAATTCCTCCGGCAGGGGACAGATTTCATCGTAATCAAATTGAAAACAATGTGTTTCTGGACTCCAATAGTCTAATGCTGCCCTAAGAAAATCATGTTCAATCGCTACATGTCTCATGGCTAGTAAACCCCTGACATGAAACAATTCCAACTCTCTTTTGTCAGCATTGGTCAAAGTATAAGACCAGTCGCGCAATGTATTATCAAAATTCTGAGACATTATTATTGAAATATGAAATTCTAATTGTAGGGGATAGCTCCTGCTTAGCTATTCCTTCCAGCTGGGCTCAGTTAAGAAGAATGTTCCTTCAAGCAAAGAGCTGGCATGAGTGACCTCATACCACCTCTTGAGGGGCTAGTTTTATAGGATAGCTCCCGCTGAACTATCGCCCAGCCCCTAGGGTGCGCACTCACTGCCGAGAAAGCAATTAAAGGAGGGCTCACTAGCCCAACAGAGTCAGCCCACAGGGCTGACCAGGCTGAACTCTCCACGAAGGAGATGGTACGCCTATAAATAGAGGGTAAAGTACAACGGAAAGGGGTAAGACACTCAAGTCATTATACTTTCTACATCTTTCTAAGTACACTTTCTCTCTCTAAACACTCTCTAACTTAAGCTTCGGAGGGGGGTTCCTCGAGCCACCCCCGAGGGCAGTTTACGTGTGCTGCCTGTGTAGGTAGTTGACAAGATCCAGTTCACCCAGCAGAACCCTTGGATCCACACCTGGAACAAATTGGCGCTAGAAGGAGGGGAAGGATCATCTAACCTGAGGTTCACCAATTGAGCTAGGGACTAGTTAACTAACCACCATGGCCAGAGAAGAAACTATACAAACACCCATGTCTAAAACTAATGAGACAAGCAAAACACCAAAAAAAACCCCTAGTAACCATCGATCTAAAAGGACCCACCGGAAACCCCAAATCGACCATCTCACAGAAATCCAACCCCATCGGATCGACATTAGCTGCTGCTAAAGCGGCGTCGAAACCAGTAGATCCGGTGGGATCCAGTTCCATTTTCAAATACGGAATGCCGTTAACATGCGCGAACAATGAGCTCATTGTTTCAGCACTTGTAACCCAGAAACCGCAGCCCGTAAATATGCCAGCCATTCTGCAGAACCTCTTTAAGTGCAGTAAGGAGCAGCTAGCTGCAATGGTTGCGGTCCTCACCAGTATGGGTAAGGGAGCAAGTCCGTCACCTGCAGCGGTAGCTGCGGAGCCCGTAGCGAAAAATCCGACGTCCACGACCCTCACCCCTGAGCAAAAAGAGCTCATTCAACTAAGGAAGAAGGTATTGGAGCTGGAAGCTTATAACCTGAATCGAGAATGGAGCGTAGAGGAAATAGCCCCTGCTTGAATCATCCCGGAGAAGCGAGTCCCCCGCAGCAGGTCACCAGCCTCAGAGCAGGAACCTAACCCGGAGAGAGGCAAGCGAGCGCAAATCCAGGTTGTTCCAGATGATTCCCCATTTTGCCGGGAGATTCTGGAGGAACCAATGGAGAAAATAAAGATGTTAAGCTGCAAATACAGCGGAACCACAACACCCAAAAGCCACATATCATCTTTTGAGAACCACATGGTACTTTACACTATGACAGACTCAGTCTGGTGTAAGGCTTTCCCGCCCACCCTGGAGAGGCTGGCAGCGGAGTGGTATGGAGCCATTCCCAAATGTTCCGTATACTCGTACATCCAGTTGAAGAGAATGTTCATGGAGCATTTCATAACCCTGGTAGACCGAACCAAGATGACAACCGAGCTGATGTCGTTGGTTCAAGGGAAAGACGAGCCCCTAAGGGAGTTCATCACCAGATTCAACAAGGAGGAAACAACCATCCCAAATATGAGCCAGGAGGTAGCGCTACTAGCAATGCAGAGTGGCTTACTACCGGGGTCACCGTTCAGAGCGTATATGGGGCGTAAGAGCCTCAAAACACTTGCTGAAGCGCTGGGCAAAGCGCACGAGTTCATCAAAGCAGACGAGACTGACAGAGCAATGCTGAGTAGGAAAGCACATGGTGACTCAGTTAAGCGGTCAGAGGTCACCCGGGCAGAGAACACACCGAGAGTGGACCAGCCGAGTAGGGCTGAGCAAAACCGCAGAGAAGCGGACAGAGCAGTAAGACTGAGAAGGTCAGAACCAAAGAGAGGGCCAAGGCCTGGGAGGTTTGACCAATATACCCCGTTAACCCATTCCAGGTCTCATATATTCAGCGTGAATAAAGCTGACGACAAGTGGCAGAGACCCTCGAGGATGGTTAACAGGAATAGTGATACCAGCAAGTGGTGTGACTTCCATAGGGACCATGGTCACACCACTGAAGAATGCACACACTTGAAGGACAACATAGAGGACTTAGTCAGGATAGGGTACTTGAATCAGTTTAAGCAGCACGATGACCCTCCTAGAAGGAGGGATGAGTATAGAGCATGCCTCCCCGACCGCAGAGGAGGTCATAGGGGCCCATCCGGAGGAAGAGACATAGATGGCAGGCCAGAAGGCAGAGTGTATGTGATCAGCGGGGGTTTAGTACATGGGGGAACAGTTAACAGAGCGCGGGCTGACCTGCGGGCGATGATACATCAAATAAATTACAATGATAAGCGTTGATGACCACCTCTTCCCCCGCAGCCGTGGGCCACGTTTGACGAGAATGACCAGAATGACATAATTTACCCTCATGATGACCCGCTGGTGGTCACAATGAGAATCGCAAACTAGGAGGTGGATAGAATACTGATAGACGGAGTTAGCTCAGCCAACATCATATATATTAGTGCGTTCAACGAGCTGAAGTTGGACAAAAAAGACATGAAGAGGGTGAGCTACGAAGTCACCGGGTTTAACGGGTCGAGGCTTAGCCCAGAGGGTATAATCGAACTCTCAGTCCGAGTAGGGGAAAGATCAAGAAGGCGTGATGTCCGGGCAGAGTTCCTTGTGATAAACTCCCCTTCACCCTACAATGTGATCATGGGAAGACCGCTCATCCACAAGATAGGTGGGGTGGTATCCACCTATCACCTTGCCATGGCCTACGCAACTAATAAGGGACGGTCAGCAAAGCTCAGGGGAAGTCAGAAGACAGCCCATCAATGTTACATAATTGCCCTAAAGCGGCCCGCAAAAACCAGACAGCAGCTTGGTTCTGAGAGAAGGCCCACTAAACAACCTGAGAGGAAGTCGAGGAGAAGGAAGCGTGAAATATATCACAGGGAAAGGGATAAACAGAAGTTATCAATAAGGAACTTCGAGCCTGCAAAAGAGGAAATGGCCAGGCCACTTCCAGTGGGGAGCATGTCACAGTCGAGCTCACAGAAGGTGACCTCTCAAGGACGGTGAAAATCGGGAAAGACATTGATCTAGGAGTAGGGGTACACCTCATAGAGCTACTGAGGAAGAACAAAGATGTTTTCGCATTTTCTGCAGATGAGATGCCCGGAATTGACCCAGCAGTCATGGTACACAGGCTGAATGTGAAGGAGGATATTAAGCCAGTTAGGCAGAAAAAGCGAAGCTTCTCCACGGAGAAAAATCAAGCAATTCAGGAGGAGGTGGAGAAGCTCCTAGAAGCGGGATTAATTGAACCTTGCGACTACCCAGAGTGGTTAGCCAACGTGGTCATGGTAAAGAAAGCAAATGGCCAGTGGAGAATGTGTGTTGACTTCACAGATCTTAACAAGGCCTGCCCGAAAGACTGTTACCCGCTGCCGCGGATAGATCAGCTGGTAGACTCAACCAGCGGGCACGCCCTGCTAAGCTTCATGGACACCTTCTCAGGGTACCATCAGATCATCCTGTATGAGCTAGACATGCAGAAAACTGCATTCATCACTGAAGGGGGAGTGTATAATTACATATCTATGCCCTTCGGGCTGTAGAATGCTGGGGCAACTTTTCAGAAGGCAATGGATAGAGTATTCCTTCACCAGAAGGGCAGAAATGTTGAAGTATACGTTGACGACTCAATTGTTAAGAGTGTCACACAGGCTGGACATATCATGGATCTGGAGGAAACATTTTCCACCCTGAACAAGTATAAAATCAAACTCAACCCGAAGAAATGCGTTTTCGGAGTGAGCTCGGGAAAGTTCTTGGGTTTTCTGATCAGCGAGAGAGGGATATATGCTAATCTAGAAAAGATCAAAGCAGTCCTCAGCCTGCCTGAGCCTAAATGCATCAAGGATATCATGCGATTGACATGCAGAATGGCCGCGCTGACCAGGTTCATCAGCAAGTCAGCGGATAAGGCCCTGCTGACAAGGGAATAAACGCGTCGTCAATTGTCTATCCCTAGATCAAATACAATTTATACAACCTAAACAAACCTAATACGAGTATAAGGCAAGCATAGGGGTCGAACCACAGAGAACGATTAAACACCACCAAATGTTATCGACAATTAAGTTAGTCTGGAATAGGAGATAAATAAACTAAAGTCTAAAAATGCTAAAACAAGAAATAAAACATTAAGGGAAATGGTTTAGGTATAGCATTCACTTGAACATAAACAAAGGCATAGAAATTGAATTAATTATGAACTAAACATGCTCGAATATCGAAATAAAGGATCCAATCTAGCCGCCTTCCGGGGTCAATTGGTTTCTCCTAACATAGCCTCTATGTTTCCACATTAGAACCATATACTAGGAGGTACTATTAAATAACAATCGATAGTAATGAACCTTAACTAAGTCAACTTCCGTTTCTTGTTAGCAAAGATTCACCTTTAATCAACCAACAATGTGAACTTGCAAGAAGATTAAAGAATATAAAGCATATAAAGACTTTAATCACAAATAAATCAATTCTAAACCCTAGAACATGCTCAAGGTCCACTACACCACAACCATCCCCTTAATGGGGAAATTACTCACTAATCATGTTAATAACAAGATTAATTAACAAACAATCAAGGATAAACATGATTAACAAGCAATACCAAAAACTAAAATAATAATCACAATAAAACAAATAAAAAATAGAGGAGAGAGAGTAAGAAATTGCTCATTAATTGAAGATGAAGGTCTACAAAGGATTGAACAAGCTCCTTCTTCAAAATCCAAGTTCATTAATGAAGAAAACCTCACTTTCTCTCTCTACCAATAAAGACTAATCCTAACCTAACCTAAAAACTAATTAGAGAGAAGAATAGATAGTTCTTCCATGTTTTTTTTAATTACCCCAAAATTGGGTATTTATACTAAGCTAGCCAAAGTAAGAAAAATAAAAGAAGGAAAATAAAATAAAGAAAGAAAAGGAAAATAAAAAAGAAAATAAAATAGAAAAGAAATAAAAGAGAAAAGAAATAAGAAAAGGAAAAGGAAAAGAAATAATAATAAAAGAAAAAGAAAAATAAAACAAAAATCCATCAATTCCTACCAAAACAATCAGCAACCCATTCCCCTTCTTCTTCGAAATTGGCTGCTTCAATAATGGGGAAATAATCCCCTGCAACCATACTTCACTAAGCTCCACCATCAATTATCTTCATTGCATCACCACCCTCCGATTTCACTCAAGCACCAAATGAACGGCTATCACCACCAATCGCATCATCAACGCCTATTATGAGCATCAATCAAGGCCGTTGGTCTTCATTAACAATCGCGTGCAAAGCTCGTGAAATGGTTGGATCGAACCACGGGTTGGTGCGGCCGAACTACGGGGTTGGTTCGGTCGAACCATGGGTATGTTTGACCACTCCTCTTCGAATAACAAAACCCCCAAAGTCTCTGACTCGAAATTCGACCGAACTTCTCAATGGGTTTGCTCGAACCCAAATGAACTTGCATTTCTCTCTGATTTGGGGCTGTTGCTGTGCGAATTGGTGACGATGTGGCGCAATTGTTGCTGTAATTGATGCTGGTGGTGGCTGCTCTGTTGCGCGGTGGTGGTAAGGTGTGAGGTTGTTTGGTGGGCTACTAGGTGTTGGTGTTGTTTGGTGGCTGCTAGGTGTGCGGCTGCTGTAATTGGTTGAGGGAGGTTGATTGCGGTGGTTTTGGTTTGGTTTGGGTTGTGGTGGTGCGGCTGCTGTTGCGACTGGTAGTGCTGGTGTGGATTGGTGGTTTGTGGTGTGAGGGGTTGCAGCGGTGTTAGGTGCTGTTGTGGGGTTGATTGTTGCGCTGCTGTGCGTGAAGGTGGTGGCTGGTGCTGGTGAATTCGGGGCTAATGGGTTGGTTGATTTGGCTGCACGGATTGGTACGGGGGTGATTGGTGGTGTTGGTTGGTGGCGGCAGGTGAGTACGGTTGTTGTTGCTGCTGGTGTGAGAATAGGGGGTTAACTGGTGGTGAGTGGTGTTGTGTGGCTGTTTTGGGCAATTGCGGATTGGTGGTGGTTGATTGGTGGCAGCAGGGGAAGAGTGTTGTTGCTTGGGGTGGTGTAGGATAATGAAGGGTGCGGTGATGGATAAGGGGCAACAGGTTTGTTTGGCGTTTGACTCAACTTGGAACCCGAACCCACTTGACATAAAACCCGAACCCCTACACACAAAACCGAGGAGAAATCAAGACAAATAAGAATGAAATAAATAAATTAGAAATAAAATAAAGTAAAAGAGAAAAAGAGAAATAACACTAAACTAATAAAAATTAAATAAAACTATACAAGTAAATAAAATCAAAAAAATAACAAAATAAACTTAAAACTAATAAAAACTAAACAAAAACTATACAAGCACAGAAAGTGAAATAAAATAGACTCAAAACCAATTAAAATAAATAAAAGTAAATTAGAAAACTATCAAGGAAAAATAAAGAACGAAATATAACAAATCAAAAGCAAATAAAATACGAAAATAAACTAAAAACTACGAAAAGAACTAAAACACGACAAAATTACCAAAATAAACTAGAAACTTTATTAAAGAGAAAGCAAGAGAAAGAAAGGAAAATAAGATAAAATAAACGCGAAAAAGACTCTAAAACTACTCCTTAGGAGTGACATAAATGTCACTCATCACCTGCCGTTCTATCGGCTATTGAAAGGGAACAGAGAATTTAATTGGGGGCCTAAAGAGAAAGAAGCCTTTGAGGGTATTAAGGAGCATCTGACTAAACTCCCAACAATGATCAGCCCGGAGCTGAGAGAAAAGCTGCAGATGTACATCTTTGCGTCGATACAAACAATCGCAGCCGTTTTGTTGGCAGAAAGACAGTAGCAACAGAGGCCAATATACTTCGTGAGACACGTGCTGACCGACGCAGAGCAAAGGTACCCACTAGTAGAGAAGCTAGCCTTCGCAGTGGTCACAGCAGCAAGGAAACTAAAGCCATATTTTGACGCGCATGTAATAGAAGTCCTCACAAACCACCTGCTGGAGAAAGCATTACAAAAAATGGATGCATCGGGCAGGCTCTTAAAATAGGCAATTGAGCTTTCTGAGTACGAATTCGAGGTCAAACCTAGAGCAGCCATCAAGGCACAAGCTCTAGCAGACTTCATAGTGGAAGCCTCCTAAGAGGAAAAAGAGGATGATATTGGGATCTGGAAGGTGGAAGTGGATGGGTCCTCGGCCCAAACGGGGAGCGGAGCAGGAGTCATAATGACAACTCCAGAAGGAAACGTATTCAAGTATGCAATAAAGTTCAAGTTCAAAGCATCGAATAATGAAGCTGAGTACGAAGCGGCGCTGGCAGGCCTTCGTATGAGCCTCGCAGCCGGAGCCCGCAAAGTACACCTTCAAACTGATTCTCAACTCGTTGCCAGCCAGCTGCAGGGGGCATATGAGATAAGGGAAGCCACCATGCTGAAGTACGTAACCAAGGTAAAAGAACTGGCACCCCAGCTAGTCCATTTCCAGATAGACTTGGTCCACAGAGCAGGAAACTCTCAGGCCGACGCCTTGTCCAAGTTAGCCAGCTCCACCTTACAAAGCCTCACAAGGACAGTGATGGTCGAGGTGCTAGAAGAAAGCAGCATTGCCGAAAAAGAGCAGGTAACCTGCATTGAAAGGCAGTAAACCTGGTTCTCAGACATCTTGGCATACAAGGTCCACTGCTCACTGCCTGATGATGAATTACAGGCTAAGAAGGTGAAGAAAGACGCCAACTGGTATGTATTGATTAACGGGGAACTCAACAAAAAAGGCTTCTCAAAACCATTGCTGAGGTGTATTCTAAAGTGGGAGCAGGAGGGCATTATGGAAGAAGCCCACTCCGAAATATGCGCCAACCACATTGATGGAAAAGCATTGGGAGTGAAGGTCCTTAGAAGGGGAGCGTATTGGCCAACTCTCACACAAGACACACTAACATATGTGAAAAAATGCGACAAGTGTCAAAAGTATTCACTAGTTATAAATCAACCAGCAAACGATCTAACCCCAATCCTCAACCCGATCCCGTTTGCTCAGTGGGGAATGGACATATTGGGACCTTTCACCACTGGGTCAGCGGGCAGGAAGTATCTCATTGTGGCGATAAATTACTTTACAAAGTGGATAGAAGCCGAACCCACTAAGTACATAAAGGCATCCCAAGTAAGGACATTCATATGGAAAAGCATCATCACAAGATTCGGGGTGCCACAGTGCATAGTCTTCGATCACGGGTGCCAATTTGACTGTGACACCATAAAAGACTACCTGGGGGACATGAGCACCAAGTACGCAAGTGCCTCAGTCTGCCACCCACAGAGCAATGGTCAAGCAGAAGCAGCAAACAAGCTGATCCTGACAGCCCTGCAGAAGAAGCTGGAGGAGTACAAAGGCCTTTGGGCAGACCTAGTTCCAGAGGTCTTGTGGGCAAACAGGACCACTGAGAAGAAGTCAACTAGGAAGAGCCCCTTCACCCTGACCTACGGGGCTGACGCAGTTGTCCCAGTGGAAGTACAAATCCCTAGCCTGAGGATACAGCACTATGAGCAGCAAGGAAATGAAAAGCATATGCTGAAAGAGCTAAACTTCCTGCCAGAAGTAAGGCTGAAAGTAGCTCTCAAGTTGGCAGCCCAGAAGAGCAGGATTTCAAAAGCTTTCAACAAGAGGGTCAAGCATAGGGAGCTCTTGCCCGGAGACTTAGTCCTTAGAAGGACAGCAGCAGTGGGAAGAGGAAATCAGCATGGAAAGCTATCAGCAAACTGGGAAGGCCCTTTCATCATTCACGAGCAAGTTGGACCAGGAGCGTTCCTCCTTGCAGATCAAGAAGGTCAGGTTTTAAGAAACAGTTTCAATGCGGATGTGTTAAAGAAGTATTTTCTTTAAACAGTCTAAAAAAACATGTTTTAAGTTTGATAAACTCTTATTCAGTCCATGTTATGTTAATTAAGGAATTTGAGCCATTTTTATTAAATGAAATACAAGCCTCTACGTGAGGAGTATGTTGCTTAAATTTGTTTAATATGTTATGTCCAAGCATCATATGCTAACATGCAGAAGTCAAATAAAGATAATAATAAAGTGTTAGAGGCAAGAAGCACTCTAGCGCAAAGTGGCAAAGTAAACGCATCCCTCCCTAAAACCTCACCTCACCTGCTCACAGCAAAATAGGGCACCACCTCGGGGACGCCTGAGGGGGAAGCCTGGCACGTTTAGCTTGAGCAGGAGAGGGAAGAGGAAGGAAGAAGATGAGCTATGTAGGCAACACTAAGGCTCTCTTAGTCCCACTTAGCCCATCTCTTTGAGGGGGAGAGGAAAGGAGAAGACAACCAGACAATAAGCCCTTACGAAAAGAAGTAGGCACAAAATGACAAATTCGCAGCATAAACAAGCTGAACGACATAAATAAGTCGCGGCATAAAAAAGCTGAATGACATAAATAAGTCGCAGCATAAAAAAGTTGAACGACATAAATAAGTCACAGCAAAACAAGCTGAATGATAACTCACAAAATGGCAAGTCGCAGCATAAGTAAGCTGAACGACACAGATAAGTCACAACAAAACATGCTGAATGACATAACAGGAATAGGCAAAAAGCTGATCGACACAAATAAGTCTCAGCAGGGGTAGATTAAACAGCGCGCAATCGAACAAACCAGCCAGTGCACAGGCAAAACCTCTGGTCAGAGCCAAGTGGAGTGCGCAACGCATAAACACTTAGAGCAAATAGAGTAAGAAGGATAAAATGTGACAAAGTTCCTGCTAAAGTACAATAGAGTACAAAGAAGTAGGAAAGCGGTAAGCAACTAAGCCAAGAAGACAGGGAGGCCCAACCTACGAGGCCCCACCAAATGCAATAAAGATGCTGCAGCGCTAAAAGATCTGGATACTACTAAAAAATGCATAGTTCCAGGCAATTGTGCAAACAATAAAATAAACAACAGGCAAAGAAACAGAAGAGGATCACAAAGAGCATACATTATAAAGCTGAACCCCTTCCCCCCAAGGCAGAGTAAACATTCAGCAAGTCAGTCACGGGACAAATAAAGCTAAGCCCTCGTCCACTAGGATAAGGAAACACTCAGCAAGTAAAGTTAGGAGAACACAAATCCAAGTTAAGCTGGGCGGACCCAGCAATAAAAGACAAAGTATTCAAGAATTACACAGAGTAACATAATCTTTGGCAGCTATACACCCCAAAGATTGTAACAAAAACTACCTAGTTACAACAGATCTAGGTGAGGGAAACTCAGAGGAACCACGAGAGTAAGAGGGTGACAGCCGCCATAACCTTTATTGATCACCAGTCAAGGACTCCACTCCAATAGCTGCAGCAACGTCAGGGCAGAGAGGTACCTCCAAGTTCAGCACAGCCTGGTTGGGAATCTTGCAGCCAGCAGCACGAGGATGATCGGCAGAGAGGTCAAACAAACCAGCCTCACCTGCAGCTTCTACCTTATCCTAGAAAGCGTTGAAGCGAGTCTAAGGCTCCTCACCTTCACCATATAAACTGCTAACGCACCGAGCCGCAGCTTCCCATCAACCATCATGGCGACCAGCCAATAGCTTAGCAAAAGCAGGAGAGAGCGCAAAAGATCTGAGAGCCTCTTTCCTAGCAGCCTCAAGCTTAACAGTATGCGCAGCCCGCAGATTTGCCATTTCCGCCTCCAACGTCTTCACCCTGGCCTGAGAGGTCCCCAACTGTTCCTCGCAGCTCTTCAACTTAGTATGAGTGAGCTGAAATTCTCCCAACTGAAGCTGCAGGGCGTCCGCCCTCTCCCTCAGCGGAGTAATCTCACTGGCCATGGCATCCCTTTCAGCCTGAGCTTGCTGAACCTCCAAATTCCTCTGAGAGAGAGTTATGCCCTGATTCTAATGCTCCTTCTCCACTGACAGCAGAGCGTTGGACAAATCTCCAACAGACATAACAAGCTGCAAGAAATGCAGAGAAAAAATGAAAAGTAAAATAAAACAGTAGCAACATAATAAGCAGAGAATAAAAGAAAGGCTGAAACGAGAAAGAGAAAGACCGAAAGCATAAACTAACCTTCTGCAGGTCATGGCAGGCCGTAGCAGCTGGGAGGCTGACTGAGCTACGCGTAGAATCCGTAGGAAGACGAACCCCCTGAGTCAAACGGTACCCTAAGGTACCACCCTTCTGGGGGGTCGTCCACAAACAAAGATTCGTCAGCCCTCACATTCATTAAGGGCCGAAAGGGAGCGTTCTCAGCTCCAGCAGGACAGAGTATTGGGCGGAGATGAACATCAATGGGAACCTCAGCAAACTTAATAGCCCAGTGGGGCGGAAAGTCCCTCAAGTAGAGAGTGAGGACGCAAACAAAGGATTCTCAAAGGCATCGCTTAGGAAATGGTGAACACAGCGGTTAAGTTTCACTGGTGTTCTGAGTGTCTTCCCCACCAGCGTTCCCACCCGGAAGCCCAGTGTTGGCATATGCGGAAGAAAGAGGGTCTGGACCAGGAGAAGTGCGAGCCTTTTTCGCCTCTAGCTCATCTCCGGCAGTGGCAGAAGACACCGGATCGTCCTCCAAGTCAATCACTGGACGATCTTGCTGGTGATAACCCCCTGCTTGGGAGAGCCCACCCCGTGAAGCGCTTGGGAGCCTCCCTCTTAGCCCGTAGGGACGCGGCAGAATTCTTGGAAGATCCATGATAGATTCATAAGGGAGCTGAAAATCAGCGGCTCCAACAGAAGAAACAGCAGTGTCCTTCGCAGCGGTAGTATCATCAACACAAGAAGGAAAGAGCATAACATGCTCAGCAAACGGGTTTTTCACCCGCAACAGTAGTCTCAATCCCCTCAGAGGGAAACTGGAGAACACTGTCAGCAAAATCATCGACAGTAGCCTTTGGTTCATCAGAAGCTTGGTCACGTTGCCTTTTCGCAGCAGAGGTCTGAGGTGCCACTTGGCCGGAAGCCACGACAGACTACTTCTCAAGAGAAGCAGCAGGCGCCACTTACGCCTCAAAATCTGAAGCCTCCTTTCGAGGAGCAGGGCGAGTCTCACGCCTACTCTCAATAATAGAGGACGAAGGCTCAAGCTCAGCGCGACTTGACCCAGCACGCTCAATAGTAGTTGTTGTGCCAACAACAGCCCGCAGCTGAGCAGGAGCCAGGCGCACCTCACCTTTCAGAGAGCCCGCAAACACCTCTAGCGTATCAAAAAGCTGAGGAGGATTCTCAGGAGTGGCGGTCAAAGGGTCCTTCCAATTATCAGCCAGCCCGAGCATACCCTTGTCCAACTTGTCATAACCTGAAAAACAAAACAACAGAAAAGTTAAATAAAACGAGAAAGGAAAAGGAAAGGCAGAAGGTAGAAAAACTTACCAGACTCATGCGTACGGCACAAACGCATGGTAGAGAGATGTTCAATGCCCACAATGTAGATGGAGTTGGGCAGCCAGACCTTGGGAAACTTGGAGTCACCAGTCCCCGCTCCCTGCAGAGCCTCAAAAGTTTCTGTCTCACGGGCAGGCTAAGAGGGAGAAACTGTGACCCCGGCCATGTTGGTACGAATCTCTCTGAAGTTGCGCGGGGCAGCAAAGTTGGAAGGCACCCTCACCTAGAAGAACTTGCCAGTCCAGTCCCTGAAACGTCCAAGTTTTGGGTTGGACAAGACCCTACTCTCCTTGAGAGCAACATAGTACCACCCCGACTCAGTCCCAGAAGCAGACCTCTTCAGGCTCATGAGACACTTGAACAAGTGCAGGGACTCAGGATACCTTCGAAACCTTACAAACCACAGTAGGCAAATAAGGGTGTGAAGGGAAGCAGGGTGCACCAGAGAGATACAGATATTGAAAGCACGAAGCAACTTCTCTAAGGTGGGGTCCAAAGGAAACCTCAAACCCAAATCTAACTACGAGGCAAACACAACAATATGACCTACAGGGGGAGCTGATAACTTCGCACCATTAGCAGGGAGAACCAACTCATAACCCTCCCCAAAACCATAGAACTTCTGCCCAACAGCAGCCAGACCCAGTCTTTGAGCATCCTTGCGCCAGCTGTAATC
Organism: Chenopodium album; assembly: GCF_948465745.1. Classification (NCBI taxonomy): domain Eukaryota; kingdom Viridiplantae; phylum Streptophyta; class Magnoliopsida; order Caryophyllales; family Amaranthaceae; genus Chenopodium; species Chenopodium album. The sequence continues at coordinate 35,620,378 of NC_137836.1, forward strand.
CAACACACAGTTCATGGGTCCATAACACTTGTCGTCCAGGAAAAATTCAGTTTTGCCCTCCTCTACGGGCTCCACAACATAAATGGGCTGACAGTCGTAATATGAGCGGTCACCAGGAGACTCAGTCATCCTGCTTGATTGAACTGCTGGGGAAGGAGACGGTGATGGAGTCCTAGTATTTCCACCTCGCACTACATAATGATCAAATCGATGCATGTCAGCCATGTCATCAAGCCAAGCAAAACTGTTTAAAGGCTAAACATGAGGAATGGGGCTAACAGGAGACACGTTAGGGGGATTAGCCTTGACAGCATCAACTAACTATTTACGGCGCATTGCGCGTAGCCTCAAACAAGTAAGATGGAATAAAGAAACCCCATCCAGCGTGAGCACTCGCTCGCAATAAAGATCAAAGAAATCAGGGCGGGGCCTGCGCTGGAAAGGGCGAAATGCACTACCCTAAGCGGGACGACAATAGCCCGACCCAGACGCAGCAGCAGGAATCGCAGCAGTACCCGTCCCGCTCACAGCGTGGGGAAAATCAGGAGGGATAACAATTTGTATAGGGGTAGGAGAAGAAGAAAGAGAAATAGTAGAAGTGTGCGCAGGGCGCTCACCTGAAAGAGAAGATTGGGAAGAGGAATCCGATCCAGTGGCCGTTTGAGGCTCACTCATGTTCTGACTATCAGAAGCGTCAGACATTATGAAATCTACAAGGAAATACAGGTCCGCAAAGGAAAGAAAAAGCAATGGGGCACCAGAAAAATCAGAGAATTAGTTTAGGAACAATGAAGGAATAAGAAGAAAAAATCCAAGAACGCAAATACAACAACAAAGAGAAGAAAAGGGAACAACGACAATTGAGAAGAATAAAAAGGCACAATCTTACGAAGAAAAAGCAAAAAGAAGAAAAAATGGGGTAAGTACAAACAACAAAAGGTACAAAGTAAGTACCTTTAAGGAAAAAAGTTGCATAAGCAACAGAGTACAACAACAATGGCGAAAAAAAAAGCCCAGCAAGACGAAAGCTCGAATCTGCAATTAAGAAGAACAAAGAAGAAACAAGTCAGTGAAGGAGCAAGAATTATGGAGGGAAAAGCAAATAAAGTGAAAATTAGGACAAAAACAAAGACGAAGAAGCGAGAACTTACCACAACAATGGAGAATCACGAACTCCTAAAAGAGGAAGAGCAAAGAGCGAAATTTTTGAAATGACAAATTAATGAAGAGGGAAGATGAAAAAGTAAGAGGAGTAAAAGAAATAAGTGAAAAGAGGGGACAGTGAAATTAATTCAAAGTAAATGGGCAGTTAGACACAAGGCAAAGCAAAACCGCCATGTCACTTCAGTAAAATAAAACTGACAACCCGGATCGTCAACACGTGTTCTACTCATGCAAATACGATTCCCACCCCAAAAATAAAAAATTCCTTCAGCGGGAGTGATCGAAAATCCTCTCTGCAAGCTCGTCATTTCTCAAACTTCAGCGGGAGTGATCGAAAATCCTCTCTACAAGCTCGTCATTTCTCATACTTCATCGGAAGTGATCGAAAATCCTCTCTGCAAGCTCGTCATTTCTCAGACTTCAACGGGAGTGATCGAAAATCCTCTCTACAAGCTCGTCATTTCTCAGACTTCAGCGGGAGTGATCGAAAATCCTCTCTACAAGCTCGTCATTTCTCAGACTTCAACGAGAGTTATCGAAAATCCTCTCTGCAAGATCGTCATTTCTCAGACTTTAGTGGGGTTGATCGAAAATCCTCTCTGCAAGATCGTCATTTCTCAGACTTCAGCGGGAGTGATTGAAATTCCTTCCCGCGAGATCGTCATTTCTTAAGACTGGAACCAACGTCACCATACAAACAATACGGTAGTAGACTCAACGGTAACAGCACCTGACCTCCCAAGTCTCCAAGGCGCATCAACACCCTAGAGACTTGAGGGGCTAGGAGTGTGCAGGTTAATTCAGCCAGATGACCCGTTGAGTCATGGCCGATAAGGCTACACGCTCAGAATAGCTGGCATGAAAAGAACCTCACGCCATCTCTTGAGGGGCTAGTTGTAGGGGATAGCTCCTGCTGAGCAATTCCTTCCCGCTGGGCTCAGTTGAGAAGAATGTTCCTACAAGCAAAGATCCGACATGAGTGACCTCATACCACCTCTTGAGGGGCTAGTTGTATAGGATAGCTCCTGCTGAACAATCGCCCTGCCCCTAGGGTGCGCACTCACTGCTGAGAAAGCAATTAAAGGAGGGCTCACTAGCCCGGCAAAGTCAGCCCGTAGGGTTGACCATACTAGTAGAAAAATACAATAAGGCACCCCCATAAAGGTACCGGTTCAGGCCAAACCGGTGTCCTAAACCGACCCAAATTTGGGCGCAATTTTACACAAATATAAAAGGCACCGGTTCAGACCAAACCAGTGCCAAAAATAAAAAGGGCACCGGTTTGAACCGGTGCTAATTGAACCGGTGCCTTAATTTAAAAAAAAAAACCGCTTTAACTTTCTTTCTTCTTCCTTCTCTCTTTCTTCACTGTTTCATTCAAACATTCCAGCCCTAAGCACAGCTCTCAATATTCGGTTTCCATTTTTAGGCCACCCCCATTCATTCATTCGTGCTACCCGTGACTTCTAGAAATCATCGACAATCTGCTTCTATTCGCAAAATACAACCCTAACCCCTCTTCGCCTCTTTCTCTCTCTTCGCCCCTTTCCTTCCTCGGTATTCCAGACCTCCAGTCTCCAGATCCGACGACCGGCGACGCCGCGACGGCTAGTCAGTAGTCGCCCTTACCCCTCTTCGCCTCTTTGTTGAAGCTTGAAGTTCCTCTTTTTGCTCAGTTACGGTCTCACACCTCACCGATACACAACCCAAGTTCTTCTCGGCGGCAAGTCGACCTCTAAGGCAGCAAGGCTCCAACTCCTCCAAGGCTCCTAAGCCTCCAATTAAGGTCCTAGACCGTAGGTCCCCTTCTTTCCTTTCTCTTTTGTTTCAAACTTTCAATAAGGTTCTGTTTTTTGTTGGTAAGAATTTGAGATTTTGAGTATGAATTTATGAATTAAATTATGAATTGAAATATTGAATAATTGAATTGATTAATTGAATTGAAGATTTGAAGTAATGAAGTATAATGTTGTTGTTTTCCTGTTTATATAATAATTGAATTGACAAAATTTGCTATGTTGAATTGTTGATGAATTTAACTTGCTGATTTATGAATTGAAGTTGTTAATTGTTATGTAGATGAATTAAATTTGCTAATTGCCTACTGCCTTACTCACTTACTGCCTAGTTAAAGTTCTATTTTTTTTTTAATTTAATTGAAGCTGTGTGTAATGATGATTGAAGTATTGAACTTGCAAATATGAACCTTGGTACTTAAATAATTTGTGAAGTTGTTTTGAAATAATTATAGAATATATATTAACCTTGGTGATTAAATAATTTGTGAAGTTGTTTTGATGGATTATTTTGAATTAGTTAGAGATTAGTGAAATTTGTTATTAATTTAGTTGAATTTTGGAATGTTTAAATGGTTAATATTATGTTGTTTTAATTTGATGGGTATATTTGAATAAATTTGAGATTAGTAACCTTGCTTGTTACTAAAGTAGATGAATTTCGGAATGGGTGAATGGTTACCTTTAAGTTGTTTTGATGGGTAATTTTGAAAAAATTAGAGATTAGTAACCTTGTTAGTTTAGCAATTTAGAATAAATTAGATGAATTAAAGTAGTGAATACATTAATTGTTTAGCAATTGTTAGTTCAATGAATGATGTGTTTTAGCTTATAAATAAATTAGTGAATTGACATGTTATGAGAAAGAAATAGTACATACCTTATATTTAACCTAATTTTTGTTTATTGTTTTTTTTAATAGATTTGTGAATTAAAGCACGAGTTTAATTAGCTTGAGGACTACATATTGAGCTCAAGTGGGTAGTTGCTATATTGGTATGACTTATAAACTTTACTTAGCTATATTTCTTTCTATTTATCCATTTAATAAAAGTTTATTCATGAAATTGCAACTTGTGTATTGTTTAATTGCAAATAAATACAACAATATATAGAATACTTGCATCATCATATGCCTAGATACCCGTTCAAGGCTCTCTCATTAGGAGAAAGTCTTAAATAGTCCCCGGTTGGGACTTTTCTTGAATGTGTACTCTCACTTAGGTGGTGAATGTATGTTTTCTTTTCAATTTTAAGGAACATCTTGGCTTACAATTTCCTCACTATGTTCTCTGGGTACATATGTGGGTAATTAATTATCTACATCGTGTACTTGGAGAACTAGGGGGAAATGCTGCCGGATTTTCCTTAAAATTGGAAAGTTGACATACATTCACTAGTGAGAGTAGACATTCAAGGATGGGTTAGGTTGGAGTGATAAGGACCCTTTGGAAACATGCATTTTTTCACTATATGAATGGTATATTCACGTTTTGTACTTGAATTTGATTTACATAAAATATGTAGCACTTACACATTATAAATTATATGTTGCTATATATGTTTAGAGACAATTTACTAAATGGAGAAGGATTGTGGTTGGATGTATGGTAGACGCGATACATTGGAATTTTGGAATGGGGTTTTAGAGTTTTGCGAGAGGGCTTTAGCTTATCAACGCAAACTGGGTGGCAAACGCCTTTATAGTCCTTGTGTTGATTGTAAAAATGTGAATATGGTCGATAGTGTTGAAATCATTAGAGATCATGTATTATGTCGTGGGTTTAGGAAATTATACCATATGTGGATTTGGCATGGAGAAAGTGGAGAGTACAGTGGGGATCTTGATTGGAATGATGTGCGTGTTAGAAACAATGAGATTCATGTGGACGAGGAATACGAGAATGATGACTATATTGTTGATAATGGTGAGGATGGACAAGTGGATGAGATGTTGCATGGTGTTGAAGGTGAAGTGTTTGAGTTATTATCTGAGGCTTCCAAAAAGCCTTTGTATCCCGGGTGTAAAAAATACTCCAAACTATCGGCCGTGCTAACACTTTTCAACATTAAGTCGAAGCATGGGTGGACAGACATCAGTTTTACTTCTTTGTTGACCGCATTAAGTGATATGTTGCCTGCTGGGAATGAAATTCCTAAGTCTTACTATTACGCAAAGAAGATCATGTGTCCCTTTGGTTTGGAGTATAAGAAGATACATGCATGTCCTAATGACTGTATTTTGTATCGAAATGAGTATGAACAACTGCAGGAGTGTCCACGATGCCAGCGGTCGCGGTACAAGCGCATGAGTTGCAATCCTGGCACGGAGGGACCTCCTGCTAAGGTGTTTTGGTATCTTCCCATTATTCCAAGGTTTAAGCGTCTGTTCTCAATACCAAAAGACGCTAAAAACTTAAGGTGGCATGCAGAGGGAAGAAAGAAAAACAAAATGCTGAAGCACCCAGCTGACTCTCCACAGTGGAAGAACATTGATTTGACGTTTGAGGAATTTGGTAATGAAGTCAGAAATTTAAGGCTTGGGTTGTGCACGGACGGGATGAATCCATTTGGCACTCTTAGTACCCAACACAGCACATGGCCGGTACTTTTAGTGATATATAATTTGCCTCCTTGGCTGTGCATGAAACGTAAGTATGTAATGCTTTCATTGATAATAACTAGTCCTAAGCAACCTGGAAACGACATAGATGTTTACCTTGCGCCGCTTATTGACGACTTGAGAAAGATGTGGGACGAAGGGGTTTCCATTTTCGATGCTCATCAGAACGAGATGTTCACATTGCGTGCAGCCCTTATGTGGACCATGAATGACTTCCCTGCGTATGGCAACTTGTGTGGGTACAAGGTCAAAGGGAAAAAAGCATGCCCCATATGTATTGATGACACATCAAGCGTATACCTGACTCATTCTCACAAAGATGTCTACCTACGGACTTGAAGGTTCCTTAGGCGTGATCACCTATACCGTAGGCAGAAAAAGGCTTTCGATGGAACCGTGGAAGAGGATACTGCACCTAGACAATTGACTGGTGCTGAGATTAGTGCTCGGATGAAAGGGATACGAACGGTGATTGGAAAATCAGAAAAAATTATGGTCTCAGCAGCTCCGTTTAAGAAAGAATCAATCTTTTGGAAGCTTCTGTACTGGAGAGAACATGACGTTAGGCATTGTCTTGATGTGATGCATATAGAGAAGAATGTGTGTGATGCTCTTTTGGGGACGCTTATGAATATCAAGGCAAAACAAAGGACGGAAAGGGTGCACGGTTAGATTTGAAAGAGATGGGGATTCGTCCAGAATTGTGGCCTCAAGAAAAGGTTAGAAAGGGGAAGGAGTCGAGAAGAGAAGATGAAAATGTTTCGAAAAAAGGGAAGGAGAAGAGCAAGGGAAAGGGAAAGGCCAAAGATGCGTCAAAGAAGAAAGTTAAGGGTAAAGGGAAGGATGAAAATAATTATTTACCCCCGGCTTGCTATACATTGTCAAGGGTAGAGAAACGTATGTTTTGTGTATGTCTGTACGTCATTAAGGTTCCATCAGGGTACTCATCTAACATGAAAAGATTTGTAACCTTAAATGGAGAATTGAAGCTGACAAGTATGAAATCCCATGATTGTCACATTATGATGCAAGTATTCCCACCGATTGCAATCCTTGGTATTCTATCGAAACACGTGAGGGAAGCGATTACAAGCCTTTGTTCGTTTTTCAATACAATTTGTAGCAAAGTTCTTGATCCTTGTACACTAAATGCTTTGCAAGCAGATGTGGTTGTGACTTTGTGCAAATTTGAGATGTATTTCCTACCCTCATTTTTTGACATAATGGTTCATCTAGTTCTTCATTTGGTGTGTGAGATTAAGTTGTGCGGTCCAGTGTTCATGAGGTGGTGCTACCCTTTTGAAAGACACATGGGTACATTACAAGATAAAGTACGGAACCGGGCTCACCCTGAAGGAAGTATGATGCAAGGGACCGTGGGTGAGGAGATAGGTAACTTTGTGGCGGACTACATAGCCCTTGCTCAACCTATTGGTCTTCCTACTTCTCGACATGAAGGTAGACTTTATGGTCATGGCACAATTGGGTCGAAACAAATGTCACCAGACTGAGATCAGTTCTTACAAGCACACCTTTATGTGTTGCACCATGTTTCAGATGTGCACCCATATTTAGACGAGCACATGGCTAGTTTGCGTGACGAATTTCCATCCAAAGGTGAAAAGGCACTTATACAGTTGCATAATAAGAGGTTTGTTGATTGATTTCGTGATCGAGTAATGAGTGGATTGAATGATACTAATGTGACCGATACAGTACAGTGGCTTGCGTACGGTCCTAGGGATGATGTCCGTTCATTTGAGGGATATGACATCAATGGGTACACTTTTTGGACCGAGGGTCGTAATTTGAAATCTTCCTCCACCCAAAACAGTGGTGTAACTCTTGTGGCATCGTCAAGGGAGTTTGCAAGTTCTAAGGATAAATCACCTGTCGATGCAGAGTTGTCATACTATGGTCGAATTCAAGAAATATGGGAGCTTGATTATTGTGACTTCACGGTTGCTCTTTTCAAGTGTAAGTGGGTTGATAATATCAAGCGTAACGTCAAATATGAGGACTTTACTCTTGTAGATCTTGGCCACTTGAATGATAGTGCGGAACCATTTATCCTTGCATCTCAAGCTAAGCAAGTGTTCTACGTAACTGACCCAATGGATTAAAAATGGTCTATAGTGCTAGCTGGCAAAAGAAGAATCCTAGGCATTGGAGATGTTAAGGATGAGGAAGAATATGATGCGTTCGATGATTCAACACCTTTCACTGTTCCTATACCTGTTGTACTATATGACATAGACAACGAAGCAGGTTTTATGCGATCAGACCACAACGAAGGAATTTCATATTGAGGTAGTTTGATTAAAAGTTAGTAATGGTTTCATTGCAAATATAGTTTAGTTATCATGTATATAGGAGCATAAGTAGGCGAAAATGACATATTTGTAGTTTGAAATTGCCTAAGTGTACTCATTATCATGCATATACAAGGTTATAGGACCATAAGTAGGTGAAAATGGCTTAAATAGCTTCTACTTAACCCAATTCTTTTGTTTTGTGTAGGAACTAACATTTATTCATTCTAACAACCTATATTAAATATATTTAACATGTTTGTAGTTTGAAATTGCCTAAGTGTACTCATTATCATGCATATACAAGGTTATAGGACCATAAGTAGGTGAAAATGGCTTAAATAGCTTCTACTTAACCCAACTCCTTTGTTTTGTGTATGAACTAACATTTATTCATTCTAACAACCTATATTCATTATATTTAACATGTTTGTAGTTTGAAATTGCCATTTTGTACTCATTATCATGCATATACAAGGTTATATGACCATAATAAGTAGGTGAAAATGGCTTAAATAGCTTCTACTTAACCATAATAACTATCATGCATATACTTTACTATACACTAATATTGTTTTATGATTGCTTTGACAGGTGCTTATATCTCATGGCGGACGATCATGATCCTCATTGTGTAGAGGACATTGACGATGATGAGTATGAGGACGAGTACGAGGATGAGGATGAGGACGAGTACGAGGATGAGGACGAGGACGATGATGATGAGCCTTTTGATGTGAATAAGGAGGATAACTTGGGTGAGCCAGAGGATCAGGCTCAAGATGAGTTCGAGCGTAGGCTTGACGATTTTGAAATTTCAGCTGAACGTGCACCGCCTATTGTAAATACAACACGTGAGATTGTTGGTGATAACCCGACTCCTGAAAGTCATGGCCAAGGACAAGATGAAAACAACACAGGTGGTGGAGGGGGGGAAAAGGCACCGGCTCAAAGAAAAAGAAGGGGTCCGAAGAGAAGCTTTAAGAAACCGGACGGTCCCATGGTCTTGGAGTATGACAACAGCGGCCAACCCGGGCCCAAATGGCGTCGACAATATGCTAATCAAGTTGGCATATGTGCGCGGAAAATCCCCATTACACTTGTAATGCGGCAAGTACCTCCGGGTTTGATTCAAACATTTTGGGATGATACAAGGGTAAGTGTGTTTTTGGCACATTTAGACAATTTAAGATACCTTAACCTTATGGTTGTTACTAAATAGAAACTAATAATCAATTTTAATTTGTGCTTGCAGAGGCTGTTTTCTATTCCTAATGATCCCGAGAAGAGAAGGGTGTTTGAATCTTTATTAGCGGAAAGATTCAGAGGCTTTACGACCAAGTTGACTAATGGGTGGATCTACAAGAATAAGAAGAAATCAAAGAAGAAGAATGCTGATGAGGATGACCTTCTCCCGTGGAAAATATGGCCGACAGTGTCAAAAGATGATTGGGAAGAGTTCGTTAGAATGAAGACTCAAAAGAAAGCCATTGTAAGTTTGTGTAAATCTGATCTCAATTGAACAATAGCTTGACACTTTTTGTAGCAATGATACTAACATTTTTAGTTTTGTAGGAACTTCGAGAGCAAAGTAAAAAGAATGCAGAAAAGAAAGAATACGTCCATCATATGGGTTTTAAGACTTTTGGTGAAAAGAGACTTGAGTGGGTCGATTCGGGTTTATACCCTAAATCGCTTGTAGTGGCATCGAAGGAACCCTCTAGTTCCACAATCACTACATTGGTGAGTCGTGCCGGTGATTTCTTTTGTTCTCTCCATACGTTTGATAAGGAAACCGAAAAATGGGTCATCAAGGGTCCGGAAGCCAAAAAACTAGCAGATAAGCTTGTAAGTTACCTATGAATTGTTGAATTTAAGTCACTTTTGCATCTAAATCACTGTATAAACCATTAACTATTTTACCGACCTCATTTTTCCTTATGCTATAGCTTGAGCTCACTCAAGAGATGGTGGAGGGAAAATTTGAACCAAGTGTGGAGAATGACCCTTTCACCATGGCTTTGGGAAGGCCATACAATCCAGGACGAGTAGTAGGTTCGGGAGGGTCATTGCTTGGATGGAAAAAGGTGATGGGTCCCGAATACACAAAATCGGGTAGATCTCGAGCCAGTGTTAACTCACCAGGGGAGTTGGATGCCAAGGTGGCATCAATTAAGGAACAAGTACGCAACGAGTTAGTTGGTGAATTGAATGCTTGGGCGAAGCTGATGAACTTACCGACTTTGCCGTTCCTCGCGAGTACCCCGGTCGACTCATGTTCTGAACCAAAAGGACAAGGAGAAGGTGATAGACATGGAGGAGATGAGATACGTGGTGAAGATGTGTCACTTGAGGTAAAATCAATTGGGTTATTAAAAGTTTTAAAATACTGAGTTAATTGAGATTTGAGGTGCAATGATTGATATACTGTTGCAGGTTCCTACTCCTACACATGCGGACTTGAGGGAGCTTGAAAATCCAACACCGCATGAATTTCCAGAGTTACAGGTGATTTGTAACCCTCTACCTTAATGAATTTTGTTATATTTTCTATGCTGTTGTAAAAGTCCTATTTAACTATCTTCTTTTTATATATATACTTGTGTAGGAAGACACCCGGTGTGCACTTCTAGCCCCAGGGCATGCAAATAGTACGGCGTTGAGTTGGGTGGCGTATGGTAGTGCCCAACCGACGACGGGTGCTACGGCGGGGCCACATCAATACTCGGTTGGGATCGATTCAGTGGTTGCGGGGTTCGAAGACATCCCACTACCCGTACCGATAAAGGAAGTTGAGATAACAAAGCTTTGGCAAGCTGTAGGTAGCTTCGTTGATTGGCCACGTGCATGGGTGAAGTTAATTAATAAGGAGGCAAATTATTTATTTCTCAATTTTTGTAAGTGTTCAACCGTTAGGCACTCTAAAAATAAAACCGCCAAATATTTTTTTATTACAATATGCAAGGTCCGCCAAGTTGATTAAAAATTGCTAAAATATTTTTTTTTTTACAATATGCAAGTTCCGCCAAACCGGGACACCCGAGGGAGCCGCCCCCGCTACCGGAACAGCAAAGGCAGCCCGCGCCGAGGCCACAGCAGCCGCATGCCAAGGCTGTAGCAGCCACAGCAGGTGGCTGCCATGTCTGCTGCAGCCTCGGCAGCAGCCTGCCTGGGCTGCTGTAGCCTCGACAGGCGGCTGCCATGGCTGCTGTAGCCTCGGCAGCACCTGCCTGGGCTGCTACAGCCATGGCAGCCGCCTTTCGAGGCTGCAGCAGCCCAGGCAGGCTGCTATCGAGGCTGCAGCAGGCATGGCAGCCACCTGCCGAGGCTGCAGCAGACATGGCAACCACCTGCCGTGGCTGCTACAGCCTTAGCATGCGGCTGTCGGAGCTGCTGTGGCCTCAGCGCGGGCTGCCTTTGCTGTTCCGGCAGCGGGGGCTGCTCCCTCAGGTGTTCCGGTTTGGCGGAACTTGCATATTTTTTTAAAAAAAAAAATTGAGCAATTTTACCAAAATAAAGCCATTTTGAGCCGAAATGGCTTCTCACTTGCCTATTTTCTTCATTTCTCAACTAATAAACCTTTTAAATTCTCAAACCATATCATAATTACATATGTATAAGTGATTGTGAGTTGAAATTGCATAAAAGAAGCAAAGTTCTAAGCCATTTTGAGCCGAAATGGCTACTCACTTGCCTATTTTCTTCATTTCTCAACTTATAAACTTATACATTCTCAAACCATATCATAATTACATATGTATAAGTGATTGTGAGTTGAAATTGCATAAAAGAAGCAAAGTTCTAAGTTTTTTGGCGCATTTCATCAAAATAAAGCCATTTTGAGCCGAAATGGCTACTCACTTTCTTATTTTCTTCATTTCTCAACTTATAAACTCCTTGCATCTCAAAACAACTCATAATCACATATTTATAAGTGGTTGTCATTTGAAATTACATAAAAATCGCCAAGTTCTAAGGCTTTGGGTCCAATTCATCAAAATAAAGCCATTTTGAGCCGAAATGACTTCTCACTTGCCTATTTTCTTCATTTCTCAACTTGCAAACTTATTCATTCTCAAACCATATCATAATTACATATGTATAAGTGATTGTGAGTTGAAGTTTCATAAAAGAAGCAAAGTTCTAAGTTTTTTGGCGCATTTCATCAAAATAAAGCCATTCTGAGCCGAAATGGCTTCTCACTTGCCTATTTTCTTCATTTCTCAACTTGCAAACTTATTAATTCTCAAACCATATCATAATTACATATGTAAAAGTGATTGTGAGTTGAAATTTCATAAAAGAAGCAAAGTTCTATGTTTTTTGGCGCATTTCATCAAAATAAAGCCATTTTGAGCCAAAATGGCTACTCACTTGCCTATTTTCTTCATTTCTCAACTAATAAACTTATACATTCTCAAACCATATCATAATTACATATTTATTAGTGATTGTGTGTTGAAATTACATAAAAGATGCAAATTTCTAATGTTTTTGGGCCCATTTCATCAAAATAAAGCCATTTTCTTCATTTCTCAACTTATAAACTTATTCTTTCTCAAACTATTTCAGATTTCGCATGGAAGCAAAACTTCAAAGAGAAAGAGGGTGGAGAAGCCTAAAAGAATTGATCAACCTAAGAATAAGCTAAGTGAACAACGGTCCAAGAGTGAACAAGCGTCAAAGTTACACTCTTCGAAAGGTTCACCCATGCCACCTACTCCACTTGTTGAAGACATTGTTCTTCAATCGCTCTCTGCTGACATGACCTTTCTTCACAACCGTGCTTGTTATTTGGTTGATCCCATGGAAGTTGCACTTCCTAAGGCAATGTTCCACTATGATGAGGATGCAGTTGCATGGATCAGCAAAGAAGATGTGAAGGAATTTCTACGTGGTGCAAAGCTTAACATTTCCCTCATTCAAACATTCATGAGGTACTTCAATGCCCACATAATCTATACTTTTTTCAAGTTATTCAAATTGATGGTGATTATCCTACATCTGATTAATTATTCAATGTTCATGCACACAGAGCACTACAGGAGCACTTAACTGACACTGATTCTCCTTGTAAAGTTGGGTGGTTATGCCCCGAGCAGTTATCCACTACTAGAATCATAGGCAACCCTCATGATTGTTGTACTATTTTGAACAAAGTATCAGGGAATCAGTGCGTGCGGGAGTCAAGTTCATATTCGCCCCATGTTATAGAGAGTAAGTCTAACCATGTCAAATTCAATCGATTTGGCCTCATTATATGTTGAATCCTAAATATTAATTTGCTTGTCTATTGTGAACTTATGTAGGGAGCATTGGAGCCTCATGGTGATTTGTAATTCCACTAACACAATTTATCACCTTGATTCAGCTCGATCATCGAAGAAGTGGCTCGTGAAGTCTATATTGCAAAAGTAAATATATATAGAAACCTAGTGATGATTATTGCTAATAATAACTAATTTAGTAATCATACGACTAATCAAATTTGAATGTACTTTTTTTTTACTACAGTGTTATGAAGAAGCTACATTGTCGTGCTCCAAAGGGTCCAACATGGAAGTCACCGTTGGTAATTTACATGATATTGTGATTATCTTGAAAATCTATGTTAGTAAATATTTGCTCATTTCCTTTGCATGTTTCACTGATGTGATTTGTTTGTCTTATGCTAGTGCGCACAACAAGAGAATGGACTTGATTGTGCTTTGTATGTGATGAGATTCATGCTTGACATTGTGACACATTGTACGGACACTCAACAGCTTGATGAGGTAAGTCCTAAAACTTATTGAAATGCTATATTGATGTGATTTCTAGCCTTAGACACCTAATATTACCCAACAATGGCATTTTATGAGAAACAAAAAGGCCATTTCACAAGAAAGATAGAAAATGGGCTGAATAGAAGTCATATGGGCCATATTTGGGCCATTTTGTTTTAATATGCTCTTTTGATGTGATTTCTTTCCTTATACACCTATAACTAGATAATATTGACATGTTATGAGATAAATAAAGTTCATTTAATAAGAAATGTAGGAAATGGGCAAAGTAAAGTCATATAGGCCATTTTCGGGCCATTTTGAGTAAAAAGCGTCATAAACCTTAATAAAATTCTCTCCTATACAATTTTAGGGCTTACACACATACAACTACCTAACATTGACATGTTATGAGAAATAAATAGTTCATTTGATAAGTAATGTAGGAAATGGGCTACATAGAAGTCATATAGGCCCTATTTGGGCCATGTTGAGTAAAATGCGTTGTTAAAATTATTGAAATGCTATATTGATGTTATTTCTAACCTTAGACACCTAATATTACCCAACAATGACATGTTATGAGAAATATAAAGGCCATTTCACAAGAAAGGTAGAAAATGGGCTGAATAGAAGGCATATGGGCCATATTAGGGCCATTTTGTGTTAATATGCTCTTTTGATGTGATTTCTTTCCTTATACACCTATAACTAGATAATATTGACATGTTATGAGATAAATAAAGTTCATTTAATAAGAAATGTAGGAAATGGGCAAAGTAAAGTCATATAGGCCATATTTGGGCCATTTTGAGTAAAAAGCGTCATAAACCTTAATAAAATGCTCTCCTATACAATTTAGGGCTTACACACATACAACTACCCAACATTGACATGTTATGAGAAAGAAACAGTTCATTTGATAAGTAATGTAGGAAATGGGCTACATAGAAGTCATATAGGTAATATTTGATAAAATACATATTGTTTTGCCTAATTAATTAATTTTAACATAATGTTTTTGTATTTCAAGTTTTGCAAGGTCCAAAAGGATGGTCCGTTGATAATCAAGGAGCTTAATGAAGTTTGTGACATGTTGGCGTCTTTTATCACCTTCAACATGTAAATGGCATTGTAATTGTAAATTATTTATGTTAACTTTTGAACTATATAACTTATTATTCATTGTATATTTACTTACTATTATTTGTATATGTAAGCAACTTTTTTTTTTGTATTGCGTTTGGGAATATTTATATCTATATATATAATTGAATTCTTGTTTTTAATATTATTTTGTATCTTATTGTAATAATTAATAATATTATTATTATTAGTTATTATAATAATAATATTATTAATTATTATATTTAATATAATTGCTGGAATTACAGGTTATTATTATTGCTCGAAACAGGTTTTTTGTTTTAAATATTATTGCAAGAAAATTGGAAAAAAAAAATTATTTGGTGAATAGGCACCGGTTAGGCACCAACCGGTGCCTAAAATAGCTACCACCCAAAAAAAAATGGCGGGAGAGCAGTTAAAGGCACCGGTTAACCGGTGCCTAATTGGGCATATGGCACCGGTTAACCGGTGCCTAATTGAGCATATGGCACCAGTTAACCGGTGCCTAATTGGGTATATGGCACCGATTTTGAACCGTTGCTAAAAAGTGGGTTTTTGGCACCCCCCACATAGGCAGCGGTTAAAACCGGTGCCTTAGACCGGGTTTGAACCGCTGCCATGAAGGAGTTGGTACGCTTATAAATAGAGGGTAAAGTACAACGGAAAGGGGTAAGACACTCAAGTCATTATACTTTCTACATCTTTCTAAGTACACTTTCTATCTCTAAACACTCTCTTACTTAAGCTTCGGAGGGGGGTTCCTCGAGCCACCCCCGAGGGCAGTTTATGTGTGCTGCCTTGTGTAGGTAGTTGACAAGACCTAGTTCACCCAGCAGAACCCTTGGATCCACACTTGGAACACTAATTATTTTGTGTTTCGTAATTATGCATGTCACGAATATATTGGTCCTATTTTATAGCAATAACGCTCAGAACTTCTCAGAATCTATCTTTCTATATGCGTAAACTTTACCGTTGCAGAATACGCGCACCGTGACACGGGAATTCTCACCGTGTCACGGGAATTTATGCCGCGACACGGAAAATTTTGCCGTGACACGGTGTACAGTGCCGTGTCGCGGTGCCCACGCGTTTTCCTTTTGTTTTATCCTTTTCCTATATCTATTCGGAATTTTACTGTTTGATCTTCACCGTTTATTTTTTTAATTCTGTTTTTCGAGAGATTCATTACTAATAAAATTCTCAACTTTTTTTTATTAATATTTTTATTTTTAACATTTTATTTGTTTACTTTATTATTATTTCTATTCATCTTTTCTATTTATTTTATTTTATTATTTACTCTTATTTCTATTATTATTATTTTATTTTTTCTTTCTTTGGGGAAGATATAAACCTTGTCCCATTTCCATATAAATTTATTTTGAAGGAGTTGTAAAACTTATTCATTTTTTCTTTTCTTTTTTCTTTTGGGGAAGGTCGGTACCCTCCACTTACTCCATTTACGTTTTTTTTCGCGTCATTAATAAATACACAATCACACACAATGAGTCTCAAGCACACACTAACACACACTAATAAATACATAAACTGTGAATAATGTACAAAATGAGTCATAATAAATAAGCAGCGTCAAGTGTCATCACATTATGTACAAGTAAAGACCCTCGGTCAAAAATCTGAAGAACTAGAAGAGTGAGGATCAGTGTCATCTCCAGCCTGTGAATATGGGAGCGGCAAGCCAAAGAGTCCCGCCATCATCCGGGTACGAGGAGTAGTATCCCTACTAGTCCCTGTAACTCCAGTAGCAGTCAAACTCAAAGCAAGACCCGTCTAACAAGCAAACGGTGTAGACTGACTCAAAGAAGTATGAATCGTCGGTGGAGGCATCGTCCCATACACTGGAACTAAAAACAAGCCTGGCATCGGGGGAGGAAGCGCCCCAGACGATGGAGATGAGTATAGGCCCTGATCCACTAGAGTGATAACTGGCCTGAACTCAGGCTGTGAAGACTGTGAAAACGACTGTCGCTGCCGCTGACCCTGACCCTGAAAGCGCTGGAACAGCTGGGAAGACTGAGGTTGCTGCCACTGAGCCTCCTGAAACGGCTGGGAAATCTAAGGCTCCCGCTGAGACTAAGAATGTCGATGAACCTCAAGAGATCGTCTGCCACGACTAGGCTCCCCTTCGTCCAAGCCTCTATGCCTCGAGCGCGAGCGGGAACTCCGTCGCTCCTGAAAGACATAAAATCAAAAGATGTCAATGGCGAAAGACAGAACAAATGGTAAAAATGAAAAAGTGAACATACCTCAAGAACATCGCCAGAACCGCCTCGACAACTCGCACCACGCCGAAGCTTTATGGTTCACTACTTCAAAGCGTTAACCAGCTTCATGAAGCCCATCATCTCCGGGTGATTAGGCTGAGAACAAAGCAAAGAGAAAAATCAATAACAAGCGGTATTAAAAAGGATGAATAATGTATCAAAAGCTTACCGGCTCAAAAACATTGGGCAAAGACTCCTGCGCATGTCTGAAACCTTCTAGCGCATCAACAATATAGTCCTCAATAATACCAATCGGCCCTGGGAAGCGGACAGATTGAGGCGGAATTTCAATCCTCCCCACACGGCGAACAATCGTATGAAAATACGATCGAAAAATCAAGTTATTCGACGGTTTAAACAGAGACTAGCAACAAACTCTTCAAAAGAAATCATACCTCGAGAAGACGGGGTGGAGGAGCCAAAGAGGGAAGCAAGTCCTGCGCATAATCGCCCTCCATACGCACAAGCTCCTACCAAGGAAAAGTGTAGCGCTCTCCCCTGTTTATCAACTCCCTAAGCAAGCGTGAATCCAGCATCGACTCCGGTGGAGACAAGGGCACCACAAAACGATCACCACTATGCTGACGAACGACACGCTCCCCCAGATACCAAAAAAAGCATCCAGTACCAACAAAGTTCATGCGGTAGGCTGAAAGCTGCAAGGCCTTGGGAAGATTAGTCATCCCAACCCAAGGCCGATACTGGACATCAATAGAAACCTAAAAATCACAAAAAGTTGCAATGAAACGACGAAAATAACGTCATGGTAGAAAACAACGGGCTACAAAAGTAATTCTTACACCAACAGAAGAGGTGCCTCGACGTAGCAGCCCGCGTAGTGCAGAGACAGACTCCACTCGTGACTCGCCTCGGTCACGCCAGCTGGCTCCGACAAGGAAGTCATGAACCGTTCCACGACGCCGTCGAGGGGCCAATCCTGGAAAGTACTCATAGAACCATAGCTGCATTGAAAAGTAATATTTGAACACATGAGTCGAACAAATTAAAACAAAACAAGAAGAGGAAGGGATCATCACCTCTACGACTCTCCATAAACTATAGATAGTGACAGGGGACTGGTCGTTCAACTACTTATAGCCATGACGTAACGACAAGAGAAGATCGGCATATCCAAGGCTAGCCCAGCTTAAAAATCCTATCTCACTGATCTTAAGCAAAGAAGGAAGGTAGCAAACGAGCGCACGCGAACTCCTATCAGGAGAAAGAGTCATAGAAATGAGAATCAAAATGAAGATCTGCACTCGCTGCTCAGGTGATGTCTCCTCCATGTCAAACCACGGGCCAGAATAGAAGCCAACTCTGATCGCCCGCTCCTAGGACCACCTCGAGATACCACCTAAGTCATGATATGCTAAACAATCGGACCTAGCAAATCGGTTGCCTCTGCCGCCCCCCAAGAAAGATCAGACATCTGCGCTACGGCCCGGTCAGTGAAGCGTAGACCACTGATCATGCTAAAATCCAGAGGGGTCACTGTCATCTTCCCCCAAGCAAAGTGAAAAGTGTTGGTAGTACCTAAAAATACTCCAACAACGCACGAACGACTGTCGCGGCACAACCTCGGGGGGTTCGAAACCCTACGATCGCCGAATAAAAGTTTACTAGACAAGCAGATTCCCACAAGACGTTCGTAACAGGATCCCTCGTGATAATCCCATGAAGTTGAGGAATCAAATCTCCGGCTCCAGAACCGTGATGGCGAAGCGTGCCGTCGACTATGCCGGAAAGTGGACGATGAGAAACGTGGTTCTCACGACAGAAAACCAACTGGTCTGCTGTCCACAGAGGTGGAGCCCACCTACCCCTACCCGTAGAGGGTCGAGGCTCAGACTCTAAGATGTCGTCATCCATACCCTCGGGAATCGTGGGAGTGTCCTCCTGAAAAGCCTGACGCCGACCAGGAGTGGAAAGATCGCGATCCTGTCGTCTAGGCATGTTATTATAAAAATAAAAATCTAAATGCTTAGCATCATTTCCTAAGTTATTTAGTTATTTTTTTCTAGTTGCTTTTTAATAAAAATCTAAATGCTTAGTGTAGGGAATAAATTCAAGCGTTAACCCCTAGCTTGAACCCCACTGTGATCATACACTAAAGTACGGTGGCGTCCAAAAGGGAAGAAGATAGAGCAAAAGAGTCGCCAACAAGTTTTAGGAACTTGTAAACCGTTCACAGGGTGAAGGTTACACTCCTTAACGATCCAAGAGATCGTCAACTCCATAAGGTCTTGAACCAAATAAGGGTTCGGGGATGAAGGTACAAATCCAACCTAAAAGAGATTGAACCTGCCCTAATAATAGGCCTCTACTTTATTCTGATCGTATTCATGTGCGCTTTTTGACTAACATGCAATCAATAGGATTAACCCTAAACCTGTTTATCTATGTTAGTTGAATTTAATGCACAAATAAAACTATTATTGGCGATCACTTGAATAATAATCAAATTAACCCTAACAAGATTATTAGTATCTTATTAAGCGTGATTACAAATACCAATTCCCTTTAATCATGCATAAAAGGTGTGATCAAGCAATAACAATAGATATCAAGCAACATAATCAATTATAATATAATCATGATCATAAAATTATAACAATAATCAAAATAATAATTATAATCATAATAATAATTATCATAAATTACAACAATTATAATCATAATCATGTTCATGTTAATATTAAAGCACAATAATAGCAAGATCCTGGCATGATACTAAAAAGATTAATAACAAACCCTAGCATGTCACTAAGCAATAAAAATCAAAGCTTTAACCCTAACATGATACTAACAATTATAAATATTAGGAAGAACATAGGAAGCATCGTAACAATCATATTTAATATCAAAATTACCCTAGACATTATACTAGGAATCATAATAACAATTTAAACATGATTTCTACATCATAACATTAATAAATCAATTAAAGTACTTACTTTGATGCCTCGTACCTCTTTCTAATAATAAAATACACACGTTAGTAACTTCAAGGAAAAAAATAAACAAAACAAAACAATTAAATAATTGAAAGAGAGATTTTGGACCAAACCCTCAGAAATTAAACCTTTCAAGTCTAGGGCAAAGGCAACTTCGAATATGGCTAGGTGCTTCTAGGTCTAATGAATGCGGAATTTTGTATGTAAAAAGCAAGTTTAGGAAAAGAGAGAGAGAGAGATAGATGAATGCGAGAATTGATGATTGCTAATTAAAACTGGTTATCGAAAACGGAGTTTTTAATACGTTATTTATAGAAAAATCAGCCAAAAAGATAAAATTAACAAAATAGAGCATTGGCGCACGTGAAATAGAGCTGGCGCCAACGCCGGCTTATTGGCGCCAAGCGCCAGGCGCCAATGCCTGGCGTTAGGCGCTAACCCTGTTTTTGACGCGTTTTCTAAAATCAGACAAATTTTGCCATACAGGAGGATAAAATCGTATCTTTTCCTCAAAAATGCTCTGTGATTTAAATTAAAACTCTGAAAAGTCAACAAAAGTCAACTTATCAATGCTAATTGAATTAGGAACGAAAAGAACCTTCTAGAAGAATCTAGAAGACTAATACCTTTCCTAATTGCATTAGGAATGATAAATCATAATAGGCCCTCCTCTAGATCATTGGGCCGTATATAAGGTTCAAACCGGGCCTAGTTTAGTAAATTGGTCATAACTTCCTCAATATTCATCGGAATTGGGCTTATAATATATCGTCGGAAAGGTCTTTGCAAGCCCCATCCAACTACACTATTATTGGACCCATATCATTGACCAACCAAACTAGATTTGGCTGTTTTCTTAAAATAAGTTTTCAAAAACAGAGAGAAGAGAAAAGAAATTAAAACTATCCGCAACACTAAACTTTCTACACTTTCACTTCATTCGATTATGATTCGTCGTGAAAGGTACTCATCACTGGGTTTGGTTTTGGGGAGACACAAATGGGTGTCTACACTTAGTATCATTTCCTAAGTTATTTAGTTATTTATTTCAAGTTACATTTTCTATTTTATGCAAAATAATGGAATTATTTATAGTATTTAGTTTCTCCATGACGAACTAATACTATGTTCTCCTAATTGCATGATACTATGTTCTCCATGACAATGTAGTACATACACAACACAAAACATGATTCAAAATTGCACGAAAACAATAGATCAACGCATCATGGCATATTTTACAAGATCTACAACCAATATATCATCATCTCAAGTGCAAAAGAACAACATGAACAACAAGAACACCATTTCACACAAGTAGTACCAAAAAATGGTGATTTTCTCAATTCTTCACCAAATCATGCAATTTTTGTCTCAAATCGCTAACAAACACGTATACATACATATACAAGCTAATTCATGCAAAAAATTTCAACGTAAAACCTCAAAATAAAAAATCCTCAAATTGATTTTTCAAGGGTTTTTACATGAAATTACTCACTTAAAGCAAAATTCGAGACCAAAATCAAAGGAAACTTACATGTGGAGAATCGAAAATGAAGAAAATGGCAAAAAATTAGAGCAAAATTTTTGAGAATTTGAGCTCCAAAGCTCGAAAAAACCGTGAAGACAGCAGTAACAGCCGCCGTGACACGGTCAGCCAAAGTCGTGACACGGTGTTCATGTCCCGTGTCACGGTGAATCCGGGAAGCGGCAGAGCTCCGACCAGCAGCGACGAGCACCGGGACATCAGCAGCGACGAGCTAACGAAGAAAAATAAAAAAAACAAAGAAAAAGAGGGGAACACAGCAGCAGAAACGCCGTGTCACTGTACCAGGAAACGTGACGCGGTGACGTCAACCGTGCGCCGGTTCGGAACTGATGTGGCGCGGCAGTTTTTGAGATGAAAAATAAAAAATTTTAGGAGAAAGGAAGAACAGGGAGATGAAAATGGTGAAAGTGTAGCATGAAATGGCAAATGGAAGTTCAAATTTAAAGACAAAAGGCATCTCGTTACATCCTGTTTCCCGTGCCACGATTTCCGTTACCGTGTAACGGTAATATATTGACGTGGCGCACGTGCACTAGACTGGTCAAACATACCAGTTGACCAATTTGCAGCCAGAAAATTTCTCGTGTCACGGGATGTTACTCCGCGTGACGGGGACCATTGCCGTGTCGCGGGGTTTTTTCTTCGTGACACGGTGGTCTCCACGTGTCCTGCACATTCCTTGAAGCTGTCAGCGAATATTCCTGGCATTTTGACCAAAATTGCACAATTTTCCGTACAAATTGGATAGTTAGTTTTTCAGTAAATTTGCGCGGCGCAGAAAATTCTAACTGACATTTAAAGGGTATTAAAACTACTATTTTGCCCCTAGCAAGCGTCAAAGTCAATTTGCCGACGTTTTAAACACCTAATATGGTCGGATAGTCGACTAGAAGGTGTGAATCATCTGCGGCCCACGTTCGGGGATAATCGAACCATCATACACTTGCAAATTTCAGCGATTACAGTAGTTGTTGGCTTTCCTCAAGCATGGAAAGCGTTATCGGTGGATTTTTCTTCAAGTATAGAAACCCGCCAAGTCGGCTTTCCTCAAGCATGGAAGGCATTATCGGTGGATTTCTTTAAGCATAGAATAACACCAAATTCATACGTCGACTTTCCTCAGGCATGGAAAGTATCATCCGGTAGGTTTCTTCAGGCTTAGAAAGCTACCAAATTCCTCAGCCGGCTTTCCTCAGGCATGGAAAGTGTTTCAACGAACGTCATCCGGTGGATTCCTTCAAGCATAGGAAGCTGCCAAACTCATTTGTCACCGATACACTAGTGCAAGATACGTATTCTATCCTTTTACTCTTTTATATGTGGAATTAACATTTTTCTGCAGGTATCCGCATATACAGAGTGATTTAGGATCACAGAACGTCTTAAATCATTCTTCGTCCCTATCGGCTACTTTGACTATCGTTTTTGAAACTAACGTTTCTACAAACTCAGTCAAATTGGGGGCTTCTGTAGACACCTAAAAATGTCTCCCCAAAACCAAACTCGATGATGAACAACCTTTCACCGCCACTATTGGTCGGGTTCAGTATTTAATCCCGAGAGTGCTCAAAAAATCGTATTTAATTAAATTCAACTTTTGAATAGTCCATGGATCAGTCTTGATGTTTAGTCAAAGCATAGTTTTAAATTTAGCCCAAACCTTTTTTTTTTATTGTTTTATTATTTATTTTGGCCCAAAATTTTTATTTATTTTATTTACTTATTTTAGCCCAAATAATGATAAATCAGAAATGGCCCAAAATTGTCAATCGACACTTAAAATGCCGAACGAAATTAGGGTTAAAAATGAATTTAGACGGAAAAACGGACTAAAAACTCCCACGTCACGGCAATAGTCCACTGTGTCACGGGAATCTCTCCCGTTTAACTGTGGGTTTTCCCGTGACACGGGGCATTAGCTGTGACACGGGGGTTTCAGTGTCCTTTTCGCGTAAACCCTTAACGCGTTTTCTCCCCCGTTGACTAAATATTTCCCGCGTCACACAATAGTAAACCGTGTCACGGGAATGTTTCCCGTCTGACGGTGGGTATTCCCGTGTCACAATACACTTTACCGTGTCGCGGTATATTTTTTAGGGTTTTTATCATTTTAGGTTTCCGTGTGTTCCCTCATCACATTTTTTCTATAAATACCCCCTCATTTCTGATGTACGGGGCATCAAATAATTCTCTATTTTTTCTCTCTTCTATGCTCTAGCCTAAACACTAGCCTACCCTTCTTCTTTCAAAATTCCTTCTTCAAGCACTCCAAGGAGTCCATACTTTAATCGTGGTTCTGTCCTTAAGCCAAGGCGTGAAAGTTGCAATTATTGTTAAATTATTGTTAAAAAGTGAAAGTAAGAATTATGTTCCTTTTATTTCTATTATTTTTCTAAGGATTTTATATTGTTGGAATTATTGTTAAATTGCTTCCAATATTAATGTTTATTCTATTTATATATTATCACTACATTGCATGTAAAAGGGAATATGTAATTGAAAATCACGCCTAATAAGATAATTTGGACAACCGGTTTAGGTTCCTTTTTAATCTTGTTGTTTAATCAAGTTATCACAATTTTATAGAATTATATGTTGCATTAATATTAAACTAATTAAGCTTAATAATAGTTTGGAGCGAATTGAATCTCTGTTTGTATGCCTTTGAGATCGCAGGAATGCTTTTCACTATAAGAATCGAGTAGAGGCCAATACGGGCGAATGTGACTCCATGACTCACTTCGTACCATCATCCCCGATCCTCCTTTCGTGGTTCCAAACTATATGGAGCTAGTAATCTCATGGATTATGAATGGGTTGTAACCTTCACGGGTTAATCGTTGTTGCCTATCGTTGTCCCTTATTCGTGGTTGCCTTTTATGATCCGTGAACGGTTTACAAGTTCCTTAAAAACTTGTTGGCAGCTCCCTACTTTATTTGTCCCTAATCGTATTATGTCAATTCCCACTTCCTATGAGTGCCAAGCATATTCACACATGCTTTAACGTAGGCGCACTTCGAACGACGCCTACATATACCCGACCGGCGAAATACCTTTGCAAGAAATATAAAGAAAAAGAAAAAGTCAGGCGGTCTTACCACGCCCTTCTTGGACTCTTTGGCTTCAATGGCTGCTCTCTTTGCGAGAGCAGCTTTTTTGCGCAGCAGTGATGCTGACTTAGCCGGAGTTTTTGCTGGGTAAACCATTTTCAAGGCCTCGGCTGCAAGAAGAAAATAAAATTTAGAAAAAATCATGAAAAGTTTGTAGTGAAAATTAAAAACTACAAACATGCCGGATGCAAGGGAATCTACCCTTGGGAAACATGGGGCTTAACCCAAAGGCGGACAGAAAGCATTCATCTTTTAAGTAGTCCGGGTGGGGAATCCAGTTTTTTGGAACAATGATGTGAGTCCCATACCCCATGGGCTCAGTAGTGGTTTCAAAGAAACCCGGCTCCATTATTTGTTCCCGGGCCCTAGTGGAGAGTGCCGGGAGAGGGCATTTCTTGCCAAGAAGAACCGGTTCCTAATTGTACCGGCGTAGTGTCCGGTTGTGTCTTAGTGTTGGTGAAGAAATTATATAAAACTTGTATTTCCACCCTCACCACTTGGACACCTTGTCCAGACTCATTAAGTACTGGGGCAAGGTGGAAAGAGTGTACCAAGCCCCATGACCGCTTAGGGCCTTGCTTAGGCAATGCATGTGAGCAAAGGCAGAGAAGCTAGGAGCAAGATTCTGAAGCTCGCAGGCGGTAATGTAGCTCAAAATATTCACCCACGAGTTGGGGGTGAGCTGCCAAACTCCCAGATCATACCCCTTTAGGATTTTCTTAATCCCTGTATGGTGGGGGGACGAAATAGTTGTCTGCATTCTCAATCTTATCGTCCCACGCCATCACTGC
Organism: Chenopodium album; assembly: GCF_948465745.1. NCBI lineage: Eukaryota > Viridiplantae > Streptophyta > Magnoliopsida > Caryophyllales > Amaranthaceae > Chenopodium > Chenopodium album. The sequence goes on from NC_137836.1 coordinate 35,645,865, forward strand.
ATCAACAGGCGGGACGATAATATCCCACCCCTTTCCAAAGGGGTGCTTCTCCTTGAAAGCCTTGAAGCCACTCTTCAGCAGGGCTATGTCACCCGGAAGCATCCTAATCTTCTTTGGGTTGGGGTTGTCAGCAACTTTCGCCGGCTGCATATAGTCAGCCGCGAAATTATCCTGATCGGAGTCAGAAGTTTCGGCCCCCAATCTTTCAGCGGCCTCATTACCGCCTGATCCCTCCCCGGATCCATTAGAGGAGGCGGCTTCTTCACCGTCTACCTCATGTACGCTCGAGCTTCTGGAAGAAGAGGGAGCCTCTTCATCAGAATTGGCGCTCCCCTCCAAATCCTCATATTCCCCATCCGGAATAACTTCATCGACAAGCACTTCCATAGTGCGCCGGCTCTTAGACTTTATGGCCGTCTGTTTGACTCTGGCCATTGTATCCTGCACAGACACAGAGAGGGAGGAATTCGGAGATGAGCACAGCAGTTCCGACATTCTAGAAAAGACACCCCCTGTTCTAGACTAAGCCGTTCCGGGAGACCGGCTGAGTGTCCTAGGCAGTGCCGAGTGTGTGGATTGAGAACTCATTTATTTCTAAGACTATGTATACAAACGGAAAAAAGAATGTATACAAGTTGGAAAAGAAAAGCAAAATTGGTACAGGCGATTACCTTACTTTTAACTATGGAAAATCTGAAAACAGCTACAGACGGTGACCGGGTGTTGCGAGGTTAGCACACGGAAATCCTGAAAACTCTGATGCAGACGGAAGCAGAGAAACTCTCTCTAAAATTCTCTTTTTTCTCTCTCTAGAAAAGTCAAATGAAAATGAAGTGAGAGAAAAGGGGGGGGGGGGGTTAAACCTTCTATTTATGGAAGGTGAAAACGGGGAAATCCCCATTTGAAATTCAAATGTTACTATCCGTTGTTACTATTCACCATTATTAGGTGGACACGTGTCACAAGCGTCACGTGGCGTCACGTGACATGCACGTGACCCCTATAAGGGGCCAATGTTTAGGGTAAAAATACCCTAGACATGTGGACCAATGAGGGGAGGCCACGTGTCAAGTTCAAGATGGCCCAAGTGGACCATTCGCGCTTGTTTGACGCTGCGATCGTGTTTTATTCTTTTTGAAACTCTTATTTGTTTTTTATCACATCCGGCTGATTTTCTCTATAAATAGCCTCCTAAAACCTCCGTTTTCAAGGATCAATCCTTTTCATCTAATTCTTTCTCTCACCAACTCTCATCAATAATTTCTTGATTACTCTCTCTCTCTTTCTAAACTAGCCCTTTTACAAACACAATTCCTCATACATTAGCACTAGACACACCTAGCATAATTCGAAGTTGCCTTCGCCCTAGACGTGAAATGTTTGATTTCTGAGGGTTTAGTCCCTAATCTCTATTTCAATTCTTTGATTTAATTGTTGTTTATTATTTTTCTTGAAATTACTAACGCGTGTATTTTGTTATTAGAAAAAGATACGAGGCATCCAAGTAAGTGCTTTAATTGATTTTATTGATATTATGATATAGAAATCATGTCTAGGTTGTTATTATGATTCCTAGTGTCATGTTAGGGTGTTTTGATCTTCCGTGTATTATGTTTAGGGTAGAAACTATAATTTCTAATATCAAATATGTCAATTATGATTCCTGCGATGCTTCCTATTTTCTTCCTAATATTCATGTTAGTATCATGTTAGGGTTAAAGCTTTGATCTTTATTGTTTAGTGACATGCTAGGGTTTGTTATTAATCTTGTTAGTATCATGCCTAGGATCTTGCTATTACTATGCTTTAACATGATTATGATTATGATTTATTATTAATGTTATGATTATTATGTTGCTTGATTATATTTATTGTTATTGCTTGATCACACCTTTTATACATGTTTAAAGGGAATTTGGTACTTGTAATCACGCTTATATAAGATAATTAATAATCTTGTTTAGGGTTAATATGATTATAATTCAAGTGATCGCCAATAATAGTTTTATTTGTGCATTCATATTCAACCAACATAGATTAAACTGGTTTAGGGTTAACCTATTGATTGCATGTAAGTCAGAAAGCGCACATGAATACGATCAGAATAAAGTAGAGGACTATTATTAGGGCAGGTTCAATCTCTTTTAGGTTGCATTTGTACCTTCATCCCCGAACTACCAGTTATGGTTTAGACCTATTGGAGTTGACGATCTCCTAGATCGTTAACGGGTGTAACCTTCACCTCGTGAACGGTTTACAAGTTCCTAAAACTTGTTGGCGACTCTTTTGCTCTAGCTTCCTTCCCTTTGGACGCCACCATACTTTAGTGTATGATCACAGTGGGGTTCAATTTTAGGGTAGTGCTTTAAATATTCCCTATAGTTTTTGGCGACTCTGTTGGGGAGGATTTCTATTTTAATTCCTAAAATTTATTTTGGCAATGATTTAGAATGAGTGGATGAGACTCGAAAAGTTCTAAGTATTTCATGTGCATAATTTTGATTAACATTATTATCATATGCATAAAAATGATCTCATAAGAAAGACCATCCGTAATGAGTTAAAAACATAGGATTTTTACACGTAGGAAATTTGAGGAATATATTTCATAACTAGGACCGAAATAATGCTGCGCGAAACTGGAAAATTTTATCGAGCACAGAAAGCTGCTGAGGCATGTAGAAACTAGCGTCAGAAAACAGAGTCTAGTGGCACTGATTTGACTCTGGCGCCAGGCGACAGCTTTTGTTGCCAGGCGCCAAAGCTAAATCGTAGGCTCCGGCCTTTGTTCACTGGCGCCAAGTTCTTCCAATACCGAGCCAGAAATATGCGTTCTAATTTTGACCAATTTTTAGCACTGTTTGCTCGATCCTACTTCCTGATTGAGTTTTTCTCACTTTTCTGAAACCCATATGTGTTCTACATATGGACATAACCCTCTGGGTATTCATGCTCCATCTACCATATGGATATAACAAAGGGTACATCCGAGAATGTTGAATTCACCAAACCATGGAAGCGAGTTTTTTTTAAACTCGCGGTGTCCCATCCACTCGCGCCAACCCTTCACGGTTAGGCTTCCGCGCGGTGCATCCGGACAATTAACCATGGACCCTCTTTGACTAACCCATATCCCGAACTTTAAAGAACTAGAGCCATGGTTAGGTTGCAAACTCATTGAATCATATCGTGCCTACTTGACTAATTGTGCATTATTTGTTGTGCATACTCTATGTGTTTTTTCCTAACCATTTGTTTGACTTGTGTTAAGACTAAATAAACTAGATAATGACTAAAAGAACTTTGCCTAATTAATTAATTAATTAATTAATTTGAGTACTTGAAGTCTAATAATTTAATCAGAATTGACTTAGTACGACTTTAGGCATACCCTGTAGAGTAATAATACCGAAAGCAATTCCTGATCGACGTTCTAGCAATGGCACCGAGATTTGGACTGCAGCGTCACTCTGTGAAGCGTAGCGCTTGGTGACAGTCCTGTCGTCTAGCGCTACACTGCAAAGAGCGGCGCCAGTCCTGTCATTTTGGCGACAGTTCGGTTTAATGCTCGAGTCATTACTTTGTGTCTAATTGAACAATTTTCTAATCAATTCGGTTAATTTTCATTAATAACAATACCGTGTCAAGTCTTTAATCGAGTCTAGGCACTAAGTCCCATGGTCTTACACAAGAGTCAAAGCATGTCAATTGCACTCACTATATAAAACACACACTAATATGTATGCACAATTTGACCATGTCTAAGAGAGTCTTGTGTGCACGTGTTTTTCCATCATTTTTTTAAGGGGGTAATTCGGGTATTAATCCTCCAATCAAACCACTTGTTAGAAACCTATACTTAATTCCCAAAAATTATACACCCTAGTTTTGCTTTTTTCTTTTTTTAAACCCATAAAGTCAAAGTCAATTTGAGTCAAGTCATTAAAACAAACACTAGTAGAAAAAACGCATTAGGCAGCGGTTCAAACCCGGTCTAAGGCACCGGTTTGAACCGCTGCCTATTTGAGGGGTGCCAAAAACCTACTTTTTGGCACCGGTTCAAAACCGGTGCCATAGGGTTTAATAGGCACCGGTTAACCGGTGCCATAGGGTAGAATAGGCACTGGTTAACCGGTGCCTAATACTGCTCTCCCGCCATTTTTTTTTGGGTGGTGGATAGTTTAGGCACCGGTTCCTGCCTAACCAGTGCCTTTTGTATATTTTTTTTTTTTGTTTTTTTTTTTTTATTTTCCATCGTGCAATAATATTTTAAAAAAAAACCTGCAATAATAATAACCTGTAATTCCAGCAATTATATTAAATATAATAATTAATAATTTTATTATTATAATAACTAATAATAATATTATTAATTATTATATACAAAAATAATATTAGATACAAGAATTCAATTATATATATATATAGATATAAATATTCCCAAACGCAATACAAAAAAAAAAAAAAGTTGCTTACATATACAAATAATAGTAAGTACACATATATAATGAATAATAAGTTATATATAGTTCAAAAGTTAACATAAATAATTTACAATTACAATGCATGCCATTTACATGTTGAAGGTGATGAAAGACGCCAACATGTCACGAACTTCATTAAGCTCCTTGATTGTCAACGGACCATCCTTTTGGACCTTGCAAAACTTGAAATACAAAAACATTATTTTAAAAATAATTAATTAGGCAAAAAATATGTATTTTATCAAATATTACCTATACGACTTCTATATAGCCCATTTACTACATTACTTATCAAATGAACTATTTCTTTCTCATAACATGTCAATATTGGATAGTTGTATGTGTGTAAGCCCTAAAATTGTATAGGAGAGCATTTTGTTAAGGTTTATGACGGTTTTTACCCAAAATGGCCCGAATATGGCCTATATGACCTTACTTTGCCCATTTCCTACATTTCTTATTAAATGAACTTTATTTATCTCATAACATGTCAATATTATCTAGTTATAGGTGTATAAGGAAAGAAATCACATCAAAAGAGCATATTAACACAAAATGGCCCTAATATGGCCCCATATGACTTCTATTCAGCCTATTTTCTACCTTTCTTGTGAAATAGCCTTTTTGTTTCTCATAACATGTCATTGTTGGATAATATTAGGTGTCTAAGGCTAGAAATCACATCAATATAGCATTTCAAGAAGTTTAACAACGCATTTTACTCAACATGGCCCAAATAGGGCTTATATGACTTCTATGTAGCCCATTTTCTACATTACTTATCAAATGAACTATTTCTTTCTCATAACATGTCAATTTTGGGTAGTTGTATGTGTGTAAGCCCTAAAATTGTATAGGAGAGCATTTTATTAAGGTTTATGACGCTTTTTACTCAAAATGACCCGAATATGGCCTATATGACCTTACTTTGCCCATTTCCTACATTTCTTATTAAATGTACTTTATTTATCTCATAACATGTCAATATTATCTAGTTATATGTGTATAAGGAAAGAAATCACATAAAAAGAGCATATTAACACAAAATGTCCCTAACATGGCCCATATGACTTCTATTCAGCCCATTTTCTACCTTTCTTGTGAAATAGCTTTTTTGTTTCTCATAACATGCCATTGTTGGGTAATATTAGGTGTCTAAGGCGTGAAATCACATCAATATAGCATTTCAAGAAGTTTTAGGACTTACCTCATCAAGCTGTTGAGTGTCCGTACAATGAGTCACAATGTCAAGCATGAATCTCATCACATACAAAGCACAATCAAGTCCATTCTCTTGTTGTGCGCACTAGCATATGACAAACAAATCACATCAGTGAAACATGCAAAGGAAATGAGCAAATATTTACTACCATAGATTTTCAAGATAATCACAATATCATGTAAATTACCAACGGTGTCTTCCATGTTGGACCCTTTGGAGCACGACAATTTAGCTTCTTCATAACACTGTAGTGTAAAAAAGTACATTCAAATTTGATTAGTCGTATGATTACTAAATTAGTTATTATTAGCAATAATCATCACTATAGGTTGCTATATATATTTACTTTTGCAATATAGACTTCACGAGCCACTTCTCCGATGATCGAGCTGAATCAAGGTGATAAATTGTGTTGGTGGAATTACAAATCACCATGAGGCTCCAATTCTCCCTACATAAGTTCACAATAGACAAGGTAATTAATATTTAGGAGTCAACATATAATGAGGCCAAATCGATTGAATTTGACATGGTTAGACTTACTCTCTATAACATGGGGCGAACATGAACTTGTCTCCCGCACGCGCTGATTCCCTTATACTCTGTTCAACATAGTACAACACGTCATGGGGGTTGCCTATGATTTAGTGGATAACTGCTCGGGGCATAACCACCCAACTTTACAAGGAGAATCAGTGTCAGTTAAGTGCTCCTGTAGTGCTCTGCGTGCATGAACATTGAATAATTTATCAGATGTAGGATAATCACCATCAATTTGAATAACTTGAAAAAAGTATAGATTATGTGGGCATTGAAGTACCTCATGAATGTTTGAATGAGGGAAATGTTAAGCTTTGCACCACGTAGAAATTCCTTCACATCTTCTTTGCTGATCCATGCAATTGCATCCTCATCATAGTGGAACATTGCCTTAGGAAGTGCAACTTCCATGGGATCGACCAAATGACAAGCATGGTTGTGAAGAAAGGTCATGTCAGTAGAGAGCGATTGAAGAACAATGTCTTCAACAAGTGGAGTAGGTGGCATGGGTGAACCTTTCGAAGTGTGCAACTTCGACGCTTGTTCACTCTTGGACTGTTGTTCACTTAGCTTCATCTTAGGTTGATCAATTCTTTTATGCTTCTCCACCCACTTTCTCTTTGAAATTTTGCTTCCATTGGAAATCTGAAATAGTTTGAGAAATAATAAGTTTCAAATCACAATCACTTATAATAGCCAAGTAAGTAGCCATTTCGGGTCAAAATGGCTTTTTTTGATGAATTGGACCCAAAAACTTAGAACTTGGCGATTTTTATGTAATTTCAAATGACAAACAATTATAAATATGTGATTATGAGTTGTTTTGAGATGCAAGGAGTTTATAAGTTGAGAAATGAAGAAAATAGTCATGTGAGTAGCCATTTCGGGTCAAAATGGCTTTTTTTGATGAATTTGACCCAAAAACTTAGAACTTGGCGATTTTTATGTAATTTCAAATGACAAACACTTATAAATATGTGATTATGAGTTGTTTTGAGATGCAAGGAGTTTATAAGTTGAGAAATGAAGAAAATAGCCAAGTGAGTAGCCATTTCGGGTCAAAATGACTTTTTTTGATGAATTTGACCCAAAAACTTAGAACTTGGCGATTTTTATGTAATTTCAAATGACAAACACTTATAAATATGTGATTATGAGTTTTTTTGAGATGCAAGGAGTTTATAAGTTGAGAAATGAAGAAAATAGCCAAGTGAGTAGCCATTTCGGGTCAAAATGGCTTTTTTTGATGAATTGGACCCAAAAATTTAGAACTAGGCGATTTTTATGTAATTTAAAATGACAAACACTTATAAATATGTGATTATGATTTGTTTTGAGATGCAAGTAGTTTATAAGTTGAGAAATGAAGAAAATAGGCAAGTGAGTAGCCATTTCGGGTCAAAATGGCTTTTTTTGATGAATTGGACCCAAAAACTTAGAACTTGGCAATTTTTATGTAATTTCAAATGAAAAACACTTATAAATATGTGATTATGAGTTGTTTTGAGTAGCAAGTAGTTTATAAGTTGAGAAATGAAGAAAATAGGCAAGTGAGTAGCCATTTCGGGTCAAAATGGCTTTTTTTGATGAATTGGACCCAAAAACTTAGAACTTGGCAATTTTTATGTAATTCTAAATGAAAAACACTTATAAATATGTGATTATGAGTTGTTTTGAGATGCAAGGAGTTTATAAGTTGAGAAATGAAGAAAATAGGCAAGTGAGTAGCCATTTCGGGTCAAAATGACTTTTTTTGATGAATTTGACCCAAAAACTTAGAACTTGGCGATTTTTATGTAATTTCAAATGACAAACACTTATAAATATGTGATTATGAGTTGTTTTGAGATAAAAGGAGTTTATAAGTTGAGAAATGAAGAAAATAGCCAAGTGAGTAGCCATTTCGGGTCAAAATGGCTTTTTTTGATGAATTGGACCCAAAAACTTAGAACTTGGCGATTTTTATGTAATTTCAAATGAAAAACACTTATAAATATGTGATTATGAGTTGTTTTGAGATGAAACGAGTTTATAAGTTGAAAAATGATGAAAATAGGCAAATAAGTAGCCATTTCGGCTCAGAATGACTACTTTTTGATGAAATGATGAAAATTGCTTAAATTTTTATTTTATTTTTTGAAAAATGCAACGACAGCCGCACCGGGACACCCGAGGGAGCCGCCCCTGCTGCCGGAACAGCGAAGGCAGCCCGTGCCGAGGCCACAGCAGCCCCGACAGGTGGCTGCCAAGGCTGTAGCAGCCACGGTAGGTGGCTGCCAGTCTGCTGCAGCCTTGGCAGCAGCCTGCCTGGGCTGCTGCTGCCTCGACAGGCGGCTGCCATGGCTGTAGCAGCACAGGCAGCACCTGCCGAGGCTGCAGCAGCCCAGGCAGGCTGCTCCCGAGGCTGTAGCAGTCTGGCAGCCACCTGCCGTGGCTGCTACAGCCTTGGCAGCCACCTGTCGGGGCTGCTGCGGCCTCGTTGGGGCTGCCTTCGCTGTTCCAGCAGCGGGGGCGGCTCCCTCAGGTGTCCCGGTGCGGCGGAAGTTGCTTATTTTTTTTTTTTAAAAAAAATTGAACTAGGAGATTTTTATGTAATTTCAAATGACAAACACTTATAAATATGTGATTATGAGTTGTTTTGAGATGCAAGTAGTTTATAAGTTGAGAAATGAAGAAAATAGGCAAGTGAGTAGCCATTTCGGGTCAAAATGACTTTTTTTGATGAATTGGACCCAAAAACTTAGAACTAGGCGATTTTTATGTAATTTCAAATGACAAACACTTATAAATATGTGATTATGCGTTTTTTTGAGATGCAAGTAGTTTTTAAGTTGAGAAATGAAGAAAATGGGCAAGTGAGTAGCCATTTCGGGTCAAAATGGCTTTTTTTGATGAATTGGACCCAAAAACTTAGAACTTGGCGATTTTTATGTAATTTCTAATGACATACACTTATAAATATGTGATTATGAGTTGTTTTTAGATGCAAGTAGTTTATAAGTTGAGAAATGAAGAAAATAGGCAAGTGAGTAGCCATTTCGGGTCAAAATGGCTTTTTTTGATGAATTGGACCCAAAAACTTAGAACTTGGCGATTTTTATGTAATTTCAAATGACAAACACTTATAAATATGTGATTATGAGTTGTTTTGAGATGCAAGGAGTTTATAAGTTGAGAAATGAAGAAAATAGCCAAGTGAGTAGCCATTTCGGCTCAAAATGGCTTTTTTTGATGAATTGGACCCAAAAACTTAGAACTTGGCGACTTTTATGTATTTTCAAATGACAAACACTTATAAATATGTGATTATGAGTTGTTTTGAGATGAAACGAGTTTATAAGTTGAGAAATGATGAAAATAGGCAAGTAAGTAGCCATTTCGGCTCAAAATGGCTACTTTTTGATGAAATGATGAAAATTGCTTAAATTTTTTACTTTTTTTTTTTAAAATGCAACGGCAGCCGCACCGAGACACCCGAGGGAGCCGCCCCCGCTGCTGGAACAGCAAAGGCAGCCCATGCCGAGGCCACAGCAGCCCCGACAGGTGGCTGCCAAGGCTGTAGCAGCCACGGCAGGTGGCTGCCAGTCTGCTGCAGCCTTGGCAACAGCCTGCCTGGGCTGCTGCTGCCTCGACAGGCGGCTGCCATGGCTGTAGCAGCACAGACAGCACCTGCCGAGGCTGCAGCAGCCCAGGCAGGCTGCTCCCGTGGCTGCTACAGCCTTGGCAGCCACCTGTCGGGGCTGATGCGGCCTCGTTGGGGCTGCCTTCGCTGTTCCAGCAGCGGGGGCGGCTCCCTCGGGTGTCCCGGTGCAGCAGAAGTTGCTTATTTTTTTTAAAAAAAAAAATTGAACTAGGCGATTTTTATGTAATTTCAAATGACAAACACTTATAAATATGTGATTATGAGTTGTTTTGAGATGCAAGTAGTTTATAAGTTGAGAAATGAAGAAAATAGGCAAGTGAGTAGCCATTTCGGGTCAAAATGGCTTTTTTGATGAATTGGACCCAAAAACTTAGAACTAGGCGATTTTTATGTAATTTCAAATGACAAACACTTATAAATATGTGATTATGAGTTGTTTTGAGATGCAAGTAGTTTATAAGTTGAGAAATGAAGAAAATAGGCAAGTGAGTAGCCATTTCGGGTCAAAATGGCTTTTTTTGATGAATTGGACCCAAAAACTTAGAACTAGGCGATTTTTATGTAATTTCAAATGACAAACACTTATAAATATGTGATTATGAGTTGTTTTGAGATGCAAGTAGTTTATAAGTTGAGAAATGAAGAAAATAGGCAAGTGAGTAGCCATTTCGGGTCAAAATGGTTTTTTTTGATGAATTGGACCCAAAAACTTAGAACTTGGCGATTTTTATGTAATTTCAAATGACATACACATATAAATATGTGATTATGAGTTGTTTTGAGATGCAAGTAGTTTATAAGTTGAGAAATGAAGAAAATAGGCAAGTGAGTAGCCATTTCGGGTCAAAATGGCTTTTTTTGATGAATTGGACCCAAAAACTTAGAATTTGGCGATTTTTATGTAATTTCAAATGACAAACACTTATAAATATGTGATTATGAGTTGTTTTGAGATGCAAGGAGTTTATAAGTTGAGAAATGAAGAAAATAGCCAAGTGAGTAGCCATTTCGGGTCAAAATGGCTTTTTTGATGAATTGGACCCAAAAACTTAGAACTTGGCGATTTTTATGTAATTTCAAATGACAAACACTTATAAATATGTGATTATGAGTTTTTTTGTGATGCAAGTAGTTTATAAGTTGAGAAATGAAGAAAATAGGCAAGTGAGTAGCCATTTCGGCTCAAAGTGGCTTTAGTTTGATGAATTGGACCCAAAACCTTTGAACTTAGCGATTTTAATGTAATTTCAAATGACAAACACTTATAAATATGTGATTATGAGTTATTTTGAGATGCAAGGAGTTTATAAGTTGAGAAATGAAGAAAATAGTCAAGTGAGTAGCTAATTTACCTCCTTATTAATCAACTTCACCCATGCACGTGGCCAATCAACGAAGCTACCTACAGCTTGCCAAAGCGTTGTTATCTCAACCTCCTCTATCGGTACGGGTAGTGGGATGTCTTCGAACCCCGCAACCACTGAATCGATCCCAACCGAGTAATGATGTGGCCCCGCCGTAGCACCCGTCGTCGGTTGGGCACTACCATACGCCACCAAACTCAACACGGTACTATTTGCATGCCCCGGAGCTAGAAGTGCACACCGGGTGTCTTCCTACACAAGTATATATATAAAAAGAAGATAGTTAAATAGGACTTTTACAACAGCATAGATATAACAAAATTCATTAAGGTAGAGGGTTACAAATCACCTGTAACTCTGGAAATTCATGCGGTGTTGGATTTTCAAGCTCCCTCGAGTCCGCATGTGTAGGAGTAGGAACCTGCAACAGTACATCAATCATTGCACCTAAAATCTCAATTAACTCGGTATTTTAAAACTTTTAATAACCCAATTGATTTTACCTGAGGTGGCACATCTTCGCCACGTATCTCATCTCCTCCATGTCTATCACCTTCTCCTTGTCCTTTTGGTTCAGAACATGAGTCGACCGGGGTACGAGTGAGGAACGGCAAAGTCGGTAAGTTCATCAGCTTCGCCCAAGCATTCAATTCACCAACTAACTCGTTGCGTACTTGTTCCTTAATTGATGCCACCTTGGCATCCAACTCCCCCGTTGAGTTACACACTAGCTCGAGATCTACCCGATTTTGTGTATTCGGGACCCATCACCTTATTCCATCCAAGCAATGACCCTCCCGAACCTACTACTCGTCCTAGATGGTATGGACTTCCCAAAGCCATGGTGAAAGGGTCATTCTCCACACTTGGTTCAAATTTGCCCTCCACCATCTCTTGAGTGTGCTCAAGCTATAGCATAAGGAAAAATGAGGTCAGTAAAACAGTTAATGGTTTGTACAGTGATTAGATGCAAAAGTGACTTAATTTCAACAATTCATAGGTAACTTACTAGCTTATCCGCCAGTTTTTTGGCTTCCGGACCCTTGATGAACCATTTTCCGGTTTTCTTATCAAACGAATGGAGAGAACAAAAGAAATCACCGGCACGACTCACCAATGTAGTGATCATGGAACTAGAGGGTTCCTTCGATGCCACTAGAAGCGCTTTAGGGTATAAACCCGAAGCGGCCCACTCAGGTCTCTTTTCAGCAAAAGTCTTAGGACCCATACGATGGACGTATTCCTTCTTTTCTGCATTCGCTTGATTTTGCTCTCGAAGTTCCTACAAAACAAAAAATGTTAGTCTCATTAATACAAAAAGTGTCAAGCTATTATTCAATTGACATCGGATTTACACAAACTTACAATGGCTTTCTTTTGACTCTTCATTCTAACGAACTCTTCCCAATCATCTTTTGACACGGTCGGCCATATTTGCCACGGGAGACGGTTATCCTCTTTGGCATTCTTCTTCTTTGTTTGCATCTTCTTCTTCTTATGGATCCACCGATTAGTCAACTTGGTCTTAAAGCCTCTGAATCTTTCCCCTAATAAAGAGACAAACACCCTTTTCTTCTCGGGATCATTAGGAATAGAAAACTGCCTCTGCAAGCACAAATTAAAACCGATTATTAGTTTCTATTTAAAAACAATCATAAGGTTAAGGTATCTTAAATTGTCAAAATGTGCCAAAAACACACTTACCCTTGTATCATCCCAAAATGCTTGAATCAAACCCGGAGGTACTTGCCGCATTACAAGTGTAATGGGGATTTTCCGCGAACATAAGCCAACTTGATTAGCATATTGTCGACGCCATTTGGGCCCGGGTTGGCCTTTGTTGTCATACTCCAAGACCATGGGACCGTCCGGTTTCTTAAAGCTTCTCGTCGGACCCCTTGTTTTTCTTTCAGCCGGTGCCTTTTCCCCCCCTCCACCACCTGTGTTGTTTTCATCTTGTCCTTGGCCTTGACTTTCAGGAGTCGGGTTCTCACCAACAATCTCACGTGCTGTATTTACAATGGCCGGTGCACGTTCAGCTGACATTTCAAAATCGTCAAGCCTACGCTCGAACTCATCTTGAGCCTGATCCTCTGGCTCACCCAAGTCATCCTCCTTATTTACATCATAAGGAGCATCACTATCATCGGAGTCGTCATCCTCGTACTCGTCCTCATACTCATCATCGTCAATGTCCTCTACCAAACGAGGATCATGATCGTCCGCCATGAGATATAAGCACTTGTCAAAGCAATCATAAAACAATATTAGTGTATAGTAAAGTATATGCATGATAGTTATTATGGTTATGTAGAAGCTATTTTAGCCATTTTCACCTACTTATTATGGTCCTATAACCTTGTATATGCATGATAATGAGTACAAAATGCCAATTTCAATCTACATATGGAAAATAGGTTGTTAGAATGAATAAATGTTAGTTCATACACAAAACAAAGGAGTTGGGTTAAGTAGAAGCTATTTATGCCAGTTTCACCTACTTATGGTCCTATAACCTTGTATATGCATGATAATGAGTACACTTAGGCAATTTCAAACTACAAATATATCATTTTCGCCTACTTATGCTCCTATATACATGATAACTAAACTATATTTGCAATGAAACCATTACTAACTTTTAATCAAACTACCTCATTATGAAATTCCTTCGTTGTGGTCTGATCGCATATAACCTGCTTCATTGTCTATATCATTTAGTACTCCAGGTCTAGGAACAGTGAAAGGTGCTGAATTATCAAACGCATCATATTCTTCCTCATCCTCAAAATCTCCAATGCCTAGGATTCTTCTTTTGCCAGCTAGCACTATAGACCATTTTGAATCCATTGGGTCAGTTACGTAGAACACTTGCTTAGCTTGAGATGCAAGGATAAATGGTTCTGCACTATCATTCAAGTGGCCAAGATCTACAAGAGTAAAGTCCTCATGTTTGACGTTACGCCTGATATTATCAACCCACTTACACTTGAAAAGAGCAACCGTGAAGTCACAATAATCAAGCTCCCATATTTCTTGAATTCGACCATAGTATGACAACTCTGCATCGACAGGTGATTTATCCTTAGAACTTGCAAACTCCCTTGACGATGTCACAAGAGTTACACCACTGTTTTGGGTGGAGGAAGATTTCAAATCACGAGCCTCGGTCCAAAAAGTGTACCCATTGATGTCATATCCCTCAAATGAACGGACATCATCCCTAGGACCGTACGCAAGCCACCGTACTGTATCGGTCACATTAGTATCATTCAATCCACTCATTACTCAATCACGAAACCAATCAACAAATTTCTTATTATGCAACTGCATAAGTGCCCTTTCACCTTTGGATGGAAATTCGGCACGCAAACAAGCCATGTGCTCGTCTAAATATGGGTGCACATCTGAAACATGGTGCAACACATAAAGGTGTGCTTGTAAGAACTGATCTCGGTCTGGTGACATTCGTTTCGACCCAATTGTGCCATGACCATCAAGTCTACCTTCATGTCGAGAAGTAGAAAGACCAATAGGTTGAGCAAGGGCTATGTAGTCCGCCACAAAGTTACTTATTTCCTCACCCACTGTCCCTTGCATTATACTTCCTTCAGGTTGAGCTCGGTTTCGTACTTTATCTTGTAATGTACCAATGTGTCTTTCAAAAGGGTAGCACCACCTCATGAACACTGGACCGCACAAATTAATCTCACGCACCAAATGAAGAACCAGATGAACCATTATGTCAAAAAATGAGGGTGGGAAATACATCTCAAATTTGCACAAAGTCACAACCACATCAGCTTGCAAAGCATCTAGCGTACAAGGATCAAGAACTTTGCTACAAATTGTATTGAAAAACGAACAAAGGCTTGTAATCGTTTCCCTCACGTGTTTCGGTAGAATACCACGGATTGCAATCGGTAGGAATACTTGCTCCATAATGTGACAATCATGGGATTTCATACTTGTCAGCTTCAATTCTCCATTTAAGGTTACAAATCTTTTCATGTTAGATGAGTACCCTGATGGAACCTTAATGTCGTACAAACATGCACAAAACATACGCTTCTCTACCCTTGACAATGTATAGCAAGCCGGGGGTAAATAATTCTTTTCATCCTTCCCTTTACCCTTAACTTTCTTCTTTGACGCATATTTGGCCTTTCCCTTTCCCTTGCTCTTCTCCTTCCCTTTTTTCAAAACACTTTCATCTTCTATTCTCGGCTCCTTTCCCTTTCTGACCTTTTCTTGAGGCCACAATTCTGGACGAATCCCCATCTCTTGCAAATCTAACCGTGCACCCTTTCCGTCCTTTGTTTTTCCTGGGATATTCATAAGCGTCCCCAAAAGAGCATCACACACATTCTTATCTATATGCATCACATCAAGACAATGCCTAACGTCATGTTCTCTCCAGTACGGCAGCTTCCAAAAGATTGATTCTTTCTTAAACAGAGCAGCTGAGACCACAGTTTTTTCTGATTTTCCAAACACCGTTTGTATCCTTTTCACCCGAGCACTAATCTCAGCACCAGTCAATGGTCTAGGCGTAGTATCCTCTTCCACGGTTCCATCGAAAGCCTTTTTCTGCCTACGGTACGGGTGATCACGCCTAAGGAACCTTCGAGTCTGTAGGTACACATCTTTGTGAGAATGAGTCAGGTATACGCTTGATGTGTCATCAATACATATGGGGCATGCTTTTTTCCCTTTGACCTTGTACCCACACAAGTTGCCATATTCAGGGAAGTCATTCATGGTCCACATAAGGGCTGCACGCAATGTGAACATCTCGTTCTTATGAGCATCGAAAACGGAAACCCCTTCGTCCCACATCTTTCTCAAGTCGTCAATAAGCGGCGCAAGGTAAACATCTATGTCGTTTCCAGGTTGCTTAGGACCAGTTATTAGCAATGAAAGCATTACATACTTACGTTTCATGCACAACCAAGGAGGCAAATTATAAATCACTAAAAGTACCGGCCATGTGCTGTGTTGGGTACTAAGAGTGCCAAATGGATTCATCCCGTCCGTGCACAACCCAAGCCTTAAATTTCTGACTTCATTGCCAAATTCCTCAAACTTCAAATCAATGTTCTTCCACTGTGGAGAGTCAGCTGGATGCTTCAGCATTCTGTTTTTCTTTCTTCCCTCTGCATGCCACCTTAAGTTTTTAGCGTCTTTTGGTATTGAGAACAGACGCTTAAACCTTGGAATAATGGGAAGATACCACAACACCTTAGCAGGAGGTCCCTCCGTGCCAGGATTGCAACTCATGCGCTTGTACCGCGACCGCTTGCATCGTGGACACTCCTGCAGTTTTTCATATTCATTTCGATACAAAATACAGTCATTAGGACATGCATGTATCTTCTTATACTCCAAACCAAAGGGACACATGAGCTTCTTTGCGTAATAATAAGACTTAGGAATTTCATTCCCATCAGGCAACATATCACTTAATGCGGTCAACAAAGAAGTAAAACTGATGTCCGTCCACCCATGCTTCGACTTAATGTTGAAAAGAGTTAGCACGGCCGATAGTTTGGAGTATTTTTTGCACCCGGGATACAAAGGCTTTTTGGAAGCCTCCGATAATAATTCAAACACTTCACCTTCAACACCTTGCAACATCTCATCCACTTGTTCATCCTCGACCTCATCCACCTGATCTTCATCGGCTTCATCCTCACCATTATCAACAATATACTCATCATTCTCGTATTCCTCGTCCACATGAATCTCATTGCTTCTAACACGCACATCATTCCGATCAAGATCCCCACTATACTCTCCACTTTCTCCGTGCCAAATCCACACATGGTAAAATTGCCTAAACCCACGACATAATACATGATCTCTAATGATTTCAACACTATCGACCACATTCACACAATTACAATCAACACAAGGACAATAAAGGCCTTTGCCTCCCAGTGTGCGTTGATAAGCTAAAGCCCTCTCGCAAAACTCTTGAACCCCATTCCAAAATTCCAATGTATCGCGTCTACCATACATCCATCCACGATCCTTCTCCATTTAGTAAATTGTCTCTAAACATATATATAGCACCATATAATTATAATGTGTAAGTGCTACATATTTTATGTAAATCAAATTCAAGTACAAAACGTGAATATACCATTCATATAGTGAAAAAATGCATGTTTCCAAAGGGTCCTTATCACTCCAACCTAACCCATCCTTGAATGTCTACTCTCACTAGTGAATGTATGTCAACTTTCCAATTTTAAGGAAAATCCGACAGCATTTCCCCCTAGTTCTCCAAGTACACGATGTAGATAATTAATTACCCACATATGTACCCAGAGAACATAGTGAGGAAATGGTAAGCCGAGATGTTCCTTAAAATCGAAAAGAAAACATACATTCACCACCTAAGTGAGAGTACACATTCAAGAACAGTCCCAACCGGGGACTATTCAAGACTTTCTCCTAATGAGAAAGCCTTGAACGGGTATCTAGGCATATGATGATGCAATTCAAGTATTCTATATATTGTTGTATTTATTTGCAATTAAACAATACACAATTTGCAATTTCATGAATAAACTTTTATTAAATGGATGAATAGAAAGAAATATAGCTAAGTAAAGTTTAGTAGTCATACCAATATAGCAACTACCCACTTGAGCTCAATATGTAGTCCTCAAGTTAATTAAACTCTTGCTTCAATTCACATATGAATCTATTTATTAAAAAAAAAAAAACAAAAATTAGGTTAAATATTATGTATGTACTTCTCATAACATGTCAATTCACTAATTTATTTCTAAGCCAAAACACATCATTCATCGAACTAACAATTGCTAAACTATGTATTCACTACTTTAATTTATTCAAAATTCATTTTTTTATTCAAAATTGCTAAACTAAAAAGGTTACTAAGCTAATCTCTAATTTTTTTCATTTTAATTATTCAAAATTGCTAAACTAAAATGGTTACTAATCTCTAACCATTATACCAAACCAAAATTCAACTAATTAAGTAACAAGGCTAATATTCTCTACTTTATTCAAAATTACACATCAAAACAAATTAAATTAACCATTAAAACATACTAATATCCAACTAAATGAGTAACAAAGTGACTAATTTCTAATATTTTCACAATTTCCCAATAAAAAAACCAATTATTGAAACAAATTGAAGTTAAATTATATTCTAACCTAAATTTTAATTTGCCTAACAATTCTTCAACATGCAAAACAAATTAATATAAGTTCATAAATGGGAAATTATTGAGAATTAAAAAAAAAATTATACCTAAAACACTCAAATTGAGATTGTAGCTAGTGGTCAGTGGTGCGGTGGTCAGTGGTGCGGCGGTGCGGCGGCAACCTTCAGTAGGGAGGTGGTGCGGCGGCAACCTATAGCAGGGAGGTGGTGCGGCGGCAACCTTCAGCAGGGCGGTGGTGCGGCGTCGAACAGATGAGGTCAGCGTGGAGGGGGTTGAGCTGAGGGGAGAAACACCACGGCAGGGGAGAAGAGAATGGCAGGGGAGAAAGAGAAGGCCAGGGGTGGCGGCGGTGATGGTGGCCGGCGACTGTTGCGGCGGTGAGGTGAGGGGTTTCGTAGGTGAGGTGAGGGGTTTAGAGAATGGAACAGTGAAGAAGAGAATTAAACAGCGAAAATGAAAGAAAGAGAAAGAGAAGGAAGAATAAGGAAGAAAGAAGACGCGCTTTTTTTTTTTTTTTTTTTAATGAGGCACCGGTTCATTTGGCACCGGTTCAAACCGGTGCCTTTTACAATTTTGGCACCGGTTTGAGTTGAACCGGTGCCTTTTCCCTTTGTTTAAAATCCCGCCCAATTTTGGGCCGGTTTTTGGCACCGGTTTTGGCTGAACCGGTGCCATATGGGGGGTGCCAAATGCAATTTTTCTACTAGTGAAAAATGGTTTAATTTACAGCGCGTGTTCAAGAAAGGAAGGGTGATTGATCAAAGACAAACTTTTTATTCAAGTTCAACTTTTTGACAAACCAATCACTCGAAAAAGGAAAGCTAGTAAGATAATGGTAACTCAAGAGGAAGTTAATGAGCTTAGGAACCAATTGATTACTGTGACTAAGGCGTTGAAGGTTTTAACCCTCAAAATCGATGATCCTGTGAAGCAACAACAGATGGACCTCATGCAAGAAAGTTTGAGCAAGTTGTCTAGTGACTAGAAGTTTCAAGGCATTAGCTCACAAGGGGTCTCGGTGGTAAACGTGATTTAACTAAGTGCTCGGGAATTTACCACTTCTCTTTGCTAGATCTCCATTTAGAACACTTATGGATTCCTTCTTGTTGGGGAACCTCCACCGTAGTAACAAAGTATCAAAGGGGTGAGTGTTTAGGACAAGAGGGTTAGGAAGCACAAGTTCACAAGTATTCTGCCAGCGTTTTTAGGTTATTTTCTGTGCCTTTAAGCCTTGGATTAGGGTCTTATTTATAGGGAATTATTAGGTTTAGGGTTAAGAGCATTCTGCTAAAGCAGGTGTCGCGCGCAACTAAATGAGTTGCGCGTGGCTGTCACGCGCAAGTGAATAAGTCGCGCGCAGATGATGCGCGCAGTTATTTGTCTTGCGCGCAGCTCTATGGTAAGATTCGATTTTCAAATATTTTGACATTCTGAATCTTTTGCGAGCGCACCTCTAGAAGTTGCGCGGAGTGTTGCGCACAACTAAATAAGTTGCGCGCGACTGTTGAGCGCGACTTTGTGAGATGCTCGCGATATTTTCCGCGGCAGCTTAAATTTTAACCTAGACGCTCCTAAATATGTCATTATTGGGTTTTAAGCACAGGCTTAAGCCCTAATATGATCGGATTTAGTTATTTGGACCTTGTATTGGCCTTGTTCTTTTATTCGGGCTAGTTTTTTGTGTTTTGTGGCTTAACTAATTATCCATAAGTATTCTTCACTTTGATCCAACACGAAGGTGGCTTTATTTATCGTCATTGCACTTCCTGTCGGGACAAGAGGCCAAAAGTAGATGTCTACAGTTAGCCCCCACTTTGATCGAGTCTAGGATAGACGATGATCAAAGTTGTTAAGGAAAAATCCGGGACTTATTTTGCGAAGTTCACTAAGGTTAGAGAATCTTTCAGTAATGTTTAAGGATGTCGAAACAGTCCTCAGTTTGTTATGTGTTTGAAACAAGTAGCTATTAAGGCTAGAGAAAGTTTTCCCTGGTCTTAACGCGCTAAAGAATCTAGATTGATCCTTTGCAATTGTAGAATACTTTTACAATTTAATGTATTCTGGGTGATGTCAAGTCATGAGAAGAGATCGATTTTACAAAAAAGAATTAAAGGGGATGATTTCCTCTCAATCAAGTCATCGTTGGTCTAAACTCCCTCGATATGTCATTGAAACTTTAGCTTGACTTTAACAAAGTAAAAAGAATGAAAAAGGGTTTCTGATATTCGAACCAAAAAGGGTCTGGCATTCGAGCCGGGTCTGGTATTCGAACCAGATGTCTATAAGATTGAAATACATGTCTCAGGACTGGAGGCATATATCCCAATCCAGTGAGAGAAAAGAAAGTCAGCAACTCTCTCAACAGTTTTGTTCACAAGATGAGTACACGTGTCTCAAGACTAGGGGCACGTGACTACATGGGTGCGACACTGTCTCTTCGCTCTTTATACAGGGGGGTGGACGGACACCCGAACTGTCCGGTAAGTTAGTAAGCTCACTAACTACCGTATTTGCTTCTATTCAAGAAGTGCCTGTTCCTGAAGGTTCGGCGCGCTTGTCGACTCGTGAGCTAACGCCTACAGTAAATAGTCTACCTTTTAATTCAGAGAGGTAGATCTCGCAAAGCTTGGGCTGAGGTATTGTAGCCCCCAAGTATTGATTCTTGTGGGTGTTAGAAGCCTCCGTTTACTGAGTTTAACTGCAGGTATTGTAGCCCCCAAGTATAGGTTGCATTCGACTTGTTTTCATGAATTTGTTTGTTTGTATTGCAACAAATTTCACGCGAAGTTGTAAAGTATTGATTCTATATGAGCATATAAAGCATATATGTGTTTTTTTTTGTTCTAATTTTGACTTTGTGCTTTAACTTTATTTCTCTTTTGTTTTTCTCACATAGACTATACTTGTTAATTTTAATGTAAATTGAAGTGTTTAGAACAACAATTAGGCATTAAAATTATAAATGAAATTTTGAACCTTTATAATAGCATGAATTTGTTCTTTGCGACTCATGTTTATTTTTTCATGCGTAAGTTTCAAAATTGGTTTTATCAATGATAAAAATAACCGACGGTTATTATTATTCACTTATAAAATTGTGATCTCAAGATTTGCACAAAACTAGTTAGTTTAGGAAATTCTTGAAGACATCATCGAACTAGAGTATTTTAGCAATACTTCGGGCTTTTTAGCCCCCATTTTATGTTATCGAACATTATAGCCCCCAATATTGGCTGACTTCGATGACTTGTTTGTTTATAATAATTAGACGCTTTCATGTTGCTTGAAATGGGTCTAGAAATCCTGTGTTTCGTCGTATTATGATAACAACTAGGATCTTGGCAACGATTTAAACTAGTGTGTTTAAATTGTTTTTTGACCATTCATAGTTTTAACAAATAAATTTGCTAAGTCTAGTAATATTGGTCATTCATTAGAACAAGTAAGAGGAAAAATGAAATGTTGTTCAAATTTTTCGTCTATTCTTGCTACTTTTGAATTCTTTCTTTAGAGTTCAAACTTTTTCACTGTTTTGAAGCATGAGATAGTAGATGTTATCCTCCTTGCGAAATTCCAATGGAGAATAATTTAGAATAAAGACTCCTTAATTTAGAATTTAGGAGTCTTTTGTTCACATTCTATCTCATGAAATTGTTCGTCTTATGTTAATTATGTGTCTTGATACAATTTTCATGATGAATGATTGAGTACTAAACTTTCGTATGAGCAAGTATTTTTTTATGTATCATGATTTTGTTTCTTTACTCTTTACTAGTCATACTCTCTAATCTCTAGAGTAATTTGAGGTATTGAAAAAACAATTATGCACTAAGATTAGTTCTTGAAGTTTGAACTTCAAAATGGCTCGAATATGTAACTTGTTTCATGGCCAAGTTCAATTGTAAACTTAGTTTTCAAAGGAACAAAATGATTATTAAATCATTGTGATGCATTTGAAAATTGTAAGGCTCGAGTTCTACGTAAACCATTTGTAGTTTAGGCGATTCTCGAAAGTAGCTCGAATGGCATGAATATCTCATTTTATTTTTTGTTGATATTGAAGCCCCCATGTATCGGGTTACGCGCATTCTTGCTATTTCACAAGCCTTTGAGCCCCCACTTTGGGGTAGTTCTAATGACTTGCTATTGTTTAGGCCATTCGTATAATCATGATATTGGGATGGACCTATGTATGTATCCTATTTTTGTTTTTTAGATACTTAGGACAATGACATGGCTTTTGCATTTAAGTTAAAGTCATGTTCAAGAAAGCAAGTTAGTTCTTTGCTTGTTTACAAACCAAAAACAATTGTGTTTAAGGTTTAATAATCTTAACTAATGTCTAAACGTTTGTAAAGATCATTGCGGTAATTTTATTCTCAAAGTTGATTTAGAACATCAAATATTTTCTTTGTTCTTATCAATCTTTGATTTTTGTCTTGTAGGTGGTTCGTTTACCATCCCTTAGCCAATATTCGAAGGAGAACTAAGCGAGAACAAGTTCGAGTCAAGAAGAAGTCGAATCTTGATTCATTCCTTTTGGAAATATTTATGTGTATACATGTATTATCCAAATGGTTATTGAGAATCTGAAAATTTATTATTTGAGAAAACAAAAATTCAGAAACGATATTTTGAATACTATTTTTATTAGAAACATGTTGTTTTTAATTAGTATTCAAAATTTGAAAATGGTCCAATAGTTTGTTTTAAAAAGCAACTTTTTCTAGTAGGCAAAAATCATAATCATATTGTTTTCAAAACTTGACCCAAAATGGAAAGAAAAGTCTAGCTCGTAATTGAGTATGACTTTTTTGTCCAAGATTGATGAAGGTAAGTTGTAATTTGCAACTTATTTCAACAACTATATGAAAATGTGAGCAAACTTTTGTATATCCAATTTTGTCATCTCTCCGTTTTTAGTGTATGTTATCATTGTCATACTTTGATAATTGAAGTGAAGTTCTTCCAATTAAAAAGTGTCGTAGTTTGAAAAATGAATGCTTATCAAACTTAGGTTTGGTGGAGTGTTAGAATAATTCATAAAATCGTTCAAATCATTATCCAAAATATGGTCTTAATTCAAGACCTATATTTTTGTAGGCCCCAAGTGTAACCTTAGGTGGCTTTTGCATTCATGTATACATATGATAGGGGATATTTCTCATGTTTTTTTTTGAAGCCCCAAGGTTTGTTTTATTTTTTTTTAATTTGTGGAATATTGCATATGTTTATCATGAATTGTTTGATCAAGTAACATAATTAATTATCTTGGTCAAATAATAGGAAGTGGTATTCTTCCCTTTGTCATTTGAAAGTTATTAAGATGGTTCATAATAAGCTTTGCATGACATTGATTTCGCGGCATAAATAGCGTGTTCAAATATGTAAATAGAATGAAGTGGGGATGTCCGAAAAAATTATACTATTTTTCAAGTATTTTAGTTGCCAAATGGGAGGGATCATCCCGACTTACTCCCTAAAAAAGAAATGAACAAAAAAGACGGATTTTTATAAAAAGGAAGGGGAATCCAACTTTCCCATAGAAGATTAAAGAAAGAAAATTAGAAATGTTTTTTTAAAAGCAAGGATTATTGACTTAATATTTGAATCATCGTGATGACTTGGCAGTGAGGTATACGTGTGATAGTGATAACGATCATTTTTTCATGTAGCGATCATGTTCAATCAATTTTCCTCTATTAGATAAGATGGAGATATCCCACGCAAGTGGAAGTATAAGCAAGAAGACCAATTCTCAAGAGTTGTAAAAGACATCTAGAGTTGACATCGATGCTGTCGATATATCAAATTTTATTAACTCTTTTTCTTTCTAGGCAATGTATATAGAACTTGAATTACGTTGGTAATAAATAGCCCTATTATTAAAAGAAAATAAGATGATTGTTTTGTTTAGAGTGATAGTCATCTCATTTTTCTTTGGCAAAAATATGGAAAACATCGAATTTAATTTTATTCGATTGCTTTACTGAAAATGGTGTCATCAAGCCAATGGCTATCAAATCATCCAAATCATTTGATTTTTTATATGATTTTGTAACCATAACTCAACACTTCATTCATTTTATATATGGGCATGACTACTCAATAGTAGGTCCATATGTGCAAAAGGCCTAAGGTTGGCAATATTTTCATGGAATGATGATTTTGGTACATGGTTATGGTCTACCTCAAGGAGGGCCTTTCAAAGGTTGTAACGTGGCTAAGCTTATGGTTATGAAGAATGGACATGCTCCAGTATACTCCCAAAATCCCTTACTTTTGGTGCTTCTAAGATTAAAACCTTTTCTGCTTTATGTGGCAACTTCCTAGGTGCCTTTTCCTTGTCGTCTCTCTCTCTCCTTTTTTTTTCTTTTTTTTTGACGAACTTTGTTTCGGATTTAGAACGATTGTTTTCTTTCTTTTGCATTGGATCATTCCTTTGTGTCCCCCTCTTATGTTTCGTTCCCCCAATTTTCTATTTATATCTCTTTGCACCATTACCATCCCAAGGTATTGAATAATGTAGGTTGAATAACTAAGGCTTAACTGACGAGGCTCAAAAGGGTTGCCAAGGACATGAATTTCCTCTAAGGTTAAGAACATGGGATTAACTTTGTGGAGTTTCAAGTTTCCTCCTGTGTTGGTGAAATCATCATATCCTTTCTTTGTGGGCCAAAGATGGGCCTCTTTTCGTTCGATAGATCTAGTAAGCCAAAGCTTATCAAGATTCTTGAAGTGTTGAGTATGTATGCCTTTTTCATATTGCCTGTTTGTATGTATGCGTTTTATTTTATGTGAGCCAATAACAATAAAAAGATTGAAAAGAGAACAAGATAGACGTACTTGAAAATATATTTTTGATTCATTAATTAATGAGAGTACAAAATAAGTAGATTCGACAGCATAATCTCTTAATCTGTCATAAAAAAAAGGAAAGAAACAAAACAAGACCTAGGATGCTACATCTTGATTTGTTGACAACTTCTTAAGATTGCGTCTTCGAGCTTTGTCCGTTTCCGACGTAGGTGAAATCCTCTCTAAAAATCTAGTCTATCTATATGATTCATGGTTTCATTTATCAAGTCCCTTTATTGTTCCCAAGGTATTGTAAATGGCACTTGTATGGTGGAGACATATTGTCTATGAACTTTGGGACAAGTTCATGATCCGGAGGTCTTTGTAAAAGAAGAGAAACCTTTGATCGCCACTTGGAAAAGAGGTCAATGAAGCCTTCTTCTCCCCCTTGCTTAAGCAATTCAAGATCGCGCAAGGTATTTGTGAGCTCGATGTTATCTCCATATTGGGTTAAAAAACGCTTTTACAACGTCACTCCAAGTGGAAATTTGTTTTGCATCGAGGACATAAAACCATGATCTAGCAGTTGGGTCCAATGAAAGAGGAAAAGTACATGTATATAGACTTTGCTCCACCTCTTTCAATGCTACGATTCCAATAAAGCTCATTAAGTGAGAACTAGGATTGTCCATAATCTTAAAGGTTGGTAAATCCGTAGTCAAGAACTTTTTTGGATGAGTCTTGCCACTAGGTTGTGGTGTAAGATCATAATTGAAGTACTTAATCCCTGAGCTAGCTCGAAGGATAAGTTTCTCCAAGGCCTCTAGTCTTTCGGCTCTTGCTTTTTCTTGCAGAATGTTTTCTTTTTCTTTCTCTACTTTTATTTTAGCCTTTTCTGCTTTTTTTTTAATGAGCCTTTAATTGGGCTTTTTCTTCTCGTAGGGCCTTTAGGTTTTGGAGTCTAAGTTTCTCCAATGCTGCTTTGTCACCCATGATTGGACTAGTATGCCAAGCATTCAAACAATGAACTAGAGTCAAAATGATTGTTTTACTTTTTTTTATCCTTGTAATACGAATTCACTTTAAGCAAGTTTGTTGATGAAGTATGTCAAAAAATTCACGAACAATCATTAATGGAATGTCATAATTTTGTGTTAACTTCAACAAGGTAATCATCTAAGGATTTTACTTTAAATGACTTGTTTTCGAAAAAAGTAGAAGAAGAAAGAAAAGAAAAGTTGGATTGAAAATTCTCATCAAATTTTTAGGAATATTAATCGAACCGAACACACTCCTTAAAATGATCGAATACTATAGTATTCATTGATCATTTAGATTACAATAGAGATCAATATCGTTTTTTTTTTTTTAATTATGATTCTCATATTGCTCATCTTTAAAGGATAATTTGTTACTATTTGCTTAAAAAGAATGATGGCCTCCGAATATAAATCCAAGAAATAATCATTTTCTCGGTTTTATCATTAATTATTTTCTCTTTTTTTTTTTTTTTTGGGAATAATTTTTTTTTATCATTCTCTCTCCCTTGTTTTTTTTTTAAGAACGACATTTTTTTTTGTTTTGTTTGTGTGAGGCAATCATCCCGAGTAAAGTTCTCGGGATTTTCTTTTTAAACAATAGAAGAGGTAAATACTCTTAAATCAAGGTTAACCAATTACAACTAAAAAAATGATGAACACGAAAATAGGCACGTTTAAGAATAAACATATTGATGACGTCCTATTAAGGGATGCGAACTTCTAATGACGAATTCCTCATAAGAAGTAGTGTCATTAGTTCGATTATAAAGTACGTAAACGAATCATCATAATCAAAAGAGTATCGCGCGCAATTTTTCGTCTTGCGTTAAGGTGGAAAGTGCAACTTCTAGAGTAGCATTGCCACATGCGTTTTTTTTTATTATTTTTTTTTGGCGTAAACACAAGGAGAACGATAAAAACATGTTTTTGGATTTAAAAAATAAAAAAAAAACAATCAAAGTAAAATTTAGACAACGTTGTTAGCAAAAGAGTTATTTTTAGCACCTACTTAACGATTAACCTTGAAGCGGTAGTATCGTTTTCTCCGTATGATATTGCTCGTAATGAGTCAAAGTCAACGTTGAACAGTGGGCGCGCGCGCAAGATACAGTGTTGCGCGGAGGTGCCGCGCGCAACTTCTGAACTTGCGCTTGGAGGGCGCGCGCAACTTTGACAGTTGCGCGTGCCACCTGGTAGGTTTGATAATTTTTCTTTTGTTCGAACCACAATTTTTGTATTGTGAATTTTTTTTTTAATATCTCTTGGTAACAAGTTGGAATTAGTTAGATTAGACACGAAGCACATATTCATGAGTCACATAAGCACATAAGCATGCCACAAGTCAAGATTCACGTATTGCCATTCTAAGGTCAATAGGCTTGGGTGTCCATGGTACCATATCTTAAGAAACGACGCACAAATCAATCACTCAACGATTTGACCTGTGACATCGTCCTCCCAACATTTTGTTGGCGATATGGGTGGGATGATTGTTATTGATTTTGGGATAGAAGCCTAGTGTTGGCAGCCCCTAGTCAATGAGCCAATCCCCAATGTTTAAGTGTGCTATACTTATGCATGATGCAATGTTGCTTGTTTGGTTTTTACATTTGTGCAAAAGGAAGATATTATGCGTTCAAGTCTCGCTCTCTAACTAGAGATTATCCAAGTTAGTTCTCGTTACAACCCATAGGCAACCTAGTGTTGGAAACCTTGGGCCATAACTACGAACTAATCATGTAACCTCTAAGTCCCCAGTGGAGTCGCCACTGTAAGGAGGGTGATCCCATCGTAAGGGGTACTCTCCTTAAATGCCCATGGCCCTTTAAAAGCCTAGGACTTTACACTTGTTAGAATGTATTAGGATTTGAATTCAAGACTGTTTGGGGGACCTTGAATTTGAAATGATTCTATCATACACGCTTTTCTGTAAGGAACAAGTAGGAGTCGCCAATGAGTTTTAGAAAAACCCATAAACCTCGTTCATGCCTTTCTCCCAAGTAGAGTTCAAGGGATATTTAGCATGAATCATAAATTTACCAATGCCCAAATTGGTCTACATAAACTAGAAATGAGTTCGAGAGCGAGGGTACCAAGATAACGTTCCCTTTAGAGGGGAATCGCGATCATAGCCCTAGTGCGGCCTCTACTAGCTCTTCCTTTGCACAATTTCATCACCAAACAATATATGCAACGTGATACCTAAATCTAAGTTAGTTGATTTTATTTAAACACATAAATTCACGTAGGAATTACATCGTAAGGTCGTTATTCTTATTTAATTAAATTCGTGAAAAGAATAAGAAAATAAACAATATTCGCCTTGGCTTAAGTGATCAACCAACCATTATTTTATTCAATTCTAATCTTTATTTAACGAAAGATACTATATGGAATTGATTAATTAATTATTTTAATGGTGATAAAACAACACTAATTAATTAATTAAGGTTCTTTTAAACAAGAAAATAAACGTGATTTAACTAAGTGCTTGGGATTTTACCACTTCTCTTTGCTAGATCTCCGTTTAGAACACTTATGGATTCCTTCTTGTTGGGGAACCTCCACCTTAGTAAAAAATTATCAAAGGGGTGAGTGTTTAGGACAAGAGGGTTAGGAAGCACAAGTTCACAAGTATTCTTCTAGCGTTTTTAGGTTATTTTCTGTGTCTTTAAGCCTCGGATTAGGGTCTTATTTATAGGGAATGATTAGATTTAGGATTAAGAGCATTCTGCCGCAGCAGGTGTCGCGCGCAACTAAATGAGTGGCGCGTGGCTGTCACGCGCAAGTGAATAAGTCGCACGCAGATGATGCGCTCAGTTGTTTGTCTTGCGCGCAGCTCAATGGTAAGATTCTATTTTCAAATATTTTTACATTCTGAATTTTTCGCGAGCGCCCCTCTAGAAGTTGCGGAGAGTGCTGCGTGCGACTGTTGAGCGCGACTTTGTGAGATGCGTGTGACATTTTCCGCGGCAACTTAAATTTTAACCTAGACGCTCCTTAATCCGTCATTATTGGGTTTTAAGCACAGGCTTAAGCCCTAATATGATCAGATTTAGTTCTTTGGACTTTGTATTTGCCTTGCTCTTTTATTCGGGCTAGTCTTTTGTGTTTTGTGGCTTAACCAGTTATCCATAAGTATTCTTCACTTTGACCCAACACGAAGATGGCTTTATTTATCGTCATTGCACTTCCTGTCGGGACAAGAGGCCAAAAGTAGATGTCTACATAAATGTATATGCATACATAGCTAGATTGGATGAAACGGATACAATTAAATTCACGGAGTTGATTTTAATAAAAACATATTCACCAATCAGAATGCTAAAGTCTTTTCGTGATTGTTTTAGCAAAACTGCTCATATGAAATATGGCAGAATAGATACCAAAACAGCCTTCCCAAAATAGGATTTTGGAAGTGACTATGGAACAGTCTAAGGGTTTTGAAAATCTAAATAATGCTAGATTTGAAAGCAAGCTCATGGTATCCATTATGGGATTTAAGGAATCATTGCATATAGAAATTGGAACGTGTTTTCTCATAAAGGTAATAAGAGGATTGGCTTATGGAAAGAGATTCTCATGAATAAGAAGTTAAGTTGGAGCAAAAGTAAAGGTCCAACGAGAAGTTTATGAACTCTATTGTGACATAACTATCAAATGCTAAATGCTTAGATTTGAAAGTATTTTCGACAATGGACCAAGCAAAAGACGATACTTAGTACATTTTGGGTATTAAGTTCTATTGTATAGACTTAATAAAATATTTGAACGTGTAAAAGAGTTTACCGTGTCAAACATGAATTGAAGGACTTTGAAAGACTTTCGACCCGTATGTATAAAACTAAGTAAATGTTTGAACTAAGTATAAGCTGGGCTAAATACTAAGTCAAACATGAAAGACTCTAATAGAGACTTTTAACCATATCACACAGCAAACTATTTAGCAAAGACTCTGTGAAACTAAATGAGCTAAAACGACAAATTGATGGAATAAGATTGAGAATTACTCTGCAATTTAATCCGTCATGTACGCTGTGATATGGAATCGTCACACGACTTACTTGCTTAGAGCATCTGAAGTATGTAGTACCAATCAACTTGAATCTATGTAATAGATCGTTAGATTATGGCCAAGAACATCCAAAGTACTTGGATAAGTAACAGGATGAGTTCTTGACTTGTGAAAACAAATACAATTTGAGAATTGATGTTGCAAGCACAAGCCTTAACAAGGATTAGATCCTTAAAAAGGAAGCCGTTTATAAGCACGAGCTAACAATAAGTCGTGGCTTGAGAATGGTAACATGGACGTGGATCCATGTGTAATGTGCTGGAATTTAAGGAAAATTTCCATGATCACAAGTGATTAGGGTATCCCAAATCATTGTGAGCCGTTTGGAGTGAAACCCAAGCAAAGCATGATCACGAAGTTTACTAAAATATATGTTGAGAATATTGTTGCCTTAATGGCGATAATAAAGAAGATGTTTTATGGAAAGTTTGTTGCTAAACATTAATGATTGTAGGTTGTCAAGCTGAAGGTCTCAATCATGAAAATGAGTGGGAGTCATCACTTGGACAATAAATCCTAAATCACATATAATCCATGACACTCTCAAATTTTATCATCTTATTATGAATGTGATCAGTAATGAAAATGCTAAGATTAGCAAAGTAGTTATAACTAAACCTATGCAATAAGTGAACGACAACATTCACAATTGCATGAAAGAAATCAAGCATATTAGATATGGGTGTGATTTATATAGATGTTTTATAAAGAGTGATACTCTTAAAACATTCGGAAAAACCATTTATCATAAGATGAACCATTCAGGTTTTGGAGTAATTTAAAATTTCATGCAATTTTTTATCACTCTGCTTGCTATTTAATTGTGGTTTAGAATTAAATAATGAGTCCATTCGATTCTTGGAATATTCAAAATAGGGTATCAAGACCAGTCTTGGTAAGGAAACACCTATTAAGTTAACATTGAATATTATAATAAAAAAATTATCCCTAATCGAGGTCATTTAAACGATGGACGATTAATGACCAATTGAGATTAGTGTGTAGTCTGATTTATAGCACTGTTTCTTGTGCTACAAGGACATGATTGTCATAAATCATTTGCACAGGTATTGGTTTAGAGCCATACTGGATCGACTTATGAGAATACTTTAAGAGATTAAAAATCGTCATAAGTATATTACTCATTATGGCTATCGGAACCTATTTCCTTGACCATGAGTATTGTGAGTTATCTTGTTTGAGTACTAGTCCGCTTTGATGTTGTCAAGCGTCTGCCGTAATAGGGGATTGTAACGGCAACACTCGGGCGGCTAGGTCCTCTCAGTAAGAGGAGCTACATTACAAGACTGGGAATGTCCCCCTACTAAAATAAGGAAGATGTCATTGTTGTATACAAGGCCTCTCGTAGAGACAGACTGTAAAAATGCATGGCGGTGCTCAAATGGATTTTAGAAATCATCTGTTTATTGACAGTCGGACTCAGAATCGACAAAAACTTCTAGACGTAATAAGGATGACATAATAATCTTACCTTATAGTTCATGAAGAGACATTAAGAGACATAGGAGAAAGGTGGTACACTAAATGCGCACTTGTTAGGAAGGACAAGTAGGAGATTGAAAGGAATGGTGTCCTTCAAACAAGTGTACTATTCTGTTAGCGGGTTCAGAATTATTAGAAAGCTAATATATTCAGTAAGTTCAAGTGATCGGAATGCCTGAGTGGAGGCCGCTTCCGATCAGTAATATTAATGTATAATTAATATTACAACTTAATCTTGACTGAACCCTTCGGGTCACACCCTAGAAAATATACGAACCGACTCAACGAATTAATTAAGAAGAAATTAATTTGTCACCCAAGTTGTTTTTTAAACGGAGATCTAGCAAAGAGAAGTGGTAAATTCCCGAGAACTTAGTTAAATCACCTTTATTTTCTTTTTTAAAAGGACTTTAATTAATTAATTAGTGTTGTTTGATCACCTTTAAAATAATTAATTAATCAATTCCACATAATATCTTGCATTAAATAAAGATTAGATTTGATCAAATAATTGTTGGCTGATCACTTAAGCCAAGGCGAATCTTGTTTATTTTCTTGTCCTCTTCACGAATTTAATTAAATAAGAATAACGACATCATGATGTAATTCCTACGTGAATTAATGCTTGTAAATAAAATCAACTAACATAGTTTTAGGTATCGCGTTGTGTATATTGTTTGGTGATGAAATTGTAAAAATGGAAGAGCTAGTAGAGGCCGTACTAGGGCTAGGATGACGATTCCCCTCTAAAAGGAACGTTATCTTAGTACCCTCGCTCCCGAACTCATTTGTGGTTTATAGACCAATTTGGGCATGGGTAAACTTATGATTTGTGCTAATTATTCCATGAATTCCACATGGAAGAAAGGCATGAACGAGGTTATTTTTTTCCTAAAACTCATTGGCGACTCCTACTTGTTTCTACAAAAAAGCGTGATGATAAATCAATTCTAATTCAAGGTTCCCCAAACAGTCAGGAATTCAAATCTTACTACACCCTAACAAGTGTAAAGTCCTAGGCTTTTAAGTGGCCAAGGGCATTTAAAGAGTGTACCCCTTACGATGGGATCACCCTCCTTACAGTCATCAAGTGCGGTACTAATGATCACAGGGTATAGTTCCTGCTCATCAAGAAAAACATATTTCAAATGAGAAGGGAGAGATCGTAGTTTAGGTTTCTTGACCTCTACAAGTTTTGATTCCTGAACTAATTTCACTACCTTCATGGTCTCTTTAGGATCAAGCTCTTTTACTGAAAGAGCTTTTACAATAGCATCCACCTCATTACTCCAAATACTTGCATCACCTGCAGATAAATCTCCACAAAGAATTTCCTCCAAGAGATCTCTTTCAAGAACCTGTGGTAAGCTTTCTTCACAAATATCATCCATTATATCAATATCAATTAGACAAAATTTTTCTTCTAGCATAGGTCCTTTTAAAACCTTCCCTAAATTAAAAGTGATATTATCATCTCCTACATAAAGGGTTAGTTTTCTATTTTTAACATCAATAATGGCTCCTGTAGTATGGAGAAAAGGCCTACCTAATATAATGGGAATTCGTGTATCCTCATCCATGTTTAACACAACAAAATCAACAGGGATAAAAAATTTATCAACTCTGACAGAAACATCCTCTAAAATACCTAAGGATTATTTAACAAAACGGTATGCCATCTGTAAAGCAATGTTAGTAACTTTAAAATCACCCATATTAAGTTTAGCACACACAGATGATGGCATAACACTGATACTAGCACCCAAATCACATAATGCTTTATCAATAAAGACATTACCAATATGACAAGGGATAGAAAAACTACCAGGATCCTTTAATTTAGGAGGGGATTTTTTTTTTGCAATAAAGCACTACATTCTTCCGTAAAAGCTACAATTTCTACTTCATCAAAGGCCCTTTTCCTAGTCAAAATATCTTTCATAAATTTAGCATATGCAGGAACCGGAGTTGGGAATAAGTTGGGTAATGCACAAGTTATACTAATTCAACGAATCATCGACAAATCGATGCAAAGGAAACCTTAACCCATTATCCAAGAAATCCTTATATACAGCTATACATCAGGACGGAGGGTTATCTACAATGCTATTACCCCCAAGGGAAGAAATGAGAAAGGGTTCCTTAATGTTATACTGGATTTGCAAATACCTAGTCCCTCCCGATAAAGACCTAAGCCAAGAAACAGACGTATAGCACATTGAGGGACTAATCCTCCTAACAGGTAGTTTAAAGGCCACCAGCGCCCCAAAAGAATAAGTAGACGTGTCATCCTCACTTGACATAGTCACCACACTATCAATAAGCAATTTATTCAAACAACCCCTAGTAGTCGGTTTACGTGCAAGAGTAACTTCTCAAGGGGAAGGAGGCAAATAATAATTAAAGCCTAAATCATTCTCAGGAGGAGGGGACGGCACATAAGAAGGTAGCACACCCAAAGGAATAGATGTATCAACACTATTACTAATCACATTTGTTACAAGTATACCCCCAAGACCATATTTCCTTTGACAAATCATAAGATGTAAGGCCGGGGAGAGGATCCGGATAATTTTGAGTTCCTTGGTCATTCATAACACACCGTAAAACAACTCAAGATTACCCCAAAATGGTTAATGTACATAAAACAATCGTACCTGTATGCCTAAACATCATCAATGGCGTAGCCGAGAAACAGTCAAGAATACAAATAAAATATCAAACAATTACAAAACATGAAGATGTGATACTTAGAGCATAAAAAACTAAGTATCGAATGCTCACTAAGTGGTCAAAGAGGCCGGAGGATGTTTTTTCTCCAAATCAAGCGCACCCCGGGAAGAAGTACTCCTGTAACATCATAAAAAATATCCAAAGTGTTAGTAAATTTCTCAAAGAGCAGGCTTACCTAAGAAATGAACTCAAAGAGTTAGAAAAATATCCAAGGGTCAAGCCTATTAGAGATAAATATCATGTATCATTCTCAAGAAAGGCCTAGCTCTCGGAGAAAGAATCAAATTCGACCACGCATCTCCCAAGCCAAGCCATGCGCTCAGCTTTGCATCTCCTTCAGCATAGCCAGGCCATGAGAACGCCCAGCAGCCCCTCGGCCTGCTGCCAGGCCCTCGACAGGCGACGCGGGTGCATGGAACTTAGTGGAAGAAGTGGAAGACGTGCCACGTGTCGTGACACAAAGTCGGGCCAAGCTCCTTGGCGGTTACCTTTCAAGGCTAACAATTATCACACTTGAAGACAAGAAGCTTATCAAAATATGATGTAACTACTTCATTCAGCTATATCTTCTTCGTTACAAGAAATTTTTAGGTGATTCAAGTTGAAGGTGAAAGTAGAGTTCAAGAGTTTTCCAAAGACTGGTCACATGCCAAATTTGAGCAAGAAACGAAGAAGTTATGAACATTTGAAGTTGAGCTGTTCAGGACCAGGGGAGTTCGACCGAACCAAAGCTGGTTCGCTCAAACTTACAGGCAGTTTCAGACCTAATTTTTGCATCTTTAGAGGAGTGGCCGAACTCCAAAAGTTCGATCAAATCTACCCACAAGTTCGACCGAACTTACCCTAATTTTTGCATCTTTAGAGGAGTGGCCGAACCTTTTCTCATTTTTTTTTGCAGTTTATGCGCACTATTTAAGTTGTTTTTAGACGTTTTGCAAGATTTTTTTTAATGTTGAACTTTGCTTGATTTTGTAATCAAAGAGATTTTCTCTCTCTACCATAATCTTTGTGATTATCTTGCTTTCTTTGTGATTGCTACCTTGTAATCTTTGTGGTTACACCTTAATCCTAGCTTTACTTGGTGTTGGCTTTGATTAAGACCCCTATTTCATTTATCTTTGTGATTTTGAGATAGGTTAATCCTTATTTGTTGATTGAACTTGTTGTTACTTGATTTCTCCTCCCTTTTTCTTGAGTTTTCTTGGTTATTTCATATTATTTGGTATCAAGAGCCTAGGTTATTAGCCTAGAAAGATCCTACCTTTTTGAATTTCTCTTTCCCCCCACCCTCTCAAAAGATCTCATCTTTTCCCACAAAAATTTGAAATTTCTCTCAAAATACAAGCTTTCTATCTTGAAACATGGGTGATAGATACTATTATGAAGATGATGAAGGTTACAATGAAAACTCTAGATTGGATGCTCTAGAAAGGAAGTTTGATAGACTTCTTGAGGTCTTGGAGAATAGAAGGAGTTCTAGAAGGAGTAGGATCCCTAGTGTAGAAGATGACTCTCACTCTCCTCGCCGGAGAAGGGAATACCGCCAACGACACCATGAGGACAACCGTGACCAAGACATCAAGTTGGAATTTCCGGACTTTGAAGGTAATCTTGATCCTAATGAATTTCTTGATTGGGTTAGGAGTATGGAGAATGTGTTTGAATATAAGGGTTATAATGATGAAAAACGTTTGGCCATCCTTAAACTCAAAAAACATGCTTCTTTGTGGTATGAGAACTTACAGAATCGTAGGAAGAAAGATGGAAAATCAAAAATCAATTCTTGGGATAAATTGAAGAAACATATGAACAAGGCCTTTGTGCCTAAAGATTATTTTCAAGATGCTTATCTTAAATTGAACTCTCTTAAGCAAGGAACTATGTCGGTAGAGAAGTATATAAGGGAGTTTGAGAAACTTTCTATCATGAGTGGAATTGAAGAAGCACTGGAGCATAAGATTGCTAGGTATATTGGTGGTCTTGAAAGAAAGGTTGGGCAAAAGGTTGATGTGCATGCCCATTGAAGTTTTGATCAAGTGGTGCAAAAAGCTTTGAAGTTTGAGAAGTATGACAAGGTGAGTATGTAGTGCTAGTGGGTATACTAAGCCTACCTTTAAGAGTTCTTTTGCTCCAAAGGGGGAGACAAGAAAGCCCATTGCCAAGGATGACAAAGGCAAGGCTACATGCTCTCTTCTAGAAAAGATGATCACATCAAGATGAGCAATTGGAAGACTTGCTACAAGTGTAGGGGTTATGGAAATTTTGCTAATGAGTGTCCAAATAGTAAAGCTATGATGATTCGTGAAATGGATGATGATGATTACGAAGATGAGAAGAGGGATTTCGGAGACCCTATATATGACGAAGAGGATGAGATTCTAGTTGAAGCCGATGAGGGTCAAATCCTTGTTGTGAGGAAGGCACTTCACTCCATTTCTACCCCTTTGGCGGAAGAGCAAAGGGAAAACATCTTCCAAACTCGTTTCACCATCAAGGATCGAGTTTGCAACCTTATCATTGATAGTGGCTCTTGCACTAATGTGGCTTCAACAACATTGGTGAGAAAGCTCAATCTTGAAACTACCGATCATCCTACTCCCTACAAGCTTCAGTGGCTTAACAATCACAATGAGGTGAAGGTAATGAAACAAACTCTTCTTTCTTTCTCAATTGGCAAGCTATATAAGGATGAGGTACTTTGTGATGTATTACCTATGGATGCTTGTCATGTATTGCTTGGTAGACCTTGACAATTTGATAGAGATGTAATGCATGATGGAAGAAAGAACACTTATTCATTCATGATGGATAAGAAGAAGATTGTACTCAACCCCTTGTCCCCCACCATCAAACACAAAGAACCCTTGGGTACGGGAAACACAATCAAAGAGAACCTTCTCATTAGGGAAAATGAGATGGGAAAGGAGATAAATCAAGGACACCTTGTCTTTATTTGTCTTCTTAGGGAAATACAAGAGAGTGAGCGAGAGAACCCAATCCACCCCCTTGTCAAGGAAGTATTAGTTGAGTACCATGATGTTTTTCCCGATGATCTCCCCCCTCGGTTTGCCACCTATTAGAGGAATTGAGCATCAAATCGATCTTATTCCCGGATCACAACTCCCTAATAGACCGGCTTATAGGTGTACCCCCGATGAAGCAAGAGAGCTTCAAAGACAAGTTGGTGAGTTGATTGAAAGAGGATTTATGAGGGAATCCCTTAGCCCTTGTTTGGTTCCGGCTCTTTTGGTTCCTAAAAGGGATGGTACATGGAGGATGTGTGTGGATAGTAGGGCCATCAATAACATCACCATCAAGTATCGCTTCCCTATTCCCCGACTTGATGATATGCTTGATGAGTTGTATGATTCCAAGGAGTTTTCGAAGATTGACTTGAGGATGGGGTACCATCATGTTCGCATGCGTGAAGGAGATGAGTGGAAGATTGCTTTCAAGACCAAGCAAGGCTTGTATGAGTGGCTAGTTATGCCACTTGGGCTCTTTAATGCTCCTAGCACTTTTATGAGGCTCATGAATGAGGTACTTCGCCCCTTCATTGGTAAATTTGTTGTTGTTTATTTTGATGACATACTTGTTTATAGCAAATGTGAACTTGATCTATTAAACATTTGAGGCAAGTATTTGAAATATTGAGAAGTAGGCGGCTTTTTGCCAAGTTGGAAAAGTGTACTTTTATGGTGGATAGTATTGTTTTTCTTGGCTATGTGATTTCAAATCTAGGGATCTCAATGGACCCTAGTAAAGTGGAGGCCATTAAATCTGGGCATAATCCTACTACTCTCACTCAAATTAGGAGTTTCCATGGACTAGCTTCCTTCTATCGAAGGTTTGTGAAGAATTTTAACACTATTTTGGCCCTGGTGACCGAATGCATGAAGAAGGGTACTTTTGAGTGGACACCATCGGCTCAAAGGGCTTTTGAGACCCTCAAGAATAAATTTTGTGAGGCTCCAATCTTAGCTCTTTCGAATTTTGATCAACCCTTTGAAGTTGAATGTGATGCTAGTGGGGTTGGAGTTGGAGCGGTTCTTGTGGAAGGAGGGAGGCCGGTTGCCAATTTTAGTGAGAAGATTGGTGGAGAAAGAATGAGGTATAGTACCTATGACAAGGAGTTCTATGCTATGGTGAGGGCTCTTGATCATTGGTCACATTACTTGAGGCCTAGACCATTTGTACTACACTCCGATCATGAATCTCTCAAGTACATCAATGGTTCTCATAAACTCAATGCAAGGCATGCAAAATGGGTTGAATTCCTCCAATCTTTCACTTTCTCTTCTAAGTACAAGGAAGAGAAGAGCAATGTTGTTGCCAATGCTCTTTCTAGGAGGCATTGTATGATCACTATTCTTGATGCAAAGTTTTTAGGGTTTGAGTTGCTAAAAGAGTTGTATCGCGATGATGAGGATTTTGGTGGGTTGATGAAGAAGTGTGAGGAAGGGGTCGATGGCTCTTTCATGGTGCAAGAGGGTTTCCTTTTCAAGGGAAACAAGCTTTGTGTTCCGAAATGCTCTCATCGATGGTTGCTTGTTAAGGAAGCTCATCAAAGAGGAGTAACCAGACACTTTGGGGTTGCAAAAACATATGACATTCTTCGAGAGCACTTTTATTGGCCGAAGATGTTTGGTGATGTGCAGGATGTGATAGCTCGTTGTGGGGCTTTTCACAAGGCTAAGAGTCAATTCCGTGAAGGACTCTACTCTCCTCTTCCGGTCCCTAGTCACCCTTGGGATGATCCTAGTATGGATTTTGTGGTTGCTCTCCCTCGCACTCAAAGGAAAAATGATTCCGTGTTTGTTGTGGTTGATCGTTTTAGGAAGATGGCTCACTTCATTCCTTGCAACAAGACTGATGACGCTTCTCATGTGGCTACCTTGTTTTTTAGAGAAGTGGTGAAACTTCATGACATTCCAAAAAGTATTGTGTCAGACCGTGATTCTATGTTCTTGAGCTACTTTTGGATGACTTTGTGAAAGTTAGTGGGAACCAAGCTCTTGTTTAGTACCTCTAGTCACCCTCAAACCGAAGGCCAAACCGAGGTGACTAATCGTACCATGTCCACCCTTCTCCGAGCTATCATTAGCAAACACATGAAATATTGGGATCTTAAGCTACCTCAAGTTGAATTTGCTTACAACCGCTCTCATTGTATAGCTACTGGGAAAACACCATTTGAAGTAGTGTATGGTTTCAATCCTCGCCTACCACTTGACTTGTTGCCTAGTATCCCTCAAGAGGATTTGAGCTTTGAGGCGAAAGATAGAGTTGAAACGATGAAAAAGCTTCATGAAGATGTCAAAAAGAGAATTGAGAAGGCGAATGAGAGTTACAAGGAAAGGGCAAACAAATTCAAGAAGCCAAGGGAATTCAATGTAGGTGATCTTAGGTGGCTCCATCTTCGGAAGGAAAGGTCCCAGTTAAGAGAAAGAACAAGCTCATGCCAAGATCCGAAAGCCCCTTTGAAGTTGTGGAGAGAGTTGGACCTAATGCTTACAAGCTCAAACTACCAAGAGACTTTGGTATTCATGCTACCTTTAATGTTGGTGATCCTGCTCCTTTTCTCTTTGAAGATGATATTGGTGATGATGATCCAGAATTGAGGGAAATTCCTTTTGAAGAGTAGGGGTTTGACGCGGGTGCATGGAACTTAGTGGAAGAAGTGGAAGACGTGCCATGTGTCGTGACACGAAGTCGGGCCAAGCTCCTTGGAGGTCACCTTTCGGGGCTAACAATCATCACACTTGAAGACAAGAAGCTTATCAATATATGATTCAATTACTTTATTAAGCCATATCTCCTTCGTTACAAGGAATGTTTAGGTAATTCAAGTTGGAGGTGAAATTAGAGTTCAAGAGCTTTCCAACGACTGGTCACATGCCAAATTTGAGCAAGAAACGAAGAAGTTATGAACGTTTGAAGTTGAGCTGTCCAGGAGCAGGGGAGTTCGACCGAACCAAAGCTGGTTCGCCCGAACTTCCAGGCAGTTTCAGACCTGATTTTTTCATCTTTGCAGGAGTGGCCGAACTCCAAAAGTTCGACCAAACCTACCCACAAGTTCGACCGAACTTACCCTAAGTTCGGTCGAACCTTTCCCATTTTTTTGTCAGTTTATGCGCACTATTTAAGTTGTTTTTAAGACGTTTTGCAAGATTTTTTTTTATTGTTAAACTTTGCTTGATTTTGTAATCAAAGAGACTTTCTCTCTCTACCATAATCTTTGTGATTATCTTGATTTCTTTTTTATTGCTACCTTGTAATCTTTGTGGTTACACTTTAATCCTAGCTTTACTTGGTGTTGGCTTTGATTAAAATCCCTATTTCATTTATCTTTGTGATTTTGAGATAGGTTTATCCTTATTTGTTGATTAAACTTGTTGTTACTTGATTTCTCCTCCCTTTTTCTTGAGTTTTCTTGGTGTGACAAGATAAAGTCGTATCACCTAGTCAAAAATAATTTCTAAGTTCCTCTAACTATGCAGATAGAGAAGAAAGGGTCGATCCACTGTGAAATAAATCTTTCTATTCCTAATTAAAATAATCTAATCATAAAGTAATTAAATTATACATATAAGGAATTAAACTAAGGGAAATAAAAATAGAGAGAAATCAATTAATAAAAGCCTAGGGCATAAGTTCACCAATAAATAATATTCCAAGGTAAAATATAATAATCAATCATCAATGCATCAATTAATCAGATCATAAAGGGCTTTCGCTACGTATTACAATCACAAAGTTAATTTACCGATATTAAATCTCAGCTCTCGAATCTCGACTTAACAATTTGTAAATTAGTCCGCCTATTGAAACTAAGCCTAAACATCAATTCTCATCTCTCGAATCTCGAATCAATATTGCATAACTCATACAATTAAACCATGCCTAATCTAATTGCATAGCATTGGATGCTGAAGCGGCTGCTCATCGATCTGAACCAGCTATCACTGATTCTCACACTGTACCTCCCCCGGAACAGAACGCACATAAGGATGGTGATGATCAAAGCTCTTTTTCTAGGGAGTTAGCTGTTAAGGGAGCTCCTCTGTTCTTCGTTGCACCGATTGTTCAGAATGGGAAGCAGGTTGCTCAGCTTAAGGAATCTGAACTCGTGGAAGGTAATAGGAAATGGTCTAATGCTTTAGTTTTTTATGTTGTTGGTCATTACCCTACTATTGCTGCTGTTCATCGTTTCATAGTTCAACAATGGTGTGATGTGAAAAAACCAGAAATTTGTTGGCATGATGATGGGTATTTTATCATTAATTGTTGCTCAGTTAGTGATAAGGATACTATTCTTTGTTCTGGTCCCCAAATGTTCATGGGAAAACCAGCAATCATTAAACCTTGGAGTCCTAAATTTGATTTTGGTACGGAGATTTTGAGAACTATTCCTTTGTGGGTTAAGTTCCCAAACTTACCTTTAAATTGTTGGGGTTCTATAACTCTTAGTCGTATTGGTAGTTTGCTTGGTGTACCAATTTGCCCTGATGAATGTACTACAAGACAAATAAGAGTTTCTTTTGCTAGAGTTCTAATAGAAATTGATGTTACCAAGCCATTGCCTAAGTCTGTGTTTGTGAAAAGCCCCTCAAAGGAAATTCTGGAACTCAAGGTAGTTTATGAATGGACTCCACCCTTTTGCTCTAAGTGTAATAAAGTGGGCCATGATTGTTCTGTTAAAGTGCCATTAGCTCCTAAGCATTCGATGGCTGCAGCTCCCAAGCAGTCAGTAAATGCAGCTCCTAAAGTGCAGCAAGTCTGGGTTGCTAAGCCTAGTCAAGCTCCTCTAGTTGTTGATGTTGATGCTTCTGTTCATGGGCAATCTGTTATCACCCCACAGGTTCATACTTCTCAAAACTCAGATGAGGGGTGGAGAATAGTGGGAAAGAAGACAAAAAGCCAGCAAACTAGGGTTAATAAGCCTGCTTCTACCTCTAATGCTTTTGTTGCTCTAATTGAAAATGAAATGGATGGTGCAGGTGGTTTCACGATAAATCCAAGCGGGGGTGAGGTTAATCCCCCTTTGGTGTCATGATTTACTCTATATGGAATGTCAGGGGCCTGAATGACCTTGGCAAGGTTGCCTCTGTAAGGAGGTTGCTTCATTCTCATTCAGTTGATGTTATTGGTCTTCTTGAAACAAAAATAAAATCAAAAAATGTTCTCACTTATCAGAAGAAGTTTGGCTCTTCTTGGCTTTGGATGTGC
Source organism: Chenopodium album (assembly GCF_948465745.1). Lineage (NCBI taxonomy): Eukaryota > Viridiplantae > Streptophyta > Magnoliopsida > Caryophyllales > Amaranthaceae > Chenopodium > Chenopodium album. Next base: position 35,688,701 of record NC_137836.1, read on the forward strand.
AATTATGATCATTCTCCCAAAGGGAGGATTTGGCTTGGTTGGAATGCAGATAGAGTAACTGTCAATGTCTTGAAGATTCATGAACAGTTTATTCATTGTAGTGTCTCTTCTAAGGATCTTTCCACTCAAATTCATCTCACTGTTGTCTATGGGCTTCACTCTATTCATGATAGGCTTCCTATGTGGGAAGGAATTAGGAACATCTCTATTCAGCATTCTCCTTGGCTTTGTGCTGTTCTTCATACCTCAGATAGGCTTCATGGTACTAATGTTACTGATTATGAGACTAGAGATTTCCAGAGTTTGGTTGATGATTTGGACCTCACTAAGGTCAAGAGCAAAGGAGCCTTCTACTCTTGGTCAAATAAGGCTCACACTGGTCCTAGAACTCTTTCTAGGATTGATAGAGTCTTTGGTAACCAAGCTTGGCTGGCCTCTCATGGGCATGTTGAGACTATCTATCTCCCCCCTTCTTTATCTGATCATAGTCCAGTTATGTTGGATATTTATTCTGCCCCTGCTGGCACTAGTACAAAACTAACCTTAAGTAACACCCAAAAAATGTTACATAATGTGGTAAATGTGTTATTATAGACAATAGGTAACACTTTAGTGGGTGATACTTCCGCCCATGTTACCTAAGGTCTTATGTAACAATTTGGGTAATGTATGGTAACACTTTTAAAAGTGTTACTTTAAACCCTCTTATGTGACACTTTTTTATATTGTTAGTATCATTTTTAAAGTGTTACCTTTTATTTCTTGGGTAACACTTAATTATCTTTAGTAACATTTTCAATTATATAGTAACACTTTATCCGGCCTTATGTATCACTTTTTCAATCTAATGTAGCACCTTGTTGATTATTAGGTAACATTTTTCAATCATCTTTTGACATATTGTAGTACTTTATTCGACATTATGTATCATTTTTTCCAAACTATTGTAACACTTTATTAATTAGTAGGTAGCATTTTTTATTATTATTATTATTATTATTATTATGATTATTATTATTATTATTATTATTATTATTATTATTATTATTATTATTATTATTGAGGAAATTTACATCTACTACTCCTACTAATACTGTGATTATTTTGTATATGCAAAAAATAATTAAAAATATAAAAATACTATTAAAATGTACAACCACTACACGAATGTGAAATTAACATATACGATAAACATTAATTTGAACTGATAAAACTTCATATATCCTTACAAAAAAAAAACCATAAACACCATTTTTTTCGCTAAATAATCTAATAATAATAAATAATAAAAAAAGTCAATTTCGGTCTCTTAGACCACCAAATTCAAAACAGAATAAGTTTAATCACAATCAACATAGTTCCAAACAAACATCAGTAGTAAGCGAAGATAGCAGCAGCTTGCAGCTCAGCGGAAGCAGCAGACATCAGCTACAACAGCAATAACAATAGCACCAGTCATCAATAACTTGACGTCAACAACAGCAATAATGGTAGCAGACAGCTCCTTGCTTTAGACGAGGCATCATGGAAAGAATACACAATTTCATCCACCAATGCAATCTCATATAAGCGAGTTACATATGTTCTTTATTTACCCTATTTTTGGCCATGTTAAGTTCCTGCACACATAACCAAAAGAAAATCAATAATCTATCTACTTAGCTAAAAACCAACTTTATTTACAAATTTCTAACGTCGGCCCACTTTTACCCATTATTCATTGTTTTGTAAACATGAAAGAGCAAATCATGTCATAATTTCCCCTGTGCCTTTTTCAGATTTATTAGAACCAGTCTCAATTAGAAAGGGGTAAACATACTCAAGACCCGACCAAATTAGGTATGATCCAAGGATATTTTACCAATATTTCTTTATTTACAAATGCCATTAGGTCCACAGAAGTAATTTCAATCACCATCATAACACGTCTCACTATAAAGAAAAGGCAATAAATTACCAAATTACATAAAAGAAGTCAGTAAATCACACAATTCAAATGAGCTTCTAATCTTGAAAAGATCATGAATAACGTTTAATTAGATGCCTAGCATCTTTTGACAAGAAATTCCCAGGGCAAAATCAATAATTCTTACCTTAAGACCAGCTTTAAGTTCCAATCTTGAACATGTGCCTTCCACTTTGTCCATGAGATCTGAAAAAAAAAAACTAAGTTCTTGGTATCTTTCCTCATAGCATATGTAACCCACTTCGCTAAAAATGAAATTGATCATAATATATAATGTAAGGACTATAACTCATAATTTAAAGTTATTTAGCTGTAAATATAAATGAAAAAAAATTTGGAGCAAGGTGGCATCATTTAGACATGTATCAAATACAGATCATTGATTTCTCACAAACCATCAGTTTTATTCGATTCCAATTTTTACAAATATACTAAGCACATTCTTCAATAATAATGCTCAATTAATTTACCCACCTTCTATTTTAACAAAGATCTAATTAGAATAGAAAATCTTAAAGTCAACTACTTTGCACACAAGAGAAAAAATTGTGAAAACACCTAAAACAATTAACTTACCCGGGCTAGCAGAGCATTTTTTTCTTGGCAAAAATAGTTCTTGTTAAACTTGAAATAGATTGAATGCCAATGTCTCAGATATAGGAGTCGTCATGCATTAATATCATCAACCTTTTCCAGCCTGGTTACAACCTTCAAACCGTTAAAGATAGATACAAATATACATACAGTGAAATATCATCAACGACATGGCACAACTAGCCTATTCCTTTTTATTTCTTCAATACTCATATTTTACATGTTAGCCTCATCTTTTCATTGTATTTCAATTTAAAGTCAACCAAATATCATACTCCGTATAACATTATGAAAACTCTCACATTTCACTTAAAAATACTACCTTATATACATTCCAAAAATAAAGTCCACATTTCATCAATTAGTTAGGAAAAATTGCAAAAATTAAGGAGATATATTCAATTTGACATGATTTGTAACTCACATTGATAAAAACACCAACATGAGAGGTATAGTTCAATTTCTCACTCAAATTCATCCTTCAATAGAGTATACATAATTTCACTACAATCAAATAAGCTAATATCCATAATTAGAAAATTCAGTTCAAAACTCAGCCAATCAACAGTTAAATTCCAACCCACGATCTTTTCATTTCAATTTCTTGATCAAGTCATTATTCAACAAATGTCATCGAATTTTGCAACAATACAACAATATACACTAATATTCATGATTGATTTCAGCCCATAAGTAATGCAAGGTACCGTAAACAGAACCTAATTCATAAAACTGGTGAAGATAAGACATTCTTATCAAATTATTTAAGCTCAATTTAAAATCAAATAACCCACTTACAGTTTCAAGCTAAAATAATTAATAGATGAATTTAAAAGATAGTTTCACAAATTTCAAATTTATAAGCCTAAATATAAAAGAAAACATACCTACTTTCAATCCGAACCTAATAATTCGCTCATCCATTACGAGGTGAAGTTCGAGCGGTTCAGGGGCCACTTTAGTCAGCCGTCGGCGAGTTGATGCAACCGGAATGGTTGAAGAAAAGGAAACCCCAACGACCATCTAGATTCAGAAATCGATCTTAGTACTTTAGGATTTATATGATAATTTGGGGAGGATACAATAATAGTCAAATCAAACCAATCTAGAAAAATGGTTTTAAAAAACCAATCTAGAAAAATAGAAGGAAGGGGCAAAAACATAAATGGATCTTTTTATAGGGGCAAATTAGTCCGAACATTGTAAATAAGAGTTTTTTTTTTTTTTTTTTTTTTTTTTTTTTTTTTTTTTTTTTTTTTTTTTTGGTAGAAAAGGTAGATAAGGATTACTTGTTAATGGACATCCTTATTTTCATTTATCTGAATTTTATAGGTTATTAGGAAGGAATTATACGGATAGATAGATTCATAGATAATATAGATATCTTAAAGAAATAAGTAACACCTCTTAGTGTTACCACAAAATGTTACCTATGTTAAAATTGTTACCTTAAAATGTTACCTATGTTAAAAGTGTAACTTCGAGTGTTACATACTAAAAGAATGTTACCAAAGTGTTAGTTATAAATCTAGTAATTTTGTATTATAAAAAGTGTTACCAAAATGTGTTACATAAAGTCAACTTTGTACTAGTGTGGGAGAGGTAGACCTTTCAGGTTTCTAAACTATATTGCTGATCATCCTGATTTCCTTGATAATGTTTCTCAGGCTTGGGGTTCTGGTAGTTCTGTTTGGCAGAAGCTTAATTCTGTGAAGTCTAGTATCAAGTCTCATAATAGCAAGCAGTTTGGAAACATTGAGGAGAAGATTGATCAAGCTAATGTTGAGCTTGCTGGAATTCAGAACTTAATGGCTCAGAATCCTGATGATTTGGATTTATATGCTAAAGAATTTGATGCTATTAATTAAGGTTGTCAAACACTGGAATAATATTCAGGAAAGCATCTTCAAACAAAAATCTAGGATCAACTAGATTAAGCTTGGAGATGGCAATTCTCATTATTTTTTCTCAGTGATGAAGAATAGACAAGCAAGGAATAGAATTGACTCCATCTTTGACTTTAACCAGGTTTTGCTTAAGGATCCGAATGCTATTTCTCATGAAGTTATCTCCTTCTATAAGTCTCTTATAGGGACTCAGGCTCCTTGGCTTTCTGCTATTGACCTTGTTACTATGAGGAGGGGTAAACAGCTTAGCTCTGTTGCTCAGAGTTATCTCATTCAGCCTGTTTCTCATGCTGAAATTGATGATGCCCTTAAGGGAATTGATAACACTAAAGCTCCTGGTATTGATGGCTTTAACTCCTTTTTCTTTAAGAGAGCTTGGTATATTGTGAAAGATGATATTTATGCTAGTGCTATTGATTTCTTTACTAAAGGGACCTTGCCTAAGCAATGGAATTACACAACTATCACTCTTGTTCCTAAAATCCCTAATGCTTCCCATGTTAAGGATTTTAGACCTATAGCTTGTTGCACTGTGGTTTATAAGCTTATTTCTAAGGTCATAACTGCTAGACTTGCTGCTATCATTGGTGAGGTCATTGATGATGCCCAAGCAGGTTTTATTCTAGGCAAGCACATTGGTGACAATATCCTTCTTGCAACTGAGTTGATTAAAGGCTATGATCACAAATTTATCTCACCTAGATGCATGGTTAAGGTGGATTTGAAGAAAGCCTATGATTCAGTTGAGTGGGGATTCTTGATTACTATATGCAGGAGCTTGGTTTCTGACAGGGTAAAGTCGTATCCCCTAATAAAAAATAATTACCTAAATCTCTAACTAAAGTAGATAGGGAAGTAGGGTCGAACTCCACAGGGAAACATGTCTTTTTAATTCTAATTAATTATTATAATCTAAATTATCTAAGTAACCAATAATTTTAGGTATGAATTCTATACTACGAAGAATAAGTTTAGGGAGAAAAGAAACAATAATAAGGAAGCCTAGGGTCACAGGTTCACCAATAATTAATATTCCGGGATAGAACGAAGTAATTAATAATTAACAATGCACAGATAACATGATTAACAGGCTCTCGCAATTTATTAATCAACATAGATCTAACAGGCTCTCGCAATTTACTAGACCTAAGTTCCTATTAAAATTAGCCTTTAATATTAAATCAACATCTGCCCGATTCATCAATTCAATATTGCTAAACATTCACAATCAAATTACATCTACTCGATTCATAATCTAATTGCAAAGAATTAAAACAATTCAATAGGAAATTATCATGCAATATCAATAATCAATAAATATAAACTATCCCTTCACATTAATAATGGATCCCCATAAACCCTAGAATGAAACTACTCACTAATCATCATGACTAAACCAATCAAGTAAATAATTAAAAGCATAATCAAGAAAAGCAATTAAAATAGCTGAAATTAAAAGGGAAGAAATTGTACCAAAAATAAATCTGGAATTAAAAGAAGTATTAAGAACAAAAGTTTAGAGAGAATTTAAGAGAGAAAAAAAAAACTAAGTAGAGAGAGAAAGTCTAAGAAAGAAGGTAAGGTAATAATTCCGTACATAATCGTATTTAAACCTTTCCTAAAACAAGAATTAAAACTAAACTAATCAGCTACTAAGAAAAACAAGCGCCCGATCGGGCGAAGGGCCGCCCGATCGGGCCCGCCTTTTTACTCTGCCCTTGCTTGGTATGCTGCGCCCGATCGAGCCTACGCTCACCCGATCGGGCGCGCTTCTTCCTTGAGGTACGCTTTTGCGTGCACTCGCCCGATCGGGCGTATGCTTGCCCGATCGGGCCCGGCTTCTTCTCTGAGGCTTGGATTTCGATTGGGCTCGATTCCTCGGCCCAATCTGGATTTCCTCATTGGGTCTTGATTAATTGATCCAATAGCCCCGGTATCACATACCGAGCCTTTAATCCCCGGCTCTCACCGATCCCGGGCTTCAAGAGTGGTCGTGTCCTTCTAGCTTCCGTAGTCGATCCATAAAGCCCGGGAAAATGCTCCACGAGTGCAATTTCCTGTAAAATACAACTAAAACTACGAAAACACTAGAACACACAAATTAGTAATAAAAGTGGCCCGAACACGCTACTAATAAAGACCAAGGGATGGGGATAAAACACTATATAAAATGGACTTATCAAACTCCCCCTAGCCAAACCTTTGCTTGTCCCTAAGCAAAGAGCTCATCAATGAACATATAAAACATACTTCACCCCAATAATCAAATCAAAAACCAACGATTCAAGGCAAATCTAATGAACACGCTTCAACATCAATCAATCTTATTCATCTAATCACCCTTCCTTCCCAACAATTGTCAAGTAGAGCAAACCACAAGAGCATATAGAATTCAAGACTAGTGCTCACACACTTAACTCTCATTTATGTGGCGAGTAAAGGATGTACTCGATCGCTCTCCAACCAACCCCTCTAATGTGAACAATGCCTTCCCAACTCACACTCTCGTGTGTAAAAAACAATGAACGCTCAACCTACAAGTCGACTCGAAATATGCCAAGTCATAACTTGCATTGATAAACAACACTTTCACATTTACATAACTTCTATGCACAAAGTCGGAAGGTCTTTTAAGCTTGTAATGTAAGGCTAGGGTAAAGGTAGGATAAATTTGGGATTATGTGAGAGAAAAGCTATGCATTAAGGGAGCCAAAACCTAATAAGCCCATGATCAAAATAATGATGATCATACATCTCCATAAACATAACCAACTCCAACAAAAACCACCAAATACAACTCTAATCATCATAAACAAACCCAACACTTACAATAATCACTCATAAAAATATGATAATGTAGAACTTTGAGTGAAAAACAAACTTTGAACTCATTCTTTATTACTTTTTTCAAACTTGAATTTTTCTCTTTTTTTTCTTTAGAACAACCTTCAAATAGAACATTTGAGCATTAATTTTTTTCTTTTGCTCTTTTTTTTCTTTTCAACTCATATTGGAATTTTCGACTTCGAAACACAACATCAATATTTTCCAATAAAAAATCAAAGAACAATCACTCTTCTTTTATTCCCACATTGTGCAAATAATGTGCACACCACAACTCCCTCACCTCACCAACTAATAGCTCCCCCAAGCCAAGCTTGGGACTAGTAACCAATGGGGCTTAAATAGGCTTGTAATGTGGCTAAATAAAAAATAAAAGGGCACAAGCAACAACATGGGTAACAAGAAGGGAACAAATGTATCTAAATACTCTGAAGGCTACCTAAAAGAATGAACGCCTTCGTCCTCCTCATGTGCATAATAATAAGTCATGAAACATTACTCATAGTTGCAAATCAATACTCAAATTCATTGACATACCAGGAATTATGGAACTATCACACATTTCCTAACCAAATCAACTAGTCAAACACTATATTCACAAGTAGTTGGGCAAAATTGACTCATGTTTAGGAATCCAAGCAATTAAACTTCAAATCATGACCAACAAATCCACAATGCTCATTATCAATAACCAAGAATCAAAACAAATTTTTCTCAAGTACGGGGCACAGGGAAGTATGATTCATAATTCATTGGAACGTATTTTTGAATTTTTTTATTTTTTTCATTTTTTTTTGTTTTTTTATATATAAAGAAAGCAATAAAACTAACCTAGGAAAGCAAATAAAAACTATAATAGAAAGCAAATAAAGAGAGAAAAGGAAAAGAATTACCAAGTGAAAGAACACCCCCCCAAGCCAAATCAAGCAATGCCCTCATTGACTTGGGAGAGTAGCCTACTCCTCATCCTCATCCATCCTCGAATAGCCCCCGCCGTGGCTAGAACCGGCTCCTCCATGGCTAGAGCCACCACCTCCATACCCCAAACCACCTGCAAAGTAGTTAGGGTCCACATTCCTACCCATACCCCCAAAAGGAGCATCACCCCCATATCCGTGGACCGAAGAGTAGTCCACATAAGTACCATACGCACCGGGGTAAGAATACCCTCCTTGGGGGTATTGGAAATTGTGTTTGTTCCTATCTCTTGTCCAAATATGAAATTGTGTTTTCTTTCTTTTTTTTATGTTTCTTTTTCTTTTCTTTTTTTTATTGCCGTGCCTTGGTTTTTATTTAGAGTTGTGGGTTAAACTCTTAGGACACCCTCACGAGAGCACACTCGTCCTCTAGGGCGATCTAGGGGTTTAAAGGGCTTGTCATTAGTTGCTAAAAGTGACCGTGATTCCTACGAAAGTGAGTTAGTGTACATTCTTGTCTCTTTTAGTGTTCTAGCTTTGCTTGAATAAATCATTCTCCTTCTCCCGTGTTTCATGTCAATTTGCTCGAGGACGAGCAAAAGGTAAGCTTGGGGGAGTTTGATAAGTGACTTTTATGTCACTTTTAGGGTGTTTATTGAGTCGTATTCCGGCTTACTTTCCAATAATTTCACCCTTTTTATCCTTTATTTCTATTATTTTATTATTCTTGTCTTTTATTCTTTATTTTGAGTATTTTTGTAATTTTCTATAGTTTTTAGTTTATTTTCGTGTTTTATTTTATTTTTCTTTCTTTTAATGTTTGTAGTTTAAGTCGTTAGTTTATATTTTTAATAATTTCTCTTTTTATCTCGTTTTCTTATTTATTTTAGTTTCGTATTTTATTTTATTTTATTTTATTTCATTTAATTTTATTATTTCTTTAGTTTTAGCATCTTATTTTATTTTATTTTATTTATCTTATTTTATTTTACTTTATTTTACTTTATTTTATTTATTTTATTTTATTTTCCAATTCACCCTCGTGTTGTTTTTGGTTGTAGGCGTTCCGGGTTTCAAAGTCATGTTCGAGTTCGGAGGTCCAACGTTCGAGGTTCAATATACGTGTCTCAAGTTTTGAGTCATAAATGGAGTTTCGAACTCAAGTCAAACACTATTCACAATGCCCCTAACCGACCTAGCTGCTGTCAGCCTTATCCTTCACCACAACATAACCTATCCTCCACCACACACTCGATCTCCTCGTCCTCCCCTGCTCCTTGCTTTTCCTCATCACCAACAGCAACATCAATTACAACCAGCAGCCCCCTGCTCCAGTTAACTAAAATCAACCACCAGCGCCACCAATAGCAACCTCCCACAAACCACCACACATCACAACACCAACAGCAACAGCAGCGACAACAACCATCAACAACACCAACATCGCAACACTCCCCTGCTCCAACTCTCCTTTTCACGCAGCACCTCCAACCAGACCAGCTTCCACCTGCGACCACAGCCGCGCCAGCCACCCAGCCTAAACACCTCTGCCACCAGTCAATACCCACGCAATCCCACACACACACACACCAACAGCAACAGCCACCCCGCAACTCCAACCAAACCACCTCCAATTCTTCTCCATCAACCGTCGCAACCAATACACCAGCCACCGCCAAAACCACTATCAATCACCACCAAACCACTCACCAATTAAACCCCGCAACACCAATTAAACCACCAGCCCTTCACCCACAATTAACCACCCAAATATCCAACCCAATTACTCACCAATTACAGCCGCATTTCGCCCAACACCCAAACTCACAGAGCTGCTACTCGCGGCCGCGCAACCCTGTCAGAAAGCGCACAAAATGGAGTCCTAAATCAGATTCGAGGCAGAAGCTTTGCGCGACCAGTGTGCGTCTTCTGTGCGGGCGCGCAATCGTGGGTCAATCACGAGCTTTTCACGTGATTTTTAATGAGAATTGAACGGCTTTGATTGATGCTTGATTGATGACGATGAGGATTGTCGGTGGTGATTATGATAATTGATGATGCGTGATGGTGATGATGGAAGAAACAGAGCAGCCGAATGAAAGAGAAGGGGACATCGTGATTGCTGGGGGAAATTGGGGAAATTGGGGATTTTGGGGTTTTTATTTTATTTTATTTTTATTCCCCTTTTCTATTTCCCTTTTCTTTTCTTTTGTTTTATTTTATTTTATTTATTTTTTTTCTTTTATTTTTTTTTATTCTATTTAGCCTTGTATATAAATACCCTTTTGGGGTTATTTTCTCTCAACCTTGAACACTTAACAATTAATTTTAGATTAGATTAGATTAGTTTAGCCTTTATTTTCTCTCTCTTAGGGTTAGGAGTAGTTTAGAGAGAGAAAGATGGGATTTTTCATGGAGTTTTTGGGATTTTGAAGAAGCAAATTTGTGGATTTTTCCTCTCATAAATTCAATGAGTTTTCCTAACTTTCTCTCACCTTTATTGCTTTCATTTATTATTGTTTTTGCTTATTTATTTGTTTATTTGAGTAGATTAATTAGTTTAGTTGTTGATTCTTGCTTTTATTATTATTTTACCTTGTTTTCCATATTTTTGTTCATTATGTTAGTTTAGGTTTTGTTCTAGGGAAATGGATGAAGGTTATGTTAATTAATTTAATGATTGATTGTGGTTAGTATGAAATTGTTTCTTGATTATTGTGTATGGATGATGCTTTTATGGATTAGAATCTTTCTAGCTAATTGATTCTATGCTTTTAATTGTGTTTTCAATCAATTGTGCGAAAGTGAGTTGTTTGAGAACCCTAAATTCCTCCATATCTTTGCTAGGCTAGTTGCACGAGAGTGAATTAGTCTAGTAGGATTATTAACATGTTTAATTGCGCGAGAGTGAGTTAAATGTGTAAATCGTCCTAATTGAGGTCATTTTCATCTAATTGTTTGATGTTGTTGAATGCATTGATGTAATTGGATTCCACTTTCCCTAGTTTTAGTTATTTGCTCTTAGTAGTGTTTAATTGAACCTCTCTTACCTCACAAGCTTTCCTAGTAGTCTAATTAGCATAGATTGATACACTTAGTCCTTTTGGGTTCGACCCTTTACTTACCCCTATACTCGTATTAGGGTAGTTTAGGTATTATAAATTGTTAATTTGATTAGGGTTAGTAGACTAACGACACTATCTAATTCTCGATCAAATTTTGGCTCGATCAAATTTTGGCGCCGTTGCCGGGGACTAAGGCGTTCATTAGTTTGTGTTGATTAGATTAGCTAGGTTCTTGTATATAATTTGATTTGTGTTTGCTTTTCTTTGTTCTTTGTATAAAAATGGCATGCTTATCTTTTCCTCAATTTGATGGTGAACCCTTCTATGCTTACTTTGAAAGACTAGATGGTTTTCTTAGTTACCATGGGTGTTCTCTTAATGATGCTTGTGGTATAGCTTATTGGGGAATGAATGAGTATACTAGGGGAATGGTTGAGGACATGAATAATGGTAGATTTTGTCATTTGTCTATGCATGATGCGTGGGATTTCTTCACATGGCTTGCTAAGGATTCTTTAGATAGAGAATCTCATGTTTCTTACATTGATTCTCAATGCCAAGATTCTTTTAATTTTTGCATGAATTCTCTTGATACTTCTTATGTGCCTAGTGATAATCCAAGTATGCAAATTGACACCTTTCCCCCTTATGCTTATTTTGACGAGGTTTGTGCTAATTTTGATGATGTGCAATTTGACTTTGATCATGAACCTCAACCCAATAACATTGAAGCCCAAATTCTTTCTCAAATGCAATATCTCACCCAACAACTCCAAGAGCTTCAAGAGGAACAAAAATTGAGAGAAGTGAGGCTTGCCCAAGTGATGAGTGCTTTGGTTGATGTAAATGGATGTGAGGCACCTTATTTGGAGTGTGAGAGTGTTTTTGAGAATGATGTGGGCCAAGGACGTGAAGTTGAGGGGAGATTTTCTTGTGATGAGGGGATTTTTGAGGATTTTGATCCTTTTCATTCCCCATTTGAGCTTGAATGCCATCCTTCCCCTTATTTACCCCCTTTGAGAGCTTCCCTTGGTGAGGATGTGAGTGAGCCATCTTCAATTTTGAATGAGGGATTTCATGAGGATGATGATGATGAGTTTGAGCAATCAAGAGAGATTGAAAGTCCCTTGAGTGATGGTGGAAGAGTTGTGAATGAAGAAAATATCGATTTTGAGGTTTCCAACCCCCTTCCCCATCTTGATGAGTCTACGTTGCATGTTTGTGACCCTTCTATCCATGAGTCTTTGGACTCATTTGAGGTTATGGCTAGTATGTTCATTGAAGGTGTAACAAATCATCATAGCCTCTTGAAAGAGTTCATTGGCAATGCTTCATGGGAAAGGGATGAATTTGAGAGAAACCTTTATCCTTTCATGCATGGTTTAGAGACTCTAGGCTTTGAGGATCTTGAGGGAGTTGTTGTTCATCGTTGTGATAGAGAGGAGGATGAGGTTGTTTCTATTGGAGAGTTTTTGTTTGAGGGAGATGTGAGTCATGAGTGTTCTTTTGAGGATTCTATGATTGATTTTCATGCCCTCGTTGATGATGTGAGGCTTTGTGAGACCATTTTTTCTCCTCCCCTTCCTCATGTCCCTTTCTCAAGGAGATTTGACCACATCCCCTACTATCCCATGTTCCTCCCTTCTTTTGTCAAAGAGCCTATTGAGGACCCTCTCTTGTTTGATGAGACTTTTCCTTCTCATCCTCCCATCATTGAGGAAATGGGTGATTATGCCACCCAAAAAGATTTTGAGGAGGTTTTGCCTTTTTATTCTTTTCCTTACTTTTCTTCTTCTTCCTCTTCTTATTTTCTTGATTTTTCTTTTGATTTTTCTTCTTTCTTTTGGCATCTTCCTCCTCATTTACGTGCAATAATCTTGTTGCACGTCCTCCTCTCGTCATTTGCCTACTTGTTATCATATGAGATGTGTAGTAGTGCATTTGATAAGCTCTTGCGTTCGTTGCAATATTATTTACTAGAGCGGTCTCGCTTGGACGTTAAACAAGCCTTTCTCGGGAAGTAACCCGAGGCTTTTATTGCTTTCATTTTCTTTTCTTTTTAGATTAGATTTTCTCTCATGGAAATGTTTGTGTGTCCTTTTGCTAGGTACATGACTTGATATACACTAATGCATTGGTTTGGATCAAGAATCAAGGAAGTTTGATGCCTATTTTTGCTAGCATATGGAAATCGAGATTCAATTCAAGAGGAAATCGGCTTTGAAAGGTTAAATTGGTTCATTTGCGGGAAATTACACCCACCAATATCCGGTAACATCTTTCTTAGCTCTTTCTCTAATGGTTGGTAACTCGTTGGACATGTGTTGGTTTGTTGGGTTGATTTCTTTCTTTTCCCCTCCCATGTTTTATATGGTTTATGTTTGAGTATATTGTCTCATTCAAGCTTGGGGGAGGGTATCCTATCATGTTTGGTGGGATGTTGATTCGTTTATGCCATGCACTTGAGTATATGCATTTTCATGTCTTTTCTTATATTTTGAAAAGTCCAAAAAGATTTTTGTTTACTTTCAAGGTAATTTTGGCAAAATGTGTTTTGTTTGTTCTTATTTTGGACATTTTGTTTTGGAATTGCATTCTTGAATGTTTTTCTTCCTAAGTGGTAAATGTATGCACGGTTTGAGAGTGTCATTGGTTGACTCTAGGATACTATATGCTAAGGTAGCCGGTTTAAGAACTTTTAGGGGTCCATGAAGCCTTAGTTCACGGGAATGTGGTAAGATGGAGTTGCTCTCTATAGTGGATTTGAAACCCTTGGTTGGTATTTGTTTGGTTATAATCCCTTGTGAGCTTCATTTGTTCTAGCCTTCATCACCTTGTTGAGCGGCTATTTAGGATCCTTGACTATGCATGTCTTAATCCTTGTTTTGACCTCTAGCTCCCAAGATCGTGACCGGGCCTCTCTAGGGGAGGAAAAGGGCACCTTTTCTCATTTTTCTTTATCTTCTTTTTATTTTGTTACAAATTTGATTTTCTATTTTGCATCAACCTAATTATTAACCAATTTGAGCCTAATGTTTCCTGCTCTTGTTTAAACCGCATTACAAACCCAATGGCCTATGTTTACCAACCCTTTTAGTTAGTGAAGCATAGGCATGTGAGGTTTGAGTTTTGAGAGTGTTGATCATGAGCAAGAAAACTTTTTGAATTGGTTTAAGTACAGTATTTGAAAGTTGAGCTTGAAAAGAATATGCAAAAAGTTCGAGAAGAAAGATGCAATTCAAGAAAATCAAATGAAGTTTCAAGAAAAAGCCGTCCATGGTTAGAAAAAGGCAAGGACACATATAAAAAAATAAAAAAAAAAAGAAACAAAAAACACAAATATATTTTAGTTTGGTTTCGTTTTCTTCCCTTGTTTAAGCATTGAGGACAATGCTTCGTTCAAGCTTGGGGGGGGGGGGGAGCGTTCCTTCATTCTTTTTGTATATATTGTGTGTTAGTGTTGAGTAAGCTTGTGGGAGATGGCATTATTGGTATTTTTTTTTGATATTTTGTGAATTCTTGAGTTTGTTTTTGAGAGTAGGCCACTCTTTTGCTTCACTTAGGAAATATCACCAAAATTTTCAAAATTTTACCCCGCCTTAACCCTTAGCCTTACGTTACAACCTAATAAAAGTCCCTTAGACTTTAGTGGGGTTAGGTCAAAGAACGGTGGAGGGAGATAGATCTCAAACCTATGGAGAGAGTATGCATAGTTGAGATGTCGGGATTACCTTCTCAAAGTTTTTCATTTCTTTATCTTTTTCCGGTTCCTTCGTGGAATCATGAGAAGCTAGCTTAAGGGTTGATTTGAAGCTAGTGGAGAGAACGCGGCCCGATTGGTTGGGGCTAGGGTGGATTGAGTCCTCATTAGTTCTCTATGCTTAGCATATGTTATGTTTCAATCAACCATTGACATCTTAGAACGTGCATACATTTGTCTATTTAGAAAGGTTCGCATTCATTGGTGTTTGTTCCTATCTCTTGTCCAAATATGAAATTGTGTTTTCTTTCTTTTTTTTATGTTTCTTTTTCTTTTCTTTTTTTTATTGCCGTGCCTTGGTTTTTATTTAGAGTTGTGGGTTAAACTCTTAGGACACCCTCACGAGAGCACACTCGTCCTCTAGGGCGATCTAGGGGTTTAAAGGGCTTGTCATTAGTTGCTAAAAGTGACCGTGATTCCTACGAAAGTGAGTTAGTGTACATTCTTGTCTCTTTTAGTGTTCTAGCTTTGCTTGAATAAATCATTCTCCTTCTCCCGTGTTTCATGTCAATTTGCTCGAGGACGAGCAAAAGGTAAGCTTGGGGGAGTTTGATAAGTGACTTTTATGTCACTTTTAGGGTGTTTATTGAGTCGTATTCCGGCTTACTTTCCAATAATTTCACCCTTTTTATCCTTTATTTCTATTATTTTATTATTCTTGTCTTTTATTCTTTATTTTGAGTATTTTTGTAATTTTCTATAGTTTTTAGTTTATTTTCGTGTTTTATTTTATTTTTCTTTCTTTTAATGTTTGTAGTTTAAGTCGTTAGTTTATATTTTAAATAATTTCTCTTTTTATCTCGTTTTCTTATTTATTTTAGTTTCGTATTTTATTTTATTTTATTTTATTTCATTTAATTTTATTATTTCTTTAGTTTTAGCATCTTATTTTATTTTATTTTATTTATCTTATTTTATTTTACTTTATTTTACTTTATTTTATTTATTTTATTTTATTTTCCAATTCACCCTCGTGTTGTTTTTGGTTGTAGGCGTTCCGGGTTTCAAAGTCATGTTCGAGTTCGGAGGTCCAACGTTCGAGGTTCAATATACGTGTCTCAAGTTTTGAGTCATAAATGGAGTTTCGAACTCAAGTCAAACACATTTCACAATGCCCCTAACCGACCTAGCTGCTGTCAGCCTTATCCTTCACCACAACATAACCTATCCTCCACCACACACTCGATCTCCTCGTCCTCCCCTGCTCCTTGCTTTTCCTCATCACCAACAGCAACATCAATTACAACCAGCAGCCCCCTGCTCCAGTTAACTAAAATCAACCACCAGCGCCACCAATAGCAACCTCCCACAAACCACCACACATCACAACACCAACAGCAACAGCACCGACAACAACCATCAACAACACCAACATCGCAACACTCCCCTGCTCCAACTCTCCTTTTCACGCAGCACCTCCAACCAGACCAGCTTCCACCTGCGACCACAGCCGCGCCAGCCACCCAGCCTAAACACCTCTGCCACCAGTCAATACCCACGCAATCCCACACACACACACACCAACAGCAACAGCCACCCCGCAACTCCAACCAAACCACCTCCAATTCTTCTCCATCAACCGTCGCAACCAATACACCAGCCACCGCCAAAACCACTATCAATCACCACCAAACCACTCACCAATTAAACCCCGCAACACCAATTAAACCACCAGCCCTTCACCCACAATTAACCACCCAAATATCCAACCCAATTACTCACCAATTACAGCCGCATTTCGCCCAACACCCAAACTCACAGAGCTGCTACTCGCGGCCGCGCAACCCTGTCAGAAAGCGCACAAAATGGAGTCCTAAATCAGATTCGAGGCAGAAGCTTTGCGCGACCAGTGTGCGTCTTCTGTGCGGGCGCGCAATCGTGGGTCAATCACGAGCTTTTCACGTGATTTTTAATGAGAATTGAACGGCTTTGATTGATGCTTGATTGATGACGATGAGGATTGACGGTGGTGATTATGATAATTGATGATGCGTGATGGTGATGATGGAAGAAACAGAGCAGCCGAATGAAAGAGAAGGGGAGATCGTGATTGCTGGGGGAAATTGGGGAAATTGGGGATTTTGGGGTTTTTATTTTCTTTTATTTTTATTCCCCTTTTCTATTTCCCTTTTCTTTTCTTTTGTTTTATTTTATTTTATTTATTTGTTTTCTTTTATTTTTTTTAATTCTATTTAGCCTTGTATATAAATACCCTTTTGGGGTTATTTTCTCTCAACCTTGAACACTTAACAATTAATTTTAGATTAGATTAGATTAGTTTAGCCTTTATTTTCTCTCTCTTAGGGTTAGGAGTAGTTTAGAGAGAGAAAGATGGGATTTTTCATGGAGTTTTTGGGATTTTGAAGAAGCAAATTTGTGGATTTTTCCTCTCATAAATTCAATGAGTTTTCCTAACTTTCTCTCACCTTTATTGCTTTCATTTATTATTGTTTTTGCTTATTTATTTGTTTATTTGAGTAGATTAATTAGTTTAGTTGTTGATTCTTGCTTTTATTATTATTTTACCTTGTTTTCCATATTTTTGTTCATTATGTTAGTTTAGGTTTTGTTCTAGGGAAATGGATGAAGGTTATGTTAATTAATTTAATGATTGATTGTGGTTAGTATGAAATTGTTTCTTGATTATTGTGTATGAATGATGCTTTTATGGATTAGAATCTTTCTAGCTAATTGATTCTATGCTTTTAATTGTGTTTTCAATCAATTGTGCGAAAGTGAGTTGTTTGAGAACCCTAAATTCCTCCATATCTTTGCTAGGCTAGTTGCACGAGAGTGAATTAGTCTAGTAGGATTATTAACATGTTTAATTGCGCGAGAGTGAGTTAAATGTGTAAATCGTCCTAATTGAGGTCATTTTCATCTAATTGTTTGATGTTGTTGAATGCATTGATGTAATTGGATTCCACTTTCCCTAGTTTTAGTTATTTGCTCTTAGTAGTGTTTAATTGAACCTCTCTTACCTCACAAGCTTTCCTAGTAGTCTAATTAGCATAGATTGATACACTTAGTAGACTAACGACACTATCTAATTCTCGATCAGGTATGTTCAATTTTTCAGCGGTAGGAATTATATAGGATGCCAATAGTTCCAATTCATCTCTCCTAACATTTGCCGGTTCATGCCTCCCAAAAATAGTGAGGCCGGCAAATATTTGCCAAAGTTTTGGGACGGGATGTTGAATCCACGTCCCTTTGGCATGCTGGAGGTTCACTAAATCCTCCCCAAGTAGCCTCTTATAGACCACGGCGGTGTGGTCTTGAGAGGGTTCAATTGGTTTATCCGATTTTAAATCAAACAGCATTCCAAATTCTTTAAGAGTTAGTCTCACATCGTTGTTTAATAATTGGAATTGTACATGAGTAATTAGTGCATTCATTTTAATAACATTAAAACTTGAAATAAATTCCAACGTTAAGTAGCCATATGTATCATGGCACATTTGAAAGAAACCACTCATGCCTATACCTTTGAACAATTTTTCCAAATATTTATCTAGGCCTAACCTAACTAGTGTGGGATGATGAATAAAACGGGTAGAGATTACCTGGCGATCTATGAGGTTGACCATCCTAACCCGTTGCTCCTCCGAGGTAATGACAACTGTTGGGGTTTGGTGAGTCCGACTCACCGCGGAAACAACCCCGACCCGAGGAACCACTCGCAATAATTAAAATCATAAAGCATAAATAAATAATCACAAAGAAAAGATAACGAATCTTACCCTCGAAGCGAGCTTCGCCCAAAAACCGGGGCTCTTACTTGAAAGCTACGAGCACATCAAGCGCCGCGCATCCGACGGTATCCACCCACAAAAAGGCGAACACAACTTTAAGGTCCGCTACCTTGGGGTTAGCAAGGTCCGACCAAAACCCGAGTGTTATATGAGTTTAAGAGTTTTCCCAAAAATTATGGAATGCTCTTTTTAACTCCCACTCAAGCAAAGAATTCTCAAGCCATGCCATGACTATTAATAAGGAAGTATGCCTTGTGAATTTCACTCATCTTTCAATGTGGGACTTTTCACAAAAAGATCCCACATGGAAAGATTGGTGAATTCAACCCTTAGTTAAATAAACAAAGGAACAAGTGACAAGTGTCACATGGTTAGGTGTGGACCACTTTCTCACTTGGTCCCCAAGGCATTTCACATGCAATGTGAACTAACCATGTGTCACCCAACCTTGAGCCCCAAGTTGGGTTCGGTTGACCCATTTTATTTTGGCCCGTGTCCATGACCCATCAACCTGGGTCCACGGCCATTGCCACATGTGTCGCCACCATGGCGCGCCGCCACCATGGTGCTGCCACGTGGCACGCTGCCACTTGGTGGCTGCCAACGTGGCTGCTGCCACTTGGCGGCTTCCAACGTGGCGGCCACGTGTGCTGCCACATGGCATTTTTCCATGTGTGCTACCACGTGGCATGCTCCTATTGGGCATGCATTCTTAGCCTTTTGCGTGGCTAGGATTTTACTTGTTACTTGATGCATTTTCCCGTCTCGCCAAATCCTAAATTTTGGCTCGACATTTGAGATTCTCCGACGCTCGGTTTCGACGCTCCAAGCTCGAATTTCCGACGTCTAAATGTTTAACACTCGGGCGACGAATTAATTTCTTCCGAATTAATTCGTCAAGTTGGTTCGTATATTTTGCTTGGGTGTGACCCGAAGGGTTTAGTCAAGATTAAGCTGTAATATTAATTATATTAATATTACTGATCGGAAGCGGCCTCCACCCAGGCATTCCGATCACTTGACCTTACTGAATATATTAGCTTTCTAATAATTCTGAACCCGCTATTAGAATAATACACTTGTTCGAAGGACACCATTCCTTTCAATCTCCCACTTGTCCTTCTGGACAAGTGTGCATTTAGTGTATAGCCCTTATCTTATGTCTCTTCATGTCTCTTCATGAACTACAGAGTAAGATTAATAGTCATCTCTGTTACGTCCAGAAGTGTTTCTCGAAATCCGAGTTTGACTGTCAATAAGCAGATGATTTCTAAAATCCATCTGAGCACGACCATGCATTTTTCACAGTCTCGCTCTTCGAGAGGCCTTGTAAACAACAAGACATGTTCCCTATTGTTAGTAGGGGGACATTTCCATTCTTGTAATGTAGCTTCTCTTACTAAGAGGACTCACCCGCTTGATATCTGTCTTTATAATCCCCAGTTACGGCAGACGTTTGGCGGATACCAAAGCGGACCAGTACTCAAACAAGAGATCTCCCACTACTCATGGTCAAAGGAAAAGAGTTCCGATAGTAATAATGAGAAAATACTTATGACGATTTTTAAATCTCTTAAAGTATCCTCATAGGTCGATCCAGAATGGTTCTAAACCAATACCTGTGCAAATGATTTATATCCTCATAGCACAAGAAACGGTGCTACAAATCATACTACACACTAATCTCTGATGGTCATCAATCGTCCACAAAATATGACCTTGATTAGGGATAATTTTCGATTAAAATATTCATTGTTCACTTAATAGGTGTTTCTTTATCCAAGCCATTGACTTGATACCCTATTTTGAATATTTAATTCTAAACCACAATTAAATAGTTTTGTGGAATATTTAGAAATATTTTATTCCACTATGAAACTTCACAATGTTTCATCTTATGATAAATGGTTTTTCCCAAATGTTTTAAGAGTAGTACTCTTCATAAAACATTCATAAAAATCACACTCATATTTGATATGCTTGATTTCTTTCATGCAATTATGAATGTTGTCGTTCACTTATTGCATAGGTTTAGTTATAATTACTTTGCAAACCTTAGCATCTTCATTATCCACCATTTCCATAATAAGATGATAAAATTTTGAGAGTGTTAATGGATTACATGTGATTCAGGATTTATTGTCCAAGCAATGGCTCCCACTCATTTTTATGATTCGAGACCTTCTACTTGACAACCTACAATCATCAACGTTCAACAACGAACTTTTCCATTTAACATCTTTCCTTATTATTGCCTTTAAGGCAACAATATTCTCAACATATATTTTAGTAGACTCCCTGATGATGCCTTGCTTGGGTTTCACTCCAAGCGACTCACAACGATTTGGGATACCCTAATCACTTGTGAGCATGGAAATTTTCCTTAAATTCCCGCACATTATACATGGATGCACATCCATGTTACCATTCTCAAGCCATGACACTTCTTGCCTCGTGCTTATAAATGGCTTCCTTGCTAAGGATCTAATCCTTGTTAAGGTTTGTGCTTGCAACATCAAAACTCAAATTATATTTGTTTCCATGCGTCAAGAACTCATCCAACTACTTATCTAAGTTCTTTGGATGTTCTTGACTATAATCTAATGATCTAATACTTAGATTAAAGTCGATTGGTATTATATACGTACTTCGCATGCTCTAAGCATTTAAGTCATCTGACGATTCCATATCATAGCTTTACATGATGGATTTAATTCTAGAATTATTCTCAATTTTATTCCATCCATGTAACATTTAGCTCATACAGTTACACTGAGTCTTGCCAAATTGTTCGCTATATGATGTGGTTGAAAGTCTCCTACTAGAGTCTTTCTCGTTTGACTTAGTACTTAGCCTAGCTTATACATAGGTCAAACATTTACTTAGCTTCATACATATGGGTCAAAAGCCTTTCAAAGTCCTTCATGTTTAACATGGTAATTTCTTTTACTCATTTAAACATTTAATTAAGTTTATACCATAGAACTTAATTCCCAACATGTACTAAGTATCGTCTTTAGCTCGGTCCATTGTCGAAAATACTTTCAAATCTAAACATTTAGCATTTGATGGTTGTTTCACAATAGAGTTCGTAAACTTCTTGTTGGACCATTACTTTTGCTCCCACTAAACTTCTTGTTCATCAGAATTTCTATGTTTCTCCATAAGTCAATCCTCTTATTAACTTTATGAGAAAACACGTTCCAATTCCTTCATGCAATGCTTCCTTTAATCCTATGACGGATTCCATGTGCTTGCTTTCAAATCTAGCATTACTTAGATTTTCAAAACCCTTAGACTATTCCATAGTCACTTCCAAAATCCTATTTTGGGTAGGCGGTTTTTGTATCTATTTTGCCATATTTCATATGTGCAATTTTGCTAGATCAATCACGAAAAGACTTGAGCATTCCGATTGGTGAATGGGATTTTATTAAAATCAACTCCTTGATATTAATTATATCCTTTACAACCAATCTAGCTATGTATGCATATACATTTCCACATTTGTTAGTTTTCTCCTTGAAAACTTATTTGCAATCGATGGGTCTTTCACCTTTCATGCAAATTAATCAAGTTTCAAACATGATTTTCAAACATGGAGTCTATTTCGGATTTTCATGGTCTTTAACCATTATTCGGAATTTGGATTTGTCGTAGCTATCTTACAAGACATTATTCCTTTACTATCTAATAGTAAATAGTATGCTTGTAAGTCTTAGGTTTGTTTCTAACTTAATAGAAAATTTATAGGTTTCAATCCAAGCCTTTGGTGAATTCTATACCTATACGGGGCAATTGCATCAATCACTGAGTTTTAAGGCGCTTTCAAAGCCCTTTTATTATGTTGATCTTACTCCAACATTTTTAATGTTTTGTGAGTAATGAATTCTCTTTTAAGGCACTTGTAAAGTCCTTTTAAGTATTCTTGATCAAGCATTCTCATGAAGTCCTTTAAGGTCTTCCGAGATTCTCAGTTCTAGTTTGTTGCTAAGTTCGATGGTCATCGAGTTCATTTGTCTCCCACTTGTCGTTTTGGAAACGTGTTACTTTCCAGAAAGACACTACTTAGAGCAACAAACAATTTTTGTTCTCAATTAGGATGTGGAGGTAATACCCGTAGTCTCACTTGAATGCTTACAAAGAGACATGTATATTGTCTTTGGGTAAAAGTTCGTTGTGAAACAAACAGTTAGCTCCTACTTGAGCTATCTTAGTCTTTATTAAGCCATTCAGCTCCCACTGAGTCACCTAGCTCCCACTGAGCCACTTTGCTCCCACTGAGACTAAGAGCCTTAGACATATACTTGAAAAGACTTTTAAAAGTTATTTCTATCCATAACTGAATATGGCGTCCTTTCTTAGCTTCGACACATTGTTTAGTGTAACATTAGTCATTTGTGCAAATCTTTAAGAACTTTATAGGAAGGGTTGTGAACCATCATTGTTCGAGTCATTTTCAAATGACACCGAGGTCTCCATGAAGACACACTATGTTCTTTGTGGAGTTATTTATGAAAATTTCCATTCATAACTTTGAGATAGTCACGCTTGGCTCAAGCAAACATCGCTCGATCTAATCTAGACGTTTTGATATCTTGCCAAGTCGATTTTGTACTTCACTGAACTCTTGAGCTACTCAAGTCAAGTTTATTCACATTTGATGAATATAGCCATATCCTTTCAAATTCTTTGTGAAACGTTGAAGTAATTGAATCCTCTTTAGCCTTCGGAGTCAACTGTCTATACCAAGAACAATAGCTCTTTGTTTTGTCGGTTTCAACAAGTAAGACTTGCTTGTCTTAAAACGATTCCAAATCGAGCAAATATCAAGAGTCTATCTAATAGAGCCTTTAAGTACGTTCTTGTCGATGTGACATTGCTAAAGATGTTCGGAATGAAAATCAAGCCCATGACTTGAACTTAGAGAGTTTATCATGTTTAGGGAAATGTTTGTTTATAATCAGGCATTCTTGACTCAATGCTTGGATAACCATGCCATTCAAATAAATCTCGCAACTATTGCTCATTACTTTTAATGTGAGTCTTTCCGTGTGTAAACGGATCAATTGCTGATTATGGGACATAATAACCATTACTTGTTCCAGCCTTTGGCTTAAAAGGTCTTTAAACAAAACATACGACCTTACAACTGATGTAGCTCTTCTTGCTTCATTCTAAGCTTGTAAGTCGATAAATTAGCTTAAGTTCAATAGTTTGAGGTCACTATCATAGTGGAACACTCAAGCAGTATCCGATACTTGTGAAGATAACGAATTGCTAAGTTAACTACAATAACATGAACTCATGAGTTGAAATGAAATCTAATTCCTTTTCTTCGTTCCTTCTTTCCTATATACAATATCTCATAATATTACTTTAAGAATCATTTCTTTAAGTACCTTGACTGTTATACTTTGTTAGGCATAATCAAGCACCTAGTGCGCCGTAAAACAAAGTTCCATCTTTTCCATTAATTCTTACTCGAATTACTACATCAATGAGTCCTACTCAATTATATGTATGATGTGAAAGGATACGTTGGTTGTCAATCTTGAGATTGCAACTCAATTCCTCATGTTTTATCAAAACTACCTAGTATTTGAATACATGATGTCCAACCGTCCTTTCGGACTTAGTTATAAAAGTCATTTATGAGAATTGTATTTTAGAAATGCTTTTCCTGTCTTTGAGATCTATTCTCAAGGATTTCCTTTACCAATCATGGAAACAATATTATTTGATTTAGAATACTATAAATATAAGTGCTAAGTATAACCATTTATCAAGAACATAATAAGTTTGAAATTTAATAGCATTCATGCAAACTTCAATCTTGTTAAACGTCTTATTTACGCATAATAATTGTCCCTATTTGGCGAAAATAAGGCGATTTCAAGATCCGAAGAAACAAAGAGTGGTTAAGCATGCTTTGGCTTGTCTTAAACACTCAATATTCTAGGGTAAGCATTACCTTGCTAATGGCTCTAAGCCACTCTTGGTTAGACAATCGTCGCATCTAATGCATCTTTGACGATGTATCTCTTTTGCCACGGTATGTGAGGACTCCTCACTCATACCGATGAGTTAAACAAAAACCTACGTGCACACTCGGTGTGCCTTATGCCCCTTGGAGAAGTGATGGAACCTCGCTTTGGCGTAGCCTACCATCACCATCGTCCGGTTAGTAAGTGTTGTTTTGGAAAGGCAAGTTTGACTCAATATTATTAGGGACCTAGGATTTCTATGTTGGTTGATTTAAGTGAACGTAACTAATCATCGCAACATCAAGAAAACCTAAACATGCATCTAACGAATAATTCACACACATATATATATAAGCATAAAATATAGAGCGAAATTATAGATGCATATTGGCAACTAGCATGACCCCTTGAAATCTTCATATCTTCAAAAGGTCTTCATTTGCAATTCAAGGCTTTGTCTTCCAAGATACGCCGTCTTCAAGACTTAACCAAACTATGCAAAAACTAGTGTCTACAACTAGGAATAATCTAAATATTAAAGTACAAAAATACTTAACGGTGCGTAGACCGTATTTAGATTTACAAAAATACATAACGGCATGTAGTCCGTATTTTCTATCCTAGTCGGGTCCCACTAGTTGCCATTTCATAAAACCTGTGAGAGAGAATATATATATATTCCGTTCATCCATTCACTATTTGTGAATGGCCCATGCAATTTACAAAATTAAAACAAAGTAAAATGCATTTAAACAACGCGCGCACTAGTAACTAATCTAGGTGGTTAATCCGATTAACACGCCTAATTAAAACTAGTCAAAGTTGTTTAAACGATTATATAATTTACGTCATTAATAATTGAAGCTCCCACTAAATTCTGCATTTCCTTAATTAATCTAATTAATTAAGTCGGTAGTACCCAAACTTGTCAAAATGAAATTTTGCCAATGCCGCTCAAAACCGAGGCCTAGCCTCCCAAAATTTTAATTAAAATAAACAAAATTAATTAAAATAAGTAAAACGGCAAAATAATTAACATCAAGCCTTACTACGGCTAGTCACCTTACCGCACCAAGCATACGCACACGCCAAAAAACGAACACACGACCCACGGCACACGGCCGCGAGCTGCTGCCACGGCACAACCGCGCGTGGCTGCTGCCGCGTGTGTGGCCGCAAGCAAGGCGGCGCTGCCACCTTGGCAGCCACATATGGGCTGCTGTGCAGCCCGGCTCGCCAAGGTGGTGCATTGCCTTGTTTTGCGTGCCACGGCCTCGGGACTTGATCCCTTTTTCGCGAGACAAAAATAATTAATTCTAAATTAATTTTAGAACTAATTTAGAGAGCAAAATAAAATTTTAAACAAGTCTAACTTAATAAAATTTTCAAAGTGCAAATAACCAAAATAATTCCAAGAACCATTCTTAATTAAATTGGTTTAGCTTGGTGCAACATAAAATTGAGGCAATTTCTCACTTTCAATTTAATCAATTTAAATTAAACTTGAGAATTTGACAAAGTAAAGGGAAGTTGGAAAAATATGAACTTTAATGTTCAAATGAAAATTCCAACATCTAAATTTTGTGAATCCTTGAAAATTATATCTTCCAACATGAAGATAACCAAATTTCTATCACAAAAATCGAAACTTTATGTTTCCAATCAACTCAAAATGATTAAAACAACAAAGTTTAACACAAAATAACATGGAATTTAGTGGTTTTTAAAGTTTCAATCACTTATCACAAACAAAGATTGAATCTTTAACACTTAGGAAGCCTCAAAAATAAAACTTTCACACTAAAAAGCAATTAGTTTGCAATTATGTGAAAATAAATCAACCTTTAAGCATCAAATACTACCAAGTAAGTGTGCTTTAAGGGGACAAAAAAATGCAGAAAATAATGCAAATAATCAACCATATAATCAACAATTTATGCCATTAATTTCAAGGTTAGAAAAGACTTAAAATTTTTCGTCAAAAACGAAAAACCCCTCGAAAAAGGCATTTCTGGTCAGAATTTGGCTAAAATCACAGGTCCCTTGGGGGTAAAAACCTTTCCAAAACACGTTTTCCACCCACAATTCACAAGTCTTGGGCAAAAATCTGGGTTCTGGGCCAAACTCGACATTAAAAACGGGATTAAAATAAATAAAACCGAGCTACTAATCTAATTAGCAACTTAAACCAGAAAATTAAGCCAAAATAAACCTTGAAAAACATGATTATAAAAATAAACGAGCGGGGCTCCGATACCGCTGTTGGGGTTTGGTGAGTCCGACTCACCGCGGAAACAACCCCGACCCAAGGAACCACTCGCAATAATTAAAATCATAAAGCATACATAAATAATCACAAAGAAAAGATAACGAATCTTACCCTCGAAGCGAGCTTCACCCAAAAACCGGGGCTCTTACTTGAAAGCTACGAGCACGTCAAGCGCCGCGCCTGCGACGGTATCCACCCACAAAAAGGCGAACACAACTTTAAGGTCCGCTACCTTGGGGTTAGCAAGGTCCGACCAAAACCCGAGTGTTATATGAGTTTAAGAGTTTTCCCAAAAATTATGGAATGCTCTTTTTAACTCCCACTCAAGCAAAGAATTCTCAAGCCATGCCATGACTATTAATAAGGAAGTATGCCTTGTGAATTTCACTCATCTTTCAATGTGGGACTTTTCACAAAAAGATCCCACATGGAAAGATTGGTGAATTCAACCCTTAGTTAAATAAACAAAGGAACAAGTGACAAGTGTCACATGGTTAGGTGTGGACCACTTTCTCACTTGGTCCCCAAGGCATTTCACATGCAATGTGAACTAACCATGTGTCACCCAACCTTGAGCCCCAAGTTGGGTTCGGTTGGCCCATTTTATTTTGGCCCGTGTCCATGACCCATCAACTCGGGTCCACGGCCATTGCCACATGTGTCGCCACCGTGGCGCGCCTCCAGCATGGCGCTGCCACGTGGCACGCTGCCACGTGGCTCGCTGCGACTTGGTGGCTGCCAATGTGGCGGCTGCCAACGTGGCGACCACGTGTGCTGCCACATGGCGTTTTTCCATGTGTGCTGCCACATGGCATGTTCCTATTGGGCATGCATTCTTAGCCTTTTGCGTGGCTAGGATTTTACTTGTTACTTGATGCATTTTCCCGTCTCGCCAAATCCTAAATTTTGGCTCGACATTTGAGATTCTCCGACGCTCGGTTTCGACGCTCCAAACTCGAAATTCCGACGTCTAAATGTTTAACACTCGGGCGACGAATTAATTTCTTCCAAATTAATTCGTCGAGTTGGTTCGTATATTTTGCTTGGGTGTGACCCGAAGGGTTTAGTCAAGATTAAGCTGTAATATTAATTATATTAATATTACTGATCGGAAGCGGCCTCCACCCAGGCATTCCGATCACTTGACCTTACTGAATATATTAGCTTTCTAATAATTCTGAACCCGCTATCAGAATAATACACTTGTTCGAAGGACACCATTCCTTTCAACAACCTCCTCCCATCCCGGAATTTGAAGATCCGGGTTGTCCGTTGGTTGTGGTGCCCTCGAACTCTCACCCCTTTGGGTCCTTGAACGTTTTGAGGCCATCTTCTTGTAAAATAGTTGGAAATTGAAGGTTTCTCTCTCTTAGGGTTTGAGAAAATTTGAGAGAAAATAGTGGAAAATTAGTGTAGATTGTAGAGGAAGATGAGAGGAGTTGGAATATGTAAGAATTTTTGAGTTTTGATGGAAGAATTGGAGGAGATCTTGAATTGAAGTGTAGGTTGAAGGTTTGAAATCGGAGGTTTTAGAGAGAGAAAGTGAAATGAAGAAGATGAAATAAGGAGAAAGTGAGGAAAGAAGGAAGAGAAAAGAAAATAAAGGGGGTCGTGGCTGATGGCGCGCCCGATCGGGTGAAAATTCGATTTTCCAGAAATCCAGTTGCGCGCCCGATCAGGCGTGAACACGAAGCAAAATTTCTCCACTTTGCTCGCCCGATCGGGCGAGCTTCGCCCGACATATCTTTTCCTTCACTCGATTTTCCACAAAAATGCGCCCGATCAGGCAAGCTTCTCCCGATCGGGCGAAAATAGCTCCGAATTCAACCTTGCTTGCGACGACGCCAAATTTTGACAGGGTAAAGTTGTATCCCCTAATCAAAAGTAATTACCTAAATCTCTAACTAAAGTAGATAGGGAAGTAGGGTCGAACTCCACAGGGAAACAGGTCTTTTTAATTCTAATTAATTATTATAATCTAAATTATCTAAGTAACCAATAATTTTAGGTATGAATTCTATACTACGAAGAATAAGTTTAGGGAGAAAAGAAACAATAATAAGGAAGCCTAGGGTCATAGGTTCACCAATAATTAATATTCCGGGATAGAACGAAGTAATTAATAATTAACAATGCACAGATAACATGATTAACAGGCTCTCGCAAGTTATTAATCAACATAGATCTAACAGGCTCTCGCAATTTACTAGACCTAAGTTCCTATTAAAATTAGCCTTTAATATTAAATCAACATCTGCCCGATTCATCAATTCAATATTGCTAAACATTCACAATCAAATTACATCTGCTCAATTCATAATCTAATTGCAAAGAATTAAAACAATTCAATAGGAAATTATCATGCAATATCAATAATCAATAAATACAAACTATCCCTTCACATTAATAATGGATCCCCATAAACCCTAGAATGAAACTACTCACTAATCATTATGACTAAACCAATCAAGTAAATAATTAAAAGCATAATCAAGAAAAGCAATTAAAATAGCTGAAATTAAAAGGGAAGAAATTGTACCAAAAATAAATCTGGAATTAAAAGAAGTATTAAGAACAAAAGTTTAGAGAGAATTTAAGAGAGAGAAAAAAAACTAAGTAGAGAGAGAAAGTCTAAGAAGGTAAGCTAATAATTCCGTACATATTCGTATTTAAACCTTTCCTAAAACAAGAATTAAAACTATACTAATCAGCTACTAAGAAAAACACGCGCCCGATCGGGCGAAGGGCCGCCCGATCGGGCCCGCCTTTTTACTCTGACCTTACTTGGTATGCTGCGCCCGATCAAGCCTACGCTCACCTGATTGGGCGCGCTTCTTCCTTGAGGTTTGCTTTTGCGTGCACTCGCCCGATCGGGCGTATGCTTGCCTGATCGGGCCCGGCTTTTTCTCTGAGGCTTGGATTTCGATTGGGCTCGATTCCTCGGCCAAATCTGGATTTCCTCATTGGGTCTTGATTAATTGATCTAATAGCCCCGGTATCACATACCGAGCCCTTAATCACCGGCTCTCACCGATCCTGGGATTCAAGAGTGGTCGTGTCCTTCTAGCTTCCGTAGTCGATCCATAAAGCCCGGGAAAATTCTCCAAGAGTGCAATTTCCTGTAAAATACAACTAAAACTACGAAAACACTAGAACACACAAATTAGTAATAAAAGTGGTCCGAAAGAGCCAAAAACACTACTAATAACGACCAAGGGACGGGGATAAAACACTATATAAAATGGACATATCAGTTTCCCTTAGAGATTTGTTAGCTAGATCTGGACTTGTCTTACTTCTGTCTCTTATTCTAATGGTTTTCTTGCCCCTCCTTTTGAAGCTAAGAAAGGTTTAAGACAAGGTGACCCTATATCTCCCTTTCTTTTTGCTATTGGTATGGAATACCTGTCCAGGTGCCTTGATGAGCTTAGATTAACTCCTGATTTTAACTTTCATCCTAGATGTGAAAAGTTAAACCTAACTCACATGATGTTTGCTGATGATCTATTGATGTTTTCTAGAGCTGATAGTGTTTCTGTTAAGCTTCTCTTCCAAGCCTTCTTGAAATTCTCGGGTGCTTCCGGGCTTTCTGCTAATCTTGATAAAAGTGAAGTCTATTTTGGAGGAGTTTCTGTTGATGTTCAGACAGAGCTGAGAGAGCTTCTTGGTGTTTCTCAAGGTACTATTCCTTTTAGGTATCTTGGGGTCCCTCTCTCTTCCAAGAAGCTTACTATTGCTCAGTGTAGGCCTTTGGTGGAGAAGGTGACTGCTAGGATCCAAGGGTGGATGGCTAAACACTTGTCCTATGCTGGGAGGCTCCAGTTGGTGAAGAGTGTGTTGTTTGGTATTCAGACTTATTGGGCTCAAATTTTTATCTTGCCAAAGAAAATTCTAAAAGAGATTGAGGCTAGATTCAGGTGCTTTCTTTGGACTAGATCCTCTTCCCCTGCTAAGAAATCTTTGGTTGCTTGGAATTATGTCTGTCTTCCTAAAGTCTGTGGTGGCTGGAACTTGCTTTCTCTTCCTGAGTGAAATAAAGCAGCTGTCACTAAGTTACTTTGGGATATTGCTGACAAGGCTGATAATCTTTGGGTTAAGTTGGTCCATATCTATTATTTCAAGCATAAAGATTGTTGGACCACTCCTACGCCTGCCAAATGCTCTTGGTTTTTGAAGAAGATTTTGAGTTGTAGAGATATTGTAAATGATCAAGGGGGATGGGATGGCTTCATACAGGGCAACAAGATGAAAATCAAGAAGCTTTATGCTGCTATTAGGCCTCAAGTTCCTAAGGTTCCTTGGAAGAGGGTCATTTGTCATAACTTAGCAACCCCTAAAAGTGTATTTATCTTGTGGCTAGCTTTGTGGGATAGGCTTGTCACTAAGGATAGGTTGCTACAATGGCACATTTCTTGTGATCCAAGGTGTTTCTTGTGCTTGAATAGCAATGAAAGTGTTCAGCACTTATTCTTTGATTGTGAGTACTCTAGACAGGTTTGGAACAAGGTGTTGAGTATCTTACATGTTTCCAAGCCTGTTCAGCAGTTTGGTGATGAGATTGAATGGTTGAAGAAAATCTGCAGAAGTTCCAGATTGAAAAACAAAGTAATCCATGTAGCCTTCACTGAAACAGTATATGGTATTTGGATTCAGAGGAATGCAGTTTTGTTCACTGGTTGTTGCAAGCCTGTTGATGTCCTAGTTAGGGATATTATCTTCCATTCATCCTGTAGAATCCCAGCGGGAAGCAAATACTTGATTGCTTAGTTGGTTTATCAAGGAGCTGCTTCTGCTGTTTTGTTTTTCTGCTGCTGTTGCTGATCTTTGTTGCTGAATTCTAGTTTCTAACTGTTTTGTTGTTGGTTTCTGAATTCTGGTTTTTAAATTCTGAAGGTTGTTGTTGGTTTTTATTGATGTTGCTGGTTTTTGTTGCTATTGCTGGTTCCTGTACTGCTGCTGGTTTCTGCTGTTGTTATTGTTGTCTGTTGTTGTTGCTGAAATCAGCTGCTGTTGCTGGTTTCTGTTGTTGTTGCTGACTGCTGTTCTGCTGTGCTGTTGCTGTTCTGTTTCTGTTCAGGTCAGCAAATCAGCTGGTTCTGGTTCTGTTGCTGAACCTGTTGTTGTTTGTGTTACTGTTGCTGAAATCAGCTGCTGTTGCTGGTTTCTGTTGCTGACTGCAGTTCTGCTGTGCTGTTGCTGTTCTGTTGCTGTTCAGGGCAGCAAGTCAGCTGGTTCTGGTTCTGTTGCTGAACCTGTTGCTGTTTGTGTTGCTATTGCTGAGATCTGTTGTTGTTGCTGGTTTCTCCTGCTGCTGCAGGCTGCTATTCTGCTGGTCTTTGATGCAGTTGTTGCAAGCCAGCTTTGCTGTTGCTAAAGCCTGCTGTTGTTGCTAGTTTCTGTTGCTGTTTCTGGCTGTTGTTCTGATGTTGCTGATTTTTAGTGAAGTTGCTGGTCCGGTTTGCTGGGTATGCTGGTTTTAGGTCAGCACTTTGTTATGGTGCTTAGCTTGGCTGTTTTTTCTGAACTGATGTTATACCTTCTTTTGTCTAGTCCTGCTGTTTTTGCAGCTGAGTCTAGGTGGAGGTTTACTTTTTTACAGTCTGCATGAGTGGTGTTTTTCTTTGCTTACAGGTCTGTCCTGCTCTGGGTTTGTTCTGTGTTCCTAGGCTTAGTTTCCAGAACCCTTCCTAGAAGGTGGCTGGAAACTTGAGCTCAGGTTGTTCTTGTCTCTCTCTCTTGAACCTTTCCTAGAAGGTGGCAGGAGATTGAGCTTGAACTGTTTGGTGGTTGGTTGGCCTGTTTTTTCAGGTCTTGTGGAGTTTGGTGTTTGTTATAACTTAGCTTTTGTAAGTTGTAACTTTTCCTTTTGGTAATAAAATTTCTCATATTTTCCAAAAAAAAAAAAAAAAAAAAATTGCATAGCATTATATCAATCAATAGGAAATTAATCAAGCATTGACAATCAACAACAATAAATTACCCCCTACATATTATTTCATGGATCCCCATAAACCCTAAAAAGAAACTACTTACGCATAATTAAATCTAAACTAATCAAAGCAACTAAACAAGACACGATGAAATAAAGAAATTAAATTACTGAAAATAATAGAAAAGAAATCGTTATCAAAATAAATGGAAATAATGAATTGTATTAAGAACAAGGTTGTAGAGTTGTAGAGAGAGAAAACAATGAGAGAAAACTAATCTGAAAACTAAATAGAGAGAAAAGCTAAGAGAAAAAGGTACTAAAATAACTTAACAAAAACGTATTTATATTAAACTCAAAAGTCCTAACTTAAACGAACTAAAATCGAGCTTATTTATCTTCCAAAGACACGCGCCCGGTCGGGCGCGCCTTTTCTCCATCAGATCTTCTCTCATGCTCAGTCGAGCGCGAGATCGGGCGTCTTGCTTCTTCCGCCCCGCTCGGCCGAACCCACCTTCGGGCGACACCAACTTGGCGGGCACACTAGCCCACTTTGGGCAAGCCTTGGACTTCGATTGGACCCCAATCATTCGAGCCAATCTTGATTTCCTTCTTGGGGCTTGACTACTCGGTCGAATTGCCTCGGTATATTGGTCGTGCTCCTCCAATGCTCGTAGTCGCTTCTTAAAATCCCGGGAAAATGCCCTAAATGTGCAATTCCCTGCAAAAACTCAACCAAAACTACGAAAACACTAGAAAACACCAATTAGTAATAAAAGTGGCTCTAAAGAGCCAAAAACACTACTAATTACGACCAAGGGACGGGGTTAAAACACTATATAAAATAGACATATCATCTGGCAGGCCGAGCTCTCGGCCAAGGCGCATGCCCAACAACCCCCTTAGCCTGCTGTTATGCCTTTGACAGGCAAGCCGAGCTCTCGGCCAGGCGCACGCCCATTAGCCCCCTCTGCATGCTGCTAGGCCCTCGGCAGGCAGGTCAAACCCTCTGCTACCCACTTAGCTCTCGGCATAGCGGTATTTAAAAAAAATAGAAAAATCGGTTAAGGGTACAAGGCTGAGGGCTAGGCCTTAACTCCGGATCTGCTTAAGTCTCAGCTCCCACCTCGAAAAATTGGGCTCTCAAAAGCGTTAAGTACTCGGGGTCATGTTTTCTTAAGCCTCACTACAACTCTTAAGCTTTCACTCAACATATTCTCATTCTCACTCCCTCGCAGCCCGCATTTACGCTCAGCCGACTTGGTAGGCCCTCAGTCAAGAGATGCCTAGCCCTCGGCTGCATCTTACCCCCTCTCGCACAAAACACTTAACTACGCATCTCCCTCCGCCCAGCTTGCCAAGCAAAGCCCTCGGCCAAGCTTAACTCTCCTACGCCCCTTCGGAAATGCATATCCCTCGACATCTAGCATCCCTCGGCCTAAATGTGCTTTCTCTCTCTCTCTATCTCTCCGCTCGGCCTCACCTACCTATATCTCATTGATCTCGCTCCTCCGCCCCGCCAGAACAGTAGTGCTAGGTGCTCATCTCCTCTCAGCCTTGCGGCATACTCAAGCTATACCCTCAGTACTGTATATGTCTCACTGCAGTTACCCGATCAAACCATCCCTCGGCTAGGCCTGATTGCACCAAGCTTGTCGGTCCAAGCGCTCTGTCATCCCACTAACTCCAAACACACTCTCACCATAACCACGCCCTGCATACCCCTTCAGCGAAAGCCGAGGGCCCAGCCATCCCTTCGGTTTTCAAATTCTCTCCCTCTCATTGCACGCCAAGCGCTGAGCGTTGCACCTAAGCCTTCGGGTATTCAAACCCTCAGCCTCGCATCCTTCGGCTCGGCATATTCTCTCGGCCGGACAACCCTTCGGCATGTACCCTCATGCCCAGCCTAGCAACGAGTCTCCCTAATCCTTCAACCTGACTACACCCCAATCAATCAATATCCTCAAGAAGTCAACCCCCGCTAGGCAATGTTTAATTCTCAGATTATACTAAGCAAAATTTCTTAGCTTAACCATGCCTAAACACAAATTTTTTGCTATGCCTAGCTATGTTCACACAATTTTAAAATTTAAACACATATCCAACCGAAAATTAAACTCAAGTTCAAATATTTCAAGCATAAATACACAAACATGCCTTCAGATCTATCAAAATTCGGATCAAAAGATAAAACAAAAATTTCACATACCTTCAAAGATCTAGATGAACTTGGGTGAACCCGATCGATATGACTTGAACACTCAAACTCTTAAGAAATTTGGAAGAAATTTGGAGAGGATATTGTAAATTTCTCTTAGGGAAACATGAAGCAAATGAGAATGTGGTGGGATTAATATATTCAAAGCCAAGAGGAAGTGATCTCCTTAAAACCCTGGTTCAAATGGGCTTAGATGATGCTAAAGCCCAGAATGACTCTAATGGAAGATTGATAAAGGTAATAATTGCGTCATCAAACAACTACACCGAAGTCAA
Organism: Chenopodium album; assembly: GCF_948465745.1. NCBI lineage: Eukaryota > Viridiplantae > Streptophyta > Magnoliopsida > Caryophyllales > Amaranthaceae > Chenopodium > Chenopodium album. Next base: position 35,724,187 of record NC_137836.1, read on the forward strand.
ATACAATTTATAACACTCGACTCAACCTATTACGAGTATAGGGCAAGTAGAGGGGTCGAACCACAGGGAGAAATGCATAAACACCGCATACATTACTAAGAGTCTAAGCTATCTCGGAACAACAAGCGTGAACAACTACGAGATCAAACTAAGAACGAAATGGATTAAAATCAATATAACTAAGCACCAAGGGAAATGGGTAGATGTAGATGCCGCTTGATCATGCAATAACAAAGTAGCAAATCAATGGTAAACTAAACATGCATGAATATCGAAGTAAGGCCCAATCTAACCGCCTTCAAGGGTTATCGGTTTCTCCTAACATAGCCTCTATGTTTCCACACTAGAATCATATTTTAGAAGGTGCAATCAAAGAACTATCGATAGTAATGAATCTCAACTAAGTCAACTTCCGTTCCTTGTAAGCAAAGATTCACCTTTAATCAACTAACAATGTGCACTTGCAAGAAGATCAAAGAATATCAAGCATGCAAAGACTTTAATCACCATTAACATAACCCTAACATTATAAGCATGAACAATTAGCAACTACATCATCCCCACACCCTTGGCTAGGTGACTACTCATAAATCATATTGAAGACAATATCTATCATCAAATCAATAAGCATCAACATGATTAATAAGCAAAGAAGGAAAATCAAAGCAAATAAACAAAATAAAAAACAAAGGTAAAGAGAAAGAGTAAGAGATTGCTCACTAATTAAAGATAAAGATCTACAAAGGATTGAACAAACTCCTTCTTCAAAATCCAAGTTCATCAATGAAGAAACCACACTTTCTCTCTCTACCAATGAATACTAATAGTGTTTCTCTCTCTAGATTAAGCTAAAATGTTCATAAGATAGATGATAATACAAACTTGAAATAGGAGGCTATATTTATGCATCATAAAAGACGGAAATAAAACGCCTAGGAGAACCCTCTAGCAAGCAGTCACGCCCTCTCCAGCCTGGGTACGGAGTTGCTTAACCCAGCAATCCGCGCCCGCAGCTCTGCTCCCGCGCCCGCGGCCAAAGAAAGGAGATGTCGTCTCCTGTTGAAGAGAGGTCGCGGCAAGATAACAGGGAAAATGAAGCCTCAAAGAGTCGCGCCCTCGGCTCCAGGTGCCACGCCCGCGGGCCATAGAGGAGGACCCTCTCCTAAGGCGCGGCGCGGCATCTACAGAAAGTTTGAGTTGATTGCATTTACAAGGACCTGCGGCCGCGCCCTAAAGCTCCGCGCTCGTGGCCTACAGCTCCGCGGCCGCGACTCTGCTCCTTGCTATAGCAAGTGCAAATGAGGGGAGAATCCTTAGAGAAAAGGGGTGGAAAAGTGGCATAAATGCAACTCATCAAAATCCCCCACACTTATCTCTTGCTTGTCCTCAAGAAAGGAGAACTAAAACAAAGAACAAACACAACAAATATGACATGACAAGGATTTAAGAAAACCGATCAAACCTCAAGGTAGGAAATGCTCCAATTGGATTCAAATGTAGGGTCATGCATCAAAGAATACTTACCATCCTCAATTGAAGAGGAAAAACACGTTCCAAGATGCTAATGGTTTCATCCTTCGCCCTAGCCCCAACCAAGACGGTCCACGTTCTCACCACTAGTTTCCATTCATCCCCTAGTTAGCTCCTCATGATTCCTCAAGGGAACCGGAAAAGATATTTCTATGTGGAACAACGAGGTTATCCCGACATCTCAACTATGCACACTCTCTCCATAAGGTTGAAATCCATCTCCCTCCACCGTTCTTTTACCGCACTCCTCCAAGTCCAAGGGTCTTAACTTGGGTTGTAATGTCATGGCTAGGGGTTAAGGTTGGGGATCAATTTGAAAATTTTGGTGGCAAATCCTAAGTGAAGCAAAAGAGTGGCCATCTCTCAAGAACAACCTAAGAATTGAACCTAAATTCAAATTACAACCTTCAATACAAATTTCACAACATTACTTCATTTCTCTCATCATTTTTTTTTTCATTTCTTTCACCCCTTTTTTTTTTTTTGTTTGGTTTTCATACGTTGCATCCTTCTTCACAAACTTTTTGCATATATTTTCTTTCATGAACAACTTCCAAAATCTCACTTGAACCAATATTCGCAACTTTCTTGCCCCAAAACCAACACTCTCAAACTCGAACCTCACAAGCCAATACTTCACTAACTACAAGGGTTGGTAGAACATAGGCCGATAGGTGTGTAATATGGCTAAATCAAGAAAGGAGAATAAGGCCCAAATTGGTTAGAAAGTGGGTGGATGTAAAAATGAAAACCAAATTTGTAACAAAATACAAAGAAAACAAAGAAAAATGAGAAGAAATGCCCTCTTCCTCCTTTAAAGTTGTTTGGTCACGATCTCGGGAGCTAGATACCAACACAAAGATTAAGACATGCATAGCTAAGGATCCAAAGCGCCGCTCATAAGAATGATGAAGGCTAGAACAAGTGACGCTCACTCGGGATAAGAAACAAGCAAATACCAACCAGGGGAATCCTATTCACTATAGAGAGAAACACCATCTTACCACTTTGGTTCCAACCACGGTTTCCACCTTGATTCCAATTCCCCATTTGATTGGAGTTTGGCCTCAAGTTCCCTACATTTCCCATTCTAGGAGCAAAATTCATAGCATTGACATTTTCCATATTATCATCATGTTCATGGGAAAGAGGTTGAACTTCACAAGCATATACACAATGAGAGGTATCATGATCATAGCTTTCACAATTAGAACAAAACATGCATCCTTGGGGCATTGTATTGTAAGAAGAGGAGGAGGAAGTATCCATACCATTGCCTCCCTTTGTTGAAGGGGAGGTATTACCATGAGGGTTGGACCTTTCTTTCATCAATTCATCCATTTTCTTGGTCATTTTGGAGATTTGGATAGAGAGGTTGTTGATTGCGTTGGCTTGCTCCAATGCATAAACACCCTTACTAGAAGTAGCATCCATTTCTCCTTCATACCAATCATCATAGTGCTTTGAGTCCTCCTCTATAATACACTCCACTTCATGCTCTCCTTTGTTCATGATTGGACCACCGCCCGCGGCGTCTAGGCTTGTTCTTCCTTGAGGTGTGAGACCTCCATAGAAAGTGTGAATGAGTTGATACTTGGGTATCCCATGGTGTGGGCATTGACGTTGAAGCTCTTTGTATCGTTCCCATGCCGCACTTAGAGACTCACCACTCTTTTGGCGAAAACCTTGAGTCAAAGACCGAGCCTCGGCGGTCTTCCTATGGTTATAGAACCTCCTCAAGAAAGTCGTAGTCACTTGGTCCCATGTTGTGAGAGAATTAGGGGGAACCTCCTTCTCTAGCCATTCTAGACCTCTCCCAATTAGTGAAAATGGAAACATCTTGAGGCGAATATATTCTTGAGTCACTCCATTGGCCTTTATTGTGTCACAATATTTCTCAAACTCTTTTAAGTGCTCATGAGGACTCTCAAACTTTCCACCCGAGAATTGTTTCCTCCCAATCAAAGCAATCAAATTAGGCTTGATCTCGAAATTGTTGGCTTGAGTAGTAGGAGTTAAGATCCCACTTTGCGCTCTAAAAGATTCGGGGGCCCCAAGACGACTCAAAGGCGTATTCTCTCCCATTTTAGGACCTTCTTCACTCTCGAACTAATAAGTTAAGAAAGGGTTGATTTCCGAACTCGATGATGAGTTAGGGCTATCTAAAACTTCACTTGAGGGTGAAGAGGGTGGAGTATATTCTAATTCTCTTACTTCTCTCGTTGGAGTGTGAGAATTTCTACTCCTTGCTCTTGCTTCTCTTCGAAGTAGGGACAAAGACCTCTCTAGCTCTGGATCGGTGGGAATCAAAGATCTTGAGCGGGTTCGTCCTCGGTTAATACAACAAAGCTAAGAAGAACGTAAGCACTGACAAGTAGCAAAAGTAACCAACACTAACAAAATAAAGATGAGATAGTCTCAAACAAGCAATGAAATAGCAATGGAAGTCGTCTCCCCAGCAACGGCGCCAATTTGATAAAGGTAATAATTGCGTCGTCAAACAACTACACCTAAATCAAATACAATTTATAACACTTGACTCAACCTATTACGAGTATAGGGCAAGTAGAGGGGTCGAACCACATGGAGAAATGCATAAACACCGCATACATAACTTAGAGTCTAAGCTATCTCGGAAAAAGAAGCGTGAATAACTATGAGATCAAACTAAGAACGAAATGGATTAAAATCAATATAACTAAGCACCAAGGGAAATGGGTAGATGTAGATGCCGCTTGATCATGCAATAACAAAGTAGCAAATCAATGGTAAACTAAACATGCATGAATATCGAAGTAAGGCCCAATCTAACCGCCTTCCGGGGTTAATCGGTTTCTCCTAACATAGCCTCTATGTTTCCATACTAGAATCATATTGTAGAAGGTGCAATCAAAGAACTGTCGATAGTAATGAATCTCAACTAAGTCAACTTCCGTTCCTTTTTAGCAAAGATTCACCTTTAATCAACTAACAATGTGCACTTGCAAGAAGATTAAAGAACAAGCATGCAAAGACTTTAATCACCATTAACATAACCCCAACACTATAAGCATGAACAATTAGCAACTACATCATCCCCACACCCTTGGCTAGGTGACTACTCACAAATCATATTGAAGACAATATCAATCATCAAATCAATAAGCATCAACATGATCAATAAGCAAAGAAGGAAAATCAAAGCAAATAAGAAAAATCAAAAACAAAGGTAAAGAGAAAGAGTAAGAGATTTCTCATTAATTGAAGATGAAGGTCTACAAAGGATTGAACAAACTCCTTCTTCAAAATCCAAGTTCATCAATGAAGAAACCACACTTTCTCTCTCTACCAATGAAGACTAATAGTGTTTCTCTCTATAGATTAAGCTAAAATGTTCATAAGATAGATGATAATACAAACTTGAAATAGGAGGCTATATATATGCATCATAAAAGACGGAAATAAAATGCCTAGGAGAGCCCTCTAGCAAGTAGCCGCACCCTCTCCAGCCTGGGTGCGGAGTTGCTTAACCCAACAACCCACGCCCGCGGCTCTGCTCCCGCGCCTGCGGCCAAAGAAAGGAGATGTCGTCTCCTGCTGAAGAGAGGTCGCGGCAAGATAACAGGGGAAATGAAGCCTCAAAGAGCCACGCCCGCGACTCAAGGTGCCGCGCCCGCGGGCCACAAAGGAAGGCCCTCTCTCGAGGCGCGGCGCGGCGTCTACAGAAAGTTTGAGTTGATTGCATTTACAAGGACCCGCGCCCGCGGCCTAAAGCTCTGCGCCCGCGGCTCTGCTCCTTGCTATAGTGCCTTCCTTGAGCATCAAATTTCCTTTCCATGGCTCGCCATGCATCCAAGGGTTCATCCGAAAGGGCTAAAAACCTACAAAACAACGAAGAGACGCTAGACAAACCAACAAAAAGGGAAAAAGAAAGGAAACACGAGAAAAGAAAGGAAAAAGCAAAATTAAGGTAAAAACGCTTAAAGAGGCTCAAGCAAGTGCAAATGAGGAGAGAATCCTTAGAGAAAAGGGGTGGAAAAGTGGCATAAATGCCACTCATTAAAGATTAAGCTTAATTACAAGCTTAGTTAGCATTCAACAGTCATCAGTTAACTCTTAACACAAAGCTTAGCCAAAATTTAAGATAAGTCATGCCTTCAACATTATACATGGGGCTTAACCTGAAGAACATATTCTAAAAGAAGAAAAACTCTCGGTTGTCTATAAGCCGTCAATCAAGCTTAGCCCTTGGATAAATTCTCAAAATCGCTCAGTCATGTCAACTAAAGTATTTCTAATGCATTCTTGGGGCTGGTCAACACCCTTGCGAGTCGCTTTAGGGCTCGTTTTATCCCTTGGGTACGCCTTGGGCTCATTTAAGCCTTCAGGTACGCCTTAAAACCTTTTTCAGTTTACGTGACAACTTCAATTACATTCATTTTGTGTGACATATGAACTTTATGCGATCTTGTTCCCACATCACACGTGGGGCTAAATGTTTGGGCCAAGTCCATTGTCTAAAGCCCAATGACCTAAAATTACAAAATTGCCCCTCCATGATCCAGCCCATCATTAATGATTGCAAAGTACAGATTTACTCTTAATATGTCCAGCTAAGTACAGCCTTGCCACCTGAAAAGTACATCTATATATAACTCTCCAATCATTGATGAAAGGGACTTTTTCTAAATTCTCTCGCTACTTTCTCTCTCTAATTACTCTTTCTCTCTCTACTTTCTCTCTCTATAAAGTACGTTTGCTGACTTAAGCATCGGAGGGGATTTCCCGGGTCTCACCCTCAAGGCAGCTAATCTTCTTTCTTTTGCAGGTCGAGCTCCAAGACATCAAGGCGAAGCCCTCAGATATACCCTTGCTAGGTGGAGCCGAAGGACATTTGGACATTCATTGGACTTATAGGACATCTTGATATTATTACCTTAGCTTAACACCTCGAGGAGTATTCTATTTCCAGAAACATTATTCAAATTAAATAATCTTTCCTGACAAATTTAACTTCCAAAGCTAGGTAAAGGAAAACAATAGATTTAAGAAGCTTTGGTATCAATAATAACTGAGTCTTTAGACTGGACATCTTCAATCATATGCAAGAACTAAATTAGATCTCAAGTAACAAATAGCTATACCATGCATATTTGTCACATCAAATTCAAGCAATATAATAGGCACTAGTAGGTGTTGGAAGTTCTTGATAAAAAATAAGAGAGTTGGGGAAAAAACAAGAGAGAGAGAAAAACAAATGAAAGGGGAAAATCCCACATCGGTTGGGGGGAAAGGATTTTCCTAGTTTTTATATTGTAGTGTCTTAACACTACTTAGTTGAGTGAGTGGGAGTTAAGTGTTACTCCACACACACACGCGCGCGCGCGCGCACCGAGCCGAGCCGGGCCAGGTCAGGTCGGGCTCGGGACTTGGGCCTTGGGGAATGCGATGTGCGGGCGTGGGTCCTTGTTATCTTTTTGGAGAAATTTTATTTTCTTTTCTTTGTTAAACAGAATATTCTTTTTTGTCTGTTGGAAATATTCTTTTCTTACTGTTGGGATTACGGAATTAAGTCAGTCATTAATCCCTTGATTGTAGCTGACTGATTAATTCCTTGTTTCTTGCTTTCGTTTTTAACTGGCTGAATGAATCTGGTCGTTTTCTTAGCCAGATTCGTCCCTCATTTTATGTTTCATGTCTCCCTTCCACTGCCTATATATATTCGTTGTTTTTCCCAGTCAAAAACACAACTCAATCAGTCATCTCTCTTCTCTAAAATTATCTAAACACGAGTTCTTTCTGTTCTGTTTTCTGGGAAAGTATTCTGAGTTGCAGTCGGGTTTGTGAGTGCACATAAACTCCGGCGCCGTGCTTATCCTGGAGGGCGGCCGCTTCTAATCTACTGCACCGGGAGGTAGCGCGGAATCGTCTTTTAGGTCAGTGGTTCTCCACGACGCGGCTATTGTCACTTTGGTTCACGCATCAAGAGATAAGTAATTTCTGTTTTATTGCTTAGTAATATAACAATCTAAAAGACGATTATGGCTTCGATGTTTCTGGTTCCTGATATGTCTAAGTTAGAATCTCTTGATGGAAAGAATTATAAATGTTAGGCTGTTAGGATGCGTTTTTTTTTTGGAGCAAATTGATGTTGCATATGTTCTTGATGATATTGTTGAACCTGATGATAAGGATAATTTGTCTGAAACTGATGTCAAGTTTGCTAAGGATGATAGAACCTGTAAGGGCATGTTGTTGCATTATATGTCTAATAGTTTGTTGGATATTTATATGGGTTTTTTATCATGCTAAGGATATTTGGGTGCTTTAGAGAAAAAATATGGGACTGATGATGCTGGTACTAAACGTTATTGTGTTAGTAAGTGGTTAAGTTTTCAAGTTGTTGATGATAAGCCTATTATTGATCAGATTCATGCTTACAAGAGTGTTTGTATTAATATGGCTGCTGAAGGTCTTTCTATTTGTGATACTACCCTTGCTATTGTTCGGATTGAGAAATTCCCTCCCTCTTGGAAGGATTTTCGTAACCAAATCATGCTTAAAAAGAAAGACCTAACCTTAGAGGAATTTGCTGCTCACCTCAAAATTGAGGAGGAAAACCGCATCAAAGACATAACCCCTTCTATTTTTCCTTCCTTTTCCTCAGCTAAAGCCAATCTTGTTGAACCCAAACATAACAACCAGTCCAAAGCCAATAATAGTTCTCTTAAGCCTAAAGGGAAGGTTCAGAAGTACAAGTTTAAGGGTACTTGTTTTGAGTGTGGTTTGAATGGTCACAAGGCTAAGGATTGCAAGGTCAAGAAGAAGAACAATGGGCAAAGTCAAGGAAATCTTATTGAGGATTCTAACGTTATTGTTGCTGTTGTTTTAGAAGCTAACTTTGCAGGTAATGCTGCTGAGTGGACTGTTGACACTTGAGCTACCAGACACATCTGCGCCAACAAGGACATGTTCACTACCTATGACAAGGTTGAAGGTGAAAATGTTTTCATGGGCAACTCAGCTTCTGCTTCTATCCAAGGCAAAGGGAAGATCTTTCTCACTCTCACTTCTGGAAAATTGCTTACTCTGACTAATGTTTTGCATGTTCCAGAAATCCGCAGGAATTTAATTTCTGGCAGTTTACTCATGAAAGATAGACTGAAGCTCTCTTTTGATTATGATAGATTAGTTCTTACTCGCAATGGGGAATTTGTGGGAAAGGGATTTTGTAATGGGGGGCTTTTTACTGTTGATGTTAAAATTGACACTATGAATAGAATGCTAGTACTTCTTTTGCTTATATTGCTGAGTCTATTGATTTATGGCATGCTACATTAGGTCACGTTACTATTGATTCTATTAATAGTCTTAAAAACTTAAATTTTATTCCAAGTTTTTCTAACACTGATTTTTCAAAATGTCAAATTTGTGTTGAAGCCAAAATTACAAAGAAGCCTTAAATAAGTAGATAGACAGACTGAAGTACTAGAGCTTGTTCATAGTGACTTGGGTGATTTTAACAATCACGAAAGTAGAGGGGGTAAAAAGTATTATATTACTTTTGTTGATGATTGCTCACGTTTTTGTATGGTTTATCTTCTCAGGTCTAAGGACGAAGCTGAGGAAATGTTCCTCAAATATAAAACCAGGTAGAAAACCAATTGTACAAAAAGATTAAGAGGGTTAGGAGTGACAGGGGTGGTGAGTACAGCCCTGACACTCTTAAGGCATTTTGTGAGCAGCTTGGCATTGTTTATGAGACAACAACTCCCTATTCACCCGAACAAAACGGTATAGCTGAAAGGAAAAATAGAACTTTAAAGAATATGATGAATTTTATGCTTATTAGTTCTGGGCTTCTTAATAACATGTGAGGGGAGGCTATTCTTTCTGCTTGTCATGTTTTGAACAAGGTTCCTCACAAGAAGCTTGACAAGACTCCATACAAAATATGGAAGGGTCGAGCGCCAAATCTGAAATACTTGAAAGTGTGGGGGTTGCCTAGCAAAAGTAGGCATACCTAGTTTCAAGAGGGATAAAATTGGTCCCAAAACTGTTGATGCTATTTTTATTGGCTACGCTTATCAAAGTGCAGCTTATCGTTTCTTTGTTAAAGGTGCTAACGACTCTTATGCAGGTGGCCATATCATTGAAGCAAAAGATGCTGAGTTCTTTGAGAACATTTTTCCTTTGAAAATGTCTCCTTCTAATGATAGTGGATTACATGCTAGTAGTTCTGTTAGTTTACCTATTGCTAATGCTCCTATTACTAACGGTGATTCTGTTTTGGAGCCAAGGAGAAGCAAAAGGGCATGAAAGGAAAACAGTTTTGGTCCTGATTTTATTACTTCATATTTATTTGAATCTTCCTTAATTGATGATGATTTTGTGCATATATTTGTTTTGGAAGATGAACCAAGAACCTATGATGAGGCAATGAGGTCAGTTGATGCTGCTTTTTTGGAAAGAAGCAATTGATAGTGAATTACAATCAATTCTCAATAATAACACTAGGGAATTGGTTGAACTTCCTAGAGGTTGTAAGCCCATTACTTGTAAATGGATCTTTCGGAAAAAATTAAAGGCCGATGGATCCATAGACAAGTATAAGGCAAGGATAGAAGTGAGGGGTTTTACTCAAAAGTTTGGCATTGATTATTTTGATACTTACTCCCCTGTAACTAAAATTGCAACCATTAGGACTTTAATTGCTCTTGCTTGCATTTTTTATCTTATTGTTCATCAAATAGATGTCAAAACTACGTTTTTGGAATGGTGACTTGGATGAGGAGATTTATATGGTTCAACCTGAAGGGTTTGTTTTTCCAGGCCAAGAGAACAAGGTTTGTAAATTAGTCAAGTCATTGTATGGGCTCAAGCAAGCTCCAAAGCAATGGAATGACAAATTTGATAAGACTATGACTGGTAATGGTTTTAATGTTAATGAAGGTGACTCTTGTGTTTATTTTAAGAACGATAGTCATGGTTGTGTAATTATTTGTCTTTATGTGGATGATATGTTGATTTTTGGGACTGACTTGGATCGAGTAAATGAGACAAAACAGTTTTTGAGTTCGAATTTTGAAATGAAAGACATGGGTGAGGCAGATGTGATTTTGGGAGTAAAAATCAAAAGGACACTAAAAGGCATATGTCTTAATAAGTCACACTATGTTGAAAAGCTTCTTAAAAAGTTTGACTCATTTAATGTCGATCTAGTCAAGACTCCATATGACCCAAGTTTCAACCTAAAGAAAAATAATGGTGATCCAGTTAATTAGTCTGAGTATGCTAGAATTATTGGTAGTGTTATGTTTCTAATGAACTACACTAGACCTGACATTGCTTATTCTGTTAGTAGGTTGAGCAGGTACACTCATAACCCAAGTAGTGATCATTGGATTGCTCTTAGGAGGTTTCTTAGGTACCTTAAGGGTACTGCGGATTGGGGATTGCACTACTCCAAATTTCCTTGAGTTTTGGAAGGTTTTTGTGATGCCAACTGGGCATCCAATAATGATGAAGTTAACTCCACTAGTGGCTATGTCTTCACCCTTGGTGGTGGAGCTGTATCCTGGAAATCTTGTAAGCAATCTTGTACTGCTATGTTTAATATGGAATCTGAGTTTATTGCTCTTGAATTGGCAGGTCATGAGGAAGAATGGTTGAGGAACATGCTTGCAGATATTCCACTGTGGGGGAAGCCAACTCCTTCAGTTGTACTTCATTGTGATTCGCAAGCTGCTATTGCTGTTGCACACAACCATGCCTATAATGGGAAGAAGAGACACATCCGTCTGAGGCATAAAGCCGTCAGAAATTTGTTGTCTAAAGGGGTGATATCACTGGACTATGTTAAGTCCGAAAAGAACATTGCGGATCCGTTAACTAAAGGCCTATGTAAAAAAACTAGTTTTGGAAACATCGGAAGAGATGGGGCTAAAGCTCGTTGTATGAATTGTGAAATAGTGAACTCCTACTCACCATGAGTTCAAAGGGGAACATTATATAATAATTCGGAAGCACATTTTTATTTTTATTGGACCATCTCTAGATGTTTGTTGTGCTTAGCTACAAATGAGAAGGAGGTTAAGCATATGGCTCTTAATGAACCCATATCCATATTTTTGGAGGTGTGTTGTAGCTCACACTTGATGGAATTCACCTACTTAGGTGTGGATGTGTGGCCTCTTCCTATGAGTATTTCGTGGGCTTATACTCTAGAGCACCTATGAGCATCCAGGCTGGACGTATGGCCAGTATAATGCGTCATCTTTATTTGTGGAATTTCAGAATATTATACATGTTCAGTTGTGTGGCTCAAAGTGACGGGTCCCTAACTCCCTATTGAGTTCAAGACGAAAGTCACTTGGTAGGTGAGGGATCATAGCTTGATGTCCACTATGTGTTAATTCAAGTCGCGAGACATTGGACACTTATGCAATTGTTTTGTTTTGCCCAGAATTCATCTTTCCTTCCTTTCTTTTTCATATCTTCGAACCTGTGGGGGATTGTTGGAAGTTCTTGATATAAAATAAGAGAGTTGGGGAAAAAAACAAGAGAGGGAGAAAAACAAATGAAAGGGGAAAATCCCACATCGGTTGGGGGGAAAGGGTTTTCCTTGTTTTTATATTGTAGTGTCTTAACACTACTTAGTTTAGTGAGTGGGAGTTAAGTGTTACTCCACACACACGCGCGCGGGCGCGCGCTGAGCTGAGCCGGGCCAGGTCGGGTCGGATCGGGCTCGGGACTTGGGTCTTGGGGAATGCGATGCGCGGGCGTGGGTCCTTGTTATCTTTTTGGAGAAATTTTATTTCCTTATCTTTGTTAAACAGAATATTCTTTTTTGTCTGTTGGAAATATTCTTTTATGACTGTTGGGGTTACGGAATTAAGTCAGTCATTAATCCCTTGATTGTAGCTGACTGATTAATTCCTTGTTTCTTGCTTCCGTTGTTGACTGGCTGAATGAATCTGGTCGTTTTCTTAGCCAGATTCGTCCCTCATTTTATGTTTCATGTCTCCCTTCCACTGCCTATATATATTCGTTGTTTTTCCCAGTCAAAAACACAACTCAATCAGTCATCTCTCTTCTCTAAAATTATCTAAACACAAGTTTATTGTGTTCTGTTTTCTGGGCAAGTATTCTGAGTTCCAGTCGGGTTTGTGAGTGCACTAAACTCCGGACAATTTTATTCAGATAAGTCATTTCTGTTTTATTGCTTAGTAGTATAACAATAGGATGTAACAAATAACAGAACATTTAGAGTACCAAGGACAATAAAAAGGAACTAATCAGTGAGCTTTTAGGTTTAAGCACTATAGAAATGGTCAAAAACATACGAATTACCGTGAAGCTAGCTTTAACAATTGTACAAGGCTCTGACCAGCGGACTTGTTTATAAATTACTCCCTCCGCCCACAATTATCTGCAACATTTGCCATAAATGGGTGTTCTCTATTATGTGCAACAATTTTTTATCTTTCCTCTTTTAGTAAATTTAAAGTGTAAAAAGACTATCTTACCAAACTTAAACATATGGGACCACTTTCTCTCTCCTATTTCCCACTTACTTTAACCCACTAACAAACTTAAACATATGGGACCACTTTCTCTCTCTTATTTCCCTCATTTTTACAACTTAATTAAACCCACTTAAACTTAATTAAACTACACTAAAAGTTTTGCCTAGCAGTCCGCAAAAAGGACGTTTGGTGCAGATAATCGTGGACGGAGGGAATACTATAATCCTGTTCTCAATGGTCAAACTGAGAATAATACATATTAATTCAGATAGAACATGATTATTTAATTATTGCATTTGCATATACATGCTCGTTAGTGTAATAGAAAAACCTGCAACTCATTGAAGTCTTCCACCTCAAAACACTCATCATGGTGAGCAAAACTAACATACTATAGTCTCAAAAACTACTAACTCAACTCATACAACTCCACATTACTTGACAAAATATCATAAATAATAATAAAGCACAATTAGTTAGAGCCATACAATAAATCCGATAAACATATCCCTACCTTATAAAAAGTGAGAGATTGCTCTTATAAATAGTGCACGGACTATTAAACCCCTCAAATATTTGTTACCTTTTTACCCATACATAATTTTGTAATTTTCCTTACACTTTCTCATTGGGAAATTGTCCGTACATTTCCTTAACCATTATTTATGAGTTTGAGTTTTCTTTCTCCTTTCTCTGTTCACGTTCCTTAAATACTGCTTACTCATGGACATTTTATTTTCTATTTCTTCTCCATCTATCTCTGTTCACCATCTCCATTGAAGTACTTAATTCAACAATTCCAAAATTACATAAGAACAACTAAAATCAATTGGGGAATTTAGAACAATTAAAATCAAATTGGAATCAAGAAAAGATAAAAATACCAAGAAATAATCCAAAAAATAGTGGAAAAAAGAAGAAATGGTAAAGAAGGACCTTTTCGCGGTCGATGTTTGGCCATTTTATCGGAGATCGATTGGTTTGATTTTTGTCGGTTTTTTTGTTATCCTTTGATTTTGTTCTTCTTTTTTGTTATACTAATATGGAAATGAAAGTAGTATTAAATATATTGTAAATTATTTATACTTCGTATTACCCCATAACGTTTTTCATTCTATGTAATACAGGCTTCATTGTCTTTGAATTTATGGTTTCGCCCAATAATTTTGTTGTCTTTAGTTAAATAAGTTTCCAATTGGTCATACATTTATAAAATTAAAAAGTTTCACCCCTGCTATATATTGTACGAATTATTATAATTTTAAGATCTGCAGTTGATTATCATCTACAAGTTTCCATTTGTTATTAATTTCAAATTATAATATGTATTACCAAATTTGAGTGGTATTGTTAAGCTCATTTGCAATTGTATTGTAATATTTTAAGAGGAGGCAAATGAGAGGCTTTAACAAGGATGTGGAGTGTTAATCAAATGTGGGTACATGAAAATGAGATTAATTGCCTGAAAGTTGAATAGTGAGTAAATAATAAGAAAAATGATGAATTTGGCTATTTTCCATTCCTTGTTCTATCTCATAATCTTCCTATCGATTCTATCTCAACTCGGTGATTCCATTAGATGGATGAATTTGAAAAATCCATCTATTAATTAGAAATTAAATGGAATAATACAGTTTAAATTTTTTTATATTTAATGATAAAGGTTATGGTTTAATTACATGACAACATTAGTCACTGGATAGCAAAAGGTTGTTGCTTTATGTCCGCGTTTTTTTTTTCTTTATTTTGTGAAGGCAAAAATTAACGACTTACCCATAATTGTGTTTAAAGGACATTGAGACTTATGAAAAAAATCTATGATTGTGCCAAAATAGATGTACAAGGAAAAAGGAAATCAAACTGACTATGGTGTAAAGGGGAAGAAAACAAGAAGAGATTCAAGGGAATTATACAAAGAGGCTACAAGTGACAAGTGGATCTAGCAAAGCTAAATTCTTAAAAGCATTGTGTCCGAGTTCATGTTTCTACTTATTTGTTAACTTTTCAGCATTGTTAAATAATGTGTAATTTAAATCCCTATGAAGTTCAAACACAAGCCAAGAAATTTAGAAAAATTAAGCCGAAAAGGCTAGCAACCCCAAGCGCAACGCGCGCTTTGGCTGCCCTAGTTGTGTAAAAAGGAGTTTAGCAATAATATAAATGTAAGGAAAAACTACCCTGATTTCCTCCATTAATCATTGGTCGCATGAACTTGATTCTCCTATAGCCCCCTTGTAGGGAATATTTCAAGCAATATCCCTAGCTTGAACCCCACTGTGATCATACACTTAAGCATGGTGGCGTCCAAAGGGAAAGAAGATAGAGCAAAAGAGTCGCCAACAAGTTTTAGGAACTTATAAACCGTTCACAGGGTGAAGGTTACAACCCTTAACGATCCATGAGATCGTCAACTCCAATAGGTCTGGAACCATGACTGATATTTCGGGGATGAAGGTACAAATCCAACCTAAAAGAGATTGAACCTGCCCTAATAATAGGCCTCTACTTTATTCTGATCGTATTCATGTGCGCTTTCTGACTAACATACAATCATTAAGATTAACCCTAAACTTGTTTATCTATGTTAGTTGAATATTAATGCACAAATAAATCTATTATTGGCGATCACTTGAATTATAATCATATTAACCCTAAACAAGATTAATAATGATCTTATTAAGCGTGATTACAAGTACCAATTCCCTTTAAACATGCATAAAAGGAGTGATCAAGCCATAACAATACATATTGAGCAACATAATAATCATCACAATAATCAAAATAATTGTAGTCATCATAATAATTAAATTAATCATGTTAAAGCATAAAAATAGCAAGATCCTAAGCATAATACTATCAAGATTAAAAACAAACCCTAGCATGTCACTAAACAATAAAAATAAAAGCTTTAGCCCTAACATGATATATTAGAAAAGAATGTAGGAAGCATACTTTTTATCATACTTGATATTAGGAATTTTTAGTTGTTACCCTAAATATGATACTAGGAAGATCATAACACCCTAATATGACGCTAGGAATCATAATAACAACCTAGACATAATTTCTATATCATAATATCAATAAAACCATTAAAGTACTTACTTGGATGCCTCGTATCTCTTTCTAATAACAAAATACACGCGTTAGTAACTTCAAGGAAAATATAAAACAATAATTAAATTAAATAATTGAAAGAGATATTTGGGACCAAACCCTCAGAAATTAAAACCTTTCACGTCTAGGGCGAAGGCAACTTCGAATTTGGCTAGGTGTTTCTTGGTCTCGTGAATGTGGAATTCTGCATAGAAAATTAGAGAGAAAAGAATTCTTAAAAACTAGAGAGAAACTAGAGAATTGATGATAGTTGATGATTTTTTTTATTGTTGATGATAAAAAAAAAAACCAGAGGTTTTAAGACGCTATTTATAGACAAAATCAACCAAACGGATAGAAAAACAAATCAGAGTTTCGACGAGTATAAAACAGATTACCGCCAGACGCTGAACATTAGCGCCAGGCGCCAAGCATTAGCGCCAGGCGGCAATGTCTGTCGTCAGGCGCTAATTATTATTTTCACGCGTTTTTTTATTCAGATAAAATTTAGCCGTACAAAAGGGAAAAATCGTATTTTCTTTAAAAACACTCTTTTATTCTGATTAAAACTCTAAAAAGTCAACCAAAGTCAATTTATCAATGCTAATTGAATTAGGAATGAAAAGAACCTTCTAGAAGAATCTAGAAAACTAAAATCAATTCTAATTACATTAGGAATGATAAATCCATATTAGGCCCTCCTCTAGATCATTGGGCCGCATATAAGGATTAAACCGGGCCCAGTTTAGTAATTTGGCCATAACTTCCTCATTATTCATCGGAATTGGACTTATAATATATCGTTGGAAAACTCTTTTCAAGCCCCATCCAACTACACCATTATTGGACCCTTGCTATAGACCAAACTAAACTAGATTGGCTGTTTTCTTAAAATAGGTTTTCAAAAACAGAGAGAAGAGAAAAGAAATTAAAACTATCCGCAACACTAGACTTTCCACACTTTCACTTCATTCGATTATGATTCGACGCAAAAGGTACTCATCACCGAGTTTGGTTTTTGGGAGACACAAATGGGTGTCTACAGAAGCCCCCACTTTGAATGAGTTTGGAGAAATGCAAGTTTAGAACAAAAGTCAAAGTAGCGATAGGGACGGAGAATGATTCAAAACGTTCTGCAATCCTAAATCATTCTTGTAACGCCGATACCTGCAAACTAGCGTTAGTTAAATAGATAAAAGAGTTAAGAAACGCGTATCTTGCACCGTCGAGCACATGTTTCTGAAAGTAACCGATTTGCTACTACATTGTTGTATTTTTTACGACCTCCTGCAAGCTAGAGAATGCCGCCTGAAGACTGCTACGCTTGTAACTGCCTCCAATTTTTCCATGATAGACTTCTGCAAGCTAGATAACCCCATCAAAGATTGATTCGCTTGAAACCACCTTCTATCACTTTGTGACCATCTTCCGCAAGCCAGGGAACACGATCGAAGAAAACTTCGCTTGAAATCACCTCCAATTGTTTATGACAACTCTCCGCAATCTAGGGAACGCTGCCAAAGATATCCTCGGCTGAAGCTATCCTCATTTGTTGCGATAATATTCCGAGGAAAATTACCAAAGACCTACGCTTGTCGATCTTTAAAAGCTCGCTTGAACTTTACTTCCGCTATGCCAGTACGTCAGCGCTTTTGCTTCTTTTGAACCTGTATGTTGGTGCCTTCTGCTGAATTATGAACCAGTATGTCGGTGCCTATGCCGTATAAACCATTATGCCGGTGTTTTGCAATGAGCCAATGCTTAAGAGCTTTAAGCTAAGTGAGACGATCATTCATCAGGTCGATCACTTTATGCAATGGTAATCAAGCCGATTACTAAACCATGTCAAATTGCATAGAGGGGCTAACTAGCGTACCAAGGAACCCAAAATGTTGTAAGAGGTTGAACATTCTGTCGCAGCTGAAATATTGCTGGCGCCACATATATGGCTCTAGCGCCAGACACTGACACTAGCGCTAGGCGCTAAACCATATCGTCTGGTGCCAAGGCCTGTCGCTTGGCGCTAGAGTCAGGATTTCCATATATACCCCTTTCTTCTTCATTTTTGCTGCTGCTGTTCAGTTTTGTTCGAGAAATCGCTGCGAACTTTAATTCACTTGTTCTTACTCGTTTCTCAACCGAATTCGCTCAAATTTGTTGTAAATCAAAGCTTATTTCATGCATTTTCCCGATCTATGTAAGTTTTCTCCAAACTCACTCCGGTTTTGATGAATTTTACACATGTTTGTTCACGAATTTCTTGAAAATTCAAAACTTGAATTGCTTAATTCACTTTGTTTGTCAAATTTTATGCCATGAAATTGCTTGATTATGTTTATATATTGCCTTGGGAGTAATTTGAGACTTGTTTGACTCAATTTGGTGAAGAAAGAAACAAATCACCATTGTTGGACCTCTTAAGGTCCGAAAGACAATGTGGCTTGTTCTTGATGTTTTTGCTAGCAATTCTTGTCCAATTTGTCACAATAATTACCATAATATCGCAAGAAATTGTTTAGATGCTTAAAAAATTCCGTGTATGCTCAATTTGAATTTGTGCTCTGTTTTAGTACTACGTACTCTATTTTTTTTTTTTTTGCGAACATAGTATCATGCGGCTAGGCGAACCTTAGATACTATAGAACCTTAATTTATGATGATTTTGCACAATGTAGCATGGCTAGACAGCGAGGTTCGGGTTCACGGTCCTGAGATGCACGACGGGAGCATGAGCCCGTAGAGGAGGACACCGACCCGTCCACTTCTCTTGGTCCCCTCCCTGAGTGGGATGAGCGGACTCTGTACTTCTTCCCCATCCACCATATTTCTAAGAGGGTGCGACGTGGGATCACGGTTGGTAGGACGCGCTACCACAGCTCAGGCTGCGACACCTTAGACGACTTGTACAAGATGTACATTGGCATTGACGGAGAGGTGAGACTTCTCTGGGAGTCTTGCGGGTTGACTGCGCTGTTTGAGACCTCGGAGGCCATGATTGCCTCTAGCGGGGGTCAGCACGTGGCCCGTGCCCTGGTGGAGTTCTTTTGGGACACCACCGACACCTTCCACTTCCCTTGGGGTGAGATGATGGTCACCCCGACTGACTTTAGTCTTATTACGGGACTGGAGTTTAGTTCTGTTGCGCTGCCGTTCGACAACTAGATCAGCGTCTTTTCTCCCGAGGTTGAGGAGTTATTGGGTCCGATTGCTGTTTGGGCTCATGCTGAGGTAGAGTCGACTCAGTTCAGCGCCAAGGGCATTCACCGTTCGACTCTAGCGGCGGCTTTCGAGGATGATGCGACCACCTGAGAGCAGCGGGTGCGCATCTTTGTGCTTATCTTGTTGTCAGGGACGTTTTCCCCTGACAAGGGTAGTAGAGTACTGCTTTACTACCTACCTGCGGTCCGTGATCTACACTTGATCGGGACTTATGACTGGGCCAGCTTGGCCTATGATGACTTTGTTCGAGCGTTACGAGACTGGTGTCGACACCGGTCCTTCACGGGGAACGTCGCTCTGTCCGGTTTTTGGAGAGTCGTAGAGTTATACTTTATCTCCCATAAAGTTTAGCTCTAAGATTTGATTAGCACTTGCTGATACTTTTTGCCTTTTGTAGATCTGGTTCTACGAGTACTTTCCCTCAGTTTCGCCAGTGAGACCGTCGCCGCGCAGGTTTCCAGTGAGTGCCTCTTGGGGAGGCCGCCGCGCTGGGATGTCTACTGCTTATGTCCGAGATCAGATTATCTCGGTATGGTTCTTTGAATATTTGAACAATTTCATATTACCTTTGTAGATTCTTATCTGATAGGCGTCCTTTGCAGGAGCCTGGCGTGCAGTACCAGCCGTGGATCAGCTTGGTTGTCCCTAGGTTAGCTGCGCAGTATACCGTTGAGCGTCGCTATTTCTTAGGGACGTATGGAGCAGTCGCATATCTTGGAGAGAGGGTTGCTATTCAACACTCCTCATATACTTTCGTCGTTCCTGCTCCTCCTCCGCGTCACATGTTCAATGGCGCGAGGTTGGTGAGCATGTTAAAGAGAGCTGGTACCCCTTGGCGATCTTATACGATCTCTGGGCGGTGCTATGAGGAGAAGCTACTGCCGTTGTTAGCTCCAGTTTATGTACTGGCTGAGGAGGTGGCGGTATGATTTTCATTTTTTACCTTCCATTAAGTAGCCCTCAAGTAATGTTTTATTAACTTTTATTTGCTTTTGTCAGGCTAGACCTACTGAGTTTGTGCCACCTCGTATGTCCATCCATTATCAGGGGACATACGGGCCGATCGAGGAGATGATTCCTCCGGCTCCTGAGGGTGAGCGCTTCGTGGAGCGGTCGATTCCTCGTCACCAGACTCGGGTAAAGCTTTATTTATTTGCAATTTTTGTCCATATATGTTATGCATTATTACTGACTTTATTTCCTTGAGAGTTCTCGCGCGAGGTGGTCACGGCGATGGAACGGTGCATAGATGCCTTCTGGAGCCAGCTCGTTTGGATGAGGAATGTGGCTACGTGTCGTCGCGACGACGCCGTTCAGAAGGTAGTTTCCCTTCTTTTTTTTGCATTACTGCTTCTATTTTGATTGTTTCTGACTTAGTTTCTTCTTGTAGGGTCAGCCCATTCCTTCTCGTACCCGGACGACACCTGAGGTGCGGAGAGAACCGGCAAGGTCTAGCTCGAGACGTCGCCGTACTAGTTCTGGAGGTCGAAGTGGTCGTTATGAGGCTGCCCGGACCGAAGCGGTGGAGGGCTTAGGCTCTTCATCTGAGGGTGCACACGCTGCGCCGGTAAGCCTGGGAGAGGCTACCTCGGCTCTAAGAGGTGGTGGGATGTATGAGGTCGGCTCGTCATCGCAGCAGCCTCTGCAGCCTCAGCCTCAGGTAGATTTTGGGTGGACGGGTCCTGAGCTGAGTTTTCCACCTCCTGAGGAGACTGGAGCTGGAGCTGGAGCTGGTGGAGAGGTTACTCCTCGTACTGCGCAGTTTTATGACATGATGGGCGTACGTCCTCCGGCGCCGTAGTTTATTCCTGTGCTTTTTTTTATTTTTACTTTGTATAGAACTTTGCCTTTATTAGACTCATTATTAGACATATTTGTATATACATATTACCATGAGTTTATTTATTTAACATTTATTTCATTTTTTTAATTTTTATGTGCATCTTTGTGTGTGCAAAGAATTGTGATAATTACTAATTTTGCGCAAAAATTCCGTCATTTTTATTATTGATGAAGGGTATCCGACTTTCTCCCCCAAAAAGAAATATGAAAAAAAAAATATTGGATTTACAAAAACTTAAAAATTAAGTCTAAATAAAATCCAAAAAATAATATAATTAATATGATTGATATATTAATTAAGAAAAAAAAGGAAAAATAAAATTAGAAAAAGGGTAAAAAAAGAATAAAAGATCGTAAAGTCATTGTTCAAACTCGAATCAGGCCAAAAAACGCGGTTATTGGAAAGCTCGTATGATAAGACAAGTCAGCGCCATCTGGCGCCACGCGTTTTGGGTTAGTGCCAGACGCTAACTCTTAGTGCTTGGCGCCAGGCTCTGGCGTCAGGGTCTGGCGTCTGGCGCTGATGAGCGCTGACTCCGAATTCTTTCCGGATTGAAACTGTGCCAATTTTGTGCATAAATAGCCCCTTGCCCAGCCGATTTTCTTCATAATTTTAGCAGATTAAATAAATCTTCAGCTTTTGAAAGAATAATAATCATGTCTTTAGTCTCCAAAAGTTTTACCAACTTCACTCATGAATGGTATCGGTCACTAACTACCAAGGAGGGAAAAGAGTTAGACTTTTTTTATATGGGGGGTATTTATGGTGTCAAGGGGGTAGATCTTGATGAAGAGTTTATTCATACCGCCTTAGAATATTGGGATGTGGAAACTCATTGTTTTAGATTAGGGTGTGATGAAATTAGCCCTTTGCCGGAAGAATTTGGTGCTATCTTAGGCTTCCCTGCATTAGATCTTGCAGTAATCCCTAGAATAAATGAATATTATTATAAGGATTTTGAGCGCTTCTTTAATTTAAAAGACAAAGATCTAACAAATATAGTAGATGGTAGCATAGTTAATTTTAAAGAATTTGCTCGCCATTATTTTGATAGACCTTATTCTGAGTCTTTTCATGCTTATAGAAGAAGGGCTTTTCTTTTTTCATGCTTAATCAATATCTTCTCACTAGTGGTAGAACTAATGAGGGTCAAGCAATTATATCAACTGTTTTGGAGCAGATTGAATCTGGGAGAAATCCAATGCCATTAATCGTTGGAGAGACTATGATTAGTCTTGATGAATTAAAGAAAAATCCAAAAGCACCTTTTCGGGGCTCTCCAATTTTATTACAGGTAGAAAAATAATATTTGTAATTACAGAAATTAAAAACATATTTTTGTATAGTAATATTAATTTTTTTGCATTGAATTTTTTTTTTTATATAGATGTGGATAATGGAAAGACTAGAAATAATTAGTCCACCAGACAATGTTGAAAAATACACTCCAAATTGCTTTGTGAGAAGGAAGAAACGCTTCTCTAAGATGGGGCACCATGAATGGAAGTTGGTTTTTGCCTCTTGCAACTTAGCCATCAAGTGGGTCATCCCTTGGTGGAAAATAGAAAAGATGGTTGGTATCAACAAGCAGCCCTTCTGCCGTCTTCTAAGCTTGTCCAGGATGACTTTTTATTATCCCTACAGAGTAAAAAGACAGTACGGCCTACTTCAAACAATTTCTTCCGGGGATCTTCGTCGTCCTTATGAATTTCCTGTCTCTCAAGAAGTAGACAAATTTGATGCTTATTGGAGCGCTAGACCTTTATGGGAAGTGATTACCCAAAAGGTTCCTCCTTCCTTGCCCAATGATGTGAAGAAGTGGCTTTTGAAGAAACCTTCGAAGGACATGAAGAAAAATTAGAGTAAAACTAATGTGAAGAGTCGTCTAGGTTACAGAGTGATTCTCGTTAAGGAACACTTAGGTGAAAAAGTTGAGTTCAAAACACCTACAATGCCTAGGAAGAAAAGCTCTACGAAGGATAAAGGGAAGAGAAAAGCTGACACTTCAAAGAAGAAGGCTTGGGTAGAGAAGAAACATGGGGTCCTAGCTAAAGGAGAAACTATTTACTCCAAAATTGAATGTAGATCCTCTAAAGAATGCCTACTAGCTAAATTTATGGATAAAGAAGAGGATACAGACAAAAATTGGAAGAGAGCAAAGAAAGAGAAAAAAAGATTAAAGCATTTCTTAACTTTCAATTATTAGACTTAATTTTAAATTTAAAGTTAATTTTTTTAAGCTTTATTTAAATTCCATCAATAATGTAATTGTTAGTTTATTTTATTAATGAAATTGCAGCTTTTTCAATTAAATCATCTCCTTTAAATTTAATTTATTAACGCAATGAAAATTGAAAATTTAATTTTCCAGAAATTTTTTCGAGTACGGAAGTCGAAAGTTTTCTGAAAAACACCGAAATATTCCCAGGGACTTTCCAGAAAAATGGTGCCGCTCTTTTACGACTGGCGCCAGCTGCGGCGGTTTGGCGTCAGTCGACAAACATTGTCGTGTGACGCTAGGGTCAATCGGCTGGCGACAGGGTATTTTCAGTGACGCCGATACTTCGTCGAATTTCTGTCGAATATATTATTAAGTTTGGGATGCGAGGTTTGCAAAAAATAAAGTGGCCGCACACGTAAAAGGGTTGCCTACGTACCCTTTCTTAAGGAATCAGGCCAAACGTAGCTCTCTTGAGTACCCTACTCAATGAATTATGTGTAGTATTTTTAAGTTGGTCAAGATTTGTCATGTTCGAGAACTCATTGCCATCCATATCAGTTAATTTTGCTGCACCTCCTTATAGGATTGTTTTGACAATATAGGGTCCAGACCAATTAGGCCTAAATTTTCCCCTTGGATCTAAAACATTCTTCCTTAATGCTTTTAAAACCAAGTCTCCTACTTTGATGTTTCTTGTCTTGACCTTCTTATTAAAATGTCTAGCCATACGAGTTTGGTAGCATTGAGTATGATGTAGAGCTTCTAGTCGTTTTTCGTCAAGTAGAATTAGCTCCTCATATCTCGCCCTAGTCCATTCAACTTCATCGAGTTTTCTTTCTAATGCAATGCGTAGAGATGGTATCTCTAGCTCTACAGGTTGTACGACATCCATTCCATAAACCAAGGAAAATGACGTATTTCCTGTTGATGTGCGAATTGACGTGCGATAACCCCACAATGCGAAGTGGAGTTTGTCAGGCCAATCCTTATAATTTTCTGTCATTTTCTCGATGAGAGTATTTAAATTTTTATTAGCCGCTTCGAGGGCTCCGTTTGCCTGAGGTCTATAAGGAGAAGAATGATGATGTTGGATGCCATATTTTTGTAACAATTCTTCACACTCAGCTCGGAAGTGAGTTCCATTGTCACTTATCATTTCGTGTGGGACTCCGTATCGACAAATAATATTTCTTTCGATAAAGAGTGCTACATGTGTTTGCAGTGAGTTTAGCATATGATTGTGCTTTGACCCACTTTGTGAAGTAATCAATTGCTACTAGGATATATTCGTGACCTCCTGTTCCTGGGGGAGTGAGTTTACCAATAATGTCAATTCCCCATGTAGAGAATGGCCATGGCGAAGTGTAGGTGTAGAGTAGGGATGGAGGAACATGTAGCAAATTGGCGTAAATTTGGCACTTAGGGCATCTTTTTACGTATTGAAGACAATCCCTATTCATGGTAGTCCAATAGTATCCTTCTCGCATTATCTTTTGGACTAGCATCTTGCCGTTCACATGAGTTCCACAAATGCCTTCTTGGACTATCTTCATTTCTCTTTGAGCATCCTTTTTTCCTACACACAAGAGAGCTCGACCCTTAGGTACCCTTTTGTGTAACTCATTGTCTACGAGTACGTATTGGGAAGCCAAAAGTCTTAATGCTCGTATTGCTCTTTTGTCAGCATAGGGAGGGTATTCTCCTTTGGTGACATAGTTAAGTATATTCGTATACCACGGTTCTTCTTCTTCTTCTTCTTCTTCTTGGATCACTTCATCATCTTCTATAGCTTGAATATAGGCCGGTTTATGCCTTTTTTCTATAGTTAGAGGCATTTGCTCGATTTCCGTAGGAATCCTAACCATTGAGGCTATCTTTCTAAGGCATCAACAACTTGATTTTTCTCTCTATGTAAATTCGTGTATTCCACCTTCTTTAACTGATTAGTGACAGTTTCCAGATAAGTTTGGTAAGGGGCTAGACTTTCGCTCCTTACTTTCCATCTCTTAGAGATTTGATTGATGATCAGTGAAGAGTCCCCGAATATTCGTAATTTCTTCACTCCCAATGCCAAAGCCGTTTCAAGGCCTACCACGCATGCTTCGTATTTAGCAGCGTTGTCGGTAACGTCGAAATCTAGCTTTATGGAGATTGGAACATGCTCTTGTTTAGGTGATACTAGTAGTACTCCAACGCCACATCCTTTTTGGTTTGAGGCTCCATCGAAGTATAAGGTCCAAGTATCATCCTCCGTGACCATCAAGTCTTCGTCTGGAAATTCATTGTCGTGTATTGGCGTTGAATCTTCTATTGGAAAGTCCACTAGAAAATCTGAAACCACGGATCCTTTGATTGCTTTTTGAGGCATGAATCTTACGTCAAATTGGGCTAAGTTGACTATCCATCTTGATTTGCGCCCATTGAGTGTAGACTTCTCGAATAAATATTTGAGTGGATCCAATCGGGAAACTACAAAGACTGTATGCACAAGCATGTAATGTCTTAACCTGGTTGTGGCCCACACCAATGCGAGGCACAATTTCTCAAGTGGTGTATAGCGTACTTCATACTCGAGCATCTTTTTACTTAAATAGTAGATTGCATTTTCTTTGCCTTCTACTTCTTGTGCGAGCATGGCTCCCATTGTTTCTTTGGTGACTGTTAAGTACAACCTAAGAGGTATTCCTGGAAGTGCTGGTGCCAATGCGGGAAGATTTGCGAGATAGGCTTTGATCATTTCAAAGGCTTTTTGACATTGGTCATCCCATATTACTGGTACATTCTTTCTAAGCTTTTTGAATATTGGTTCACATATTGTTGTCAATTTTGATATGAACCTGCTTATATATTACAACCGGCCAATAAATCCTCGAATTTGCTTCTCGGTTTTGGGCGGTGGCATTGACATGATTGCTTTGATCTTGGTTAGGTCTATCTCTATTCCTCTAGAGCTTATGACATAACCTAAAAGCTTGCCTGAGGTGACTCCAAAAGCACACTTGGATGGATTCAACCTCATGTTGTATTTTCTTAGCCTTACGAAGAATTTTCTCAAGGCTATTTGATGGTCTGGGCGATCTTTTGACTTCACAATCATATCGTCCACATATACTTCAACTTCTTTGTGCATCATGTCATGGAGCAAGGCAGTCACTGCTCGTTGGTAAGTAGCACCCGCGTTTTTCAACCCGAATGGCATTACCGTGTTGCAGTAAGTACCCCATGGTGTTATGAAGGTTGTTTTCTCCATGTCTTCTTTTGCCATGAGAATCTGATTGTACCCAGTGTATCCATCCATAAACAAGAAAAGTGCATTTTTCGCTATATTATCTACCAAAATAACGATATGTGGTAAAGGGAAGTCGTCCTTTGGACTTGCCTTATTTAGATCTCGATAGTCGACACACATTCTTACCCTTCCATCATTTTTTGGAACTGGGACGACATTGGTGATCCATTTGGGGTATTTGGATACCTTGATAAAACCTGCAGTTATTTGTTTTTGAACTTCTTCTTTTATTTTAAGAGCTACGTCGGGTTTCATTCGACGCAACTTTTGTTTTACAGGTTTCATTCCTGGAATTAGTGGTATGGTGTGTTGAGCTATTTCTCTATTAATGACCAAGCAAATACATCGATGAATTCTTTAAGTAGATTGATTAAATCGGTTCTTTCTTGTTCATTTAAGTGTTAATCCAATTTTAACATCTCTTTTATTGGTTGAATCATTTGAGATATCAACCGTCTCAGTTTCCTCAATTATCGGTGTTTTCTTTTCAAGTGTTTCCATTGCTTTAATAAGTTCTTTGTCATTTTCATTGTTAGTTAAGCAATGCTCGTCATCTTGGGTTAAAGAAAAGCACGAGGAGTAAGAGGAAGAAGACATATTATTAAATTCAGAAATCATTACATCGAAGAGAGATATGTCCTCAGGGGCTTGATCGCTAACTATCCTAGGGGAAGAGATAGAAGAAGGGGGTGCTATAACTAAAGACTTAGATGACTCTATAGGAAAAGACTCTGACTGCGATGACTCTTCTAACATCGGTCCTTGCCCTATCGTAATGGAGATTCTTCTTCCGCTTGGAGTAGTCGTTTTGACTGTCTTGCGCCACCCTTGTAGTGATCCTTCCGCTGGAGTGATGAGCCTTGAGGGATCAAAGCTTTCGCTTTGTAGGACCGTTTGGATGAGCGAGGAGTTATCCTCTATGTACGTCGGCTCATCTTTTTCTCGCCCAAATAGTAATCCCATGATATTAAAGTCAAAGCATGGGGGTGCTTTCTCCTTGTGGATAGGAGTTGGGATTTCATCCAGAAAATAGCAATCTAGGAAAATTTTGAATCCCGGTTGCCTTATTCCATTTACGACAAAAGGTTCGGGAAATTCGTAGCATGGATAGTCCTCTCCTTCTTTTATGAAATGTCCATTGAGTGTAAGAGGATACTGATCTATTGGGATTGCTTTCTTTTGGATGCGAGCGTTCCTACGTGCTTTTGACTTTTCCTGGGCTCGCTTGAGATCTTCCCAAGTTGGTTCAAAACTAAGTCCGAAAGTGTCTAATTTAGGGAGGCCAGGTGATTCCAGCGATTTTGCTATTCCTTTCTTTAGAATAGCGTTCACTATCATATTGGAGTGGAGGTCGTGGCAGAGAGGGGTCCTTTCATCCTCCTCGATTAAGGAGACCTCTTCATTAAAGCCCCACAAATCTTCATCATCTTCATCGTGCTCCACATTAATTATTGGATTCTCTATGGCTTTAATCCTCATGGGTGAAGCATCGATTCTAATGGGAATTCCTCCAACTATGGCTTTTACTTATTGGTGGAGAGATGAAGGGAAGACGACCTTTAGGTCATGAAGCCAAGGGCATCCCAACAATAAATTGAATGAAGCCTTAATGTCTACTACTTGAAATGTAGTAGCATGTTCTATTGCTCCCACCGTTATATTCATAGTAATCTTGCCAAGAGCTTGACGACGAGTGTTATCATAAGCTCTTATTCCTTATGTTGACGGGGTCAAATCTTCATCCCTTATGCCTGGCATCCTTGCAGTTCTGAGTGGACAGACATTAATGGTCGATCCATTGTCTACAAGAGTCATAGGGACGTTCATTCTCTTGAAAACTACTGTGAGGTTTAGTGCCTTATAATGCTTGTCACCTTCTAGAGGTAAATCCTTATCGGAAAAGGTGATCAAGTTGATGGGACTAGGGAGATCACTCGTAAGGAAGTTAGCTAACCCCTCATGAGTGGTGTCAGAATCTATCCCTATCTTATCCAAGGTATTCATCAGTGCCAACCTATGCTCTCGAAATGTTGCTAGAAGCTTCCATACATTCATTTCAACCTTGGTTTTCTTGAACTGTTTGACAATATCATTGTCTTCTATGATAGGTATGGGAACTTGCTGCGTAATTGGTATAGGTTGTGTCGAAATAGGAGGTTGCATTCTCCCGAATCTTGTGAGGACGTCTATAGATGAATCTTCTTCCACCCAGAAGTCATCCATGGCATATGATACTGAAGGTGGAGGTCCTTCCATGTCTTTTAAGTAGACGTCTTCTTCATCACTGTCCCAAAATCCATTAATGCTTATGTCTTCCTCTGGTGGAATTTGGACTAACTTTTTGTCATCAATCATTTATGAATTAAATCTTTAAATTTAAAACAGTTTTCAATAGTGTGACCCCCTGATTGATGGTATTGAAAGTAGAACCTATCTGTCCTTTTTAGGGATTCAAATGGTCTCGGTTCGAGAGGTTTGACCTTACCACTCTCGGAGAGCATATTGAACATTTTAGCATATGAAATCCCAATTGGAGTAGAGAGTCTATTAATATTCTTGGGTTTGTCAATTACTTGTAGAGAGAAGGGTTTCTTCTTTGTGGATAGGACCTTGTCACATTTTTTCTGAAGCTCTTCTAATTGTTTCTTCGCAACTTCGAGAGCTTCACGCAGCAAGTTTGATCCCTCTAACATGGACAATGTAAGCAATTGTATATCCATTTTACTTGCTAGTTCAGGAAAGTCATCCATGGCATCGAAAGAGATAGCCAAGGAGTGAGCGAGAGGTGCATTATCAATGCTCGGCTTCTTACTGGCAGGAGGCAATGGCAGTTTGTTGTTATCGATTAAATCTTGGATAGCTTCCTTAAGCTTCCAACAATTTTCTATAAGATGGCCCCTACCTTTGTGATATTTGCAATGTGCATTGGGGTTCCAATTAGTTGTCCTCTTCTCGACTAGTGGGTCCCCAAATGGTCCAGTAGGAGTTATAAGGCCTTGTGCATTTAATCGGTCAAATGCGGTGTCATAACTCATACCTATAGGAGTAAAGTACCTCCTAAATGGTTTCTTTTGTCCTTGAATATTCATAGAAAGGACTTCACTTAATTTAAAGGTACTAACATTGTTTGAGTGGGTGGTTTTGGAAGAAGAAGGATTGTGGTTCTTCTTGCCTTTCCAGCCATTGTTGGAGTTACTATTAGCAGCTTTCAGCTTAGCCAGGTCATCTTCAATATTGATTCCAATGTCATAGACGGCCTTGAAGGTATGAAGATTGTTGAAGCATAAAGGTTTTGATGATGAGGAACTTAAACTAAAGCAAACTAGACTAATAAAGGTTTTCAAGTGTTTGATTAGTTTAGGTGAAGTTGATCATGGTGATGGAAGAAGTAGCTTGAACTAAGAAGACATGAAGAGATCTTTATCAAAGAAGTTAAACAAATTAGAAGAAGAGTTCTCTAACAAGAACTGAGTTCCCTAACAGGAACGTTCCCTAACAGGAACTTGAAGATAGCAAGCTTAAGTTCTTTGGTGGAACTTAATAAGCTTGGAGCTCAAGTAATCTACCTTAACAAAGGCGCGGCGCAGCAATTATTTTAGTTAAGGTTTTTATCTTCTAGATTATTGTTAATATGTTAAGTAGGTTATTGCACGAAATTTATTAGAGGCGTGACAAGTTGGCTTGGTAAATAAAATAATACGGAAAGTAATAAAAGATAAATTTTAGGAAAAGATTTTCTAAAAAGTTTTATTTCCTTTAAATCGGGTTGTTAAAAAGATAATTCTTTTTAACAAAATATCTTTTTATCTTTATTTTCCGGAAAAGATTTTATTCACTTGATTTACAAAAAACTGTGTTTTAAAGATAAGTTAAGTTAACTTATTTATCTTTTAGAAAACCTACTTTCTATACGAGTGTTACTTGTATAAATAGTAGAGAGCAATATGGTTTTAGGTTTTTGTGAGTTTATGCGTGAAGAAATCATTGTGCTATAATTGAGTAAGTTTACCAATAAGCTTCTAACTTGTCATATTAGTTTCGGATTTCGTGCATTGCTTACCTATCATACTAGGTGTCGTACACTTGTATTGGGTTGGGTTATTTGGGTGAGTTTATTGTTTATTTTACACACAGTTTTGTAAGCTTCTTGGTGAGGCTGAGAGTTTTGTACTTTGGCAGTACGTGTAGTACTTTAGTGGTACGAGTGAATCTAAGTGTGGTGCTTAGGTTGGGTAGGATAGGGTCCTATCAAGTAGCAAGTCTAATGAGGATCTTGTGAAACTAAAGGTCTGTGTCTAATAGGTTGTAACTTCGTGTTTGCCCTATTATAGTGAAGTTTGTGTGTTTGAAATCCCTAAGGCAGGGTCGAGGTTTTACTTCCATTTGGGCCCTGGAAGGTTTCCTCGTAAAATTTGTGTGTGCTAACAATTTCCTATATGCATTGTTTATTAATCCGCAAAAAGTAGTCATTAGGAACTCAATACAATTCACCCCCCCCCCCTCTTGTATTAATCGTCTCAACTAACAATTGGTATCAGAGCAAGGTTCTCACGTGTAAGCAGATAACTTTGCTGAGTAAGTTCCTGGAGAGATGACTTACAAGGAAGAACTTGAAGAAGGGTATTCCACCCAACGTCCACCCATGTTCAATGATAAGTTTTACACCTACTGGAAGAACAGGATGGAGATCTTTATCAAGGCTGAAAATTACCAGGTTTGGCATGTTATTGAAACTAGTGATTTTGAAATAACTGGAACCAATGACAAGAACGAGGTAGTTCCTAAACTTATT
Source organism: Chenopodium album (assembly GCF_948465745.1). Taxonomy (NCBI): domain Eukaryota; kingdom Viridiplantae; phylum Streptophyta; class Magnoliopsida; order Caryophyllales; family Amaranthaceae; genus Chenopodium; species Chenopodium album. The sequence goes on from NC_137836.1 coordinate 35,755,684, forward strand.
TCTGATTATGATAAGGAAGATTATCAGAAACTTGAATTAAATGCTTTAGCTATAAAGTATTTGCAATGTGGACTTGGACCTCATGAACATAATCGTATCATGGGATGCAAGTCTGCTAAACAGATTTGGGATCTATTAGAGGTAACTCATGAAGGTATCAATGAGGTAAAACGTTCTAAAATTGATTTATTGATGTCTAGATATGAAAGGTTTGAATTGAAATCAAAGGAATCTATAGAGGAAATGTTTACTAGGTTCAATGATATTATTAATGAATTGAACTCCCTTGGCAGACACATTCCTATTGATGAACAGGCTAGGAAGATCTTAAGGAGCCTACCACAAGATGAACGATGGAGATCCAAGGTTACTGCCATGCAAGAAGCCAAGGACTTCACGAAGTGTAACATGGAACAACTAGCTGGATCATTGATGACTTATGAACTTCACCTGAGTTCCAACTCTGAAAGTTCCAAGAACAAGAGTCTTGCTCTTAAGGCTAAAGACTCTGAGGAATCGGAAGCTAATGAGGAAGAAATGGCAATGCTAGTTAGAAAGTTCAAAAGGGCACTTCATCAAATGTGGGTCTAAAGATCACTTCATCAAAGATTGTCCTCTACCAGACGGTGAGAAAGTAAAGACAAAGGGCAAGGAGCAATCCAAAGAGTCAAGAGTCTATAAACCTTACTTCACCAAGGACAATGTGAAGAAAGTCATGCTAGCTGCTTGGGGAGATTCAGAGGAAGAGGAAGAGGAAGATCAACCGTCAGAAGAAACTGCACATCTATGCTTGATGGAAAAATCTGATGAAAAGGCAAAACTGAAGGAACTAGAATCTGAGGTATGGTTTTCTCAAAAAGAACTTAGACATTTATCTAAAGAAAACTTAATATTTGTTGTTTTAGAAATTCAAGAAGAATTGCAAGAATTGCACAAAGCTAAACAGCAAAGTGATGAAGCTTTTGTAACTTATAAAGAAGACAGTGAGTGGGTCGATAATATGAAATTTGATATTCAATATAGATTCTTTAGTCTGTTCGATGACAATAATATTTGAAAGAAACTATAGACAGGTTGAAACATGATAACATAATTTTAAATGTGGAACTATCCTTGATGAAACTCTGTCTTGAAACTCTTGATTCTGAAGTTCCTCTAATTGCTCAATATCCGAATTTTGAAAAACTAAAATCTGATTTGGAAGATATAAAAGCGGATAGGGCAAGACTTGAGGGGGAACTTGAGAAAGCCAGGAAAGGTAAACAACCTATAGACTACAGAGTTCCAGATTGGATCACTAAAGCCCAAACCAAGAGAACAGAAGGTTTGGGTTTCAAAAAGAAGTTCCAAAAGGAAAGGAAGTATGTTGACCTGCCTAGTAGTATTGTTTGTTATTTCTTTGGAAAAACTGGACACAAACAGGTTAAGTGTCCTAAGAAAGAAAAGAGTACACGGAAAAATGAAAAACATGTAGAATAGATTTAGATCAAGAAGAATGATGAACCTGCTGCTGTTACACGGGAACCCAAGGAAACCTAGGTTCCTGAAACTAACGTTTGATTTCTCATGGAGGTTCCAGTGAGGGGAACAACACTTGGTACCTCAACAGTGGTTGTTCTAAGCACATGACTGGAGACAAATCTAGATTTCTCTCACTGGATGCCTACTATGGGGGAACTGTGACCTTTGGTGATAACATGACAGGAGATATAGTTGCGATTGGCAAAGTAGGAAGGTCAAGTTCCCATTCTATTGATAATGTATTTTTGGTCCAGGGTCTCAAGCACAACTTGTTAAGTATCTCACAATTTTGTGACAAAGGTAACTCTATAAGCTTTACATCCAATAAGTGCAGAATCATTCACAATGAAACTGGGAACATTATTTTAGAAGGAACTCGTAAAGGGAACACATATGTTGTGGATCTTAACGAGGTTCCTAACAACAGTCTAACATGTCTTAGTGTCATTGAGGATGATCCTCTATTATGGCACAAGAGATTTGGCCATGCAAACTTTACTTTACTTGATAAATTGAGATCTAAGGAACTAGTGGAAGGACTTCCTTGCATTAAGTTTCTGTATGACAAAGTGTGTGATGCTTGTGTTAGAGGTAAACAAACTCGAATTTCTTTTAAGTCCAAGAAGATGGTAAGTACCAAAAGACCTTTGGAACTCATTCATATGGATCTATGTGGTCCTATGAGAATCCAAAGCAGAAGTTGTAAGAGATATGTTATGGTTATTGTTGATGATTTTTCAAGGTTTACTTGGGTTTTCTTTCTTGTTAGTAAAGATGAAACGTTTGATGAATTTGTAGCTTTTGTAAAGAAAGAACAGAGAAGAACAGGTAATCCATTGATTCAACTCAGATCAGATCATGGAACTGAATTTGAAAATTCAAAATTTGATGACTTTTGCACTGAGCACGGAATGGATCACAACATCTCTGCCCCCAGAACTCCACAACAAAATGGAGTGGTGGAACGCAAGAACAGAAGCCTTGAAGACATGGCTAGAACAATGTTGATCTCAAGTTGTCTTCCTAGGAACTTCTGGGCAGAAGCAGTGAATACAGCATGTTATATTCTTAATAGAGTATCAGTTAGAGTCATCACCAACAAAACTCCTTATGAGATGATCAAAGGGAGAAAGCCTAATATTTCTTACTTTAGATCTTTTGGTTGTAAATGTTTTGTTCATAACAATGGTAAAAGGAATCTAGGAAAGTTTGATGAACGTAGTGATGAGGCTGTATTCTTAGGATATGCCTCTAATAGTAAAGCATATAGAGTTTATAACAAAAGGACAATGTGTGTTGAGGAATCTGTACATATTATATTTGATGAAACTGAACAATTGAATGATGTACAGGATTGTGATGATGATTTTGAAATTGGACTTGTACGCAAGACAGATCCAGATGAAGAATCAACATCATTGCAGAAGCAGCAAGTTGAAGTTGTAGAGCAAACGAATCCTGAAGCAAATGAAGGTCAAGAAATGGAGAATGCACCAGGAACTCCCCCTCAAGAACAAAATCTAAATCAGAATGAGGGAGATCCCGTAGAAGTTCCAGCTGAGACTCAAGAACGAGTTCCTACAGAAGAACCAATCAACAATGATCAGGAAAGATTGTATCCAGTCAAGGACTTTACACCTAAGCGATGGAAATATCAGAAGTCTCATCATGTAGATGCAATTATGAGTGATATCTAAAAAGGAACTCAAACCAGATCTCAGCCTAGAAACTTCTGTGCTTTCTATGCATTCCTCTCTTCTATGGAACCTAAGAACTATGTTGAAGCTTAAACTAACGCAGACTGGATTAACGCTATGCAAGCTGAACTAAATGAGTTTGAAAGAAATAAAGTTTGGCATCTGGAACCTAGACCCAAGAATAAGAAGACTATAGGTTTAAAGTGGGTGTTTAGGAACAAGCTAGATGAGCATGGTATTACTGTCAGAAATAAAGCAAGACTTGTTGTACAAGGTTTCAATCAACAAGAAGGAGGAGACTACGAAGAAACATTTGCTCCCTTAGCCAGGTTAGAGGCTATTCGTTTACTTATTGCTTTTGCTGCTTACATGGGATTCACGTTGTTCCAGATGGATGTTAAATGTGAATTTTTAAATGGACTTCTAAATGAAGAAGTCTATGTGGAACAACCTCTTGGATTTGAAAGTCAGGAGTTCCCAAACCATGTCTATAAGCTTGACAAAGCTCTTTATGGGTTGAAGCAAGCTCCTAGAGCATGGTATGAAAGATTATCTAAGTTCCTTTTGAAAAATGATTTTAAACGAGGAAAAATTGATAAAACTTTGTTTTTGAAGTCAAATGGAACTGATATCCTAGATGTACAGATTTATGTAGATGATATTTTATTTGGTGCAACTAACGAATCTTTGTGCAAGTATTTTGCTGACCTTATGAGTGGAGAGTTTGAAATGAGTTTGATGGAAGAATTAAATTTCTTCCTCGGATTGCAAATCAAGCAAACTGAAGAAGGAATCATGATCCATCAACAAAAGTACATCAAGGAACTGATCAAGAAATACAAGCTTGAAAATGCTAAGACCAATGATACTCCAATGGCTTTAGAAACTAGATTGGATGAAGATCCAACTGGAACTTGTGTTGATCAACCTATGTATAGAGGTATGATAGGATCTCTACTTTACCTAACAGCTAGTAGACCTGACATATCTTTCAGTGTAGGTTTGTGTGCCAGGTTCCAAGCAAATCCAAAGGAGTCTCACCTGAAAGTAGTAAAGAGAATCCTTAGATACTTGAAAGGAACTGATGACTTGTGTCTCTTCTATCCTAGAAGTGACTCATTTGATTTAAATGGCTTTACTGATGCTGACTATGTAGGTGATTTGGTTAATAGAAAAAGCACTTCAAGTATGGTACAGTTTTTAGGACCTTGTTTAGTTTCTTTGGGTTCCAAGAAGCAAAACACAGTTGCATTATCTACAGCTGAAGTTGAGTATGTGGCAGCAGTAGCATGTTGTTCACAAGTACTCTGGATAAAGCAATAGGTTAGAGATTTTGGTCTTATTTTTTAATGTGTGCCTATTTACTGTGATAACACAAGTGCTATATGTATTTCTAAGGATCCAGTTCAGCACTCTAAGGTAAAACACATCCCCATTAGGCATCACTTTTTAAAAGATAATGTGGAGCAAGGGAATATTAAATTGGAATTTTGTAATACGGAATATCAACTTGCAGATATTTTGACCAAACCCTTGAACAGAGAAAGATTTGAGAAATTGAGACTAGAACTTGGGATGATCAAGCTGAATTGATTGCTTCTGAAGTTCCAAGATATGGCAAAGTCAAAAATAATGTAAATAGAGCAAAAAGAGCATTTAGCACAATCTTGGTGTGCTAAACATAGCTGAAGTGTTACCGTTGTTGATCACTGGAGGTTAGTTCATTAAACGCTTAATTAAATTTGCTAGTAGTAATGTACATTGCATATGTGTAGAAAGCGTGTTCCAATTGCGTGTTTATTTTCAGAAAGTTTTTTTTTTAAAAAAAATAAATAAATTTGGAAAGAAAAGAATTTTGGTAAATTCATCCTACCAAATTGATTTTGGAAAATTAATTGAACGTGTTTAATTAATGACTGCTCAGTAAACTCCTTAACTTCTTTACACCGCCTCCTTAAATATAAAAGGCATCTTCACCCACCTTACATCATCATTGTCAAATCAAATTTACACCTCAGTGAAAAATTATACAACCTTCCTAAAACCCTCAAGAAGATAATTATGGCCATAATCACCTCAATTGCCTCTTCCGAAAATTCTCAAAATAATCATCACTCTGACCAGGAAGAAGTAAGTTCACTTCCAATTGTCACCTTCACCGAAACACAATCCGTACCCCCTCCTTCAGACAGCATGCAAAATCCAAAACCCGCTGAAACTGAAAACCTATCCTATGAGAAAGTGATCGAAAAATTGAAAGAATGGAAAGAGAAGCAAGGACAGAGGAAGACGGTTGAAGAGCACATTAAGGAAGTTGAGGATTTCGCTGAGAAGATAGGGAATTCTGATAAAGAGGAATCGGAGAAGGAAGAAGAAGAGGAGATTGCTGATCAAGCTGAACTTGAATCACAAGCAGGGAGGTATGTAGTGGGTCACAGAATTAATTTGAAGTGGTGTAGACAAGTTAAGTTCCTAGAATTTCTTGATTTAATAAAATTCCAAGGGTGGGAATATATGTTGACTAAAGCCTCAGACAATTTCATGTATCCAATTGCAATGACTGAGTTTTGTCAAAATTTTGAAGCAAAATTGGGGATAATTACTAGTGAAGTTGATGGTATTAAAATCGAACTTGATGTTGAAACTCTGGGTAAAATCTTGAAAACTCCTATTGAGGGATATGAAACATACATCAAAGGAAAAGCTAGTGTGAAAGTGGGAAATTATCTGAGTGGGGATATAGTTGAAGCTTTAGGAGGAAAAAGGGGGAAGAACATCATGAATCACAATGATCTAAGTCCTATGAACAAATTGTTGTTTAACCTTGTTAAGAAAACAATTCTATCTAGAACTGCTAAGAAAAGAGAAGCATGTTTAATGGAATTGGAAGTAATTTTCTACATTTCTAGGAAAATAAAGGTTAATTTTCCCTCCTTAATGTATCAACACTTAGCACATTGTGCTCCTAGAAAGAACAAAGTTGGATATGGAGCTATTTTGTCTACTACCTTTGAAAGTATGGGTGTAGTGTTAAAAGGGAAGTATGGTGGTTTGGATGAGAAGCCAGAAAATGTAATCAATGGAGAAACACTGGCTGGTCTTAGTCTAGAGGTGGTGCAAGGGAAAATACAAAAGTTGGAAAAGGAAGAGGAGAAGAAAGAAAAGAGAATAGGAAAAAGAAGTAGTGGAGCAACCTGTTAGGAAAAGCAGGAGGCTATCAACAAGTACTCTTCCTCAAACCAATATGGAGAAACCATTGGAACTAGATACTGATGAGGGAGTGCTTGTGGGGTAAGTTGCAGAACTGGCAGACAGAATGGATCTGACTAAGAGACAGGTGAAAGAAGATGCTGCAAAGAGTCATGTGCAAAAGCTGGAGAAGACTGTGCAGGATCAGAACAAAGAGCTGAAAGCACTGAAAAAGCTTATCCAGGAACAGAACAAGATTATGAAGAAGCAACAAGATGAGTTCCAGGAGAAAATTCAGGGTCTTGAAGACAAAATTGAAGCCCTGATTGCACAGCAAAGAGAGGACAGTAAACAGATTATGGATCTTCTTCAAACCTAGCCTGTTATAAGCCTTAACATTTCTAGCCTATCCTAGTTTCTTTTGCAGTCATGAACATTTTCAGTTTATGTTTTTAATGCTTGAACAATTTATTTTGGTTTGTAAAAAGTTGTTTAGCAGGATGTTAATCTTTCAGCTTATTTTTAATGAATGCTTTTGGAACTGCCTATACATGTGTGTATGTGTATATTATGAATGTTTATGCAAGAAAGTGGAACTAACTAAAGGGAAGTTAGCAGCACTGCCTTCTGTTTCCCACGCTCGATGAATTGCTTGTGGGGCTGTGGCTAGATGCTTAATAAACTTGAAAAAGCAAGACTTTTTGATAATGCCAAAAGGGGGAAAAGAAGAAGCAAACTTGGATGCTGAAGTTGTTTTGGGTTCTAGTTGAGAAAGTATCAGAAATTTCTCTGATATGATGCTATAGTAGTTTAGTTTTATTTCTGTTTAGTTTACTTTGTTTATTTTTGTTCTTTTTGTTTTTGTTTTTATTTCAGTGTGTGTTTACTTTCAGTCAATAAACCAAAAACACAAAAATACGACCTTCTATTTTGTTTAACTTGTTTATAGAGTTTTCTTAAGTTTGTCATCATCAAAAAGGGGGAAATTGTTGAAGCATAAAGGTTTTGATGATGAGGAACTTAAACTAAAGAAAACTCGACTAATAAAGGTTTTCAAGTGTTTGATTAGTTTAGGTGAAGTTGATCATGGTGATGGAAGAAGTAGCTGGAACTAAGAAGACATGAAGAGATCTTTATCAAAGAAGTTAAACAAATTAGAAGAAGAGTTCTCTAACAAGAACTAGTTCTCTAACAAGAACTGAGTTCCCTAACATGAACGTTCCCTAACAGGAACTTGAAGATAGCAAGCTTAAGTTCTTTGGTGGAACATAATAAGCTTGGAGCTCAAGTAATCTACCTGAACAAAGGCGTGGCGCGGAAATTATTTTAGTTAAGGTTTTTATCTTCTAGATTATTGTTAATATGTTAAGTAGGTTATTGCAAGAAATTTATTAGAGGCGTGACAAGTTGGCTTGGTAAATAAAATAATACAGAAAGTAATAAAAGATAGATTTTAGGAAAAGATTTTCTAAAAAGTTTTATTTCCTTTAAATCGGGTTGTTAAAAAGATAATTCTTTTTAACAAAATATCTTTTATCTTTATTTTCCGGAAAAGATTTTATTCACTTGATTTACATAAAACCGTGTTTTAAAGATAAGTTAAGTTAACTTATTTATCTTTTAGAAAACCTACTTTCTATACGAGTGTTACTTGTATTGGGTTGGGTTATTTGGGTGAGTTTATTGTTTATTTTACACACAGTTTTGTAAGCTTCTTGGTGAGGCTGAGAGGTTTGTACTTTGTCAGTACGTGTAGTACTTTAGTGGTACGAGTGAATCTAAGTGTGGTTCTTAGGTTGGGTAGGATAGGGTCCTATCAAGTAGCAAGTCCAGTGAGGATCTTGTGAAACTAAAGGTTCGTGTCTAATAGGTTGTAACTTGGTGTTTTCCCTATTATAGTGAAGTTTGTGTATTTGAAATCCCTAAGGCGGGGTCGAGGTTTTACTTCCATTTGGGCCCTGGAAGGTTTCCTCGTAAAATCTTTGTGTGCTAACATGTTCCTATATGCATTGTTTATTAATCCGCAAAAAGTAGTCATTAGGAACTCAATACAATTCACCCCCCTCTTGTATTAATCATCTCAACTAACAGAGATTATTCTGGTATTTGAGATGCTTGGAGTACTTCTCTTGAAGGTTCTCGATGAATAACCTCAAAGATTCTTTTTCGCTTGTTACCTCAATCATCTTAGCAGAGGTTTCTCTCCATTTGTTAAAGAAAGAGGTGAAACCTTCATTCTCCTTCTGCTTGAGGATTTCAAGTTCCCTGTAGTCAGTTTCAACTTGAATGTTGCACTTGTATCTATCAATGAAAGCGTTTACTATAGACTCCCAAGTAGAGGTTCTTTCTTTCTCAAGAGAGAAGAACCATTGTTGGCAAACGGTATCAAGAGATAGCGAGAACAAAGAGGGAAACACCTTCTTGTCAATACCCTTAATACTCATTATTGTTTCAAAGGCTCTTAGGTGAAAATAAGGGTTGTCAGTCGCTTTGAATTTCCGGATGTCGTTGGCATTGAACTTCTGCAGAAGAAGATCCTTGTCCACCGAGACCCCTTGTGAGCTAATTCCTTGAAACTTATAGTCAGTAGACAGTTTTCTTAGACTCTCTTGCATGAGGTCCATCTGTTGTTGTTTCACAGGATCATCGATTTTGAGGGTTAAAACCTTTAACGCCTCAGTCACAGTAATCAATTGGTTCCTAAGCTCATTAACTTCCTCTTGAGTTGCCATTATTGTCTTAGCTTTCCTTTTACGAGCGATCGGTTTGTCGGAAAGTTGAACTTGAATAAAAAAAGGTTGTCTTTAATCAAACGCCCTTCCTTTCTTGACCACGCGTTGTAAATTAAACCATTTTTGTTTAAATTACTTAACTCAAATTGACTTTGACTTTACAGTTTTGAAAAAGAAAAAAGCAAAAATAGGGTGCATATTTTTGGCAAAAAATAAGGTGTACATTTTTGGGAATTAAGTATAGGGTTCAAAATAGTGGTTTAATTGGAGGATTAATATCCGACTTACCCCCCAAAAAAAATGACGGAAAATACGCGCATACAAGACTCCCTTAGACATGGTCAAAGTGTGCATTAGTGTGTGCTTTATATGGTGAGTGTAAGTGACATGCTTTGACTCTTGTGTAAGACCATGGGATTTAGTGCTTAGACTAGATTAATGACTTGACAAGGTATTATTACCTGTAAAAATTAACTGAATTGACTAGAAAACTGTTCAATTAGACATAAGGTGATGACTCGAGCAACAAACCGAACTGTCGCCAAAACGACAGGACTGGCGCCTCTCTTTGCAGTGTAGGGCCAGACGACAGGACTGTAGCAAGGCGCTACGCTTCACAGAGTGGCGCTGCAGTTTTAATCTTGCCGCCATTACTGGAACGTCGATCGGAAACTACTTTCGGTATTATTACTCTACAGGGTATGCCTAAAGTCGTATTAATTACTCAAATTAATAAATAAATAAATAAATTAATTAATTAGGAAAAAAAGTTTTAGTCATAAATCAGTTTATTTAATCTTAACACAAGTCAAACAAACGGTTAGGAAAAACACATAGAGGATGCATAACCAATAATGCACAATTAGTCAAGTAGGCACATCATGATGCAATGTGTTTGCAACCTAACCATGGATCTAGTTCTCTAAAGTTCGGGATGTGGGTTAGTCAAAAGAGGGTCCATGGTTAATTGTCCGGATGCACCGCGAGGAAGCCTAACCGTGAAGGGTTGGCGCGAGTGGATGGGACACCGCGAGTTTAGAAAAACTCGCTTCCATGGTTTGGTGAATTCAACATTCTCGGATGTACCCTTTGTTGCTCAGAGCGTTCAATCAGGTAGATGGAGCATGAATTCCCAGAGGGTTATGTCCATATGTAGAACACATATGGGTTTCAGAAAAGTGAGAAAAACTCAATCAGGAAGTAGGATCGAGCAAACAGTGCTAAAAACTGGTCAAAATTAGAACGCATATTTCTGGCTCGTTATTGGTACAACTTGGCGCCAACCAACAGAGGCCAGCGCCATAATTTGGCTTTAGCGCCTGGCGACAGAAGCTGTCGCCTGGCGCTAACGTCAAATAATTGGCGCTAGACTTTGTATCCTGACGCTAGTTTCTACATGCCTCAGCAGCTTTCTGTGCTCGATAAAATTTTCCAGTTTCGCGCAGTATTATTTCGATCCTAGTTGTGAAAGATATTCCTCAAATTTCCTACGTGTAAAAATCCTATATTTTAACTCATTACGGATGGTCTTTCCAATGAGATCTTTTTTATGCATATGACAATAATGTTAATCAAAATTACGCACATGAAATACTTAGAACTTTTCGAGTCTCATCCACTCATTCTAAATCATTGCCGAAATAAATTTCAGGAATTAAAATAGAAATCTTCCCCAGTGGAGTCGCCAAAACCTGTAGGGAATATTTCAAGCAATATCCCTAGCTTGAACCCCACTGTGATCATACACTTAAGCATGGTGACGTCCAAAGGGAAAGAAGGTAGAGCAAAAGAGTCGCAAACAAGTTTTAGGAACTTGTAAACCGTTCACAGGGTGAAGGTTACACCCCATACGATCGTAAACTCCAATAGGTCTGGAACCATGACTGGTAGTTCAGGGATGAAGGTACAAATCAAACCTAAAAGAAATCGAACCTGCCCTAATAATAGGCCTCTAATTTATTATGATCGTATTCATGTGCGCTTTCTGACTAACATGCAATCATTAGGATTAACCCTAAACCTGTTTATCTATGTTGGTTGAATATTAATGCACAAATAAATCTATTATTGGCGATCACTTGAATTATAATCATATTAACCCTAAACAAGATTATTAATTATCTTATTAAGCGTGATTACAAGTACCAATTCCCTTTAAACATGCATAAAAGGTGTGATCAAGCAATAACAATATATATCAAGCAACATAATAATCATCACAATAATCAAGATAATTGTATTCATCATAATAATTAAATTAATCATGTTAAAGCATAAAAATAGCAAGATCCTAGGCATGATACTAACAAGATTAATAAAAAACCCTAGCATGTCACTAAACAATAAAAATCAAAGCTTTAGCCCTAACATGATATATTAGAAATGAATATAGGAAGCATACTTTTAATCATACTTGATATAAGGAATTTTTAGTTGTTACCCTAAACATGATACTAGGAAGATCAAAACACCCTAATATGACACTAGGAATCATAATAACAATCTAGACATGATTTCTATATCATAATATCAAAAAAACCATTAAAGCACTTACTTGGATGTCTCGTATCTCTTTCAAATAACAAAATACACGCGTTAGTAACTTCAAGGAAAATATAAAACAATAATTAAATTAAATAATTGAAAGAGAGATTTGGGACCAAACCCTCATAAATTAAAACCTTTCACGTCTAGGGCGAAGGCAACTTCGAATTTGGCTAGGTGTTTCTTAGTCTCGTGAATGCGGAATTTTGTATAGAAAATTAGAGAGAAAAGAATTCTTAAAAACTAGAGAGAATAAGAAAACTAGAGAATTGATGATAGTTGGTGATTTTTGATTGTTGATGATAAAAAAAACAGAGGTTTTAAGAGGCTATTTATAGAGAAAATCAGCCAAACGGATAGAAAAACAAATCAGAGTTTCGACGAGGATAAAACAGACTAGCGCCAGACGCTGAACATTAGCGCCTGTACATTAGCGCCAGGCGCTAATGTCTGTCGTCATGCGCTAATTATTATTTTCACGCGTTTTCTTAATTCAGATAAAATTTAGCCGTATAGAAGGGAAAAATTCGTATTTTCCTTAAAACCACTCTTTTATTCTGATTAAAACTCTAAAAAGTCAACCAAAGCCAATTTATCAATGCTAATTGAATTAGGAATGAAAAGAACCTTCTAGAAGAATCTAGAAAACTAAAATCAATTCTAATTACATTAGGAATGATAAATCCATATTAGGCCCTCCTCTAGATCATTAAGCCGCATATAAGGATTAAACCGGGCCCAGTTTAGTAATTTGGCCATAACTTCCTCATTATTCATTGGAATTGGACTTATAATATATCGTTGGAAAGCTCTTTTCAAGCCCTATCCAACTACACCATTATTGGACCCTTGCTATGGACCAAACCAAACTGGAACTCATCACCATTATCCGCAACACTAGACTTTCCACACTTTCACTTCATTCGATTATGAATCGACGCGAAAGGTACTCATCACCGGGTTTTGGTTTTGGGGAGACACAAATGGGTGTCTACACCCCTCCATATCAATAGGTGTTGCTTTCCTCATATGAACTCACACCCATTAACAATTGCAAAGTACCCCCTCCCTATTATTTCCTTTAAATTGCTTCGGATCTTAAAAATAGAAGTACATCAAGGCAAAATAAGAGCAAGATTAGCCCTGTCTGGTCTTAAGATTTTAATTAATTTCCACATCAGATTTTTTATTAAATGTAATTATTTTTTTTAATTTTAATTATGTTAAGACTCCTTAAGACTCAATCAGATTTATCTCTTCAATCCTAAGACGTACATACATGATAAATATTGGAAACCAACAAACAATAACAAAAAAAAATAGGATAATTAAAATACAAGATAATTTAAATTGATAATTGTTGTTAAATCATGATTGGTAATTTTTTTTTTTTTTTTTTTTTTTTGCAACAAGATAAGTACATAATTAAGATAAAATAAAACAAACAATATGATTTTGTATATAAAAAATTAAAAACAACGTAGATATCTATAAAAAAAAAAATTTGAAACAACGTACACACATTTTTTTTTTTTAAACAACTTACATAGAATTTTTTTAATTTTTTAATGTACATAGATTTTATTTTTTTTTATCAAAACACTTTATTTTGATGTATTTATAGGGAAAACACTAGGGGGTGTTAAATACCGCCATCCAAAATGATCAAAACCGCCCTCATTTCAAGCAAAATGCCGTTATTACCCTTATTAAACCCTAATTATTTTTTAGTTTATTTTTTACCCTTTTATTTTTTACTGCCCCATCAAACACCACAACCACCACTTTCTTTCTAAACAACCACCACAATCACACACTTAGTGACCACAAACAGCGGAAGGCGGCAGTAGGCGGCGGTGGTCTGGTGTTTTCGTGGCCGGAAATTCGAAAAAAGAGGTTAGTTTCTCTTTTTTTCTGTATTTTTTTTATAAAAAAAAAATTCAATCGCTGGCAACCGGCGTGTAAAACCGATTGGCCAACAGCGGTTACCGGTGATCGAAACCAGTTAACGACAGCGGCAAACCAGTTTACCACGCCGGTTAGGTACCAGCGACCACCGTGTTGGTTGTTTTTTTATAAAAAAAAAATCGAATTAAGGTTACCGGCGATTGTAACCGTGTGACCATCGCCGTTAACCGGTGTGGAAAATCGGTTGACTGTCACCGGCAAACGGCAACCATAACCGGTCAACGACAGTTGTTTCGGGTGTTTTTTTGATTTCCTTGGATACTGGTCACGCTCTCCTGGCAACGAGACGGTCCAACCTGCAAAACAACGAATATTCCGGTTGTCGGAATATTCGCCTCCGACGATCAAGTTAGTGATCGGAACGGAAAAGGCTAGAGAGAGAAAGTAGAGAGAAGTTGGAGCTATTTAATGCTCTTTTTTGTTGTAATGTCTTAATCCACCCCTCCCATCATAAATGATTGGGGTATTTATAGGGGTGGGACTCGTGCCCCATTCTAGGGTTTGTACCCTAGAATTGCGTGACGTGATTGGCTGCGCAATCAGTGAATGCCACGTGTTACTTTAGGGGCGCCGTTTTGCGGCTTTCATTGATATCTCTCGGGATTTGGGCCCTGACGTTGTTAGGCCTCTTTCGCGTGCTGAATAAAGGGGAACACATGCCCTAAACACGTGGCATCTTACTGTAACGACATGTCACCCACTAACCGGGCCACGTGTCGCTACGGGATTGGCCTGAACCGTTGAATGCCCTTAAGCTGGATGCGTGGCATCTTCCCATAATGACACGTGTCACCCTATAAATGGGCCACGTGTCACTACGGGACTGGTCCACGTATATAGGGTATTTTTACCCTCAACATTTGCCCCTCATAGGGGGTGGCTCGTACGCTTACAAGCCGACTCCTCTGACCTCAAATAGTCTTGGGGCGTACGAGCGCATTAGGGTTTTGACAGGTGGCTTTTGTCCGCCTGAAAATTTAGAGCGAACGCCCATCCTTACGGATAGCGCGGACAACGATAGGCCATCTCGTTTGCGGCCGTCTTGCTATTGCGGAGGGAGCTTTAGCTCTGTTTTCTTATCCGTTTATTTTCGGACGTGTCGTTATTAGGCCGTCTTCTTTTCCGCCTATTCTAACGGCGTTGTTCTTTTCCCCTCCAAATTCTAGGTTAAATTTTCTAATTATAACCGTTCAATTTTGTTAGGCGGGAAAGATGAATTTACCATCTTACCCCCATAAATTTTGCCTATATATACAAGGGGTTTGACCTCATTTTTGCACTATGAAACTTTGCATTTTCTAGAGAGAAGTCAGAGCTTCTAGAGAGAGAATGTGTATTTTCCTTTGAATCTTCGAGTACTCTGCCGTGCCTTTGAGTTTTCCGGGCACATTCGTTGAGTTTTCCGGTCAACCTTCAAGACTTTCAAGTTTTCTACACGTACAGAGGTAGGCCGCCTGTTTTCTTTTTCTTGTATTTTCATTTCTTTATTCTTCATTAAAAATCTGGCTCAACACTCGGCTTCATCCGTTTCTCCTCATGAGGCCGTTCGTTCGCCTGGGACTGAGGAGTCTAGAGTGGACGGAGACGAGTTGTCTCCTTCATGGAGTGGGTCCATTTCTAGTGCGTACCAACTCACTACCACCCATTCTTCTCTGTCCCTGCAGTCGAACATGGCAAGGACGATGCAGACACACGATCGTCATGCGGCCAGAAATCTAGACGGTAGTCTGGTGAACCCTAGGCCTCCTTATGACCCTAACAATACTAATTTAGAGACCCCTTATTCTACCCCTACGACCGCTTCCACGGGCACTCACTGCTCGGCCGTGGAAGTAACTTCTTCTTTTGAGGAGACCAAAGATCTCAGGGCGCTTCTACTGTGGGGGGAACGTCCGGGCGAACTCCGGGGTTGAGGTTCCCCCAATATGCCAACTCGGTCATAGATGGGGCCGAGTTGCTACTCTGTGAAGGACCTCCTTCCTCTTCTCGGGCGGACGCTGATCCGTCCGTCCCTACTCCCTCATAACTCTATCTCCGATATGGCGGGTCGGACAGACCAAGAACTGGGGTCTTAATTAATGCACCGTCCGACCTGCCCCCTCGCAGAGCGCCTCCTGCTGGGAGTCAGGCGGCCGATGCCAAAGACAAAGGCAAAAGGCCTCTAATCAATGAAGACATTACCCCTCCCAGGGGCAGCCGTAGCTCTAGGAGCCGCAGCTTAGCGGAGGCAGCCGATCTGGACAGAGTGCTGTCTTCTGAGTTTGGGAGCGCTCCTCAACAAGAGGAGGGAGAGGTCGAGAAAGCGACCCGGGGCGAGGCGGCGGCCGAGGAGAACGTCGCTAACGCCGATAACTTTAAGGATCCGTACGCCTGTACGGTGGGTAGCACGGCCTTGGGCTACCTAAATGACAACTTTGAGGAGTACAAGGCATTCCTCCACCTTGGGGAGGGATTTGAAATTCAGCTCCCGAGGAAATCACATGTTGTGGATGCTTGGGAGGAAGAGAGGTCGCGGCAAAGGTCTTTTAGCGTTTACAGGGCGGCTCTGGACGTCGGACTACGCTTTCCTCTCCACCCCTTTGTCCGCACCATCCTGGACGATTACCACATTGCTGTTTTCCAACTGATGCCGAATAGCTGGTTAAACATTTTTGGGTATTTGGTGACGTGCATCTGCAAAGGCTTCAAGCCGAACTTTGCAGTTTTCTGAGAGATGCACTCACTGACCAAGTTGGACACCGAGACGGACGGCTGGCTTATTCTGAGTACCAGTAGGGACTTCATGATGGTGGTCGTCCGCGTCTCCAAATGGCGTGACTGGAAGCACCGATTCTACCGCATCAAGACCAAAGATGTTGAATTCAATCTGCGGATGAATCGGTTCAATGCTAAACCAATTCAGCTTGAACGCGGGAACCTCAAGCCTGATAAGCCACCCGTCCACCCCAGCCAAGAGCACCATCTTGAATACTTCAAAGTCAAGAGGATGAAGAGGAACGACAAAACTGAACGCGTTCCAAGCAACTGGGTCCCCTTATCCAGTTGGCTACGGGATCCCACGTTCATGTCCGCCTATGGCCTATACAAGAACTTGCCCCAAGGTGGACGCATGGACGCATATTTTTACACATACGTAGGTTATTTGACGTTGAAGGGTTTTCTAACACTTTTTCCTTTTCTTTTTCAGCTGAGGCGTACAAGATGCTTGACTCGGAGCATAAAGGGGATGTAAACATGTCGGAGATTGACTTGGCCCGCTACAAGGCTCATCGGAAGCTGTACGAGCAATCTAAAGAAGTAAGTACACCCATCTCCCTTTCTTCTTTCGTCCGTGTAGGCATTACGAAAGAGATCTTCTTCCTAACTAGACACGGCCAATCAATTGTATTATCTTGCTCTCTTTTCGCTAACTTTTGCCTCTTCAGCTGTCAACTCCGACCCCTAGGTCCAAATGGAAGGACTCGTCCCCTGCCTCCAAGACGGACAAGGACGGTAGGGCGTCCAACCAAAGGAAGACGGTCGCATCCAAGACCACTTCCACCACTGTGGCCAAGACCACGTCGCGGACTGCCTCTAAGTAGTCCAAAGGAGAACAAACACGACTGAGTGATAGCGGGGCCTCCAAGTCCATGGATCCGGCCGCCATGCCGGATCATGACAAGTCCGAGAAATCGGACGATAGGGGTAAGTCGACCCCGGCAAAACCGACCGGGCCAGAAGTGACTCCGCCCGTTAAAAGAGTCAACGAATCTGATTGGCTTGAAGCCTCTCAGTCGGCCGGCAATCAGCCTGGACGGACGGGGGAGGAGGGTGATGAGCCTGCGCCGCCCTTGTCATTCACCTTCAATCATCCTACCCCTCCAAGCTTCTCTGACGGTCAGTCCGAGTAACTTTGAATTCTCTACTTCGCTCTTTACAAGTCCGACTGATCCTGAGCTAAACTTTTATTTTTGCGCCCTTGCACAGACATTGCAGAGGAGCTGCACATGAAGCTGCCCGGCCAATCCCTTACGGGCGCGGACAAGAAGGCCATGAGGGAGGCCATGGTCAGGGCGGTCCCTGCTGAGCAGCGAGACAAGCTGCGGGGGATCCATGATAGCTTCCTTGGCCCAATGATCAACTGCAGTGCCGAGTTAATTTCTCTCTCAACTGTCATACTTATTCAATTTTTCATTCTTATTTTGCTAACACAATTTCCCTGTACGCAGCTCTTCTTGCAGTTGAATTCCTTCCTTGAATGGAAGGACAAGGAGAATGAGAGGCTGAAGCATGCCTGGGCCCAGATTCAGAAGACCCAGGATGCCCTTACTGGGGAAACGGTCGTCCAGCGCCGATATTTCGAAACCCAAATCAACGCGCTGTCCGAAAAGCCGGCGCGGCAGGCTGAAGATTTGGTGAAGTTGGGCCAGGCCCTGGAGCAAGAGTCTGTGGCCAGAGATGCCATGAGACAAGAGAGGGATCAGGCCCTCCTGGACGGTCAACGCTGGAGGGAAGGATTCGAGGCCTCCGAGAAGCTTAGAAGTGATGTGGCCTTGGCCCAAAAACACTTGAAGGAGGCCTTGGACGAGGCGGACGTTCTCAAGGCCGAGGTGGAAAGTTTAAAGAAGTTCGTAGAGGACTTAACTCTACAGATGCAAACACCTCGGGCCCCTAGTGCGGATGAGGTCGTCCGCATTGAGCAGAACGCTGAGGACAGGCTGAAGAGCCACTTCTTTGAGGCTTTTGATCTTATGGTGGACGAGGGCGAGGCGGCCTTTTATCAAGAACGCTTCACCAAGCGTCTCAACTTTGTTTGCCTCAGAGAAGAGGCTAAGAAGGTCGGGCAACCTTCTCATGAGCTGGACGTCACGCCAACTACCTCAGATGAGGAGGAAAACGAAGAAGTGGCGGCCAGTAAAGATGGTAGAGTTGAGAGCAAGGAGATGCCTGCTGAGGACGCGTCCCTTGCCGCCGTTCAAGAGCCTGGCCAAAGTCCAGCTTCTACCCCAGTCGCCCTTTGATTTCAGCTCTTTCTGCCTTGTTTTGTTAATTTTTATTTTCTTTATCTGCCGTCTTTTCGTGTGGTTTACTGTAAGATACTTTACCGCCCTTTGAGTGGTCTTTTTATTAATCCAAGTTTTTCTATTATGCTTCATACTTTGCAAATTTTACACTTGACATGTTTTTGCTTTTTCGTACGCGTACTTTTTTTTTACGTTTTTGTATCCTCGTACAATTGGGGGGGTATGCCCCTTTATTCGGCGTTCGCCTGGTCCATATTTTAAGTGGTTTGATTGACTTGGTAGAATTTATACCTTGGGGGGTATGACTACTAGCAAGTCAATCAAATCATAGTAATGTTTTCCCTTGGACTAGGTGGTACGCCGAATCAACAAATTATTTGGTCTTTCGATTGGCTTTATGCGAGTTTGTCCGTTGAAACTATCGTTCGGACGCGCTCAAAAAATTTCAAGTATGATCTCAACTTAAAATTTCTAAGTTTGGCTGGGCTGGAATGCCTAAGTATGCCCTTGCCCCATTAGAGGGGTTTCATAGGGTACCTTACCTTTTCCATCCGCCTCAGTGAGGGACGAACGTATACAGGCGACTTAGTGTCAAGTCGCTCATTTTTATTTTATTTAATTTACTTTATTCTGCGACCGGGTTGCTGTGTTGCAAGCAACCTAATCACAAACTTCACGCGGCATTTCTGTGTAGACTATGACCGTGCAAATAAGCATAAATAGAATGGAAAATAATATAACAATGTTTGACTTTTCATTAATTTGTCAAAATTACATTGTTGTGGCCGTACGGCTTACATTGCTCGGTCAACAGACCTAGATGTATATACAGCTTTTGGCTAATTACTTAAACTTAAACATAATATTTCTTCAAATTGTCAGTGTTCCATGTACGCGGAATAGGTCGGCCGTTCATGGCTTCAAGACGGTAAGTCCACTCTCGGACTTCTTCCATAACTCGATACGGCCCTTCCCAGTTTGGGGCCAGCTTTCCATCTTCATTTGCTTGTCCCATAGCCTCCATCTTTCTTAGGACCAGATCTCCCAATTTTATCGGCCGCTTTGACACTCGGCGATTGTTTTCCCTTGTCATCCTTAGGCGATAGATCTCGTGTCTAAGCGCCGCGTTGCCCCTAGCTTCAGGAAGGAAGTCTAGCACGGTCTTCATGGCTTCCCAATTAGCCGCTTCATCATATAGCATCACCCTAAGGGTGGGCTCATACATCTTAATTGGGAGGACAGCCTCGGCGCCATAGACCAGGAAGAATGGAGTTTCTCCTGTGGAACTCTTGGACGTGGTTCGTATGGACCATAACACATTAACCAACTCATCAGCCCATAAGCCGCCTGCCCTTTCAAGCTTACGCTTAATTCCATTGGAGATCAACTTGTTGTATGCCTCTACCTGACCATTGGCTTGTGGTCGGCCGACTGAAGCAAAGCAATGAGCTATGCCCTGGTCCTCCAACCATTCTTTTAGTTGAGGCGTTTCAAACTGGGGTCCATTGTCGAACACCATAGATTGAGGAACGCCAAAGCGTGTAATGATACTCTTCCATATGAAGGCTGAAACATCCGTCCACTTGATGCCCCGTACAGCCTCGGCCTCCACCCACTTTGTGAAGTAGTCTACTACTACAAACACATAACGCCTTTGAACGGATGCTGGTGTGTACGGTCCTAAAATATCCATCCCCCATTTGGCAAAGGGGAGCGGACTACTGATGGCCGAAAGACTGTTGGCGGGTCGGTGGATCAAGGTTGCAAATCTCTGGCACTTGTCACACTTCTTTACCTTTCATGGCGTCCGACTTTAAGCTCGGCCAGTAGTAGCCCAGATGGGCAGCCTTTTCAGCCAAGGCTCGCCCTCCAATATGAGAGCCGCACTGCCCCTAGTGAAGATCGTCCAGGACATCATGCCCTTTCTCAGTAGTGATACACTTCAGGTACGGCTTCACAAATGCCTTTTTAAACAACTCCCCCTGTTTCATTTCGAACCAGGCCGCTCTCTTTTTCATCAGCCAGCTCTCTTTAGGATCGGCCGGGAGTAATCCATCCTTTAGATAAGATATGATCCCGTCCATCCAAGTGGAGCTTCTATCAATGATATGTACCGGCTCGGCATCAATACTCCTTCTTTCCTTTAACTCCCAAAATACCGACCTTGGGGTATCACATGATGCTGAGGATGCTAATTTAGAGAGGGCGTCCGCCTGATGATTGGACGAACGAGGAACTTGTTATAGAGTAAAATGATCTAGGCCCTTAGCCTTCTCCTTTACAATTTTCAAATACTTCATCATAGCCGGCTCCCTTGCCTCGAAGTCTCCATTCACCTGGCCGACTACAAGTAGGGAGTCCGAGCTTACATCAATTTTTGTTGCTCCTGCCGCCTTACACATTCTAAGGCCTGCCAGGAGGGCTTCATACTCGGCCTCATTATTGGAGGCTTGAAACTGAAATCTCAGAGCGTACTCAAACTTATCTCCCTCAGGAGACTGACATATGACACCTGCACCACACCCAGTAGCTGTTGCACTACCATCCACAAACACCTTCTAGATCTGGTCTCTGGCCGGCTGAAGATCCGGCTGAGTCATCTCAGCTAAAAAATCAGCAAAGGCTTGTCCCTTGATTGCTTTTCTTGGCTCAAATGCAATGTCAAAGCCTCTCATTTCTAAGGCCCACTTGAGCATACGGCCACTTGCCTCTAGAGTTGTAAAAGGCTTCTTCAGAGGTTGGTCTGTGTAGACCACAATTGAATGTGCCAAGAAGTATGGCCGCAGCTTTTTCGATGCCATGTATAATGCCAAGCCAAATTTTTCAATAGGGGGATATCTTAGCTCAGCGTTGTGAAGTACATGGCTAATAAAGTAGACTGGGATCTGGTGGTCGTCCCGTTCAGCAAGCAGGACGGCACTTAGAGAGTGTTTAGAGATGGCGAGATAGATAAATAGCTTCTCACTCTTGAGTGGAATGACAAGCCGAGGCAATGTATGAAGGTGGATTTTTAGCTGTACGAATGCTTCCTCGGCCTCCTCTGTCCACTCAAACATGGCTTTCTTTTTTATGGTTTGAAAGAAATAACGGCACTTATCCCCTGATCTTGACTGAAATCTACCAAGTGTTGCTAAACAGCCGGTCAATCTTTGTACTTCTTTAATCGTCCTTGGTGACTTAATGTCCATGACGGCTTGGATCTTTTCAGGGTTGGCCTCAATTCCTCGCTGATCAATTAAAAATTCGAGAAATTTACCGGACTCAACACCAAAGACACATTTCTTTGGATTTAACATCATCTTATGCCGCCTGAGTTCGGTAAAAGTTTCTCGCAGATCCTTCAGATGGTCAGCCGGCTCTTTTGACTTGACAATCATGTCATCAATGTACGCCTCCATATTCCGGCTGAGCTGATCTTTAAAGACTGTATTAACGAGTCGTTGGAAGGTAGATGGGGCATTCTTAAGGCCGAATGGCATAACTTTATAACAGTACAACCCCTGCTCAGTTACGAGCGCTGTTTTCTCTTGATCTTCTTCCCATAATGGAATTTAATGGAATCCGGAGTATGCGCCCATAAAACTCATCAGGGCATGCTCGGCCGTTGAATCAACCAGGCGGTCGATTTTGGGCAAGGGAAAGCTATCCTTAGGGCATGCCTTGTTCAGGTCGGTGTAATACACACACATTCTCCAAGTTCCATTCAGCTTCTTCACAAGAACCACATTGGCTACCCAGTTTGGGTAATAACATTGCCGAATGAAATCGGTGTCCAGCAGCTTTTTTACTTCAGCTGCGGCAGCCTGATTCCTCTCTTCTCCATGATTCCTTTTCTTCTGGCGGACGGGCTTAATGGCTGGATTTACAGCCAGCTTATGCACGGCCAGGTCAGGGCTTGTTCCTGGCATCTCACCAACATCAAATGCAAATACGTCTTTGAATTCTCTCAGCAATGGAATTAACTCATCCCCAAGCACACTCAAAGCTATAGTGCCCACACTAACCGTCCGACCTGGTCGATCGGGGTCAAGCACTATATCTTGGTGACTGCCGGCCGGCTGGGGTCGTAACTCTTCTAGCCGACCGACAGTCATTAGCTGCTATGCTTGTTCTATCTTGGCCGCCTTACGCTTCTGGCCGACCTGGTGTGCTGGGAGTGAGGTTCCTTCTTCTTTTGGCTCGGACGCTTTTGGTCCGCGCGCTGTAGGCTTAACCGCCAACTGATTACATTCCTTTGCCATCTTCTGACTCCCTTGGATTGTCCCTATTTTTCCGTCCGTCCTCTCGAACTTTAGCAGCATTAGGTGAGGTACAATGACTGCTTTGGCTGCATTCAGTGTAGGACGGCCAAGTATGACAATATATCCAGTCAGCTCTTTCACAACCAAGAAGCGGACAACCATATCTCTTCCTTCCCTTTTTGCCCAAAGAGGCCAGGTAAATCTATCCGCCCCACCGGGTGGATAACATTCCCCCCAAATCCAACCAACGGGTGAGTGATGTCCTGGAGAGCATCCTCTAGGAAGCTTAGATTCTTCAAGGCGGCCAGGCTGATGATGTCAGTCGCGCTACCCGTGTCAATCAATATTCGTCCGACCTTCAAATTGGCTATCTTCATAATGAATACCATGGGATCATTGTGCAGAGCTTTGAACTCCCCCCGATCGGCCTCACTAATGATTACTTCAGGGAAAGGTTCGGCCTTTACTGAGTCCATTTGCATCACCTTTCCCAAGTTCCGGGTGTCTTGCTTGATCCCCTTCATAGTTGGGCCGCCTGAGGCAACTCCCCTGATATTACTGCCACAAAGCCTGAATCAGTGATATTCCCGTCATCCTCCTTGTCTTTATTCTTATCATTCTTTGGTCTTTGCTCGGACGTGTTGTTTGTCTGTGTGTAGGTGAACTTGGACTTCATCACATAAGAATTCAACATGCCCTTCTCGGCTAGCTTGTCCAGCAATCTCTTTAGGTTGATATAATCGTTTGTGTCATGTCCCACGTCCTTGTGGTAATGACAGTACTTGTTCTTGTTCCTGTACTGAGCCGGGCCTCTCAACGGCTGTGGCTTTTCAAATTCAAACTTATCCTTGATTTCCATCAAGATAGAATAACAATCCTTGTTGAATTCAAACTGAGGCTCGTACGTCTTGACCTTCTTGGACTTCTGTGGCTGAGCGTCAGCCACCCAGACTTCCTTTCTCTTTTTTCCTTCTTTATTTTGGCCGGCCGAGTCTTGCTGAGGAAGTTTTTTCTCAGCCCCCTTGGCCGGCGCTTCTGATTTCGTGAGCGAACAAAAGTCCGCAGCTTCAATATAAGCTTCGGCTTCCCGCAAGACACCTGCGTATGTCCGAATCTTTTTTCTTACCAGGTAAAATTTAAAACCATTGTGCCTTAATCCCCGGAGAAATTCACAGTAAGCCCTTTCATCCGGCAGATTATAAATTTGGGCTTTTTCTTGGTTAAATCGTTGGACGTACGAGCGTAGGCCCTCGTTCTTCCCTTGGACGATTGTCGCCAAGTTAAGGCTATTCTTTCGAGGCGGTATGTTGTATCAAAAATTTCCCACAAACAGCAAACTAAGAGTAGTAAAACAATTGATACATTCGGCCGGCAGACTATTGAACCAATCATGCGCCACACCTTTCAAAGTGGCCGAAAAGCATTTGCACCAAGTAGCATCATCTACAATTTGCAAGTACATCAGGTTCCTGTACGAGGTGATGTGTTCATCTGGGTTGCCTGTGCCATCATAGGCTCCCATAAGTACACTCTTCACCTTTGGCGGCTGAGGGACAGTTAAAATATCTTGCGAAAACGGAGGCGGCTTATCTCTCAGAGTGAGTAGGCGCATCTGCAATCGATGGGTTGTGGCTGCATGGACGGTCCAGCCAGGTAGGGAGCCTGTCCGTACACCTGTCCGTATGGCCCATATTGCCCGAAGGCTTGGGGGTTCGGCTGCATCAAGCCATTGAACCCCTGAGGAGGTTGATATTGAAGTGATTGCGCTGGAATAGGAGTTGGAGTATGGACAACCGGAATAGGAGTTGGGGTGCGGACCGCCTGACTTCTGCTGGAGATGGTCGTGTTGGTATGTTGGGAGAGAGAATGATGTGAAAAATCATCCGGCATAGTTGGGGTTGAGGTTGTGTCCGAGTAGGCGGCACGTTCCCGCTGCTTATGCCGAAGGTAATCCCTTGCGTCCTTCCATCGTCTTGATGGCTCAGGCTCTTCTCTTCGAGGCTGCCTACCCCTCCCTCAGCCGACTGTGTTTTCGCCAACAAATCAGAGAAATTTGTCCGTGGTACCCTTGGGGACCTTCCAGTCGGCCTTCGAAAGGGAGTGTTTCCAGCGTCCGTTGCATGAACTGCTTTGCTGTGTACCTTCTTTGGAGCCCTCTGTTCCTCTCTCCTGGGCGGCTGCCTAGAGGTAGAGGCTCCATTGCTCTCAATCTCTTTCCTAAGTTTGTTACGCGCGGCCTTAAGAGAGGTTGCGGTAACAGGAGGGTCATTAGCTTCTTGAAATGTGGCTATCAACGGATCGCTGGTATGGATTGTAGGGATTATATCCTCTACATGCCCGTCCTCGCCTGGATTAGGTGTCTGACCGTGTATCGCCATAGCGTACGAGTATCCCCACAGACGGCGCCAAATGTTTTGGGTTTTTTTGGATTTCCTTGGATACTGGTCACGCTCTCCTGGCAACGAGAAGGTCCAACCTGCAAAACAACGAATATTCCGGTTGTCGGAATATTCGCCTCCAACGATCAAGTTAGTGATCGGAACGGAAAAGGCTAGAGAGAGAAAGTAGAGAGAAGTTGGAGCTATTTAATGCTCTTTTTGTTGTAATGTCTTAATCCACCCCTCCCATCATAAATGATTGGGGTATTTATAGGGGTGGGACTCGTGCCCCATTCTAGGTTTTGTACCCTAGAATTGCGTGACGTGATTGGCTGCGCAATCAGCGAATGCCACGTGTTACTTTGGGGGCGCCGTTTTGCGGCTTTCATTGATATCTCTCGGGATTTGGGCCCTGACGTTGTTAGGCCTCTTTCGCGTGCTGAATAAAGGGGAACACATGCCCTAAACACGTGGCATCTTCCTGTAACGACACGTGTCACCCACTAACCGAGCCACATGTCGCTACGGAATTGGCCTGAACCGTTGAATGCCCTTAAGCTGGATGCGTGGCATTTTCCCATAATGACACGTGTCACCCTATAACTGGGCCACGTGTCACTACGGGACTGGTCCACGTATACAGGATATTTTTACCCTCAACAGCAGTGGTCACGGGTTCACAGGTGACCGGTAACAATGGCCAGCCACCATTTATTTTCTTTTTTTAAAAAAAATATTATTATTAGCTCGAATTTTTTAAAAAATTATAACTTTATATGCATGGGATCTATTTGATCTCAAGAGAAGGTTTAAGAAAGTAAGTTTATAAATATGCTAATGTATTGGGATCCATATTTAACACAACATTTAGAAATATACAGCCCCTTGTAAATTTGTACTCAATTATGTGGAGGGTCTTGACTGAATAGTGAATATGTTGATCAAGAAAAGATAGGGAGGATAAGACCCTATGTAATAAGACAAGTGGAGTGGAAGTGTTATGGAATCATTGTTCCTCTGTTTGTGCTATCTGATGCTTTCCCCTGCATATTTGCTAATTGATGAACTTCATGATTGTATGCTTTCTTTGCTCTGTAAAGAGGTTTATTAATTTTATATTGTAGTTATAAATTTTTATTTTTATCTTAAAAAGAGTTGGACGTAAGGGACTGGTGGATGTCTACTTGTTAAATCTGTTGTGAACTTGTGGTTATGTGGTAGATGAGTAAAGATCAATTAAAGTCTGAGTTTGTTTGGAAAACCTGAGGCTTGAGATTTAGATTTCACGAGTTTGGCATCTAAAAAAATATTATGGGGTCAAGGCTTTGGAAGTTTCCTTTGGGTTATAGTCTCATACACTTGGCTCACAACATATGACATATGATCTTTAAAGATTCCATTGAGTGTTGCTAGTCTTTTGTGATTCTTGTTCCCGTCTCCTCTTTTCTATACGTCATTGAGATACTGGAATACTGGATGGATAATGTTGCATATTGGCTGGAGAAAAAAGCTTAAACTGTGGATTTTTTTCTTTTATTTGACACTGCATATAGATCACATGATGCTCCTCCCTGCTCGAATATCAGGCAATTACCGTTTCTCAATGATATTTTATGAAAAAGTGAGGGACAATGGTCACAGTACTTTTTTTTTTTTTGTAAATTATTATTATTTTTTAACACAAGTTAAAATTATGATTATTATATTACATGTATATAGATGTAATTTTGTTGTAAGTTTTGGTGATATATACTACATATCATAGAGAGTGGCTCTTTCAAATTCTGATATGAAGCTTAAAAAGTGAGGTTAAATTATCATTTGAAAGGACCTCGGTTCTTCCTTCAAGAAAGTCAGGACTGTGTTCAAGCTGGCATCTTGTTTTTACTTTCAATTTTTCTCTGGCTACGAATGTTGTCCTCTTGAGTACTAGGAATATACTACTGCTGTAAAATGTAGTATTCTGACTACATTAGCCAAACGTTTTTGCTAGTATTACATTCTTACTAATCTTAAAAAAACATAGTGGATTGTCATGAGAGCTTTGTTTTAAACTTTTAACACATACCGGAAGCTACTTTATATGAATAATGGAATTTCATACATGCAACATACTAAAAAGGGCCACACATTTGAACAAAACTTACACAGATTGCTAAGGAAAGAAACTCAATTTAGTGCTGAAGAAAAAAAAAATATTTGCATATACTTCGTATGAGTTTTACAGAATGAAAGAGAACTTCCCAAGTCAATACAAAGAAGAATATTAGATAGCATGACTATAAGATTCCATCATCAATACCTGGCAAATTCAGGAATCTTATTATAGTTATTTTATAAAATAATAATTTAAATTTAATATTATGATTGTTAGTGTTTTTTTTTCACAGTTATGATTATTATAGTTATTTTATTATCATTATTATTATAATTGATTGTAAATATTTCGTTCATTTGGTTATGACGACAGTTGGGTAGGCTCAAAATGACGTTTGATCGTATTGATGGCTCGGGTGAGAGACATACTAGGACTCGTGCTGTGACTGCTTCGACTAGGAGACTGAAGTCATCAGCTCCTATAGCTGATGGAGCATGTGTTGATGATGAGGTTCAGGGACGTGAGGGTGAGGACAAGGAGGAGGAGGAAGAGTGGGAAGAGGATCAAAATAATGATTTGATTTACGATGATGAGAGTTTGAGATCTGTTCGACGCCGGGGAGGCAGGGGAGAGCAAGGCCAGACGTCGTCTGGAGTCACTTTGAAGAGAGGTGCTGATGGTATATTTCAGAGTACTGGAGCTGGTACTTCCCGAACTCGTAAAATTTGTGTTGTCCGAGCGTCGAATGATACTTCATGGCTTGTTCAAGCTCAAATGTTGGGTGGTCCCAAGGATGGTACTCTCATTCCCAGTTACGCAGGTCACATCGCCACGCAAATTTGGATGGGGCCGCAAAAAGATCGTGACGTGTTAAAGTGTCAATCTAGGACGCAATGGTGCTTAAATTTACATGACATGCACAGTGCTATGGCCGATGATGTGCGTAGACGAGTTGATAGTACTGGTTTGAGTGGGCTAGTTAACATCATGCATCATCACATTGACTGGGCCCTGATTTCGGCGTTTGTAGAGCGCTGGCAGCAAGACACAAACACTTTTCACTTCCCGTTCGGCGAGATGACTATTATGCTCCATGATGTACAGTACATACTTGGGTTACCTGTGGAGGGTGATGCTGTTGTAGAGCAAAGTGGTGTTGCGTCTTTGAAGGCTGACTTTCAGAATTTTTTAGGCATATAAGCAGACAAACTTGTTGCCAAGCCGGCAACCATTTGGAATAACGGGGAGGTGTCAAGTCAGGCCATATATGAGAGATGCCTAGCAGAGAGAGGTGATGCTGATATCCAGGTGCAGGGTTTATTGTTGTTAGTTCTAGGCAGCACTATTTTTGTCGATAAGAGTGGTAGTCGTATTCCTCCTTCTTGCATCTTAGAGGTGAAGAAGAAGGATGTTCAGCTTTGTCATTATTCATGGGGTTCATCTACCCTTGCTTATTTGTATCGGCAGTTAGGCG
Source organism: Chenopodium album (assembly GCF_948465745.1). NCBI lineage: Eukaryota > Viridiplantae > Streptophyta > Magnoliopsida > Caryophyllales > Amaranthaceae > Chenopodium > Chenopodium album. The sequence goes on from NC_137836.1 coordinate 35,784,529, forward strand.
TTGCCTCACAGATAGGTTGCAAACAGATTACTGGGTGTTTGACGTTGTTACATTCTTGGATTTACGAGTATTTTCCTGCATTTCGACCTGTTCAGGGTTGTTTAGCCATAACATCGACTGATGCTCGAGCCGCCAGGTGGGACACACAGATTCAGGAAAGGGACTACCATCGTGTAGTTTCTTTTCGTAGACGCCTTGAGCAGATGACCGATCGAGAGGTATATTTTTTTGCTAAATATTTATTATAAATTTAAATTTTTGGATTTACAAGTTAATAATAATAATTTATTTTTTTTTATCTTTAATTGCTTGTAGGTTATTTGGAGGCCTTATACTTTGAGTCCAGCTCATTCGGTCCCGAGAACTACTTATCTGGGTTGGATACAGTATCGAGACATTGTTGAGCCATACCACCCTGACAGAGTTGTACGACAGCTTGGGTTCGTTCAGGGGATCCCTCCTCCCTGTTTTACACCCGATTATGCGTGCCGGCCGGCATATGAGACGCGGAGTTACGCGGTTAGCTCTGCAAGTGCACCACAGTTTTTGGGCAGATTTAATGTTGGGACTTACTGTATACCCCTCTCAGACTATTTGTCATTGTTGGACGAGGAGCCTACTTGTTATGATGATTACGAGGACTGGTTCTACACGTACTCACATCCACTTCTTATGAGTCCTGATGTAGTGCTTGGCCCACCACCTCGACCCGACTAGACAAACGTAGATTTTGTAAGTTTATTTCACTATTTAATTTCTTATATTTAAGTTGATTTAATTGATTTTTTTAATTTAATTTCATTACCTTTATTCATTAAATAATGTTATTTAATTTGACTTACACGATTTAATTTCATTTGTGTAGTGGGTGCAATTATTCATGTCTGTGTTACGCAAGTTCATAGCTGAGCAAGGAGGCAACATCACCCCCACAATGAACAAGGCGCAGGAAGCAATCAAGTTGTGGAATGACATGTTAGAAGCTTAATATATTTTTTTTAATTATTAGATTTGGTTAATTTGGATTTTTTTAAAAATTATTAGACTTGGAGTTAATAATTATTGGGACATCATCAGATTTGGTTTTTTTTTTTCCTTTTTTTTTTTTTTTTTTTTTTTTTGGTTTATAAGCTTTGGAGTTAATAATTGTTGGGACATTATTAGATTTGGATTTTTTTTTTTTTTTAATTAGATTTGGATTTAATAATTGTTGGGACATCATTATATTTGGACCTATTTTTGGTTTATAGATTTAGGAGTTAATAATTATTGGGACATTATTAAATGAATAAAATTATTAAATTAAGAGTTCAGTATTAACAATGCAATAAAATCTCCTATCAATCACATCATTGACTATTAGCTAGAGTGTTCCAAGTAGCGCGCCTATGTTGATATCAATCCTCCCAACCTGTAACGGTATCGTCACGTATATCGAACCAAGTAGTAGCAATAGGAGGAAATAGAAAATTATCTTCAAACTCCAATCGCACAAAATGCCACCCTAAAGACAGTATGCAAAACTCCCTATACGGACCAGTTGCTGTTGACGGAGCAGTCCAAGGTAGCACAGTGATGCATGGGAACACACCACGACCATCTATACCAACACCAAAACACATAACGGCGGCATTATAAAAGTTAGCAATCGGAAACAAGTCATCAAAGCAACCATCCAATGATCTGTGTCGCATCTCCCTCCAGTCCATGTGATACGGTTGATTGCAACATCTAACTATTCAACTCTGTACACTCGAGAATAAATGTCTCGATGATGACCAACCTCATTTGCAATCGATCGTCGAGCTAATATCCATTCATGTTGGTCACCTATGAAGAAATCTGCAACACATCAAAATCCACATTTACCATCAACAAGCGGATCACTCCACCCTCGTAGAAATGGAAGCATGAAGGCTGGAACTTTATCCAAATATGCAAATTCCTCCAAGTTCAAATCATTCCCTACAAGTGTGCACAAATTAGCCATAAATAATAATAATAATAATAATAATAATAATAATAATAATAATAATAATAATAATAATAATAATAATAATAATAATAATAATAATAAAAAATAAAAAATAAATAAAAAATAAAAAAAAAAAAAAAAAAAAAAAAAAAAAAAAAAATAATAATAATAATAATAATAATAATAATAATAATAATAATAATAATAATAATAATAAGGGAAATTCTACATGGTGGCCTCATGGTTTCCATTTTTCTACGTGGAAGACGAAGTTTTTTCCAACTCTCTAAAGTGGCCCCAAGGTTTTGAAGTATTATGCATAGTGCCCATTTTTTGATTTTTTGGCTAACCTTTACAATTAAAATGGTTAGCCTTTGTTTTTTTTATTAAAAAATAATTAAATTATATTTTAAAATAATAAAAAAAAAGGAAATTAAAAAAAAAAAAACCAAACCCACGACCACCCTCCCACCACCACGTCCACCATCCACAACCCCAACCCCCACCCACCTAGCCTCTAGCCAAACCCCACTGCCGGCGCCACCTCGACCACCCTCCCTTCCCCAACCACCGTAACCCGACGACCATAAACAGGCCAAACCCGTAACCCAAAGTCCCAACCTCCACCCTTCGGAAACCCCAAAAATTGGCCGGAAAAGTTCGGCCACCCCTCCCCCACACCTCTAAAAGGTCAACGCTAGGGTTTCGTGTGTGTGAGGAGGGGCAGTCGGACTTTTTCGGCTTCTTTTAGGGGTTTTTGATTGGTGGGGGTTGGGGTTACGAGATTTGGTTAGGGAAGGGGAAGGGAGGGAAGTCGGGGTGGCTGGCTGACGCCGAGGGAGTAGGATTTTCGATTCACGCCGGCGCCGTCGAGGAAGGAGGTTAGGCGCGCCGACGTTGGGGGGTAGTGGGGAAGGGGGTTAGGCGCGCCGGCTACCGTGGGTGGCTGGCTGGTGGTTGGTGGTTTTCTTTATTTTTTTTCTTTTTAAATATTTTTTTTTATTTTATTTTTACTTATGGCTAACCAAAAGCTAAAAAAGTTAGCCAAAAAATCAAAAAATGGGCACTATGCATAATACTTCAAAACCTTGGGGCCACTTTAGAGAGTTGGAAAAAACTCCGTCTTCCACGTAGAAAAATGGAAACCATGAGGCCACCATGTAGAATTTCCCTAATAATAATAATAATAATAATAATAATAATAATAATAATAATAATAATAATAATAATAATAACCTGAAGCTGTATAAATCGGTGCCGTACGACCACCCCGACGACCACCTCGACGGCCACGAGAACCCAAAATATGCTCAAATCTGCTGCGATTACGCCTAGTAGACGTAGACCATTGACCTGTCGGTGGTCAACCCCTTGTTGTCTCGTTGACCTCTGGATTAGTAAAATCAGTCTGATCTCGGTGTAGCTCCTCAAATAGGACCCGGTTGATACCCCACACAAAGCTTGGATCACGATCTAAGACCTCATCCACCAAAGACCTAAACAAGGCTGCATCCTGCTCTGACTCATCAGCAAAAACGGGAATGTCAACGCCCTCACCGATCACTAATGTCTTCCAAAATGGATGGACCTGATCCAAATACAACCCTGTCCCTGCAAGAATTGATGTCCACATGGTGCATGCACATGGGAGACCGTGCGTCGTCAGCAACGCACACCCACACCTATCCAACACATCATCAGATAACTCTCTCATCCTCTTCAACTCATCCTGTAAAATATCACTAGGTGAAAAAAGGCATTTGGCAGCGGTTCAAACCCGGTCTAAGGCACCGGTTTGAACCGCTGCCTATGTGAGGGGTGCCAAAAAGGCACCGGTTCAAACCGGTGCCAAAAATCGAAATTGGCACCGGTTAACCGGTGCCAAAAAGGCCCACAAAAAAATATTTCAAAGTTTTTGGCACCGGTTAACCGGTGCCAAAAACCCCCCAATAATCAATTTTTTTTTTTAAATTAAATAAACTAGAATTAAATGAGAATACCAAATATGAATCGAACATCACAATCAATATAATTCAATCTATTCAATATATATATATGATAAAAAAAAATTACAGTATAGATCAATAAAAAAATTATAGTATATAAATCAAAATAAAAAAATTACAACATATAAATAAATAAATAAAATTACAATATAAATCACAAAAAAAAAAAAAAAAATTACAACTTCACAATATACTTGTATCTTGATTCTTCAATTTAAGATCTAAATCCATATACCTGCACCAATTAAAACAACCAAAATGAATCGATTAACATGATTTAGCTGCGAAAAAAATTAAAAAAAAAACCCCAAAAAATCGGAAAAAAATAAAGGAAAAGAAAATCAGTTTAAAACCTAGAAAAAAAAACCCAGAACATCAAAATAAAAAAAAAATATATAAAAAAACTCAGAAAAAAAAAACCGATTAAAATAAAAATTAAAATCGAAAATCAGAAGAAAAAAAACCCAGAGAATAAAAAAATTTCGAGAGAAAAAACCCATTAATTAAAAAAAATCGAATTAAAATAAGTTTAAAAATCGATTAACCAAACCAGAAAATTGAAAATCACTTAAAAAAAACAAATTAAAATCGATAAAAATAACAAATAAATCGATTAAAATAAAACAAAATTCGAAAATCAATTAAAAACCCAGAAAATAAAAAATAAATCGAATTAAAATCAAGAAATAATACCCTAACCTTGCTCATGCATGTGTTCGTGGTGGATTAAACCAAAAAAAATTCGAAGAAACCCATAAAAAATTTCGAAGACACTCATAAAATCAATTAAACCCAAAATTAACTTCGAACAAACCCAAATCAACTTGTATTAACCCAAAATAATCAATTTCGAACAAATCCATAAAAAAAAACACCCAAAAACGCATGCATTAACCCAAAATCGATTATTGTAGCCGAAAATTAACCCAGAAATCGAAAAACAAAATCAAAATCGAAAAAAAAGACAATCGAAATCGAAAAAAAAAAACCCAGAAATAGAAAAAAAAAATCAAGATCGAAATCAAAAAAATTAACCCAGAATAACCCACAAATCGAAAAAACCCAGAAATCAAAATAGTTGAAATCGAAAGAAAAATTGAAATTGAAAGAAAAATCAAAAGCCCAGAAAAAAAAATTGAAATCTTAAACAAAAAAAAAAAAAAAAACCGAGAAATCGATAAAAAAAAATGCAATCAAATTTGATGGAAAGAAGGGTTTGAAAGAGAACGAGAAAGGGATTGAAAGAAGGGATTGAAAGAGAACGAGAAAGAGATTGAAAGAGGAGATGAGAATGAGAGGAGATGAAAGAGAAAGGGATGAGAGAGAAAGGATGAGCGGCGAACAGCTAGAGAGTGTTTTGTGAGTGAATTAGCTTTAGGGTTTGAGACTTTGAGTGGTATATAACCTTATATATATGGAATAAAAAAAAAGCCGGTTTTTTTTTTAAAAAAGGATTGGCACCGGTTCAAACCGGTGCCCTTTGTATTTTTGGCACCGGTTTGGTCTGAACCGGTGCCACCATTTCTCTTTGTCTAAAAACCCGCCCATTTTTAGGCCAATTTTTGGCACCGGTTTGGCCTGAACCGGTGCCATTTGGGGGTTGCCTTTTTGTATTTTTCTACTAGTGTATCTTGACCTCGAAATGACATAAAGCCGTTAAGATGAAGCAAAGGCATGATGTTGTGTTGTGACCCCATTCGCCGTCTCGAGTCCTCTAAATGGTGACGAATCTCAATAAGCATACCCTCAATGTTGATGTGCACACAGCGGAAGATAGTGTCTAATGCTCCTGTAGAACTGTCGAACCATTGTTTAAGTACGGAATGTTGGCTCTCTACTCTACATGTGTTGACATTGCCGAAGTGCATCACGAAATTCGTCCAAACTCGCACAAATTTCTCCTTGTGGACCAACCATTGATCCTCGACGTATTTCAGCAGTGGTGGGTTCGATGCTCCCCATGTCGCTTTCATAGTTTGCAACTCTAACTCATACTCGGCAATAGTGGTCGAACACATTACTCTTCTCCATCTACCATTTTGAAATCTCTCGGCCATCAACATATCCTTCCCACACAAAATGTGCGCCCTTCCCAATACATCCTTGTTAATGTGCCACCCGCATAATAAATGCGCATAATTTGGAAAGACCTCTTTCAAAGCCTTCATCAACCCCAACTCACAATCAATAACAAAAACATTCGGAGCCACCTCAAATCCAATGTACAACTGCAATTTCTCCAAAACCCACTTGTAGCTTTCATAAGTTTCGCTCTTCAATATGGCATATCCGATCAAAAAGTTTTGATTTGTAGGCGTGACACCAACGAGCTCGAAGAATGGCATGTTATATCTGTTGGTCTTGTACGTAGAATCCATCCCAATGACATGTGGATAGGTACGTAACATATTAGCCATCTCTGGGTGGGCCAAAAAAGCATGGGTGATGGCACGGGTATCTGGATCAACATTTATCCAAGTGACATACTTGTACTCATTTGCCAAGTGAACAAACTGGTGCGCAACATCTCGACCTTCACAAGCATCTAGACAAGCACGACTTCTCACATTGTAGATATGTCTCTTGTTAGGGCTCTCATTCGGAAACTTCTCTTTCACGGCTTCCATAATGTGACGCGGCTTGGCTGCAACAGAAGTCATGTCAATAACAAGCTTCTTTGCAGCTGGACTAAGACCACTAACCTGTCGGTGACCCTCTCGATATACCATGAGCGGATGGTTATGCATGCCTTTCAAGCCCTTTTTAGATTTAATTATCCATCCTTCCATGTCCCGCAAACATTGAGCCGAGATTTGAAGCGTACATTTACAACCCTTGCTCTTCATGTTCTTCCGTGGGGCATTTTCACGGTCCCGATTTTCCCCTCTGTTTCTCTCCCCCCGATCACATTTCATGTAATTAATTGGAAGCCCATTTCTTTGTTTCTTATACGATGAATTTGTCAAAAAGAACCTTAATGGAGTGGCAATTTCTCTAGCCCAATCAACAGCTGCTTGATAGGTCGGGAAAACTTCTCTAGTCTGAAAATGCGGGCTATAATCAACACCATCACCGCCGTAATCTGATAATGACGCCTGATACAAATAAATAATTTTTTAATTAATAATAACGAACAATATAACATTAATAATTATAATTATAATAATAATCTTAAATAGAATAATATTTATTTATATTATCCATACTAGTATAAAAGTTAATATAATAATATTAATTTTACAAAAAAAAAAAGCACCATCACCACAGTCAACCGGAGCTGCAAACCGGTTGACCGACATGGGTTACCAGATTTTACCACCGGTTGACCGTGACGGATAACCGGATTTCAGCACCGGTTGCCCACGGTAACCTGCGCGGAAAACCGGTAGACCAACACGGCCAACCGGCGTTCAAAACCGGTAAACAACTCTGGTCAACCGCCGCATAAAACCGATTCCCGGGGAGGTTGACCGGTTTCGTGCACCGGTTAACCGGTTTCAAATCAAGTTTTACGTCATCATATTAGTATACAACTAGCTAATTTATAATTCATTCCAAATTCAGCATAATTTATAATCATATTAGTATACAACTAGCTAATTAAATAAATAATCGTACTTGTTCAAAAGCCGAGGGTTAAGATTGCAGTTGGTTTTCCGACGAATCACCGTGATTATCATCCATTTCCGATAACTTTTCCGTTTGTGGTGGTGGTCCAATATATTAGTGGTGGTGGTCCAATGTAGGTAGTGATACGGTAATTGTAGTCGATTAATTAAAGTTAGAAAAAAAATTTAAAATAATTGGGTAAACATTTATTAAGGGCAAGAAAGTCCCTTTACTTAAAATGATGCAGTTTGATAAAAAACGTTGGCGGTATTTAGCAATCTACAAACACTGTGTATAGTGTGTAGAGTTGTGTCTTAAGTTGAGTCTTGAGTTTTCAAGACTCCACTTCAGATTTTGATAAGACTTAGCTTCTTAAATGCATTAAAAAAACAAAATCTTGTCTTAAGATCACAAAATCTAGAAATGATGATGTCACTTAGAGTCTTAAGACTCAGGGCAAGCCTCCCACAATTGCTATTTGCGTAATAAACCTAACCCACTTGGTGGTTATTAAATTAATATAGAGGACTTGCCGACTTGCACCGATATAATATGACAATAACACTCATTGGAGGTACCCAAAAACATAACAATAAAATTCTTGTGTTTTGACATTAAACAAATCATTGAAACAGATTCGTTAAAATTTATTTCTTCTCCAAATCGACATAATTGAAGGAAACAATAATTTATTATATAATGCTACTTTGCTTTCCAAATTATTGGTAAAATTACCTTCAATTTTGATTAAATTATAATCTTAATCGATTGATCATATAGAGTTTTGGTGTTGATAATGTGTTTGTGAAACAAAGAGAATGAGAGAGAAATTGGGGGAAAGAATTAATCAGTCTATAGACTATTCCATATGATTGGGGTATATATATATATATATATATATATATATATATATATATATATATATATATATATATATATATATATATATATATATATATATAATACAATTAAGGTTTGCTTGGATAAGAATACAAACCCTAGATCTATTTAGAATATTCTTGAATGATACAAGGAGTATATTGGACATCCACACAATATTAGAAATGTCAAAGTACATTTGTTTTTTGGTGTTTGAGAGAAATAATTGCAACGGTAGAAGCTGTTTCAATGGAAGAGAAAAAGTTCACAAGTTTATTCAATGGAGAATTGGGAGTACACTTCATCGTTGAGCGACAGAAATCAAAGTATGCTTCAATGGTGAACAAGTGAAATGAGTGTACACTCTAATGGTCGAGCAAGAAATTCAAATTCGCTTCAATGGAGGAGGGGTGAGAGAACTTTTGTGTGCTTCAATGGCTAAGAACCCTAGGAGAGAGGAAAAAAATTTGGGAAGCAGTAGAAATAAACGGCTGATATGTGGAATTGAACTTCAAATGCTAACCTTTAATATTGGATTTAAAATGTAATAAATTTAGCTGACTAATTAATTGACATGGAATTGGACCAAATCCAATTCCCAAATTCCATTACATCCAAACAATGAATTTGGGCCAAATACAGAATTTTAATTCTGTATTTCAAACAGGCTATTGGGAAATTTGAAATTTATGGGAATTTTAAGTGACCAAGGGAGAGGTAGGTAAATTAACTTCCCATGTTTTAGTGGGAAGTCAAAATTCTCATGAATATCAAATTGCTCTATTTTCACTTTTTGTTGTTAGCCAAATAACTACTCCATTTGCAAATTCCCATGAATTTTCATTTTTTACATTTTTTGAACGTTAATCTAACAACACCAAAAAGGTGTTCCAAACAAAGTCTCCATATGTTTTCCATCTATTGTGTATTATCTATATATATATATATATATATATATATATATATATATATACTAAAATAACAACCGCTGATGTCATCATTGCTTATGTGTCACTTTTTTATTTAATTTTTTCCCTCCAAAATGGAAGGATGATGTCATTTTTTTTCCTTTTTAAGCTACCCTATTTAACATAGCTTTGAAATATAAAATTTTAAATTTTGAGTATTCTACCCATATCATGCTATTTAGCTATTAACAAGTTATTAACACTTGTTAGTAATATAATTTAATTGAAATTTCTTAATTAAAAATGAAAATTATGCACTTTCGGGAATTGCATATTCATATTTAATTAGAAATTAGTTAGGAAAAATGAAAAAGTTATTTTCTTTTAGTACGTGTTGCTAAAAGTCTATAATTCAATTTTTATTTTAAAACCGTGCATCGCACGGGGTTAATCTAGTTATCTATTAAAAAAACGTTGTTTCTAATAAGAGTATCAAGTTATTATCTTTAATTTTTTTCTTCAAGTTTCCCACACATTATAGTTACAATTACAATTTTTTAATAAGATTGCATTTTTTTTTTTGGGAACGGGAATAAGATTGCATCTTAATGCTTGAAATATAATATCAATTAGCAAAAAACCCCTCCCCCTTTCTAACCACCGCCACTGCAGGCCTTAGACTGGCACTGCCTTCACCCAAGTCTGTAACCTTTTGCAAAAAGTTATCATTTTGGGTGATTGTTGTCAACTTGTCATGGTTACTCCATTTTATAGATGATGAAGCCACTGTCAGTCTACCATAGTTCTCTCCACATTAAGGGCTTGTTTGATTCACCATAATTTTGCTAATCTGAACTTATCTAATTTGATTTGGTCTGATTTAATCTGATCTAAATGTCAAATTTAACTAAACTTTGACCTAAAATATACGATAATCTATGCAGAAAAAATATATCAAGTATGATCTGGTTAAATTTGTAAAAATGTGTACTCCGTATTTTATTAATATGTGACTTTCATAATTTTTTTTATTACGAAATTAAAGATAATTAGATTTTTAGCAATAAAAAAACTGCACATAAAACAGTGATCTGATCTGAACTTATTTTTTCTAATCTGATATGAACTTTTTTATTTCTGAAATAAGTAAAAAAATAAAAAGGTGAACTAAACAAGGCCTGAGTCAAGCTCAATTAATAGTTGAGTGATAAGTGTCATTTATGTCGCTATTTTTAGGAGTTTTGTAGTTAGTTTTTCATAGTTTTTCTATCTTTTTACTTGGTTTTAATAGCGTTTTACTACATTTATCATGTTTGTGTGTGAAATGTCGTTATTGCTCAATTTTGGATTTTCTTGCATATTTTGGTGGCTTATGACATTAGATTAAACTTTATTGGTTTACTCTTATGTTTAGGAACACTTGGATAAGTTCATTGCTCAAGATTGAAGAAATATAAAACATAAAAGAACAAGTAATGAAGAAATGTGCACTTGATTTGCAAAGATCATACTTCAAACGCCTATATCTTTTGATCTACAAAACATTTTGGGGCGATTCCAATTGGAAATGAAAGCTTATCTCGAGAGCTTTCCAACGACAGGTCATATGCTCAATTCCGATGTAAAACGTGGGTGATATGCTCATTTGAAGCTGAGTAGTTTGCCCAGTCCGAGAGGAGCGGGCGCTCCGGTTCTTGGAGCGGGCGCTCCACCACCAGGAGCGGGCGCTCCAAAATCTGCACGCCCGCTCCTCACAGGAAATCCAAAATAAAAAAAAACAGATTGTTTCCTCCAGATTTGGAGCGGGCGCTCCGACCTTCTGCACGCCCGCTCCTGGACCTGGAGCGGGCGCTCCACCTCCTGCACGCCCGCTCCTCTACGCGCTGCTCGACTTTTTGCGGAGCTTCCTAGGCAATTTAGTAAGGGTTATAAATAGATTTTTTTTGCTCATTTTAGGGGGGAATTCATATTTTCAGTAGTTTTAGGTTAGTTTTAGGTTTTTAGAGAGAGAAACTCTCAAATTTTGGAGAGAGAAAGTGAGAGAAACAATGGTTTTCATGGATTTTGGATAATCAAAGGAGGAATTGGATGATTTGAAGATCTCCATTTTATATCAATGAGCATTTCTTACTCTCTTCTCTCTTTATGCTTTATTAATTGCTTTGTTAATCATGTTTGAGTAGATTTCCTTCTACTAGGTGTTGAGTGAAGCTTTGTTATGGTTAATTGAGTTATTTGAGATAAATTTGATGATAATTGTGTGATTAAATTGATTGAATTGATGATGGCATGTTGTTTGTTTTAGATTGGATTGATCTCCCAAGATAGCAAACTTAATTGCATGTTAGTTCTAGTTTGACAAGGGATTGTGAATTAGAATTTATATATTTGATTGCATTTTGGGTAAATTTCTTCTATGCACCTAGTCAATGAGGGATCTAGGCTAGGAATTTGAGAGATTGCTCTTGGTGGTAATTAATTCTCATTTTAATTCTTTCTTTGCATGATTGATTATCAAATCGATTCCCATTAACTTGTTAATTGTTCAAAATGGATCTTTGCCCCTAGTAGACTTTGTAATATCTTGATCTTTATATGTGTGTTAGTGTAGTTGTAGTGTCCAGTATCCATAAACCGACTTCGGCGTAGCTTAAGCATTAGATCGAGAACAATCCAACATTACCGTTCCTTGTGGTTCGACTCCGAACTTACCACTAGACTTGTTTAGGGGTTAGTTTAGGATTATAATAAATTTTGTTTGGCCGTGAGGAGGTTAGTCAACGACATAATTTCCCCGCGCTCATTGAGGCTAGGTAGCGATGCTGCCCAGAATGGCCACAGTATTGGAACTGCTGTTTGAGCAGTTGTGTCACAAGACAAGGCAGCAGAATAGCGCATTTGGTTAACAGGCTAAGCACTAGACTAAGTTCTTTTTCTGAAACGAAATATGTGGAACCAAGCAATCGGAGGTACCGAGGTAATAAGTAAAACCATCAACATGTTCGGTATTTTTTCCAAAAAGTTAAAAAAAAAAAAAAAAAAAAAAAAAATCTCAACGATACCATGCAACCAAATTACTTCCCCGTTCCTAATTAGTTGACAGTCACACTTACACTGGTACTAAAAGGGACAGAGAATAATATGTATCATCGCATTGGTCAGTCAAATTACAATCTTATGGTGTCAACTAATTCTGACAGGGAGAATATAAACACACAGAATAAGCATAAATTACTAACTTGAAGAAATATATGTGCATGTGTCACGTACCCAATTTACAACCTGACTGCAACCCTGTTTTGCACGTGGGACAGGCTCTAAATTCTAGAACACCCTCTCATCTGAGCAGCTTCACAGAAGAACCAGCAAAATTTGAAGCGTAGAATAAATATACCAAAAAAAGTGTCACTAGGTGGATGTATCATATATGTTAAATAGCTACCGCGCAGTTGGCCTAGCAATGGACTCATCTATTGACAAGTAACTATCAGTTGGCCCTAAGTCCATGGAGCCTAAGTGGATGGAGGAGTGCAAGGAGTGTCTGGAGATGTTATCAGAGTTGCCTTCTCTTGCTGCTTGCGTTTCCTTCTCGATCATGATAGCGTCTTGTACCTCTTTGAGCACTTCTGACATTGATGGTCTCATATGACCATGAGCTTGGACACACAGCAAGGCTTTCTCAGCTATCTTCCACATAGATTGAATGTCATATTCATCTCTCAACGAGGGATCAATTATTCCTTGAATGTCACCACTTTCAATGTGCATTTTAGCCTGAAAGTATAAGGCAGTAAGAATTACAGCTCAGCTGCATAAACAGTAAATTCACTTTGAAATGATATTCATACTGGAAGGTAGCTTATGCAATATGCACTATGCTTTTCAGCCACATCATTATTCCTTAGCACAATATATGTTTAATTTCAGGCCATCTAAAAGTGGAAATGTGATTGATATGATGACTTGGTTGGATCAGTCTATGCACTATTGCACAGAAAGACTTGTGTGGACCCGAGGTCTAGACACACGCAACTGACATTATATTGAACATAGTGACCCTTATTTTTAACATAGTAACCTTTATTAAAGCTACTACAACATTTTAATAATATTGTAAACTTGAAATACGACGTTATTACCCTAATTTTAACATAGTGGCCTTTATTATTCATATTGATCAGTATATAAAATATTTCATTAAAAAAAACTAATCACTTAGGCCTATATGTTACCAAAATGACTTTTATTTCAACATAGTGACCCCTTTTTTTAATTATAGTGACCCCTTTTTTTATAAATAAAACAACTATAGTTTCTCTAATGTTAGTGGTCCACAATAAATTAGTGTGATCCAGGTCCATTAAAGAATTCATTTTGAGCATCTCTCGATTATCTTCTAGCATACTAAACTAGAGTACTAAATCCAAGTTATACATTAACAGAATTGTTCACTTCCAAAAATATAAGACATTTTATTGTTGAGGTCTAACTTTATTAATATTAACCTTTGTTTTCATAGTATCGGTAGGATTTATAATAAAATATCTGTATCATCATAACTACAATTTCAATGATTACCTTCAACAAACTTTGACATATTAATAGTTATGATCAGCAAGGTCTAGCAACGCAAGAGTTGTTTTTTGAAACAATAATCATCAATCTAACTTATTATGCACCAACGGACGCTTAAATTATTACTTTTCAATCTACAACCAAAATCTAACTTATTTGCACCACCTGACGTTTGAAAAATTCCTATCATTCTACAACTAAGTACATTTTTATTCTAAATTGTACTACCTCCGTTAATAGTTATGTGCAACTTTTGCCATTTTTGTCCGCTAAGTATTATGTGCAATAAAAATATTTCTTTCCTCTTTTAGTAAAAAAACTAGTCAAATGTCAATTTTACCCTCGTTAAAAAAATTTAAACACAATTTACTAACTATAATCAGATTTAATTAAACACTAATTTCTCACCCAATTTTCACCCCACCAACCCAATCTAACTCATCAACTTTTCATCTTCCACTCAAGGAACCCAAAACCATCTACATTCATCCTCATCTTCATTCATCTAAATCTTCATCTTCATCTTCATCTTCATCTCCATTCATCTTCATCTTCAATTCATCTTTCCCCATATTTTCTCTCTCCTCTTTCAACATCATTATCTCTCTTCATCTTTTTTTTAATCTTCTTTCTCTCTCTTCAACTTTCAAAAAATTTGTAGTGGGTTTCATGGATTTGAGATCTTCTTTCTCTTTTTTCAACTTTCAAGAACTTCAATTCGTGATGGATTTGTTGGAGTGGTGGTGATGAGTTCGCATGTGGTTTCCGTTAGATCTATGGGGTGTTCCGTGAGAATGGTGGGTTGAATTTTGTGGGTTTTGTTTTTCGTGGGGGTGGGTTTAGGGTGGTGGTGGTTTTGTGGGGGTTGGTAGTGGTGGTGGTTGAATTTGGCAGTGGTGGTGGTTGAATTTTGCTGGTTTTTTTTTTCGTGAGGGTGGGTTTAGGGTGGTTTTTCGTTGGCAGTGGTGGTGGTTTTATGGGGGTTGGTAGTGGTGGCGGTTTCGTGGGGTTGGTAGTGGAGTTGGTTTTGTAGGTTGGTAGTGAAGCCGGCGTTGAAGGCGGCGGTGGTGTTGGTGTTGGTGAAGGCGATTGTGGTGTTGGTGGTGTTGGACTGTTGGCTTGTCGTTGTGAATTGAAGGCGGTGGTGGTGTTAGGGTGTTGGCTGGTCTTGGTGGTGGCAATGGTGGTGTTGGCTGGTGGTTGTGGTGGTGTTGGCTGGTGGCAGTGGTGGTGTTGGTCTTGGTGGCAGTGGTGGTGGATTAATTATCCTAACATTCTCTCTCCACCTTAATTACATACCCCTAGAATACATTAATCACCATTATAAAATTTTGCATCATGAACCGTGAACTCCCCCAAAGTTGCACATAACTATTAACGGAGGTAGTATATCACTTACAACAATCAAAAAAATTATTTTATGTCACTTTCTAATACCAACAATTTACTAGTCAGATTTGGATACCAATGATGCAGACTTTTTGAGCAATGGCAATAAAGAGAGCATGGTTATACACCAGACTTACCCATTGAACTATGTTCCGACAGTTAACACCAAAACTTTCGTTAGATATTGCTTCCTGCCCTGATATTAGCTCGAGTAAAATTACACCAAAACTATAGACATCACTTTTGTCAGTCAGCTGTTGTGAGATATAATACCTGCAGATCATCAGGGAAGTCATTGTGTGATATTGTAATTTTCTTGGGGAAAAAAGGATGGACAGGTTGACAGATTATAGAAATACTCCGTACAATAAAAATTAATGAAAAGCGTATGGTAATTGACAGAAACTGTAAATTTTATACGTTTGGGTCCCTACAATAGAGCCAGTTCATACCAAAACTAAATAAAGTGAAACCAACACAGTACACAAGAAGGAAACCTTCAATTGAATTAGTTGCACACGTAACTATATGTAGGGGAAAATGCACACAGAGAAAAGAAATATTATTATACTTCCAGTATATGTCGTCAAATGAGCAAGTTCTGTTAATCTTAATTTAGAAATATATGGACAGAAACAATGCAATTATAATCATATATATAAAGCATGCATGTAAATGGAAACCTCAATGAGAGGAAAAAAAAAAAAAAATTAAGCTCACAAAATTAAATTGGTGGGTACACTGTCATTTCAAAAAAAAAAGAGGCATGCACAAACATTGAATAACCACCTTGAAACAATCGTTCTCCATAAACATCACTCACAACTTCACAGTGGTAGTCTAACAATTATGTGGACATTAGGAATGGATAAAAAATACCCAATTTGGGAGTTCAAAACAACTATCCAACTGTTGGGTGTGTAAGTACAGATGACATAAATGAAGTGGCAAAATTTGCCGAGTGATAGGAAATTTTTTTACCCTTGATCTGAAGGTAAAGCCAGAACTGCTTACAGAAATTACTTATTATTTCTCTTCCAATGCTTTTCCCTGTTGTGTTTGTGCATGTGTTCTGCTCCTCATTCACACGGAAATTCAAACAGCTTCTACTCGAAATAAAACCCATTTATGACTAACTAGGTGTAAGTTAATGAAACAAATCATACGAGGCCGAGGCTTAAATAACCCCTACGGAAATTCAAGTGAGATAGTAGCCCATAGTCTTGTGTTAACTCTTTCTCCAAGTAGAAGGGAATAACCTAACATATTTTATTGTGTACTGCACGTCCTTTAAAGTATTTATGGAACCGAAATTCAACATCGATTTATTCTTATAAGACTTGTTGTGGCTTTATGTCTGCAATTGGACGTCACATGTTTTATTTTTCATTAGACTTTTGCACTTGAAAATTGTATGGGCTTGTATTGGGGGCACAATTTCACCCTCGGAGTAATAGTGCACATGTCCTTGAGCCACCATACGCAATCAAGAATATTAACACCAAGCAAAAAGAGCTTTTCCCCTCTAGCTGAAAAGGGTCTCAAAGAACGGTGTTTGATTTGTTTTAATATTGATAAATCTTTACAAAACTAGATGAGATCATATATCTTGCCAAAGGTCAAGCTATACCATCTCATGTAACCAACAATTTGGTCAGGATATTTCTTCCTTTTATGTTATTAATCTTCTATTCTTCAGAAGAACTCCAAGGGTATTTTACCGCTTCTGACTCCACTTAATCTCCCCTACCCCCTTTTAAAAAAGAAAGAAAAATCTGCATCTTATTCACTTTAATGCAAATCATGATGGCTGAGCCCCAAATCCATGAATAAAAAGGTGTATCTTGTAAACAGAATCTTGAAAGTCTTATCTTGTATCTAAGAAACTCATGAACAATTAATCAAAATGGAAAATGTAAAGGAGTTGTTAATTTTTTTACAGAAAAAAAAAAAAAAAAAGAAAAAGATTCAAGAAGGATGACATGCTGTGAATGTTCCAAGTTCTAACCATTCATGAAGGAGTTAGGAAGGATATAAAACAAATGGATTTGCATGAAAATGAGGTATTTGATCGTAAGGGATGGAGGAGGATGATTTTCGTGGATGACTATACGGAATAATCACTTTTGGTTCATGTTCATGTAGCTGACCCCACTTATGGGATTAAGGCTTTAGATTGATTGACTGACTGATTTAACCATTCAGTTCATATTTCATTGTAGAAAAGAGAACGAAAGGCCAACAATAATCTTACTCAGGATCTAGATAACCAACAGTGCCCCTGACAATGCTTGATACGTGCGAAGCTCCATCCACTGCAAGTTTTGAGAGACCAAAATCCGAAACTTTGGCCCTAGTATTCTTGTCCAATAAAATGTTGCTGGTTTTTAAATCTCTATGGATGATAGCTGGCACACAGCCCGTGTGAAGATATTCAATTCCTGAAATACAAAAAAAAAGATTATCACTTTCACTGCTCCGCTACAATAACTGTGTTTCACAGTCATAACAGAATATGTTTAGTATAAAACCTCTTGCCGCATCTTCAGCAATCTCAAGGCGCTGGATCCAATTTATGCTCCTTTCTCGGGTTAAAGGACCTAAAATCCAAAGCAACTGAGGAATATGCAAATGTTGTGTTGTATTAACTCAATTTAGTTATGGTGGGATAACTACCATAGAGATGCTCTTTGAGAGTTCCATTGTGCATGAACTCGTAAACAAGGATGCTTTTTCCATCTTCTTGGCAATATCCTAGAAACTGCACCAGATTTCTGTGGTGAATCCTTGAGAGGAGAGTCACCTGGGTCACATGTCAATGAACAAACCATATCTATCAGCGATATATAAATCAAGGATCAAATTCACAAGCTATTATGAAAGGAAGGCTAGAAGGAACAACTAAGAAAGCTTGCTCCTAAACAAGATAAAATCGTCTTTAATATTTCCTAATATATATTTTTTTCAAAAGGAAGACTTTTTTTTTTTTTTTTTTTGTGTGGCTATCTATGATTGTTGAATTTACATTGCAAGTGTCTTCCAGTCTTTCTTAATAAGTGGATGAGCGATGAGCCTGAATAATTCTCAGAAAATCATAATTAATCGCAACTTCATACCAGCTTTAATTTGCCCTTTCAGAACATCGCACATTCATCATCCTGAACAAGGCTTTTTGTAATGGTTATATGAAATCAGAACTAGGCATCAGCTACTCTGAAAGTTTCAAGTTCATGGAAAATATGAAATATTCAGGGCCAATAGTTAAGGGCCAGTAGAACAACTGATAAGGATGTGACAAATATATTTGAAACAGGCTGAAACAAATTTGTTTGCTGGGCTAGCACTGTCTACAACTCCCAATTCATCCCCAACCTCTTTAACCTTTCTCTATTTGAGAGCCTCATAAGAGGCATTGGCGTCATAATGATGTAACTACATATAAATGAATTGAATTTAGCCTCAGCATCTTATTAACTTGATAATTGCCAGATTACTAATTCTCAACATCCTTTGTCTAGAAAATAAAATTTTCTTTGGTAGATTGCCGAGTTCGTGATACCCCCCTTTTTAAAAGACACCTAAATGGGTTCTAAGATAAACTTGTCTCACATAAACAAAGAAACGGTGTTTGCAACCAACTCATAAGAAAAAAAAAAGGAGGAAGTATACAAGAACATCAAAGTCCTAACATCTGTAATATGAATTCAAGTACTACAATGTACAAAGTACAACATTATTTCCAAATTGACATATTTTCAAAGTAGTTATATATCAAAGGCGAAACTAGCTCCTAATAATGGCAAAATAGGCTTCACATTAGCCGATGAGCAGTTGCTCAGGAGCACCTTTGCTGCTTACCAAAAACACCCCTCTAGGGTTAAAGCTTGGGAGTCATTATTGGGTTGATAGACAGGGTCTTTGACACAGCTGGATGCAGGCAAACCTAACTGGGAGGTCCTGAGATGCAAGGCGCTAGAATGCTTGTAAAGCCTTCTTCTAAACGTGCTTTAAAAAAAAAGGGAGGGGGGGGGGGGGGGGGGTGGTGTAATAGTTTTTAACTAATCCTGAAACGAGAGATGTCATTAACACATTATTTCTTACAGTCTTGAGCTTGAACTCAATCATAGATTTAAGATATACAAAAGGATAGCCAAGTTGCAAGGGTCCTTGCTTCCTTCACCAGGTTTTGTTGTAGGGCCTCAACAGATCAATGGAAATTTTGGTAAAAACCCCTAGCCAGAATACAGAAAAATGTAATGATTACATGGATGCATGCCCCTAATCTCAATTTCTCTCATCGATTTTCTCTCAATGTTTATCAGCAGCAATTATAATTTGAATTGCCAAGAGTTTTCCTAAATAGGACACATTTTGTTGAGAAAAAAGTACCTCGTTTGAGAATTCTCGTCTTCCCTGGAAGGAGTTACTAGTTAGAACTTTGACTGCGATTTCTCGTCCATCTTTTAATTTACCATAGTACACCACCCCATAACCTCCAGAGCCAATTTTTCTCTCAAAATCCTTTGTGGCTTCTTGCAATTCTGAAAAAGTGAAGCAATGGGCAGCTTCTGTTGCAGTGCTCTCCAAGGAAGAAGATAACTTCTGAGATGGAAGAATATTCCCAAGGCGGGCTGAAACTCAAACATCACACAAAAAAAAAGTCATAAAAATACAGTATAGCACAAAATTAAAAAATAAGGGAAAGATTACAGAGTATATTCAGCATCAGACCTTGGTCACTATATCTTTTTTTAGACTTCTTTCCTTTGTGCAGAAAATGACATGATATTATAGTTGCTATGAGAAAAACAGCAGCGCCAATTGTACTTCCAACTACTACACCAGTCCGAAAGCTTCTGCTTGCTTTATGAAGACCAGCATTTCCAGTGATGCTAAAAAAATTATTATAATTACATGTGTTAACATAGCAATAAAACAGAGTGAATTTCGCCAGTCAAACAGAGAATTTGCTAATCGACTTGAGAAATAGAAAACAAATCTCACACTGGACTCCGGGGTGTTTGGGGAAGGGGGCAGTTCGTGGGAAGGGGAAGAGTGTTCAGATATATCATGTACACAATCCTAGACAGAGACAATTTCTGCTGAGCTCAAGTTTCCAGGGACAAATTTACTCAACCAAAAGTTGCCAGTGACTATAAAGAAATCCCTACTCTCAGTCTGTCAAGTGTCAACCCTCCAGTGCTTGTTACTTTAAGGTGTTTGTTTCAATATCGATACACAGGAAGTTTGCATCCCTTAAAATGTCAAAAGTTGAAAGAATAACCATGCTCAGTAAAGTGTTAAATCCAGTCCTCTTTTTATACCATAGATAACCATGGATGTCTGAGCTTCTAATTATCTAAAACCAATGCTACGTGAATACATAATGAGCACTGTTCCCTAAAATGGAAAGGAGCTGATTATCTAGGATGTCCCTCTAACTGGAAATCATAATAGCCCTTTAGGAAGAAATCGTCAGATCCTTACAGAATCAAGCAATTCTTGGTTGCTAGCTCCTAGACTTCGCACAAGACCGCATGATGGTGGAGTTGAATTTGAGAATTTAAAAAAAATAATAATAAAATTAAAAAAAAAAAAAAAAAAAAAAGTTAAAGCTAATCAGTAATCACACAATGAACTAGATGTCAGGGAGCAAAGAGTAAATACAAAAGCAATAGCAAGCATAAAAGGCCATTCCAGTGCTGCTTACTGGAGATAGAACTCTGCAATTGTACTTATAGCTTCTTTGTAAGTTGTGCCATAAACACATCAATTTTCCTATCAAAAATAAAGAAGCCTGTTTTGAATTTCAACAATTAACATTGACATGACTTCATATTTGCTATATAGTTAACAAGCACTAGTACACAATCTAAGATTTTTCCTTTTGAATTCTGGGGCATCAATATGAGTAGATCTTATCGTATATTTCACCCTCTTATTGTTAAGGTCAGACAAAGCTGTCTACCTTATTACGTTTCATTCAGGCAAAAGCACGAATTTTATGTAGCCATATACAGGAGAGACATTACTTACTTCAAAACAAGGTTATTAGGAAGGTCAGACGGCAATGTTCCATGCAGCTTATTGTTTTGCAAGAACCTGCAACCATTAGGTTCATGCATTAGTGAATTCCTAAAGACGAGCATTCAATCAGTTAGAAATACAAGCATGGAGCATACACTTCTCTCAGATTATGGAGATCAGCCAAGGATGATGGAACTGCACCTGTCAATTGATTGTTCTCCAGATGACTGCAATATACAAAGAACATCAGTAAAAGTTTAAAGGGAAACATTGCTTCACATAAATACAGGGAATCATGCATACATTGTTTTCAAGTTCGGACAGCCACTAAAATCAGGAATTGGTCCAGTTAGTGAATTCCCATCAAGCCATCTGCAGTCATAGTCACAGGAGAATATGTTAGATTCAACAACTACTCCAAAACAAGTACAGCTTATGCTTCATAGGTTTAAAAATGGTGTGAATCATATATCTTACAGCTCAATCAAACCACCCAAGTTTGTGAGTTCTGAAGGGATATTTCCAGTCAAGTTTTTCTTCGATAAATGACTGCAAGGAATCAAAGATAAAATTTCATGAGACAATAATCCAGGCCATGAGGCTGCTTGACTAGAGTCGGGTCTCAAACAAAATCACTGTAAACCATGGGAATAGCAGACGATA
Source organism: Chenopodium album (assembly GCF_948465745.1). Taxonomy (NCBI): domain Eukaryota; kingdom Viridiplantae; phylum Streptophyta; class Magnoliopsida; order Caryophyllales; family Amaranthaceae; genus Chenopodium; species Chenopodium album. Next base: position 35,806,560 of record NC_137836.1, read on the forward strand.
CATATCTCCAAAATATGGATGCTCCATCAGCTCAAGCCACAAAGAAAGGGACATAAAGGAGAAAAGAAAGAAACAAAGATACACTTACATTGCAGTTATAAGTGGTTGAGGGTCTGAGTTGCACTCCAACCATGACCAAGGAACAGGCAGGCATGGATCACCGCCTTCTTGAGCCCAATCAGCAGATAAGTAAGGTGTAACAAGTTTTGCTATAGTAGATCCTGAAGTCCCATCCAAAGCAGTATCAGATGTACAGCATGTGTTATTTTGGGTAGATTGCTTTAGAGAAATAGGTTTTATAGCAAATTATTATCAACGAACAATCAATACCGCAAGCGGAAAACCAAAATCCAAAATGATCCCACGCATCTTTGAAGAAGAAAGACAAATAAGCATAAAATATCACTTACCATCCATGGTACCGCCACTTTTCTTGACATACTTATTGATCTCCATAGCATTCACGAGAGGCCCCAATGAAGAATCAGATGTCTTGACAAATTTAAAGGACATCACAAAAGGGAGGGTCAAATTTTGAAATCCAGGCTCATAGAGACGGTCCTTTCCTTGAGCATTTTCAAGGATATTTACAGCTGCTTTAGAAACCTGAGGTGCATCAGGAAGCATAAGCCTAAATTTCCTTACGTCAGTCGGACCTATGTCTTCAATTTCTGCAAAATATGAGAAAGCCCACCCACCACCAGGAAAGCCATCTAAGTTTAAGCGGTATGACAATGTTCCATTTCTGCCTACTACAGCTGTTTGCATCACTTTCTGAGGTGGTCGGTCATCTGCACTAACATCGATTGGCAGCTTTGTAGAAATTTTCTCAGTGCCTGCAGCAACATCAACTAGATAATTCGGTTTCTTCAGAGAGTCAGATTCCCATATTCTATCATATGGATCATCAGGATACCTGAAAAAACCAAAATTTACATGTGTTGTTCCATGGATTACACAGAAGATAAAATTAAGCTCTAAGAACTGCAGCACTTTTAAATTTCTGAAAGAAAAATATATCTATTTCAACTTTCAATTAGAATAAAAATCACATTTATCTACTATTGGCACATAGGTAAAAATGATGAAGATCACAATCTGTGGGTATGTTATAATTAATTGGAGGAGTTATTACCTCACAGGATCTGCACTATCCGCTCCAAAATTAATTCTGGCAGATACACTCATGTAGTACTGATTTTCATAATCTGTTATGTACATTGAACCATTGAATTGCCGAAGCTCAAGTGTAGAAATAAAGGGCAGCCCTGTTGTAGCATTGGATAAGCACACACTTATTGTTGGCTCAGCAGCAAGAAATATCATTTCAATCACCTCCACAGTAGTAGCATCTGAGATGACAATGGTAGACCAAGGGGTTGCCCCAATCGAAACGTCAAACTTTGGATAAACATTGTTGTTGTCGAAGTTTCCATATAAGAATGTGGCTCTCACTAGGAACCTAGTCCTGCTTGTTACATTTAGAGTGTAGCAGTACTTCCTGTTATCATTAGGGAAGTATCTTACTTTCATATACTGTGTCCGTGTTTCATCTGGATTAGATATATTAGCTGTCTGTCCGAATCTAATTTGGTCATCAGGAACCCATTGAATACCAAGTTTGTCAGTGTGACTATCTGTACCTCCACAATCAAGACTCACAAATCCTGCATTTGTCACAGAATATTAAGACAACAAACCAGCACCAACCAGATGCAGCTAAAATAACTAACATCATACCATCACTACGATTCGACATTGTTCGAAAAGGAAATCAACAATTAAATCGACCACAACATATCGTTTTACAAAAGGGATAGCCCGGCAGCTACAAGCCAACGGCCACAACCCACAAGCATCCTTTTTTACAAGTGTAGTGCACAAACAAATGGATCTCATATAGAGTAATTATGCAGTCCCACTTTATACAGTATATACAAGAAGGGTTTGCTACAAGATACGTGACTTTCCTCAAAATTTGATGAGAGAAAAGGTTAAAATCATGTTGACCTATATCACTAGTCGTTCGACCTTTCCAATAATCATGTTAAAGTATCTTCCACTTTGAATTATCTAGTCAAATTGTTAGGTCATATTATACTATTTTAGTGATGCTAATATAAGGAGATGATTCTGATAGATAAAATTTATCATAACAAGTATAGTAGTAGTTGGCAGCAGAACAAACGATAACACAGTTAAATCCTGCTTACTATAATCTTGCCTAGTCAAAATCTTAGATACGCGCCTGGCTAACTGGTGAAAATAAGGGCAATTTTAGAGCCGGATTTATGTTAAAATCAGCACAATCAAATGAGCTATCTACAATTCTACATCTTATAATAATCTTCCACAAATCCTATAAAGCACAGAACTTACCATAAAAGAAAACTTAAAACAATGAACCACCTACAGCTTATAATATCACTCAACTACAATATCATTCAATTCAGCATGACAGCATCAACAAACTACAATATCTTTCAACTAATATATAACTAAATCCGAAACGAAAGTGGTAAACAACCTAGCTAATGTCATCATAAATGACACTTTTATACAATAATAACAACTAAATTCTTAGAATTAAAACGTACAAATAGGTGCATGCTTCAATTGCAATTGTCAAGATTTTCTTTTTAAGTAAAAAAACCACTAACAATTCATGTAAGTTATTAACATAAGCACTATAAAAACAGTCTTAAATTACTAAGATGAAAAAAAAAAATCAGAACAACTTTTAACAAAAACAAGAATAATAAAGCAAACAAATTGAATAAATCAAACAACTTAAAAGTTTTACCTGTCATCTGGGCATCGCTAAAACAGACATGAAACAGCAAAAAAGAGATGAAAGTGGAAAACCCAGAAATCCAAATCGCCATTTTTTCAGAGAAAAGCATGAAAAATGGAAAATTGTTACAAAAAACCCCAAATTAAATGGGGGCATAAAATGAAGAAAAAGTAATAAAAGTGAAAAGCTGATAAAACAACGAAAAAGTTCACATTTTAAATCAATCAATTAGAAATATTAAATAATAGAAAAACTAAAAGCAAAGTTTCAATCTCTCTCATATAATAATTACAGTAAGAGAAGGAAGAGAGTGGAGTTTAATGGAGAGTGGAGTTTAATGGAGAGTGGGGTGTTTGTATTCAGAGCGCAGCATTCATATTACTTTTATAGGAAATATTTATTATTGGTGATAAAAAGGTAAGATTATAGATTAACGTTATATTAACAAACTTCTTAGATAAGTGCTGTATGATATTTAAGTCTCAGTGTATTGATGAAGCACAAAAAAAAAAGAGCTCTCCCAGGTTACTCACGGTGATTGTTTCTCACGAACAAGTGGCATACCAGTTGGCAACTTTAGTTAAAAACATTACATGTCATACAACTTAGTCATTATTCCGTTAAGTCACGGTGTTAGTCTTCCAACAATAATCACCTGAGTTTCTCCCGAGTTTCAATTGAAGAAGCTCCCATCTTCATCTTCACACCTTCAATTGTGAACCTGCAATTGTTGCTCTGCTTTGGACGTCTCGCGTGGTGGTGTCGGTGTTCGTAGGTGGCAAGCTGAATTTAAGGTAATTTAAGCTCAACTTAAGCTCAACTTAAGCTCCCATCTATCGTGTTGTTGTTGTTTCTTTTGCCACTTTTCATGGAGTTATATCATGAATTTCTGTGGTTTAATGTTTAATTTTTGTTAATTTGTGTGACCTGTTGTTGAATTAGGGCATTGGTGAAAGTTTGCTATGTGAATTACCTTTGCGGTTGCTTAATTTTGTCAATAAAAGCTGCATTTTCGTTAAGTTATGCTATTTAGTGTACTTGTATTTGTGCCTTTGCTATGAATCTGCTAGTGCTGTCATTTTGTTATACTTGGGTATGTATTTTGTTAATTTCTGTTTAGTATTTGATATTAGATGATATTTGTAGGTGGAAATGGATGTTAATTTGGTAGGTGGGTGTGATGAGGTGGGTAATTTGATGGAAATTGGTGTAGAATACAGTCAACACGAAGGTTGTGTTTTGAATTCAGAGAACGTAAGTTCAATGGGAGGTGGTCGTGATGAGGCGGGTAATTTGATTGAAATTGGTGTAGATGGGAGTGACAGTGAACATGAGGGGTGTGAAGTTTTGAGTGCGCAGATCTTAAGTTCAATGGGAGGTGGGTGTGATGAAGTGGGCAACTTGATTGAAATTGGTGTAGATGGGAGTGACAGTGAACATGAGGGGTGTGAAGTTTTGAGTGCGCAGATCTTAAGTTCAATGGGAGGTGGGTGTGATGAAGTGGGCAATTTGATTGAAATTGGTCTTGATGGCAGTGAACAGGAAGGGTGTCAAGACGCGAATACACGGTCCTTGGAGAACATCACCCTTACACAGACCATTGAAAACACTTCACCTTTGCCCACTAGAAATGGTAAAGCTAATAGTCCAGTGCAGAACTGCTTCCCAAATGAGACAATTCAAACCATTGAGACTACTGTGTCAACGAATGAGTTCAGTGTGATAACCACTATTGACCCTCCAAAAATTGGTATGGTTTTTAAGTCCTGGCAGTACATTGAGCTGTATTACAAAACATATGCAGAGCAGTGTGGATTTGGAGTTAGCATGGTGCAAGCTGCTTCTAACAGTTCCAAATTGATAAGCAGGATCACATGGAGGTGTGAATGTTGGGATCCACCATATATGAGGGCCAGGCACGAGGCAAGGAAAAGGGTCAAGTTAATGGATGTTGGAGGCTCTGCAAGTAATGTGAATGGTGACATTGGTGAGGATGAGCTTGCACGTGGTAAAAGGAAATCCAAAAAATGTTTCTGCTTAGCTAGCATATATGCTAGTCTTTCAAGTGATGGCCTATGGGTTTTGAAAACCGTCCACTTAGAACATACTCATATTCTTTCACCAAGCATGGCTAATTTGGTGAAAGAGTATCGTATGAAGAAATTGACCTCAACTGTACAAAAGAGGTTAGTTAATTTTTATGAGGAGGGTGTTCCTATGTCGCAAATTCGTGGGTGTTTAGGCGCGGAGAATAAGAATTTGCCGAATGTGAAGGATATGCAGCATGAGGTTTACAAGCATAGGCGCTTGAAGATGGCCGGGGGAGATGCACAGGCAATGATGGATTACTTTAATTATATGCAGGCTGATAATCAAAACTTTTACCATGTCCATAGGTTGGATCAGAAGGGTCGTCTAAAGGATGTGTTGTGGGTTGATGCAAGGAGCCGGGTGGCTTATGAGGAATTTGGAGACGTGGTGTGTTTTGATTCCACATATCTAACAAATAAGTACGAGCTACCATTTGCCAATTTTGTGGGAGTAAATCACCATGGCCAGTCCATTTTATTAGGTTGTGCTCTTGTTTCACACGAAGACTCTGACACCTTTCGTTGGATATTCCAACAATGGTTAGCTTGCATGGGGAATAGAGCGTCGGCTGCTATTCTCACTGACCAAGCAGCTGCAATGAGGAAGCTTTAGCTAAAATTATGCCCAATACACGCCATCGTTGGTAGGTGCATATAGCATATACTTAGGAAATTCCCTGACAGACTTGGAAGTTGTGCCTTGTAAGTAGTCTAATGTAAGCTTCGTTTTGTACTTATTTAAAACCTGCTGTTTCATACATCTTCTTTTTTTTTTTTTTTTTTTTTTTGTATCATTGGTATAAGAAGTTCAAGAACCCTTTAAAGGAAGTAATATATGAAAGTTTCACTATTGAAGAATTTGTGACTCGTAGGTGTGATGCAATGAAGTTGTACAAGCTTGAGGACAATGAATGGCTACAAGAGTTGTTCATTGAGAGGCACGTGTGGATACCGGCTTACATGAAAGAGTACTTTTGGGCTGGTATGAAGACAACACAGAGAGTAGAGAGTATTAACAGGTTCTTTGATGGATTTGTTACGCGCAAAACTAAACTTTGTGAGTTTCCTGAAAAATATTGCAAAGCAATGAAGAAGAGGACCACCGATGAGATAGATGCTGACGCAAGGGATTCTAAATACATAAGGCGGCTTGTCAGTGGATTCAGAGCAGAGAAGCTCTTCCAAAAAATCTACACAGATTCCAAGTTTCAAGAAGTGCAAAAGGAATGTTCAAGGATGCTCTATGTCGTTCCTAAGGGTGAGAGAGTTGTTAGTGAAACAAAAATCCACTATCTTTAAGAAGATAGAGTTTGGATCGTTCCTGAAGGAGCAAGTGAAGAAATCATTACTGAATGTCGAAGGTTTTACTCGCTTGTTTTCAATCCTATTACGAAAGACACTACCTGTGACTGTCGCAAGTTTGAGAAAGATGGTAATCTTTGTAAGCACATCATTAGAGTTTGGGATGATAACAAGGTCAAAGATATTCCATCAAAGTATATACTTGATCAGTGGCGGAAGGATATTCCCCGGAGGCACACACGAGTCAAGGTGGCTTATCACGATCCCATTGAAACCAAAGAATGTAAACGTTGGAACAACCTGATTCATGATCTAGAGGCTTTGTGCGAGGAAGCATCAGCGGTGGACGATGATACAGTTGAGGCAGTTCGCACAGCAGTGACAGATTCGAGCGGAAATAAGGGTATGCCATGCTAAACACTTGGTAGCCAATGCTCCAACTGAGTGTTCAGCATTCCCTTGTTCCAAAATTGGATCATCTAAACCCCAGCAAGGGCCAGGTAGTACACCAAAGTCAGTGTCCAAGGCACCGATACCAGAAAGTGGAACTAATCACAAACCTTCAGCATTTGTGATTAGTGATCCTTTATGTCCAAAACGGCGTCGTGGGCGTCCGAAGGGCTCTACAAATAAGGGTCCGGCTGAATTACGCACCACACCGATGCCTGTTAACGAGCCTCAGCAACCACCAAGGCCAGACACCGAAACTCATCAGAACCATACCCATGGTGAAGGAACTGACAACTCTGCATTTGTAATTCATGAACCTGTAAGCCAAGAAAGGCGTCGTGGGCGTCTGAAGAGCTCTAAAAATAAGAGCCTGGCTGAATTAGGCAGCACACCAATGACTAAGACTGTGACAGAGTCACCACATCAAGTAACAAGGCCAGACAACGGAATTGGCAATTCTGCATTCAGTAATACATGATCCCGTAACTACAAAAAGGCCTAGGGGCGTCCAAAGGGATCTAGAAATAAGACCCTGACTGAATTAGGCTACAAGCACAGTAAGTCGAAAGCTGCACAGGTAACAACCTCAACTACCTTCTTCACTTGTCCTATCGCGTCTTAATTTGCATTTACCAATCTCTTAATTACCTCTTCTGTTCCTTGTCCATTTCAAAATTAGGCAACCAAACTTGGAGATGGCATAAGACAAGCTCCAAAGTTACCGGTAATTTTCTGTGTGTTAACTATTTCAGATTGTGTACTATTAATGCAACAATGTGAACTAACTATACTTTATATAACAACAGAGGAAACGTCAAACAAGACAAAACCCATATGCTGAATTCAACACTGTTACTCCTGATGCTGAACGTGATGAATTCGACCCATGGGGTGCCATAGAGCACGGGCTCACAGAGCACTGGTACGAGTCTCCTTACGTTTGATCACTCATGGGGTCGTGGTTTTAAGTATCAAATGATGATACTCACTTTAAGTATCACTTGTTTTTGAATCTAACCAATATTTGTATCATTTTCAAGTGATTATTTTTTTAGTGTGAAAGATTTTGAACAAGAGATTAGTTGTCCTCAAACTTAATTAAGGGGGTGCAATTTACCAACATGTGTTATTTGTAATGGAAGTACTAATTTGGGTGACTTGATAGTTTTAGACTACTCATTTTGTTACTTGTTTTTTGTAATCGTAGTATTGATTTGTTTCACTTTGTAGTTGTGCATCTAAGATCTAGTCAAAAAATTATGGAGGTTTTTTTTTTTTTTTTTGTAAAATAAAAAAAACAAAAATACGATATGGGCCAATCTATTATGAGCAATTCAGGTCCTACACGAAAAATGTTGAACAATTGGGCCGAATTTACAAACAACCAAACTATTGTGCAATATGGGCTTAATTAAAAGTGCATCCTATATTTAGATCCAACAATATTTATCATGCCAAAGGGTTCAGTTTAGGACTGGACCGAATCCAACTGTTAAATGGTTACCAACCCAACCCACAACACCATACCCAACCCACATTACCATACCCAACTAGAGGAGTCAAAACCGAACCGACCCGAAAAAAATTATCCGTTTCGAACCGTAACCGATCCGATTTGATCCGAGAAATTCAAGACCCAAACCCGATATGTAACTGAACTAAACTCAACCCGAATTCGAACTTGACCCGATCTGAACTTAACTCGACGCCGATTTGATCCGACCTGAACTCAACCCGAATCCGATTTGACCCGGCATGAACTCAAACTGAACCGATTTGACCCGACCCGAGCTCAACCCAATCCGAAATTGACCTGAAAAATAACCGATCTAATCCGATCTGTTTTGACCCAAACTGATATTAACCCGATCTGATTTTAACTCGATTTGATTTTTACCCGATCTGAATTTAAACTGGTCATAATTAATTATTTACTATTTTATTCAAGTTCTTATACTATATATTTACTAATTATTAATAAGTTAACTTTTTTACTACAAAGAAATAATCCGGACCAAATATATCCGAACCGAAAGTGAATCGATCTGAAGTTGACCCGAACCCGTACTCGATAAACCAGGACCCGAATTTGACCCGATTCGACCCGATCAGGGACAAAAGGATAATTTTGATCCGAACATACCCGACCCGAACATACCCGACCCGAATAGACCCGACCCAAACTCCATCTTGTTATCCGAATTGACACCTCTATACCCAACCCACAATACCATAAACTTATTTGCAACATCCACTGGTGTAACAAAACTATTTAAATAGGATGTAAATGTAAGTTGCAAATTCCATAAACATGGCTGTAAATAACTACTTCATTCATTTTCATTAGATGCAAAATTCGTTCATAAGGATTATGATTGATCCATTACATCAAAACAACCTAAACCAACCTAATTAACTAAATACCTTAATTCCCGAGATTAAATGTCACCGAACACAATATTTTACAACAAAAGGGTGACTACATATGAAACTTTCTACTTGCATTTAAATCCAAAAGGCACAGTAGACCACGTCCACCTACAACTTAATACTCTGGAAACGCAATTACAAAATCCTTGTTCTTGATTCCTGCATCCCCAACGTTGAGACGCTTGTTCAGTCTCAAGTCCTGATGCATCAAAACAATGCTCCTAGGATCCTTGTTGACCTGCTGACCCCACTTCTGCATACCCTTGTCAGCTTTGTAGTAAGCCTTGCACACACCTGGACCTCGTGGTATGGAGTGCACGTATTTCTCATGGTAAAATGTTTAATCTTAGTGTTCATGTTGGTTCCAGGAATCTGCCAACAAAAATTTGCCAAATTAACCAAGTATTAGTTCAAACAACTAATTATTTACAAGCATTTAGTATAACACCAACACTACTAAAGTACGAATGAGATTATATACCACCGCATTAGCGTCGAAGACATCACCAGATATTATCCTCAAGTTTGCAGCCACATCGGTTGGTGAAATGACTATGTCATTTTTTTTCAGCACAATTTCATGCGGCTTGAGATCCACACGTGATGAGTAATCCTCATAAATCTCCTCAAAGGTTTCGTCATTCCTCATCTCATACACCACCCCCAAGTCATTACGTTGCCTGCTCTTCACTAGGACAGTGTGAGTGTATGGAGAGGGCTGTCAATCTGCAAGAGGAACACGCGCATCCTGTTCAACTACAGGACCTTTTGGTAGGTCTGGCTCAGATGATGCTACTGCTGGGCAGCTGATATGTCCATTTTATATAGTGTTTTACCCCCGTCCCTTGGTCGTTATTAGTAGTGTTTTTGGCTCTTTCGGGCCACTTTTATTACTAATTTGTGTGTTCTAGTGTTTTCGTAGTTTTAGTTGTATTTTACAGGAAATTGCACTCTTGGAGCATTTTCCCGGGCTTTATGGATCGACTACGGAAACTAGAAGGATACGACCACTCTTGAAGCCCAGGATCGGTGAGAGCCGGTGATTAAGGGCTCGGTATGTGATACCGGGGTTATTGGATCGATTAATCAAGACCCGATGAGGAAACTTAGATTGGGCCGAGGAATTGAGCCCAATCGAAATCCAAGCCTCGAAGAAGAAGACCGGGCCCGATCGGGCAAGCAAACGCCCGATCGGGCGGCTGCGCGCATAAGGACCCTCAAGGAAGAGGCGCGCCCGATCGGGTGAGCGTAAGCCTGTTAATTAATAAATTGCGAGAGCCTGTTAATCATGTTATCTGTGCATGGTTAATAATTAATTACTTCGTTCTATCCCGAAATATTAGTTATTGGTGAACCTGTGACCCTAGGTTTCCTTATTATTGATTCTTTTCTCCCTAAACTTATTCTTCGTAGTATAGAATTCATACCTAAAAATATTGGTTACTTAGATAATTTAGATTATAATAATTAATTAGAATTAAAAAGACCTGTTTCCCTGTGGAGTTCGACCCTACTTCCCTATCTACTTTAGTTAGTGATTTAGGTAATTATTTTTTATTAGGGGATACGACTTTACCCTGTCAAAATTTTGGCGCCGTTGCCGGGGAAACGGTTTTATTTTTATTTTCTGATTATATTTTTGTAGTCTAGATTATCCCCCCTTTTTGCCTCAGAGAACATTAGTTCTTTGAGGCAAATCTCATATTTGTGTTTAGTTCTTTGTTTATGCCCAGGTGTTCCAGATCAGGTTACATCCCTTTTGATCCTGAGATTGAGCGTTCTTTTCATAGGCAAAGGAGACTCTATAGACAAATTCTGGCGGGTTCTGATGAGGACAACGATCGAAGAGATCCTCCCCCTGATTCTAGTGACACAGATATTCCTTCAGATACAGAATCAGAGATGACGGCCCAGAAGAAACTCAGTGACTATTCGCAATCGAAGCTCACAGATTTCCCGCACCTTACTCCCACTCCGGCTCTAGATGGAGTTCAATTTGAGATCAAGCCCCAATTTATCACTATGATAGAGAGGAAGCAGTTCAGCGGAGCTAAGGGTGAAGATCCCAATCTTCACATCGCAGCTTTCTGCCAATATTGTAACACCATTAGACAAGCCGGGGTCACACAAGACCAAATCAGGGAGATTCTTTTTCCCTTTTCATTATGTGGCAAAGCAAAATTATGGTTTAATGGTTTGAATAGAACTGCACTTGGTATTACTGACTGGGAAACTCTTGCTTTGAATTTCTATAATAAATATTATCCTGCAGAGAGAACAGCGGTGCTAAGGAGTGCTATTCAGAACTTCGCTCAAGAGGCCGACGAAACATTATATGAGGCTTGGGAGAGGTTAAAGGATCTACAGAGAGAGTGCCCCCACCACAATCTAGCACAATGGCAATTGATCCAAGCATTTTATAATGGAGTTGGAAATTCTTCTAGATCAGTACTAGATTCGGCAGCTAGTGGGAGGTTTATGAATTTAAATGTGGATGATGCAGGACAGGTTATAGAAGACATGGCAATATACAATTCCCAATATGGGAATCCGAGAGGGTTTGCAAATAAAGGAAAACATAATGTCGATTCCGTATCCTTTTTGCAAGCTCAATTAACATCTATTTGTCAAAAATTAGATAATCTTACTGCTCCTCCTAACTCTGTAGCTAATGTTTCTGCTGTTGCTAACCATGAAGCTTTTTGTGAAAATTGTGGAATTGTAGGTCATTAGGAGCAAGATTGTAGGAGCTCTATGGAACAAGTTAATGCCTTTCAAACCTATAGGCAAAATAACCCCTATTCCAATTCCTACAATGCCGGTTATAAAAATCATCCTTATCTTTCATACCGGAGTACCAATGTACAAAATCCTCCACCTCCACAACAACCACAACAGCAAACACCACCACAGCAAAAATATTATCATCCTAATGCCGGCCAGAAAAGCCAAGCATCACCCTCATCATCTTCCGACCCTGCCATGACAGAAATTAGAGCAATGCTTGCCAATATGCAAAAGCATATGGAGAGTAGGGATGCGCAAATTGATTCTATCCTAGCCCATAATAAAATCATGGACAATCAAATTGCACAACTTTCATCTCCCCTACAATCCCGTCAGCAGGGAGCTCTATCATCACAACCTATCCATCCTACAGATCATGCTAATGCAATCACTCTAAGGAGTGGTTCACATTATGATGGACCTCCTATGCCAAAGGAAGATAGACCAGTTCCTGATCTAGATTCCTCTATACCAAACGGTAATCCTGCTAGCCCTGCAGGGCTACAAATAGATACTAACCCTACTAATGTTTCTTTGCAGGGTAAATCGCAGGATAAGGGAGGAGATGTGCAGAGCCCAGTTATCAAGCTTCCATTCCCTAATACACAACTGAAGAGTAAGCTTGATAAACAATTCGGTAAGTTTTTAGAGGTTGTGAAAAACCTGCAGGTAACAGTTCCTTTCACTGATTTAATCACTCAAATACCTGCTTATGCTAAATTTATGAAAGACATTCTGACTAGGAAAAGGGCCTTTAATGAAGTAGAAACTGTAGCTTTCACAGAGGAGTGTAGCGCTTATTTGCAAAATAAATCCCCTCCTAAATTAAAGGATCCCGGTAGTTTTTCTATCCCTTGTCACATTGGGAATGTTTTTATTGATAAAGCTTTGTGTGATTTGGGTGCTAGTGTCAGTGTCATGCCATCATATATCTGCGCTAAATTAAATATGGGAGAATTAAAAATTACTAATATAACTTTGCAAATGGCAGATCGTTCGGTAAAATACCCCTTAGGTATTTTAGAGGACGTACCTGTCAGAGTTGGTAAATTTTTCATACCTGTTGATTTTGTTGTTTTAGATATGGCAGAGGACACACAAATACCCATTATATTAGGTAGGTCTTTCCTCCACACTGCAGGAGCGATTATTGATGTGAAAAATGGTAAACTAACCTTTCTGTAGGTGACGATAATGTTACCTTTAATTTAGGGAAGGTTTTGAAAGGGCCTATGTTAGAGGAAAATTGTTGCTACATTGATACAATTGATATAATGGACGATATTTGTGATGATAGCTTGCCACAGGTTCTTGCGAAGGATCCCTTAGAGGAAGTTCTCTGCGGGAATTTATCTAGCGACAATGCAAGCGTTTGGGGTAATGAGGTACAGGATATTGAAAAGGCTCTTTCCTTAGAAGAGTTAAGCCCCAAGGAGACAATGAAGGTAGTAAATTTAGTTCAGGAATCAAAACCTACAGAGGTTAAGAAACCTGAGCTAAAACCTCTCCCTTCTCATTTAAAATATGTTTTTCTCGATGAACAGGAACTACACCCCGTGATCATCAGTACTGCACTCACTGACCTACAATCTTCCCAACTTCTAGGGGTCCTCAAAACCCATAAGAAGGCTATAGGGTACAGTATTGATGATCTCAAGGGTATTAGCCCTGATTTTTGCATGCACAGGATTCATCTAGAGGAAAATTACAAGCCCTGCATTCAACCCCAACGAAGATTAAACCCCAACATGCAGGAAGTGGTCAAGAAGGAGGTCATGAAATTACTTGATGCAGGTATTATCTATCCTATTTCTGACTCCAAGTGGGTAAGTCCTGTGCAGGTAGTACCGAAGAAGGGTGGGATGACTGTGATAACAAATGAAAAAAATGAATTAATTCCCACTAGAACTGTAACAGGGTGGCGTATGTGCATAGACTATCGTAGATTAAATATCGCCACTAAAAAGGATCACTTCCCTCTTCCCTTTATAGATCAAATTCTTGAGAGGTTAGCCAATCACAAATTCTTTTGCTATTTGGACGGGTATTTGGGATTTTTCCAAATTCCGATTCACCCTGAAGATCAGGAAAAGACTACCTTTACATGCCCTTATGGCACTTTTGCATATCGTAGAATGCCCTTTGGTTTATGTAATGCACCCGCTACCTTTCAACGTTGCATGATGAGTATTTTTTCTGATTTCATAGAGTCTATTATGGAGGTCTTTATGGATGATTTTAGCGTATATGGTTCTCCATTTGATTCATGTTTAATTAATCTCGCTAAAATTTTGAAAAGATGTGAAGAGTGCAACTTAGTCCTTAATTGGGAAAAATGTCACTTTATGGTGACAGAGGGAGTAGTCCTTGGCCATATTGTATCTGATAAGGGCATACAAGTAGACAAGGCTAAAATATCATTGATTGAGCAATTACCTCCCCCAGTCAATGTTAAGGGAGTTAGAAGCTTCTTGGGTCATGCGGGGTTTTATCGCCGCTTTATCAAAGATTTTTCTAAAATTGCTAAACCACTGACACAGCTTTTGCTCAAGGATGCCCCATTTATTTTTACTGACGAGTGTCTTGAAGCTTTGAACAGGATTAAGCAGGCTTTGATATCGGCACCCATCATATGTGCTCCCGATTGGAACCTTCCTTTCGAGATCATGTGTGATGCAAGTGACTTTGCACTAGGAGCCGTGCTCGGACAGAGAAAGGACAAGGTTTTGCATGCTATTTATTATGCTAGCAAAACCTTGGATGAAGCCCAAGTCAACTATGCCACCACAGAAAAGGAGTTTCTTGCTGTTATCTATGCTTTAGAAAAATTTAGATCATATCTAGTTGGTTCTAAAGTTATTGTTTTTACTGATCATGCAGCACTAAAATATTTGATAGCCAAGGCGGAATCAAAGCCAAGGCTACTCCGGTGGGTTCTCTTGCTCCAAGATTTCAACATAGAAATAAAAGATAAAAAGGGAGCAGAGAACGTAGTGGAAGACCACTTGTCACGTATCAGGTATGATGAGGGTAAGGATTCTTTACCTATAGATGATTCTTTCCCTGATGACAACCTGTATGCAGTTGTAGAGCATCACCCTTGGTATGCTGATTTTGCTAATTATTTAGTGGGTGGTACTCTACCTCCTGACTTGTCCTACCAACAGAAAAAGAAATTCCTTTATGATGTTAAACATTATTTTTGGGATGATCCTTTTTTGTTTCGTGAGTGTGCAGATGAATTATTTCGCAGGTGTGTTCCCAAATGGGAGGTTCACGGCGTCCTTACCAGTTGTCATACTTCACCCTATGGTGGACATCATGGCCCCACTAAAACGGTGGCCAAGATTAATGAGTCAGGCTTCTTTTGGCCTACTATGTTTAAAGATGCTAACACTTTTGTGCAGACTTGTGACTCTTGCCAGAGGACTGGCAACATTTCGCGGAGGCATGAGATGCCCTAAACTGGGATTCTTGAAGCTGAAATATTTGATGTTTGGGGTATCGATTATATGGGGCCGTTCCCATCTTCCAATGGGAATTGTTACATACTTGTAGCCATAGATTATGTGTCCAAGTGGGTAGAAGCCATAGCTTCACCAACAAACGATTCTAAGGTAGTCATCAAGCTCTTTAAGAAGATCATATTGCCCAGGTTTGGTGTTCCACGAGCTATTATTAGTGATGGGGGTACCCACTTCCATGAAAAACAATTGGATAACCTCCTTAAGAAGTATGGCGTATATCACAGAACAGGGCTTAGTTACCACCCTCAAACTAGTGGTCAAGTTGAGGTCTCTAATAGGGAAATCAAGGCGATCCTAGAAAAGGTAGTAGCCAAGTCAAGGAAAGATTGGAGTATGAAGCTTGATGACACACTTTGGGCATACCGAACAGCATTTAAGACACCGATTGGTACTTCACCTTATAGATTAGTTTATGGTAAGGCATGTCATCTTCCCGTAGAATTGGAGTACAAAGCCTTTTGGGCGATCAAAGAGCTTAATATGGATTCTAAGGCCGCGGGTAAGAAGAGACTTCTTCAACTCAATGAGTTGGATGAGTTTAGATTGTCGGCATATGATAGTGCGCGGATCTACAAGGAGAAGACCAAGAAGTGGCATGACAAGAGGATCCTACCAAGAGAGTTTGCACCGGGTGATAAGGTTCTTCTCTTTAATTCTAGATTGAAGATTTTCCCAGGAAAGTTGAAGTCTAGGTGGTCCGGTCCCTTCACTGTCACAAAGGTGAACAAATTTGGTTCGGTGGAGTTAGTGAATGACAAAGGTGAAGAGTTCAAGGTAAATGGCCAAAGGTTGAAAGTATATCATGAAGGTGCTACCATTAGAGATGTGGAGGAGACTCTCCTAACTCCACTTCCAACATGAGCTTCAAGGTGGTAAGAAGGTCGTGCGGGACCTAGATAAACCAGCGCTTTGCGGGAGGCAACCCGTATTTCATGCTTTCTAGGCTAGTTTTCCTTTTCCTTATTTTTATTATTTTTTTTTCTTAGAGAGGCGAGGAGAGTGATATTTCACCAGTTTTAAGTGTTGTTGTACAGGTGTGAATTTGACAGGTATAAAGACTTAGAAAAAATTTGAAGAAGAAAAGAAATCGGAGAAAAAGGAGTGCAGCCGAGTTGGGCTCGGGCCCGATCGGGCGCGCAAGCAACCCAGATTTCAGCCGCAAATTCGCCCGATCGGGCGAAGAAGCCCGATCGGGTGCGCAAGCAAGGTTGAAATCGGACCTATTTTCGCCCGATCGGGCGCGCAAGTAGGGTTGAATTCAGAGGCATTTTCGCCCGATCGGGCGAAGCTTGCCCGATCGGGCGCTTTTTGTGGAAAATCGAGTGAGTAGGAAAAGATATTTCGGGTGAAGCTCGCCCGATCGGGCAAGAAAAGTGGAGAATTTTGCTTCGTGTTCGCGCCCGATCGGGCGCGCAACTGGAGTTCTGGAAATTCCCATTTTCGCCCGATCGGGCGAGGCTCGCTCGATCGGGCGCGCCATCAGCCCGTCCCCCTTTATTTTGTTTTCTCTTCTTTCTTTCCTCACTTTCTCCTTATTTCATCTTCCTCATTTCACTTTCTCTCTCTAAAACCTCCATTTTCAAACCTTCAACCTACACTTCAATTCAAGATCTTCTCCAATTCTTCCATCCAAACTCAAAAATTCTTACATATGCCATCTCCCCTCATCCTCCTCCACAATCTACACTAATTTTCCCCTACTTTCTCTCAAATTTTCTCAAACCCTAAGAGAGAGAAACCTTCAATTTCCTACTATTTTACAAGAAGATGGCCTCAAAGCGTTCAAGGAACCAAAGGGGTGAGAGTTCGAGGGCACCACAACCAACGGTCAACCCGGATCTTCAAATTCCGGGATGGGAGGAGGTTTTCATTACCTCGGAGGAGCAACGGGTTAGGATGGTAAACCTCATCGATCGTCAGGTAATCTCTACCCGTTTTATTCATCATCCCACATTAGTTAGGTTAGACCTAGATAAATATGTGGAAAAATTGTTCAAAGGTATAGGCATGAGTGGTTTTTTTCAAATGTGCCATGATACATATGATTACTTAACATTGGAATTTGTTTCAAGTTTTAATGTTATTAAAATGAATGCACTAATTACTCATGTACAATTCCGATTATTAAACAACGATGTGAGACTAACTCTTAAAGAATTTGGAAAGTTGTTTGATTTAAAATCGGATAAACCTATTGAACCCTCTCAAGACCACACCGCCGTGGTCTATAAGAGGCTAACCGGGGAGGATTTAGTGAACCTCCAGCATACCAAAGGGACGTGGATTCAACATCCCGTCCCAAAACTTTGGCAAAGATTTGTCGGCCTCACTATTTTTGGGAGGCATGAACCGGCAAATGTTAGGAGAGATGAATTGGAACTATTGGCATCCTATATACTTCCTACTGCTGAAAAATTGAACATACCCCATAGGATAGCCAATCACTTCCAAAGGGCGGCCAATGCGGCCGAGGCTAGTAGGTCTAGGGCACCTATTTATTTTGGGGGGTTAGTGACCCACATTGCTAGGAAACACCTAGGTTGGAACCCGGATGGGCATAGGAAAGTTGTGGGATCGAACCTCATGGACCTACCCTATTTCGGGAGTTTGAACTGGGTGCAACCTGTGGGGAGTGATACTTGGTGGATAGTCCACCGACAATCGGGTAGGAGAGACCAAGCCTTTACCTTACCCAACCCCGCCTTGACCAAATTTGAAAGGGGGAAGCCCTCTTATACTTTCGAGATAAATTGTCAAGGTGAGGTTCAACCACCTCACCCCTCACCACAACCTCACCATTCCCCCATTCACCATTCACCACACTACCAACCACCTCCACCCTTCACCTATGGCATGCCCACTTCCTCGGTCGATTACAACGTCGACCCCAATGCCCCATATGACTTTTCGGCTTTTAGGAGCCAATTAGACCGCATCGAGACGGGGCAAGGGAGAGTTGAGGGTATGATGCAAAACCTAGACTCTAGGTTAAGCACCTTAGATGGGCGGGTTGGTCACATAGAGAGGAACCTAGGGAGGGGCCTTTATCCCATGTATGATGATTACGCCCGTCGAGGGGCTATTCTTCCCGATTCACTTACTCCCGATTGGTTCCAATACCCCCAAGGAGGGTATTCTCACCCCGGTGCGTATGGTACTTATGTGGACTAATCTTCGGTCCACGGATATGGGGGTGATGCTCCTTTTGGGGGTATGGGTGGGAATGTGGACCCTAACTACTTTGCAGGTGGTTCGGGGTATGGAGGTGGTGGCTCTAGCCATGGAGGAGCCGGTTCTAGCCACGGCGGGGGCTATTCGAGGATGGATGAGGATGAGGAGTAGGCTACTCTCCCAAGTCAATGAGGGCATTGCTTGATTTGGCTTGGGGGGGTGTTCTTTCACTTGGTAATTCTCTTCCTTTTCTCTCTTTATTTGCTTTCTAGTATAGTTTTTATTTGCTTTCCTAGTGTAGTTTTTATTGCTTTCTTATATATGAAAAATACAAAAAAAATTGAAAAATAAAAAAATTCAAAAATACGTTCCAATGAATTGTAAATCATGCTTCCCAGTGCCCCATACTTGAGAAAAATTGTTTTGATTCTTGGTTTTTGATGATGAACATTGTGGATTTGTTGGTCATGATTTGAAGTTTGATTGCTTGGATTCCTAGACATGCGTCAATTTTGTCCAACTACTTGTGAATATAGTGCTTGACTAGTTGATTTGGTTAGGAAATGTGAGATAGTTCCATAATTCCTGGTATGTCAATGAATTTGAGTATTGATTTGCAACTATGAGTAGTGTTTCATGACTCACTATTATGCACATGTGGAGGACGAAGGTATTTGTTCTTTTAAGTAGCCTTCAGATTTATTTAGATACATTTGTTCCCTTCTTGCTACCCATGTTGTTGCCTTGACTTTTTATTGTTTATAGCCACATTACAAGCCTTAATTGCCCCATTGGTTACTAGTCCCAAGCTTGGCTTGGGGGAGCTATTAGTGAGTGAGGTGAGGGAGTTTGTAGTGTGCACATTATTTGCACAATTTGGGTGGGTTTTGAGAAGTAATTTATTCTTGATCATATTTTTGTTTTGATGAGTTTAAAGGTTGTATATATTTGAGAAAAAAATAAAAGTGTGATGGAAAAAAGAAGTTAAAAAAAAAAGTGAGAAATTTGAAAAAAAAAGGTGAACTTCTAAGGAAAAAAGAGAAAAAGTGTTTGATGTTCAAATGTTCTAAGTGAAGGTTAATCAAAAAGAAAAGAAAGAAAAAAAAAGGTTGAGTTTCAATGTAAATATTTCAAGTTATGAGTTCAAAGTTTGTTATTCACTCTTGTTCCATATTATCATATTTTTATGAGTGATATTTGTATGTGTTGGGATTGTTTATGATGATTGGAGTTGTATTTGGTGGTTTTTGTTGGAGTTGGTTATGTTTATGGAGATGTATGATCATCATTATTTTGATCATGGGTTTATTAGGTTTTGGCTCCCTTTTAGCATAGCTTTTCTCTCACATAATCCTAAATTTATCCTACCTTTACCCTAGCCTTACATTACAAGCTTAAAAGACCTTCCGACCTTGTGCATAGAAGTTATGTAAATGTGAAAGTGTTGTTTATCAATGCAAGTTATGACTTGACATATTTCGAGTCGACTAGTAGGATGAGCGTTCAATGTTTTTATACACACGAGAGTGTGAGTTGGGAGGGCATTGTTCACATTAAAGGGGTTGGTTGGAGAGCGGTTGAGTACATTCTTTACTCGCCACATAAATGAGAGTTGAGTGTGTGAGCACTAGTCTTGAATTCTATATGCTCTTGTGGTTTGCTCTACTTGACAATTGTTGGGGAGGAAGGGTGATTAGATGGATAAGATTGATTGATGTTGAAGCGTGTTCATTAGATTTGCTTTGAATCGTTGGTTTTTGATTTGATTATTGGGGTGAAGTATGTTTTATATGTTCATTGATGAGCTCTTTGCTTAGGGACAAGCAAAGGTTTGGCTTGGGGGAGTTTGATATGTCCATTTTATATAGTGTTTTACCCCCGTCCCTTGGTCGTTATTAGTAGTGTTTTTGGATCTTTCGGGCCACTTTTATTACTAATTTGTGTTTTCTAGTGTTTTCGTAGTTTTAGTTGTATTTTACAGGAAATTGCACTCTTGGAGCATTTTCCCGGGCTTTATGGATCGACTACGGAAGCTAGAAGGATACGACCACTCTTGAAGCCCAGGATCGGTGAGAGCCGGTGATTAAGAGCTCGGTATGTGATACCGGGGTTATTGGATCGATTAATCAAGACCCGATGAGGAAACTTAGATTGGGCCGAGGAATTGAGCCCAATCGAAATCCAAGCCTCGAAGAAGAAGACCGGGCTCGATCGGGCAAGCATACGCCCGATCGGGCGGCTGCGCGCATAAGGACCCTCAAGGAAGAGGCGCGCCCGATCGGGTGAGCGTAAGCTCGATCGGGCGCGACACATCAGTAAAGGGCATTGTAAAAAGGCGGGCCCGATCGGGCGGCCCTTCGCCCGATCGGGCGCGTGTTTTCTTAGGACCTGATTAAGTTTAGTTTTAATTCTTGTTTTAGGGAGGGTTTAAATACGTTTATGTACGGAATTTTTAGCTTACCTTCTTTCTTAGACTTTCTCTCTCTACTTAGTATTTTTTTCTCTCTCTTAAATTCTCTCTAAACTTTTGTTCTTAATACTTCCTTTAATTCCAGATTTATTTTTGGTACAATTTCTTCCCTTTTTAATTTCAGCTATTTTAATTGTTTTCTTGATTTTGCTTTTAATTATTTACTTGATTGGCTTAGTTATGATGATTAGTGAGTAGTTCCATTCTAGGGTTTATGGGGATCCATAATTAATATGAAGGGATAGTTTGTTATTATTGATTATTGATATTGCATGATAATTTCCTATTGAATTGTTTTAATTCTTTGCAATTAGATTATGAATCGAGCAGATGTAATTTGATTGTGAATGCTTAGCAATATTGAATTGATGAATCGAGCAGATGTTGATTTAATATTAAAGGCTAATTTTAATAGGAACTTAGGTCTAGTAAATTGCGAGAGCCTGTTAGATCTATGTTGATTAATAAATTGCGAGAGCCTGTTAATCATGTTATCTGTGCATTGTTAATAATTAATTACTTCGTTCTATCCCGAAATATTAATTATTGGTGAACCTGTGACCCTAGGTTTCCTTATTATTGATTCTTTTCTCCCTAAACTTATTCTTCGTAGTATAGAATTCATACCTAAAAATATTGGTTACTGAGATAATTTAGATTATAATAATTAATTAGAATTAAAAAGACCTGTTTCCCTGTGGAGTTCGACCCTACTTTCCTATCTACTTTAGTTAGTGATTTAGGTAATTATTTTTGATTAGGGGATACGACTTTACCCTGTCAGCAGCAGAGTGCCTGGTGTAGCTCAGCTAAGGCTTTGCCAACTCTCATTTGTTCCTTCACCCTCTCTTGAGCACCACCTGCCATGCTTTTGTAAGGGACAGCAGCTCGCATCCTGCTTAAGGCATTACGAGTGATGACTCTTACAAGCAGACTTCCTTTCTTCCTTGTGAAACGCCTATTACATCGTGGCTTAATTGTACGCTTGGCTTTATGGTAGGAAGGACAACGAGCCGGGAATGAAGAGGGTTTGGTTAAACCTAGTGGTGAGGGCAAAGTGATGGAGGAAGTGTTTGGAGCCATGGTTGCAAGCACACAATGTTAGGGTTTTTAGAAAGGATACTGTTAGTTTGGTGGGAAAATAAGCCTTTTCCCACCACCACTATTTATAATGTTATTCAACGAATACAGAGCTGCCACGTCACATAAATTTTTGGCGGGAAATACATATTTAGTGTGCCCTAATAGTGTTGCCATTTCCATACATATACAATAACTTAATTCGCATGTATTAAACTCACACTTGAGTTTAAGTGAATTCTAGTGTAAGATGTTTTGGCTATGATTGACCCAACTATTTACCCTAATTGAATATCCTTTCTAATCAATAAACTAACATAATTCGTATTCTAAAAAGCTGATATTATTAACACCTAGTTACATAATTGTAGTCTAGGATAAATGTGTGCATAATTGTTATTATTTAACTTTGTATATGATGATGAGGGATATTGGGAAATTATATTAATTTTTTATTTTTACGTCTAAGAATCACCAAGTTATATTAATTATATTCACATATTGTCCAATAAACATCCACACGATCATTATATACTCACAACTTTACAATTAATAGGGATATATATATATGATAATCGAGATCGTATATATCTCGATATGTGCGGTGAACATATTACATTCAAGTCTTTTTTTTTTACGTCAAACAATCACCAAGTTAGACTAGCAACTAATTAAGGTTCTACATAACCCTTTTAACATAGTTAGTCTTGATATCAAAAAGTTAGTAAAAAGATCCGTTCTTTCATTTAAATAGGTATTAATGCCCATAGTACATTGTTGCAATCTATGCTTGACTAAGAGGGTAAGGCATGGTTTTATCCTTTGGACGGTTTAGGCTAATGGAGACAAGTCTCTCCTACGCATTTTCTATATCTCATTTTCCTTCTTCTCAGCTGAATACATATGCTAGCAGGCTCTATTTGGTCTACAACTCTAGCATATGTGTGCTGTCTACTTTGTCTTAAACTTAAACAAGTAACAAGACAGCCTCCCTCAAATAAAAAAAAAAACTCTAACTAGGTCGTGCCATAATCAACTATAAGCATACTCCAAGCATAAAACTAACTAGGTCATGCCATAATCAACTTAGGCCGGATTTATAAAGCATTGAATCTGTTATAATTAAAATTACTCGTACTCATCACTGTCGGAATCTACCAACGTCTTCCTCAAGCCTGGTGAACTCGATAGATCATCAGATGCTATCCATCCTGGCTGCATCATTGAAACAAAATGTATACAGACTTAGAGTTATAATTGGTATTGAAATCACCAACAAAAGCTCATATGTGTGTAAAAAGTACTAAATAGCTCGAGGGATTGCCTTACAATTAGAGTTGTAGACATAATGTGGCCATACACAGTTTGCTGCTTACGATGAAAACGTGGAAAAGCTCGATTATCCCATATTATCATAATCCCACCAATGTTAACGTCCGAACCAATTACCTCTACAAAATACTCTCCTACCAGTTTCTTTCGAATGAAGTTGATAAAAGGCTTACACGCTCTAGCCTCAGTCATTATAACTAACATCGGTCTAAAGGCCTTAAACAAATTCCCCAAATTTTCTTTAAAAGAAGGTCTATGCACACTCCTTGCATTCTAAAATATAACAGTTGACCCCCTCAAGAAATTCTTTGGGCTAAGAGTTTCACCCGTCTTTTGCGAGCTAATATTGACACTATAGAAACGGGTACCTATAAATGGCGTAATGCAAGAGTGAACATTGATATTTATATGAGACAAGTAATCCTCGATTTTAAATACATGAACTCCAACCCTATTAGCTCCTAATAGGACTTCTGTAATCTTGTGAGGAAGTGAGAAAATGGGAATTTCATCAGTGGATATTATTATTTTCAAATCAAAAACATGAACTAGATCACTAGGAATGAACAGAGGACTCACATAATCCTCTTGTTGGCAATACCATCTCATGAAAACATACACTCCCCTATGCAAGTACGCATCCATGTCTTCAATTACAGGGATGTATGCAGGTTGCGTCACTGTTGGTGCACTTGCTAACACCATTACCCTAAAAGGAGATCTATATGGTAGTCCGTTATCTGGGTCACTTGCTATCTCCGACCTCAAACTCGACACACCCACTTGATTGTAAAAACTTAAATCAGTTTCGTCTTGGTAGTAAATAGTTGTGTTAATTTCCATCTCAGCTTCGTTTGTAGCGTGAACTGGCTTGAAGTACAGAGATCCCTTCTGTGGATGGTAAAGTAAACTCCGGCGACTAGATGATCGGAGTTGATGGTTGTTGATTTGGGATACAATGGAGTGTTGGTTAGAATTCATGGTCAATTTTATTTGATAATTGTGATTAATAAAGAAGAAGAAGTACTTGATGGAGGAACATAGGAGAGTGTAATCCTTTTCTGATTTTCTGTTGATCTGAAGCTTAAAAAAGGAACTTTGGAATGTCTGACATATCACCAACGTCCAACATATCACCAATTCAATGTATTCATTTTCTCATGGTTGTTTTTACAATAATACCCTTAAATCCCTAAACCTTTAACACTTAAATCTAAACCATAAACCCTAAACCCTAGACCCTAAACCCTTAACCCTTAACCCTAAACCCTAAACCCTAAATCCCAAACAAGAAGCTTGAACTCGGACTAGGTCAGTTGACTTGGTTAAGTCTATGTCGAAATTCACCTCCAGTTTACTCTAGCTGTAATTGGCTCGTTACCCTATATAAGTACCATAATTTAAGTTTTTAGGTCTTATGTAATCCTTAAAGGTTAGGTGTCGATCAAACCTATGCTCGTGATCGACTTCGACCACTCTCTCGATTAGACCCTCATCCTAGGCCAAACCCTTAATCGGGGGTGGTAATTACTTTGACCAGCTCACGTCACATAACCTTTTTAATGTCTAATTTCCTAATATAAAATTTTTAAAACTTATATACTTCCTCCATTCTTTTGTACTCGGGTCTCGGGTCAACTATGGGTCGGGTCGTTTCAAGTTGGGTCAATTTTCGGGTTTCAATTTGGGTGAAGGTTGGGTCAATTCCACTTTGGGTCGGGTATGATTGGGTCGGGTAAATTCGGGTTTTGGATCATTTTTCGGTAACTGGTTTCGTGTCTATTTTGGGTCATGGGTTGGGTCATCGGGTCAGGTTCAGGATTGCCCGGTCTAACCCTAAACCCTTAACCACATCAGATATTCACCGAATTATTAAATTCTATTCTTCACCTTTTTATCTTTTTATCTCTATTACTCATATATAGGTTTACAACAGTTTTGAAGATTCTTGATCAGATAATTACTATTGTATACTTAGGGCTTGTTCTCAGTGACTGAACTGATCTCAACAGAACTGAAAAAAATATATTTCATAACAACAGGAAATTAGGATCTGACCTGAACAGAATTAAACGGAACAAAACTGAACAAAGCTCAACTAAACTGAACTGAACTTAATTTCAACGTAAGAGAAAGGCTCGTAGTAGTTTCAACTCTGTATAGATAAACGGGTGATTCATTGGGTTAATAATGTTATTCCATTGTACAAGTTAATCTTAGTTGAGGTATAACTTAAAATAGATGCAATTTTCACAGCATTGGATGCCAAATCTAATGGTATGACATCATCCCAAAACTTATAAGCTTTTGATTTCCAACTAAAAAAACGACGGTTGCCTAAAAAAAAATTAAATGACTTTTCTATTTGTTGATTTGACATAAAGCCAAATATTATTTTCTTCTTCAAAGATAATATTTAACTGACATGCAACTGGTATGGCTTAGCGATTTGACAATTTAATAACTAGTTGTTTATCTTTGTTTTGTATTTTTTTAATTAAAACAAAACCTAGAAATTTGAAATTAAAATACCAAATTAAGTACAAGCTAAGTATGGATGTAGCTTTATAGCCTATACTTCGCTAATTCAAATATTATGACTACACACTATTGCCTTTGGATTTCATAATAGCCAAATGTATGTACTTACTCCAACATACAACCTGACACTATTTTCTTTCTTAAAGGATTTAATATTAAACCCCCAATTTATTGGTCAGTTTTAGGGATTTGACCATTTATTTACTGGTAATTTTTCCAAGTTTCGATTTAGGGAAACTCCAATTACAAAAAATTATATCTGGAATGTAAAATACTAATTAAGTACAAGATTGGCATGGATGTTTTTTTTTGTTTAATTTTTAATTTTTTGTTTTTAAAGAGTGTATGGATGTAGCTTTATACTTCATATTTTTTTACTACATACTATTGGTCTTGGAAGCAAAACTAATATAATTGCTTCAACTTTTGATCTTATAATTATACCCTAGGTTATTGTGGATTGATCCCTTTGGAATAGATCACATCTTAAGTTTATAAACTAATACAGGTGCAATGCTTTGGATTGATCTTGGTTAAATAAGGACAATAATCACCAATTACCAGTTGAGACCACATAAGACTCTTTAATTTCAGCAACAATTACATAGTTACACAACAACTAATAGTCACTAACAAAGTAATTCATACTAGCTTAGGTCGCCAAAGGCGACAATTACATAACATATACTCGTATGCCTTAAGTCTACACCAACATTAATCCCCATCGTTGCTCTCATATTCATCTACATTAGTAGTTAAATCATCCTCATTCATCGAAATCAGGTTCCGTTGCCAACCAGGCTGTACAAAATCAAAACAAAGGCTATTGTTAACAAACACAAAATTAAGTTTAGAAGATATCATGACTAATTACTATTTAAATTATTACTTACACTTATAGTTGTGGACAATACATGACCGAACAAAGTCTGTTGCTTCATATGAATATATGGTAGCGCACGTCTATCCCAAATTACTAAAAGGCCCCCTAATCCATTGTCGGGACCAATAACCTCGACGAAGTAATTTTCACCCAACACCTTGCGAATTATGTAAACAAATGGCTTGTTTACTCTAGCTTCAGTCAAGACAACGACCATAGGCGAATAAGCTTCAAATAGGACGACAATATTTTCATCAAACGAAGGTTGATGGATACTTCTAGCATTCCATAACACTAACTTAGAACCCTTCATGAAACATCTAATTTTTGAAGAGCCCGTAATTCTTTGAGAACTAATACATACGTTATAGAACCTAGTTTGACTCAATGTAGCTATAGAAGAGAGGACATTTAAGTGAACATGTGTTATCATATCATCAACCTCCAACACGTGAACACCAAACATATTACTACCGAACACAACTTCTCTTGGATCCAAAGGGACGGAGAATATTGGAATCTCCTCTGGGGATATAATGATTTTCATATCAAAAATGGGGACTAAGTCCTCTGGAATGAACGGAGGATCCATGTCCTCAACATTGTAGCAAAACCATTTCATGAAAACTAAAACACCCTTGTGTAAATAAGCATCCATGTCATCTAGGAGAGGGATATAGGCCAGTAGGAACTTATCCTGGTGATCGTGTTCCACCATCGTCCAAAATTGGGACATAAACTGGGATCCATTCTCTGGATATGTATTAAGTCCAGAAAATAGGGCATATGAAGAAATCTGATTATCAGTTGAAAAATCACTATCATCGTGATAGTATTTTGTTTTGTTGAACTTCAGTTCCGACTCGGTAGATGCGCACACGGGTTTGAAATACATTGTTTTATTGTGAGGATGAAAATTGATTTTGCGCCTTGAGCTACCAATCTCAAGTTTGTGCAACTGTGAGATAATTGATTTTGGATTAGTTTGCATTATGACAATAAGAGGGTTTTTATTTTTTTTCCTGATTGGATATTTTGGAGGAGACAAAGTTATAAGAAGACACTTCTTCCTTTCAAATTGGTTTGTTAAAGTGATTTTGTACATGTAGAAAAGCAATTTCTAGAAACAACTATAAGTTGATATATTTACCAATTTACCCTTAAACCCTAAACCCTAAACCTTATACCCTATACCCTGAACCCTGAACCCTAAACCCTAAACCCTAAACCTTAAACCCTAAACCTTAAACCCTAAACCCTAAACCCTAAAATAATGGTACTTCTCACTACCGTTAATTGAATGGATTAAATTGAATCGATAATAAAAAAAATGCAATTATTTATTCCTAACTTCGGTTCATTGTATCAAAAATTTGCATCATATGTTATGGTTAACATTTTGAGCATTGGTGTACTTTGTTATACGTGACCACTCTACATTGGTGTATGTAGCCGCCAATCGTACTTATGTATGTAATGTATACACACCTCTCCTATTCACCGTGTATTGTGAAACATAAATAGTGACCAATTATAGCCATGGTAGCCGGTGATCATGTCTAATTCATCACGATATATATTTTCTCGCTACCAACTTAATTATTTTCACAAATTATACTAGTGTATTTAAGATACAACAATTATACAAATTACATAAATGATCACACATGTAACTATTATATTCTAACGACTTGTTGACATTTATACTTAATTTTAGTTAAGTTCAATTCAGTTCCGTGAAGTTCAGTTCTATTCTGTTTAGATCAGTTCAGTTGACCTTCAATCAGCTCAAATGAATTCTGTTCAGTTCAGTTCAGCTCCCACCAACTCAGTTCAGTTCAGTGAAGCTCAGTTCAGTAAACGTGAAAATGCCCTTAGTTCAGGTCGACTGTTAATTGGGTCGGGACGGGTAACGATTCAACAGTTCGGGTCGGGTCAATTTGGGTCGGGGAAACTTTCGGGTCGGGCATTTCGTGTCGGTTCAATTTTCGGGTACAATTTTCAGGTCAACTTCGGGTCAGGTCAATGACAAGGGAATAAACGCGTCGTCAATTGTCTATCCCTAGATCAAATACAATTTATACAACCTAAACAAACCTAATACGAGTATAAGGCAAGCATAGGGGTCGAACCACAGAGAACGGTAAACACCACCAAATGTTATCAACAATTAAGCTAGTCCGGAATAGGGGATAAATAAACTAAAGTCTAAAAATGCTAAAACAAGAAATAAAACATTAAGGGAAATGGTTTAGGTATAACATTCACTTGAACATAAACAAAGGCATAGAAATTGAATTAATTATGAACTAAACATGCTCGAATATCGAAATTAAGAATCCAATCTAGCCGCCTTCCGGGGTCAATTGGCTTCTCCTAACATAGCCTCTATGTTTCCACATTAGAACCATATACTAGGAGGTACTATTAAATATCAATCGATACTAATGAACCTTAACTAAGTCAACTTCCGTTTCTTGTTAGCAAAGATTCACCTTTAATCAACCAACAATGTGCACTTGCAAGAAGATTAAAGAATATCAAGCATATAAAGACTTTAATCACAAATAAATCAATTCTAAACCCTAGAACATGCTCAAGGTCCAACTACACCACAACCATCCCCTTAATGGGGAAATTACTCACTAATCATGATAATAACAAGATTAATCAACAAATAATCAAGAATCAACATGATCAACAAGCAATACCAACAACTAAAATAATAATCAAAATAAACAAATAAAAATAGAGGAGAGAGAGTAAGAAATTGCTCATTAATTGAAGATGAAGGTCTACAAAGGATTGAACAAGCTCCTTCTTCAAAATCCAAGTTCATTAATGAAGAGAACCTCACTTTCTCTCTCTACCAAAGAAGACTAATCCTAACCTAACCTAAAACTAATTAGAGAGAAGAATAGATAGTTATTCCATGTTTTCTAATTACCCCCAAAATTGGGTATTTATACTAAGCTAATAAAACTAGGAAAAATAGAAAAATTAAAGAAGGAAATAAAATAAAGAAAGAAAAGGAAAATAAAAAGAAAATAAAAGAGAAAAGAAAACAAAAGAGAAAAGAAATAAGAAAAGGAAAAGGAAAAGAAATAAAAATAAAAGAAAAAGAAAAAGAAAACCAAAACCCATCAATCCTATCAGCTACCCCGATTTCCCCTTCTTCCCAATTCATGGCCGCTCTCTAATGGGAATCCCCTGCACCATACTTCACCAAGCTCCACCATCAATTATCTTCATTACATCACCACCCTCCGATTTCACTCAAGCACTAAATGAACGGCTATCACCACCAATCGCATCATCAACGCCTATTATGAGCATCAATCAAGGCCGTTGGTCTTCATTAACAATCGCGTGCGAAGCTCGTGGAATGGTTCGATCGAACCGGTGGTGGGTTCGACCGAACTACGGGGTTGGTTCGGTCGAACCAAGGGTATGTTCGACCACTCCCCTTCGAATAACAAAGCCCCCAAAGTCTCTGACTCGACGTTCGGCCGAACTTCTTAATGGGTTTGCTCAAACTTGATTAATTTGCAATTTGTTCTGATTTGCTTAATTGAGGGCCGAATTGCTTGTGCGAATTGGTTGCTTAATTTTTGCTGGTTTAGGTGCGGCTGATTGCGGGTGTAAAGCAGGCTGTTGTGAGGTGAATTGCGGGCTGCTGTAAAAGCTTGAGGGAGGTTGATTGCGGTGGCTGGGTTGCGTTGGTGTTTGGGATTGCGTGGCTGCTGCGGGGTGAAGCAGGGGATGTTGCTGTGTTTTGGTGTGGTGTAGGATAATGAAGGAGATGGGGTGAAGGATAGGAGGCAGCAGCTTGGGTTGGCTCAAGTTTTGCG
Source organism: Chenopodium album (assembly GCF_948465745.1). NCBI lineage: Eukaryota > Viridiplantae > Streptophyta > Magnoliopsida > Caryophyllales > Amaranthaceae > Chenopodium > Chenopodium album. Next base: position 35,837,268 of record NC_137836.1, read on the forward strand.
CCTCGAACCTTGGACCTCCGAACACGAACATGACCTTGAAACCCGGGACACCTACAACCAAAAACACGAGGGTATTACTAAGAGATAAAATAGAATAAAATAAAATAAAGTAAAATAAAATAAGATAAATAACACTAAACTAATAAAAATAAAATAAAACTATACAAGTAAAGAAAGTGAAATAAAATAGACTCAAAACCAATTAAAATAAATAAAAGTAACTTAGAATACTTTCAAGGGAAAAATAATGAACGAAATATAACAAATCAAAAGCAAATAAAATACGAAAATAAACTAAAAACTACGAAAAGAATTAAAACACGACAAAATTACCAAAATAAACTAGAAACTTTATTAAAGAGAAAGAAAGGAAAATAAGATAAAATAAACACGAAAATGACTCTAAAACTACTCCCTAAGAGTGACATAAATGTCACTCATCAGTCAACTCCGAGTCGGGTCATATTCGGGTGATTCATTAGGTTAAATTCAACTCTGTATATATATTTATTTAAGTTTTAATGTATAATTTTCTAATATAAACTTTTTATAACTTATATAATTATTTACTAAAATAAGTTAAAGGTCGAGTCATTTTAGGGTCGGGTCAAGTTCGGGTCGGATCTAATTCGGGTCGTGCCTTTTCGGGTTCCGAGTCAAGGTCAGGTCGGGTCGGATTAATTCGGATATTGGGTCTATTTCGGGTCACGGGTTTCGGGTCACTTTTGGGTCGGCTCATCGGGTCTGGGTTCGGATTGCGAGGACTAGTTGATATAGAACTAAACTTAATTAATTTATACGGATTGAGGATAGACTTGGAATGTAAATTGCGTTAGGTAATTCACTTTGAATATCATACAAAATTTTCAAAAGATAGACTTGGCTTTTTAACGTGTCAGAAAACTTTTCCTACAGATTTTCCACCAAAGGGTACATGATTACAGTCCGCTAAAGCTCTTCTTCATTTTACAAAAGCTGTGACTTGACAACTCGTAATGTAAAATGGGTTTTTGGGAAAATGAAATCAACACTTTTACTGCAATTCTTGACAATAGGCTGATCTGCAAAGTCAGTAGGACTTGAAGTAGTACTTGCTCTGCCAATTTTTTTTTTTAATTTGAGTAATGTCTTTGCGCTAATTTGATTCTTTGAATGCAATGGACATGAAATTTTTATCCATTTGAGTTTGATAACTGACACGTGTCTTTTTCAAAACATAGATGATGGACACCTGTTAATTAAATGGACATCTCTATATAAGACTCTTAACAAATATTTCCCACACACATAACCTAGAGTACTCAACCAAAGTAAAATCAAAGTGTTATCACCATGGCGAACCCAAAATTTGACCCTGAAAACCCAACTTACCCAGCTGGTTGCTATCCTATTGCAACCAAAGCCAAAATAAACTTTCGGCAAACTAGGAAGTCTGGAACTCCAGAAATGGATTTCAACAGTTTCATATACTTTACTGGGAAGAAGGCAAATGGAACGAGGGATATTGTCAGCGACAGGACTATCAGGGACATCATTCGTAGTCCAGATAGTCCCCTGAGTGAAGAATTAGATGGAATGGTCATGGTTGGCCCTTCAGGTGAATTTATTCCTGCCCATCTCCCTAATTTAGTTGATGTTGTTGGTATGATTAACTTAGTTGATGTGTTTAAGGAATTGAGTGCTGATAATCCTGAAGTCATTTATCACACCTCTAAGATTAGTGAGATAGTGCCCTATTTTCTGGCTAAAATAGTTGATCCAATCCCTGAATTAGACATTGAGGGCCCTATTTACCCACTTAAGATTCAAAAAACAAGAACTGAACTTGCTTGTTACTCTGATGGTTTGCAAATCTTTTATCTGCATGCTAAAATTAGTTATATTGATGTTGTTGCTTGTTTTGGAAAGTACAAGGTCGATCCATTCCTTAGGTTTATGGATGTGAGCATTGAAACAAGTTATGTTGGTAGTGAGAAGGCTTTTGAGTTAGGTTCATCTGTTGTGCTGTGGAATGCGCGTGGCATTACTAGGTCTAGCTTTATGCAACATGTCCTTAAGATTCAGGAAGTCCACAAACCAATGATTGTCATCATTTCTGAGACTAGGGTGGGTAAGAAGACATTTAATGAGGTTGTGAATGCAATTGAGGGTGATATGAATTAGACATTTGATGAGAGTGTAGGGTTGAGTGGTGGGTTTGCTATAATATGGGACCAGAGCAGGGTTAAATTTGATGAGATGCTTGTGTGTGGTGATGCTGAGAGCCCTCTTAGGATTCTAGGAATCCTAAAGGTAATATCTCATACAATGTTCATCTTTTTTTTATGCATATCCTAAGTTCACTCTATTTATCATATTTATTGGCATAATTTCACAGGCTGCAAAGGAAACCCCTGCACAAGGAGCTGATAAGGCAGCTAGGGGTGAAGGATCTTCTAGGGAAGGGAAAGGAGCTAGAGAGATGTCAACTGGAGTGGCCTAAACTGGAGATGGAGCTTGAAGCCTACAAGGGTTGGTGTGTCACACAACTAAACCTATGTACCAGGAATTTCTATGATGACTATGTTTAATTATATTATGCTGTTTAAGCTACTACTGTTAGTTGTTTACTTTCTATGATGACTATGTTTTGCTATGGACCTATAAAACTCTATTCTATGTATTAACTAAGCTCAAGTGGTGTCTTGGGCAGCTATGTACTAATTTGTAGGATGTATTCCTACATGTGCTACTTATGTCTGGCTTATCATGTTTATCTACATATTTTGAGTTTATGGTTTTAGTAGTTATTTTCAAAGATTTTGGTAAATATGATTAGATTAACCCCTAAAAGGGATCAAAAGATTAGATATAGCCCTAAAAGGCATCAAAAGATTAGATTAAGCCTTAAAAGGCATCAAAAGATAGGTTAAATAATTACAGACCTTCCAAAGTTAAGCCCCCTTAGAGCAAAAAACAGTTATCCACAAAAGATTGAAACTACTACAAAAGACTTGCATAATTGTTTATTCCTACTTACATAAGTGGAGCATATACACAGGAAACAGTCTGCATATTTGCATCCATAAACTTCCAATAAGACCTTCAAAAGGGAGTAAAGAACTTATTTGGCTTCCCTATCCAGATTGTCTACTTTCTTGGTGTCAGCTGCATTTATAGAGGCCTGCATTGAGTGTATATATAGGAATTGAATAAGCATCATCAGTGTGGCATTGAATCCTAAATTGGTTGCATGGCAGTCAAAGTGTATATAGCTAGAGTTAAATGCGTTTTTGACAAGGAATTTCTTCAGTAAAGGTTAAGATACAATGTAGAATGTTGTGTCATATTTTTAGGTGTTACACAGATATTGATCTACCAGATATACATTGATCAAGTCAAGGGGTATTGTGAAGGAAACAGTATTCCATTATAACATGTGTGTCCATAGCTCCTGATCATACCAACTAATCACCCAAACCAAAAAACACATAAAAAAATAATAACAAAAATAAAACCCAACATCATTTAGAATAAGTCCCTTCCAAATAGTTTCTAATTTGTATGCAAACCAGTCCCTTCCAAATGAATTACACCGGGTTAGATGAAGATGAGATAGAAATAAACAACTTATCTACACTAATCACAAAACAACTAACCAATCTAGGGAAGCACACAAACCCAGATAATGAGGGCATAACATATATAATTTTACCAATTCTAGTAGGCCAAATTTCTTGACTAAACTAGTATGACCAACTACCCCTTATGCATTTGTTTATTCTAAGTGAACAAGTAGTTTGGATTAAGTTGAGAAGATGGTCAGTTGTTTGGCCTAGTTTTTGGTACTTGATCCTATTCAAGGAATGTTTCATGTAATCTAGATAGAGGTTAATAGATTGAAATTCAGAATCACTGATTAGCAAATCCATTCCATTCCACTCATCCATAGAATCCATTTAGGTTTGATTGTGGTAGCAGAAGAAAGGGTTAATACAGATTTTAGGACTTATAAGGTCTATCAAACAGTGCTAGTTCACTTCACTTCATAACCCAATTTGACTATACAACACACAAACTAATGAAAAACACATATGGTACACTAGTTCTACTTTGAATGGAAATAAACTAATTCAGACAAAAGCCACACAATACTCTATTTATTCCTTCAATGATATACAATGAGACAAAAATCAGCCACAATTAAACATTCCACTCTCCTACCATACATAAATGGAAACCTTTTTTTGTTTTTTTGGGGAGAAATACATAAATGGAAACCTACAAACACTAAGAATAGCATACCCTAGATAAATTAATATCAACATCCAAAAGAGGTAAACAACTACAAAGGTGCTTAACTTCTACATGACCATATTTAATTTATATAAAGTAGTTGAATTCAGTGACAATACCAGACAACAAATTTTGAACCACAATTCAACAGGATCAGGACATTGTTAGAGAACAAAAAATTTAAACAACTAATTTACACTAATCTAAGTTCAACTAACCAACTACAACCCCTCATAGGACTTCACAGAAACCCAAATAATGAAAAAAACCAGTAGACAACAATTATCAATAACAGAAAACCCTAACCTTCTGAGTGATCTGGAGACTAGAGGTAACGACCACCCCAATACTGGCTCCTGGTGCTGTTAGCGCTGTCAGTATCGTAGTCACCGGAGTCCACTTCAAAGTCAGACTCATACCAGCTATCATCACCGTAGTTCCATTCATGCCCACTGCCCTCGTTCTCGTATCCCCACTCTCCGTGGTTATCTTCACCTTCCTCCTCTTGGTTATCTCCTTGGCTGTCTTGATCCCCACCCTCCTGGCTATCATCATCACCGTTGTCTTTGTCAGCTTCATCATCGTCGTCTTCTTCTTCTTCACTATTCATCTGATAGACTTCTTCTTCGCTATCAGAGAGGACTATATTCGACTTCGCATTTGGTTCAAGGTTAAGACGATAGGAGTTGATATTAGCCATCAAAAAGACGAAGTAGGCGTCGAAGCTATCAAGGTTCTCGGCTGAATTTTTTGTTGGATCAGGATTCCAAGACGGTGGGTTGAAAGGTGTTGATGTTGCAGTGATTTGGCTTCCACTTGCCATTTTTTGGAGTGTGAGATAGGAGAATTACAGAGGATTAAGTTCAGAAGATAGAAAATGAAGAAGACAGAGAATAGAAGTAATGAGCGGAACCCACAAAGTTATTTAAGGCAAAAAAAAAAAAAAAAAAAAAACTGATGTAGCCCCATAAATGTACCAATGAAAACGATGTTGTAATTATTTGCATGTGAGTATAGGGAAAAAAAATCGTTTCCCAAAAAAGGGATGTGTTTTGGTTAATGTTTAATGAGTTTATGTGTTACTCCGTACTCGTAGTATTGTTGGCCTTCGAACTCAAATAAGAATAATCCCGGAATAGAAAGTTAGTTTATCGCATTTTTTTAGTCGAATCTAGGGGTGTCCATTATTCGGATAAAAATCACAATCAAATCCAAAGTAAGCCGAATTATTAATTTGGATCTGATCCAAACTTTAAATTGAATGGGATCGTATTGAAATTTTTTGAAAATATCGATTTTCGAATCAGATTGACCTTGTTCGAAACCAAATACCAAAATTAACGGAAATGTCTCGTTAAGCTCAACTGAACAAAAATACGGTGTAAGAAATACTCTGACATGCAAAAATGAGATATTTACGTTACTTTTTTTGACAATTTCGAGTTTGGTTAGATTCATAAAGGGTCAAAATGACCTCTAAAACCTTATTCGAATAATAATTATCACACTAAAGTAAAGGCACGCAAATCAAGACATTTTTTGACACGCATACGAGACATTAACGTTTTTTTTTCAAATTCCAAGATTAATTTGGTTCCTTAAAATATAATATCGCTCCAAAAAATGTACCCGAACAATTTTTGACATGCAAATCGACACATTCAATGTTTAAAGGGGGTACTATGGACTTTTACTTAATTATTTTAACTTTATGAAATACTTTTTAACAATGTGAATCACGTTTGGGAAAAAGACCAAACCATGTACAGATGGGAACGCAAAAAATTTATGAGTGTATCAATGGGAAAAGTCAAGACCACGGGTGTAACAATGGGATTACAAGTGTTACAAGTTTTGTTACAAGTTTTGAACAACGCTAAAATAGTTCTAGATCTGTGTCAAAAAAAGGGAAAGTACGAGATCCGTCGTGAAGCCATTACAAGTGTGAGCATGTACCCTTAACAAGTGTCACCGGTAATTCTTTCGTTTTTAAATCCATAAAATACGAAATGATTTTTAAAATATGAAAATAAAAAGTTGATGCTAGTGCACACTATAATTGATTATTTGGACAATAACTTAAATAAAACAATAAATAGACAATTATCATTGATGATGGCACATATACCAACAACATATTTAAAATAGTGTAGTGGTTAAGAGTAAAAATTTACATTAAAAATTGTGTAAACCATATTAAGACTGCTAGTTTAGAGGCGCACGCAATACGTGGAAGACTACCCCCTTCAAATTAAATCCCCTTCAAATTTACTTACAAGACTCTTCGTACTACCTCCGTTACATATTATTTGGAATGATTTGACATAAAGTAGAGAAGAAAAATGTCTAATCGTTGCAAATAATAATGAACGGAGGTAATATGTTAACGAGTCGAGTCGCCGTACCCCAAACTCGAACTTGACTCTCACCATAAGCACCCCTAATAAAGACATTTAAGGGATAGACTATCAGATAAAAGCAAGAACAAAAATAAAATAAAATAATTCTCATTTTGCTAGTCATTTTACTCAACGGACTTAGATAAATTTCATTGTGTTTATGTTGTTACTACTAATTAAATTTCATTTTACATCATCAAGTAAACATTCCGAATTAAAAAGCTGGTAATTACACTTGAAAGATTTATTTGATTTTATTAAAAAAAATCTACCGTGTCAGGAGTTACCTTTCGAAATCAACAAAGTTATTGATTTACTGTTACTAGTTTGTTGTTAAAATTTTAATTTAACCTCAATTATAACCCTTTTTTTATAAATGAACTTCCAATTTTTAAGTACGACATCAGTGTTCCGAAGCGTAAAAAGGGTAACTCATATGATAGTTGTTATTCGTTCTGACCGCACATTGTTACTTATCTTGCTCGTTTTGTGCCAAAACACGGATGCGATTGAATCTAGTTAAAAATTGACTCGTGAATTGTGATCGGGGTAACTCGGGCAATACCATACGGAATAAAAAAGAAGGACAAATTATACTTGCTAATTGTGTCACATAAATAAACATAATGTAACAAAATTTTAATTGTCTCTTTTAAAAAAGAGAAAAAAAGATGATTTGAAAATTTGTCCACGTCATCATAAAAACTTCCTAATTGTGTCACATAGATTGGCGCGAAGAATTGGGAAGTTGAGGAGTTATGTATGACATCATCCCTTGATCACATAAATTCTCCTTCCCCTATCTTTAATTAACTTCCCCTCTGTATTTGTCTCCAAACTTCATTTTGCTTTCTCCGATTTCTTTCTCTTTCTCTTTCTCTACCCTATTGTTCTTGTATTTTGCAACACAAATTCCCAAAATTTTCTAGTTTCTGAAATTGCAAAAATGGTGAATCAGAACAAAGGAAAACATCCAATGAAACCCTCAGATGATAAACCCAAATACATAAAACTTCAATTCCTTGAGTTGAAGGAGAAGGTGCTGAGAGAGCAATTGAACGACCATCAGTTCATTTGCCAAAGCTTGCAGAGCCAACTGAATGAAGTTACTTCAAGCATTTCTAACATTCGCCGTCAAAAGGCACAGAGCACTGAGGCACCAAATCAAAAGCAACAGAGCACGATGGTGGTCGAAAGTACGCTTAGGTTGGGGGTTACCAAAAGACCCACTAAGGTAGCGAAAGAAACGACTATTAAGAGGGTTTATGGTCGGAGTGGCGCAGCAGGGAAAGCACCAGTTGGTGATGGGCAAGGTCGCACTAATGCTGCTAAAGGAGACACATCTGCAGCCGGAGCAAAAGGGCAAGGTGGTGGGGAAGTAGTTCCGACACAAGTGGCAGTCGTGGCGGCACCGGCCATGGCACCACCAGTGAGGGCAAGGCCAAGGCAGTGGCCGGTGAGGCAGAGGAGTCCAGACAACCCCAGAGATGTCGTATCACCCGCTCCGTACCACGTCCGTGACCGGTGGTCCCCGGAGGTTTCTAACCAGGAAACCGGTGACTACGGTCACTCAGCTTCTAGCATTGAAAAATTTGACTGAAGGAGGTAAAGTAAACTAAGCCAATTAAATATGCTTTTGGATTTAATGTATCATGAAAAGTTTTAATCTTTTAATTTAGTTGGCTTAGATTTAAATATATGTCTGGTTTGATAGTTTCAACTTTAAAACATTTTAATCCTTGTTAAGTAAACAGATTGATTTTGAACATTTTAATCGTAGTTTGGACATGTTTATTTGATTTTCTGTCAATGGAACTTTAGTTTTAGTTTAATCATGCAGTTTGGTAAATTTATGGTAATTTTGAGATCAATTTAATCGTATTTTGGACATGTAATGTGATTATCTGTTATGATTCTTATAAGAAAATAGTTCAATCATGCAGTTCACAAATTTTTGATAATTTTATGAACAATTAAATCGTATTTTGGATATTTGTAATCGGATTATCTTTTTAAAGCAATTAGTTTAATCATGCTCATTTTGATAAGTATGGTTTGAGTGTGATTATGTTAACTAGTAAAAACTAAAGCTGTCAAAAACCTACTCGAACTGGTGAATCCGAACCATTTTGAAATGTTCCGAAAAGAAACCGAATCGCTAAGAACCTGTTATTTTAAAACCATAAACCGACCCGACCCGATTTTTAAAAACCTGAAACTGAACCGATACGAATGTTTGACAACCGTTAATGAACCGTAGCCGTTATCAAGCGAAACTGATACGACCCGAAACCGAGAACAACCCAAACCTAGTACTTTTGAACCCAATAGCAACCTGACCCATTGTAAACCAAAACCGTTTGAACCCGACAAAAACCCGATAAACTCAAATCGTTTACAACTTGTCACTAGTTAGGATTGAACCGTTTATAACCCGTAATAAGTTATGATCGAATCAGTTACAACCCGTAATAGGTTATAACCGAACCGTTTATAATCCTTAAGTCCGTAACCCGTTATGATCGGAGAATTTTTTTTTTCCTTTTTTTTGGGTATATTTTATCAACAGCAAAACAAAAGGGTTTAATTTGAATTATAAAGTAGTTATATTGAAAAGGTTTGGAATTTTTATGTCATTGAAACTCTTATGCTACAATATTATCGTCCTCTAATGAGTAATGACTTATGAAACACTAAGTTGTATTAAAAAAATTTAAAATCTAAATCAAAAGCTAACTCTAGATTTGTCATTATTATTTGATCCTTAAAATCATTATACAAAAAAGGGACATAAAGTTAAACAACTAATTAATACTCCATATGATCAACTAGAATAACTAATTAAAGAATATTGAGGATATACTAGACGATATACGTTCACGAAACTCGTTTAAAACTGGCAAAACAAGTTGTCAAATCGACTAAGTTCAATTCGAACCGATTACAACCCGAACCGATTAGGACCCGATATGAGTTGACCCAAAACCCGCTTTAAGCTGACAAACCCCATTTTTAAACCGACCGAATTTAACCCGAATTGATTATGACCCGAACCAATTATAACCCGACACGATTAGAATCCGACCCGAAAAGAAACTGTAATTAAAATAAACCAAGCCAAACCGACCCAAAATTATTTAAAACCCACCCGAACTGACCCGTTAATAATTCCAACCCGTTAAAAACCGACTCGTTAGAAACCAAAAACTGATAAACTGAACCCAAAACAGAAACGAAAACCCGATTCACACCCCTAGTGAAAACTAATAATGCTTATGCACATGTTGGCCCAAACACTAATAAGACTATATGGTGGGCCAAATATATTATAAATCACGCACTTATTCTAATACATAGTCCAACCCAATTACTAACATCAATCAGCCCAATTACTGATGTTCAAGTATATGCATTCCGATACTCAATATGGTAATTAGCTATTCCCTATTAGAAGTTAATTCTAACAGATAGTACAACAAGCTGGATATACAAGCTAAAATAAAAGTAATAACAATGTATAGAATACAAGTTATTAGGGTTGATCAACAACACAACCATCATCTTAGTCTTGCCACCATTGGGAGAAATTCATAAAACTCTTGAGTTGTAGCAGCAGAGGGTACAGAAACCAATTGATCGGAAATAGATCGCGTGCTTATAGGATAAAAAGGGTTTGAGCTTTCACTATGATGTAAAAAAGAGTTTGGTGGTGCACCCCTCCTCTTCTTCGCTTTACTGTCGTGTTGAGGAGTATGAAAAAATTCATTTACCCTGCAAGGTCCATCAGTGTCTCTTGCTTCCTTTGGGTGGCTCTCACCGTACGCGACATTCATCGTCTATAAAAATGTAAAACAAAAAAGCAACACAGGGTTAATCGACCAATAAACACTCATTCATATGAATGGCAACAGACAATGTAACAAAATTGATAGAATTACTAACCCCCAACACACCATAATCAGCACCACAAGCAATACGATCTTCTTTAGTGGCTATGCTAATCTGATTTAGGTTCCAAACCTTAGTCCTAGGGAATTCACCCCATTGAACGGGAAACCTATCCAGCTTATCTAAATAGAATACCTACAAACAACAAATGCATGAACAATGTAATAAGGCGGTACAATGTAAAGGCATTAGTAATATAGAGATGCACAAAACCTACCACAGCAAATATGGTACATCCACCACATCCTCCTGCTACTCTCGTTGAATAAAAACGACGCGCAAAACTAGCAACACTTTCCATCAACTTATTCAGAACAAGCTTACACCAATTGTACGAGGCAGCATTCATAGCACACGTAAGGCAGGGAAATAAATCACACGCCAGCCTAGGAGACTGCGTAGGACATAAAACCATCTCCAATGATATTAACAGAAAAATAGTCTTAAACTCCTCTTCCTCATCTACATCCCATTCACCCTCCAACCTTTCCATCAACCTGGAATTCACAGGTATTCCAACAGAAGTATAAACACGGCCTCCATGCTTGCGCGATCTGGTCTTTGAAGATTGGCCATATTTTTGCTGGATTTCATTCACCTTCTTTTGTAGATCACCTGACATGGATTTCCCAGTGGGAACAGTTAACCCACCATTTGGGATACCTAGAACCCTGTATACCTGATTAGCCGATAACCTAAATTGCTTTCCATCCGGGGCAACTAGCTACTTATTCAACGGATCAATACGACTCATTAAACAATAACCCATTTGTCGGGGCAAATGAATGTCAGTTGGGACTTTCAACAACCCACCTAAGCCCATTTCATTTACCCATCTTGTCCTCCTCTCGTCAAATGTATTGCATATCCTAGAAAATGTCTCAACTCGACAGTTCATGTTTGGCGGCTGCAATTACATTACAGAACACTAGTTTCTTTAAGGACATTAACAAATATGGTACTCTTATTAATTATTAATACAACTGAGTTAATCACATACCTGGTGGAAAATATTACATTGTTGCTTTATAACTTCACCCTTTGCTTTCACTATACCACCAATGCTTAAACTATCATCCTGCAGACCACCAAGCAATGCATTATTACATTTTCTTGAATATTACATTTCAGACAAACTTACAAACTTAACATACCATAAAGACTTCCTTGGTTAAGACTTTCCTCTTTGTATGATTTAATACATTCATATCGCCCTGTTCAAAATAAACAAAATCCCCATATTACAGGTACACAATCTCACCATTTCATGTTATCAATTAAAGGTTCAACTGGGGAATTAGATAACAATGACACTTACCATTCTCTCAAATAGACGACCTCCAACCACCAAAGAAACTATCCTAATTGGTACAAGCTGCATATTGACAATATTCAAACACATTACTAATTTGCTACAATCTAAGCGGCATATGGAAATTATCCTAATAATACCTACAAGCTAAGCTACACTGCATACATAAATATATGGTCCATTTGATGCAACACTAGTTTCAGGTAGGAATTCAATTGCACACAACAAACAAACATAATTTAACAGAAAAATATGAATTTCAATTTCCAAAATAGACAGAAAGGTGATTAAATGCAGTAACAGCAACATTAAATACATTTTACTGCAATGCTAAGCTCAATTCAGTAACTCATCTCAAAGAATGCTCAATTCAGCAACTCACCAAGGAATTAAAGTATACATCAAAAGTCACGAACAATTTGAAATTCAAGTTCAAATACAAAAATTGGAATTAATCTAACAAGTTCGAATTGAAAATCAAACATCACCAACAAATTGAAATTCAAGCAAGTCACGAAAATTAAAGCACTAACATATACTTACCAGCTACCACACTTCGAAGAACTTCACGATTTGAAATGCACTCCCTCAGCAAAGCCTTGGTGTTTGAGAATTTTCTCACTCCAAGGGTTTCGTTTTGGCCGTTTGGGACTGTTAGCTTCGTCAGCCAACCAAATGAGTCAGACACATCAAATTCCAATAATAGCCTTCAATTTAACACGTAAAAAGACGAATTTGCCCCGTGAGAAACATATTTTGTCTCTCACGGTGATAAACATGAATTTGCCGAAAAAAAATGAATTGAATTGAATAAAAACATTCTTTTGCTACTCTCAGCTTCTCAGCTTCATATAAATAATGAGGAGATTCTCTCAAGTTTTTGTTTTAAATGATACAAAGAGAAATTTAGGTTAAACTTAAGTTTTGTTTACATTAATTGAGCTGAACTGAACTGAACTGATTGGAGCCGAACTAAACTGAACTGAACTGATTGGAGCTGAACTGAATATTTTATAAGAGAAATAAATTAGGAGCTGAACTGAACTAAATTGATTGAAGCTAAACTGAACTCAAATTAGGGTATGTTCACATGTACATCACCTTATTTTTGTTGAACTGAAATTATTTTTACTAAACTGAAATTATTTATGCGGATTAAAATTAAATTTGCTGAACTTAAATTATTTTTGCTGAACTTAAATTATTTTTACTGATTTTCTATTATATTTCTTCTTTATAGTTACTGAATTTTAAACTGAAATTATTTTTAATGGACTGAATTAATTTTTACTAAATTGAAATTATTTTTACTAGACTAAAATTATTTTTATTTAGGCACTGTTCACTTTACCTTAAAAAATAATATTCTAGTAAAAATAATTTTAATTCAGTAAAAATAAGTTAAGTTCAGTAAAAATAATTTAAGTTCAGTAAAAATCTATATTCTTACAGAAGAAATATAACTGAAAATTAGTAAAAATAATTTCAGTTCAGCAAAAATAATTTCACTTCAGTAAAATTAATTTCAGTTCAGTAAAAAAAATTTAAATTCAGCAAAAATAATTTCATTTCAGTAAAAAGAATTTCAGCCCAACAAAAATAAGGTGAAGTGAACGGGGCCTAAATATTATTTGTTTAAGGTTGGTGGGTGTCATAAATGGCACCCATTTGACGAGCATTTAGGTTATTTTCTTCCTTTTTTCATAGCTTTCATGCGTAATAAATGCCTAGTTTTATGCATTCGGTCTTAGTTTTACCTTTCCTCTCTTATTTTGTAGCTTTTGTGCATTTTGTTTGTTTTTCTACTATTTTCTCCTTTATTAGCTCTATTTTCGTAGTTGTAGATATTGTACGAGGTCCGGGTCTTGATATTGGTGATTTACTAAGGTGGATGATGCTTTTGGAGCGAGCTCATGGCAATTGGAAAGCTCAAGATGCAAGGAAGTGGATTCTCCAAGTTCTATCTCTTGCGCTCTCAAGCCGTGCTCTCATGAAATGGGGTGTTGAACCCACTATCAAGTACTTTTTGAGACTGCCACTATTAGTGTTCATCATCATCATATCGCGTGTACACTCGAAGACCTTAGCAAAAGCACGAAGCCGCAAGAAGATCGAAGAAACCCAAGGGAATGCGGGCGCGCAGCCCCTCCGCGCGGCCGCGCCTCTTTGGGTATTCATCTTGTCCGGTTTTTGTTCGCGCCTCCTACATATCTTTGTAACCCGATTTTTGGGGTAAATTTTAGGTCAAGTTTCATTTTAGATTTTGATCATAATTTTAGCATAGTTGAGAGCTTTAGTTTTTAGGGTTAGTTTAGGAGTAGATTTTAGAGAGAGAAAGTGAGGAATTTCAGTGGTGATTGAGAGATTGAAGATTCAATGGTGACAATTGTGTTGAATATCTTCTCTATTATCAATGAGCATTCTTAACTCTATCTCATTTTATTACTTTGTTTGATTTGATTTTGATTTGTTGTTTGATCTTAGATTAGTGTAATAGTTATTCATAGATTGTTGAATCTTGATTTCTTTAGTTGTTTGTTGATTAGATGATGATGTTAGAGTAGTTGTTAGCTAGGGATTGGGTGAAACTTGTATGATTGATTGATTGTGCTTAATTTGGGGATTGTGTTGATTAATTGTTGGGATTAAAGTGATTAATGGAAGTTTGCATGTGTGTAATTCGATTAGGCCTTGAGAATTATGCTAGTTTGCATTGTAGTTTCTAATGATACGGACCATTAATTTAGGAATTGCAATTTTTGATTGAGCTTGATTAGTGATGCTCCTAGTTAGAGTCTCTCATAGTTGGCGCTAGTTTGACCTCTAGGAGATAGCTTGTTGACTCTTTTGATTGAGCTTGCCATTAGTCTTCACAACCATTGACTTGCATGTATTTCCGAGTTGCTACAATTGTCATGATTACTTGTTGATCCCCGTTCCTAGTGCTTTATTTGTTTGGTTTCTTTGTTTGGTAGTTGGTTAGTGTTCTCCTTTTATCCTTAGAATTCGACCTAGCTTAGGCGCATAATTGAGAGCGCTTGAACATTATCGTTCCTTTGGGTTCAACCCTTGATTTGCCTCTTTACTAGTATTTAGGTTGGTTAAGTGCTTATAAATTTAGTTTGACCGAAGGAGGATTAGTTTCAACGACCTAGTTCACCCCTCGTCAAAATGGCACCGTTGCCGGGGAACGGTGTCTATGTTTAAGTGTTTTTGATTGCTTGAGTCTAGGTCTTTGTATAAAATTTTCTTTTATTTGATTTTTGTTTGTTTTGGATAAAAATGAGAAATACCTCGTTTCCTCAATTTGAGAATGAGCCATTTTGGGTGTACTTTAATAGACTAGAGAACTTCATTAGTTACCATGGTTATGATCTTTGGGAGGCTTGTGGGATATGTTATCATAATTTTACTAAGCAAACTAGAGACATTGTTGAAAGCATGTTTAATGGCAGATTTTGGGCATTGTCAATCGATGATGCTTGAGACTTTTATGTATGGTTTGCTAGAGATAGTTATGATCGTGGTCATGGTTATTCAAATGCTTCTATCGATGATTATTATGGTCCATGTTCCATGAATAATGAATCTTGCATGCCTTCTTGTGCTCCCATTCCCCATTTTGATGATGTCACTCATATCTCTAATGTTGATCCTCGCATGCTTGCACACAATTCTTTCCCCCATGATGCTCCTCAATGCTCTTCATCTTTCCAATCTTTAGGGTCTAGCTTTGAGTCTCCTCATAATCAAATTCGTGGCTCATTGAGAGAATTAGAGATGAATTCTAATTTAGAACCAATTGAGATGGGACTTTCGGATTATGAGAAGCCAAATGGAATTGTTAAAAATGTTGGAAGAGAGTAACGAGGGTGTTCTTAGGAAGGATGAGGAGATGGAGAGTCAATTGTCATCGATGTTGAACGTAAATGAAGTTTCTAACACATTGGTAGATATGGAAGATGATGATGATGACTGTTTTGAGAGCTACAAGGTGTGCGAGGAGGATGTTAGAGAGCCTATGAGAGAGGAAAAGGGTGAGGAGATGGATGTTCCAAAAGAGAGTTTGCACTTTGAACCTCCTTTCCAATTTGAATTTCGTTCCATTGAGCCTTTAGTTGAATAGAAACTAAAAATGTTGGCTTCTCTTAATTTTGAGGAAACATTAATTCAAGTTAAGAAGGATGGGACATTGCAATTTTTGAAGCGTGGAGAAGTCGTGAGGAAAGAGAGTGAGGATGAGAAGGATGAAGTAGTTTCCATGGGAGATTGGATGTTTGAGGGTGATGAGGACCAAGAGGTTTTGAGTGTTGAAAAACCAATTGGTAAGTTAATTCCCCCACCAACCTCCCTTGATTGTAATCTCATTCCTCCATTCTTTAATTTTGAAAACCAATCTTCTTCCACCTCATCTCCTTTGAATGATGACCATGGTTGCTTTGAGGGTGAGGCCTTGAGCTTAGATGATTTTGATGAAGAAGAGGTTCCATATGATAAGGTTGAGGGGGTAGAGCTTACTTTTGATGATTATGAAGATGAGAGGGAAGTGTTTGGTGAGTTTGAGTCTCCAACTCCTATCTCAAATGTTTAACCATTGCCTTCCTCTTTCACCTCTGATAATCCCTTCTCTTCTACATTTTCCATCATTGAGAATGGTGAGGCCTTTTAGAGGGAGATTGTACTTCTCATGTTTATTTTAAGCTACCTCCCAAGTTTGACCCTCAACCCTTAGATGAGCTTCCTTTGAACCTTAATGATGATTTAAAGCTTTTGAGAGCTCATTTAGGGTGTGAAGTTTATGAGGAGGGTGTGATTGAGAATAAGGTAAATTTGAATAATGAGAAGTTGGAGGAGAGCCCTTTGGATGTGAGTTCATTGGATAAGAGAGCTTGTGTTTCAATGGATAGTGGTGTAAGTGAGCAACTAATTCCCATTTCTTCATCTTACACCTCATTTTCAAGAAAGCTTGATCTTGTTCCCTCCTATCCCATGTCATTACCTTCTTTTCTCATATCCCCTCCTTTTGAAGAGCCTTTAGTCCCCCAAGTGCCTCCTTTGATGACTTTTGAGGACAATGGTGGGATTTCCAACCAAAAATATTTTATTGAGAAGAGTATGCCTTCTTCCTTTTCTTTTATTTCTCTTCCTTTTTCTTATATTCCCGTTTTTCCCTTCTCTCCTTCTTCTTCTTGGCATTCCTCTTCTCAACCTCATAGGTGTGCACTAAGCTTGTTGCATGCCTTATTTTTGTCATGTGCATACTTGCTCTCATATGAAATGTGTAGTAGTGCATTTGACAAGCTCTTGCGTGCATTGAATTATTGTTTTCTAGAGCGGTCAAGCTTGGACGTTAAGCAAGCCTTTCTCGGGAAGTAACCCGTGTTTTATTGCTTTCATTTCTTTTCTTTTTAGATTGGATTTTCTCTCATGGAAATGTTTGTGTGCCTTTTTCTAGGTACATGACTTGATATACTTTGGTGCTTCGATTTGGATAAAGAATTAAGGAAGTTTGACTCCTATTTTTGCTAGCATATGGAAGGCAAGGTTCAATTCTTGAGGAAATTAGCTTTGAAAGGTTTAATTGGGTCATTTGTGGGTATTTACACCCACCTAATATCCGGTAATATCTTTCCTTGCTCTTCCTCAAGTGGATGATGACTTGTTGGATATATGTTGGTTTGTTGGATTGATCACCTTGTTTTCCCCTCCCATGGATTATTTGATATATGTTTGAGTGTATTGTTTCATTCAAGCTTGGGGGAGGGTATTCTATCATGTTTGATGGGATGTTGATTCATATATGCTATGCACCTTTGTATATGCATTTCCATGTTCTATATCTAGAAAAACTCCAAAAAGATTTTTGTTTCTTTCAAGGCAAATTTGCAATGTATCTTTTTTTTGTTCTTGCTTTGGACATAATACTTTTGGACTTGTATAGTTGAATGCTTTTCTTCTTAATGGTGTGCACGGTTTGAGAGTATGTTTTGTTGATTTTAGGATAGAGTATTCTAAGGTAGTCGTTTAGAGCTATTGGGACCTTGAAGCCAGATTCTATTTGTTTTTGAAAATTTACAATCGCTCCCTTTTGGTGAATTTGAAGCTTTTAGTGAGATTTTGCCACATCCTTGTGAGGTTTCATGATTTTCAAGCTTTCTACATATCTTGCATGAGCGGCATGGATCCTTGACTATTGCAGACCTAATCTTGAATCTTGACTCATAATTCTCAAACACGAGACCGAACCATCTAGGGAGGACTAAGACATCTTTTCGGGGTGGTAATTTTTCTTTTCAAGGATAGTCTTCTTTATTTATAGTTATTGGGTTCACATTTGCCTTCTTGCTAACTGTAGGGAATATTTCAAGCATTATCCCAAGCTTGAACCCCATTGTGATCATACACTTAAGCATGGTGGCGTTCAAAGGCAAGGAAGCTAGAGCAAAAGAGTCGTCAACAAGTTTTAGGAACTTGTAAACCGTTCACAAGGTGAAGGTTATACCCCTTAACGATCCAGGAGATCGTTAACTCCAATAGTTCTTGAACCAAAACTGGAAGTTTTAGGAAAGAATTAGGAAAGAAAATAGGAAGCATCATAGAAATAGGAAAGAAAATGATATTAGGAAAGAAAATAGGAAGCATCATTTACCCTAACATGATACTAACATGATATTAGGAAAGAAAATAGGAAGCATCATAGAAATCATAATTGATATAAGAAACTTATTCTTGTCACCCTAAACAAGATACTAGGAAGCAATAAAACATCCTAACATGATACTAGGAATCAAAATAACAATCTAAACATGATTTCATAATATCAATTAAACAATTAAAACACTTACTTTGATGCCTCGTACCTCTTTCTAATAACAAAATACACACGTTAGTAACTTCAAGGAAAATTAAACAATTAAATTAAATAATTGAAATAGAGACAAGAAATTTTAGACTAGATTTTGGACCAAACCCTTTGAAATATCAAACCTTTCACGTCTAGGGCGAAGGCAACTTTGAATTTGGCTAGGTGTGTCTAGATATAATGTATGAGGAATTTTGTATTTGTTAAAGGGTTGGTTTAGAAAGAGAGAGAGAGAGAGAGAGTCAAGAGTTCTTGATGAGAATTGGTGATTGAAAACGGAGGTTTTAGGAGGCTATTCATAATGAAAACAGTCCGGATATGATAAAAAAAAAGAATCAAAATTCGAAAAGGAATAAAACACGACGCTGTCGCCGCAATAGCCTCTGTCGCTGCGAGACAGAGTGCAGCGCCGCGCGACAAAGTGCAGCGTCGCTCAACAAGCCTGTCATCCGGCGATGCAAGACAGTTTTTGCAGATTTTGTTTTTATCATATCTTTCAATCCATAAGTTCAAATAAGGCATATAATATGTCGTTGGAAAGATCTTGAAGTCTACCTTCTAACAAAATTAGAATCAGATTAAAATCTTTTTTAGATAAAAAGATATGTCTGAAATAGTGGAAGGGTGTTAGTTTTGGATAGAGTTTCATATTCCATTCATATCTTTTTCGTTATATCTCGGAATTAATATTATAATATATCATTGGAAAGATAATTCCAATATATATCCAACCATATAAGATTTGGATAAAGATTATGAGGCACAAAAATAATATCTGACTGTCTTTGAACATCTTTAAATTCGAATAGAATTAGGATTTAAAAAAAAAGGAAAGTTTTTATAAAAGGAAAGTTTTTATTTAACTCAACCTCTTTAATCTTATCTTTTTAAAAAGGATAATTAAGATATTTTAGAAACTTATAGAAGCTTCTTAATAATTCTAATTAGTTTAGTAATTGGATTAGATCTTTGGACCCTCCACATGATCATTGGGCCATAGGTAAAAACCGATTTGGGGCCAGTTTAGTATTTTTGGCCATAACTTCCTCATTATTCATCGGAATTGGGCTTATAATATATCGTTGGAAAGGTCTTTTCAAGCCCTATCCAACTATACCATTATTGGACCCATATCATGGAACAAACTAAACTGGAATGCACGTTTTTCATAAATAGGGTAAGAAAAGAAATAGTTTCAAAAACAGAAAGAAGAGATAATTTAATAAAAACATCCTCATCACTAGAATTTTCACACTTTCGCTTTGTTCGATAATCAAATAACGTGAAAGGTATTCATCACTGGGTTTGGTTTTGGGGAGACACATTTGGGTGTCTACAGAAGCCCCCACTTTGACCGAGTTTGGAGAAACACAAGTTTCGAAAACAAAAGTCAAAGTATCGATAGGGACGGAGAATGATTCCGAACGTTCTACAATCCTAAATCATTTTTGTAACGCCGATACCTTCAAACTAGCGTTAGTTTAAAACAGATAAGAGAGTTAAGAAACGCGTATCTTTCACCGTCGAGCATACGTCTCTGAAGTAACCGATTTGTTGTTGCTCTTGATGTTGTGACAACCTTCCACAAGCTAGGGAACGCCATCTTGCTGTTTTGATGTTCACTCGTCTCTCACCATCTGAACAATGAAGCTTTTTCGATATGTCCATGCGTCTCTGAACAAAGAGCTTTTTTTTATATGCCCATGCGTCTCTGAGCAAAGAGCTTCTTTTTTTTTTTTTTTACGATCTTCCTCAAGCTAGGGGATACTGCCTGAAGACTGCTATGTCTGTAACTGCCTCCAATATCCGCTGTGATAGTCTTCTGCAAGCCAGAGAATACTATCGAAGATTGCTTCGCCTAAAACGATCTTCTATCGCCTTGTGACCATCTTTTGCAAGCCATGGAACATGATCGAAGATTGCTCCGCCCGAAGCCATCCTTAGTTGTTGCGATAATATTCCGTAGAAAATTATTGAAGATCAACGCTTGTCGATCCTTAATGCTCGCTTGAACTTTGCTGTTGCGATACTTTGGGTGATGACAATCCTCTTTTCTTTGGGAATAGTTGCCAACACAACTCTTGTATGATGTATGACAATCCGAGTTGGGGAAATTTTTCAATGCCACGTAACAATCCATCCTTGGAAATGTTGTTACAATGAAGTGGCAATCCATATCTCGGAAAATTTGCCAAAATCCAATTTTGGGAAAAGTTGTCAATGCTTCGTAACAATCTGTCATAAAAACTTTGCTACGATCAACAATCCACATCTTGGAATATAACTCTTAAGAGCAATCCACCTTGGAAATTTAGCAACGCTATGCGACAATCCTTTTAGGAAAATATTGCCACTATTGACAATCCGCATCTTGGAACATTTGCAAAAAAAGAGTCGACCGTCAATCCACTTCGGGAAAATTTGCCACTTACTGAAATGAATGACAATCCACGTTGAGGAACCTTTGCCAAAATATTAAGATGAATAGAGACCTGCGATAATCCTTTGGGAAATTTTTCCATAGGGAACTGGGTATATGACAATCTAATCTCGGAAAACTTGCAGAGATGACAATCCGAACTTGGAAAAAATTGCCAAACAGAGAAGGAGCACGACAATCACGCTTGGAAACTTTGCCCTCCAATCTTGGAAAAATTGTCGTTGAAGAAGTTGCGCGACAATCCATATTTGGAAATAATTTTAGTTGGGGATGACAATCCAATCTTGGAAAAATTGTCGTATAAGTGCTTGCTTTTGAACCGATGCGTTGGTGCTTGTAATGAGCCAATGCTTAGGCGCTTAAGCTAAGTGAGACGATCGTCGTTAGGTCAATCACTTACTGCGATTGTAATCGAGCCGACTACTAATCATGTCAATTTGCTTATAGGGGCTAACTGGCATACCAAGGAACCCGAAATTGTTGTATGAGGTCCGCATAATCCAATATGGGACCACGCATCTTGTCGCTGCACCGGCGCTTGCTAGAACATATTGTCGACGCGTTCTCGCTCTGTTGCTAGGCGACAGCCTTGTGGTCTGACGCTGGAGTCAGGTTTTCATTTGCGGTTTTTCCAAAAAAAAAAAATCCAGGAATGTTCTTGCTCACTGGAATGTACCTGCATTTATATTTTGGACTATAGGACTTTGCTTATCTTTCTTTAGGGTTAACCTAAGACTTAGTGTTGCTTGACTCTTTGACTTGACATGACTCAAGGTATAAACTTGACTTAATGATGACTCACTTTGTGTGACTCGTGTTTGCATAGTGTTGACTCATGAAGCCCGATATGTACATGAATCGAAATGCAGAAAAACAAAAATTTCCGTCATTTTTGTGGAGGGTACCGATTTTCTCCCGAAAAAGAAAGACACAAAAAGAAGAAGTGTTTGATGGTACATGTTTAATGAGATTAATCCAGTAACGTTTTCTCTTACAATACAAGGATTGTAACATCTTAGACTATCCTAGTTGACTCGATAATGAAAAGTATTTAGGTGACTTAGGCGCGGAGGCTAAGTACTTCATAATTTGTGATGCAATGATGATTGATGTTGATATGACAAAGCATGCTTCAACATTGTGTTAAGATTTTATGACAAAAGGGTTCCTAAGGGAAGTATGTTTGGTCATGTATCTGTGATGTGTGTGATAGTGACACAAAAGTTAGGCCGCAAGGGCTAAGTGTATGGGAAAGCATATTGAAAAGAGTCAAATGGTGGTGACTCTTAGGCTGGGTAGGCCAATAATGTAAGGATCAAGCCCCCAAGTCTAGCTCTAAATGGATAAGGATGAGCATAGGAGATTTCCTAGATATGATCAATTATGAAAGTAAATATGAATACATTATTATCACGGTCGTACCTCGATGTGAGGTTGCCTACGTATCCGTTAGGAATCAGGCCGAACGTAGCTCTAGCAAAACCCCGCACAAGTGTGTGTATACCTCAAAGAGGTCTTTTAAGGGTTGTAAAGTGGTTAGGATAAGGGTTATAGAAGAAAGGGATAAAGGCTCAAGACCCTAGATAAGCCCTCAAGGTGTGCAGCTTTGCTTGTGAATATTTGTATTTTCATGCTTGAGGTTTCTCACTCTTTTTTAGCTCTTTTTTTTTGCTTTAGCATTTATTTTATTTTTATAAGTGTGGGAAATCCCGATCATGCGGTCTATCACTCACTTGGCATTCATGTTTCTCAGGCATGGTACCGAGCACTCGATAAGAGACGCAATCTGAGACGTGTTCATATCAAAGACATGTTTATGTCAATGACATTGGAACACTTGCCCTTTTGTACACTTTTATTTATTTTTATTTTTGTTTTATTTTGATCTTTTGAAATCACTCAAGCTTTTGTTCTTTGAAAATTGCATAAGTTACACACCATCCCATCCCAAGGTTAGGTAGATGTAGGTGAAGAAAGAAAGGTCTATCGTTAGACGAGGTTCAAAGTGGTTTATCAAGAAAAGATTGTATATTTGAAGGGTGAAAGGTAATATGATATGGCTACAAGGGGTGCCTCTAATCATGGGTATACCTTATGCTTAGTTCGGCATGTTTTTTTTTTTTTTTTTTTTATTTTTTTTAGCGATGTAATGAAATGATCGTATGCAAGAAAATAAATGCTCATTTTATTAAAAAAGTGAAGGGTAAAAATCAAACTCTAAGAAATAAATTCAAGGAGGATAAAGGGTGTCTATGCTAGACTTATTGGGGAAGGGTTTGAAAAAAAAGAAGAAGAAAGCATGAAATCTTGGTGAGAAGCTTGTCTTGTGCATTTGTTTCATCATTACCCTCATTTTTTTTGTTTGTCAATCACATGACTCAAACTCGATTCAACATGCATGGATGGAAGAAGGTAGGAAGAATGAAGGTTGTGATATGGAGAAAGAATGTAGAGAATGGAAAGATGATGTAGATGGAGAGATATGAAAAAATTAGGAATAGAATATACCCCAACTCAAATGACGGAAAAAACCGACTCATGCATGAACCTAAGACATGGTCATGGTGACATATACAAAGTGTGTGCCTTAGTGTAGGTGACATGTTAAGACTCGTGTCATGACCATGTGGCTAGACTATGTGACTAGACTCGATCAAAGACTAAGTTAAGACTTCATGTATATGCACCAAACTGGACAGGTTGTAGTATTTTAGTCATTATTTTTTATCTGTGACTCTGATTGGGACGAAACCAACTCCAAATTAAAGATAAAACTTGGGGCTACAGATCCATAGGTTTTACGACTCGTAACTCTTTCCAGAACTCTAGATATGACCAAAACAAGTTGACGCTTGTGCAGTATATGGGAATAAAAATCTGGGTTGACTCAAAGGAACTATGACTTGATTTAAGGCATATTTATTAGATCAAATTAATTAATCAATTAATTAAGCAAATCCCTTTAGTAATTGGTTAGTTTATTAAGACTTATTTACAAACACAAGTCAAACCAAACGGTTATTTTAGTCACATAATAAGTATGCTCAAGTAAGAGATGCACAAGTAGTTAAGTAGGCACAACATAATGCAATGAGTTTGCAACCTAACCATGACTCTAGTTCTCTAATGTTCGGGATATGGGTTAGTCAAAGAGGGTCCATGGTCATGAGTCCGAACGCACCGCGCGGAAGCCTTACTTTTGGAAGGGTTGGCTCGTGTGGATGGGACCCCGCGAATTAAACTCGCTTCCACGGTTTGGTGAATTCAACATTCTCGGATGTACCCTTTGTTGCTCAAAGCGTTCAATCAGGTAGATGGAGCATGAACTCCCAGAGGGATATGGCCATATGTAGAACACATATGGTTTTCAGAAAAGTGAGAAAAACTCAACCAGGAAGTAGAATCGAGCCAACAATGCTAGAACTGGTCGAAATTAGAAGTCATATTTCTGGGTCGGTATTGGAAGAATGCATCGCCAGCCAACAGGGACTGTCGCCGGGATATGAGCCCTGTCTCTTGGCGACAGGCTCTATTTTCTATACGCCCGTTCCTACATGCCTCAGCAGCTGTCTGTGTTCTTAGGATTTTCCAGTTTTTCGCAGCATTATTTCGATTCTAGTTTTGAAAGATATTCCTCAAATTTCTGAGGTGTAAAAATCCTATGTTTTTGACTCATTACGGATGGTCATTCCAATGAGAACCTTTTTTATGCATATGACAATAATGTTAATCAAAAGTACGCACATGAAATACTTAGAACTTTTCGAGTCTCATCCACTAATTCTAAATCATTGCCGAGATAAATTTTAGGAATTAAAATAGAATTCCTCCCCAGTGGATTCGCCAAAAACTGTAGGGAATATTTCAAGCATTACCCCAAGCTTGAACCCCATTGTGATCATACACTTAAGCATGGTGGCGTCCAAAGGGAAGGAAGCTAGAGCAAAAGAGTCGCCAACAAGTTTTAGGAACTTGTAAACCGTTCACAGGGTGAAGGTTACACCTCTTAACGATCCAGGAGATTGTTAACTCCAATAGGTCTGGAACCAAAACTGGAAATTCGGGGATGAAGGTACAAATTCAACCTAAAAGAGAAAGAACCTGCCCTAATAATAGGCCTCTACTTTATTCTTCTCGTATTTATGTGCGCTTTCTGACTAACATGCAATCAATAGGATTTACCCTAAACCTGTTTAACTATGTTGGTTGAATATTAATGCACAAACAAAACTATTAATTGTGATCACTTGAATTATAATCATATTAACCCTAAACAAGATTATTAATTATCTTATTAAGCGTGATTACAAGTACCAATTCCCTTTAAACATGCATAAAGGCGTGATTAAGCAATAACAATAAATATTTATCAAGCAACATAATAATAAACATCATAATAATAATAATCATTATAATAATCATAATAATAATAATTATAACAATTATAATCATAAATCTTAAAAATAATCATAATCATGTTAAAGCATAATAATAGCAAGATCCTAGGCATGATACTAACAAGATTAATAACACACCCTAGCATGTCACTAAGCAATAAAGAACAAAGCTTTCACCCTAACATGATACTAACATGATATTAGGAAAGAAAATAGGAAGCATAATAGAAATCATAATTGATATAAGAAACTTATTCTTGTCACCCTAAACATGATACTAGGAAGCAATAAAACATCCTAACATGATACTAGGAATCAAAATAACAATCAAAACATGATTTCATAATATCAATTAAATAATTAAAACACTTACTTGGATGCCTCGTACCTCTTTCTAATAACAAAATACACACGTTAGTAACTTCAAGAAAAATAAAAAATTAAACAATTAAATTAAATAATTGAAATAGAGATAAGAAAGTTTAGACTAGATTTGGGACCAAACCCTTAGAAATATCAAACCTTTCACGTCTAGGGTGAAGGAAACTTTGAATTTGGCTAGGTGTTTCTAGATCTAATGTATGAGGAATTTTGTATTTGTAAAAGGGTTGGTTTAGAAAGAGAGAGAGAGAGTATCAAGAGTTCTTAATGAGAATTGGTGATTGAAAACAGAGGTTTGAGGAGGCTATTTATAATGAAAACAGTCCGGATACGATAAAAAAGAATTGGAATTCTAAAAGGAATAAAACACGACGCTGTCGCCGCAATAGCCTATGTCGTCGCGAGACAGAGTGCAGCGCCGCGCGACAAGCCTTTCATCCGGCATTGCAAGACAGTTTTTGTAGATTTTGTTTTTATCATATCTTTCGATACATAAGTCCAAATAAGGCATATCTTATGTCGTTGGAAAGCTCTTGAAGTCTACTTTCCAACCCAATTAGAATCAGATTAAAATATTTTGTAGATAAAAAGATATGAACGAAATAGTGGAATGGTTTCAGTTTTGGATAGAGTTTCATATTTCATTCATATCTTTTTCGTTATAGCTTGGAATTAATATTATAATATACCATTGGAAAGATAATTTCAATATCTATCCAACCATATAAGATTTGGATAATGATTATGAGGCACAAAAATAATATCTGACTGTCTTTGAACATCTTTAAATTCGAATAGAATTAGGATTTAAAAAAAGGAAAGTTTTTATAAAAGGATAGTTTTATTTAACCTAACTTTTTTAATCTAATCTTTTCAAAAAGGATAATTAAGATATTTTAGAAACTTATAGAAGCTTCTTATTAATCCTAATTAGTTTAGGAATAGAATTAGACCTTTGGACCCTCCACATGATCATTGTGCCGTAGGTAAAAACCGGTTTGGGTCTAGTTTAGTATTTTGACCATAACTTCCTCATTATTCATCGGAATTAGGCTTATAATATAGGAAATTTTGCAAAAAAACACCTTTAATAAGCATTTTTTTTTGCAAGAAACCACCTTATAAATTTTTTTTTGCAAAGACACACCTTAATCAATTTTTTTTTTTTGCAAAACCATACCTTTATGCCGGAAAATAGAGTCAAACCCTATTTTTTCTGGCGTTGACTACGCCATTTGCACCCACAAAACTGACAGTGGAGGGGAGAAGGGTGGCTAGGGCTATAGAGGAGGGTTTAGGGTGGTCAACGTCGTTAAAGGGGTGTGTTTAGGGTGGTCAACGCCGTAAAAGGGGGTATGTTTATGGTGGTCAACGCCATGAAAGGGTGGTTTTGTCGGTGGGGCTTAGGAGGGAGGTGGTTTCATGGGTGGGGCTGGGGAGAGAGTTGGTTTTGTGGGTAGATTGGGGTAGTCAACGCCGGAAAATGGGGTCAAACCTCATTTTTCGACATAAAGGTATTGATTTGCAAAAAAAAAAATTGATTAAGGTGTGTCATTGCAAAAAAAATTTATAAGGTGGTTTCTTGCAAAAAATTGCTTATAAAAGGTGGTTGATCGCGGGTTAGATAGGTCGTTAAGCTACTACCCTAACCAAATTAATCATTTATAATACCTAAACCTACACTAAACTAGTTAGTGGCAAGTAAAGGGTCGAACCACTAGGGAAGCACGCTAATTCAACATCAAATACCACTAATGCAAGAGTGAAAAGGGGATTGTTTTTGTTGTATTTGTTGAGTAAGAACACTAAAACTACAAATAAGCAAGAAAATGATGATTAAAATCAATAGAAAATGACGCTAGGGATACGGGGGTGTCCAATATGATTAGAAAGAGGAGAATAATGGTGATTATCATGAAACATATGCCAAAGAACACAAGATTCTACCTAAACAATTCATTCTCATGCAATAGTCTAGGCAAATCAATGAAAGAGGTCTACACTAATAAGGATCATTCTCATGCATTCTATTAGTTACAATCAAATCAAGAGAATAAAGAAGCACAATCCATAAAAAAAACTTCACTTTAATAACTCATTCTCATGCAATCATTAAAATAGAGGTGATTCTAATCTAGTTCAAATCACTTTCATGCATTTAAGCTAGAAAACATCAAATAGAGTGCAACAATACTCCCAAGCTAATAAAAATCATGTCTTTCATTAATATACGGCATAAGTTCAATCCAACCATCATCATTCATCCAATATCAAATCATATCTTCCACCCCCTTCCCCTACCTAAAAGTTTAGCCTAGAGAAGGGAGATTAAACATTATATCAAAACTAGAAATAAAATCAAGAAACTCAAAACAAAACATGATTAAAATCAATGAAATCAATAACAACTAGATAATCTAATAAGATTGACAAGAATAGGTAACAATAAAACAAATAAATAATACTAAAGGAAAGGAAAAGAGATTACTAAAGAAGGGATTAATGAAAGATGAAAACTTGAATTCTTGCTTGATTGATGGAAGATTAAAACTTGAGCAAAGTTGAATACAATAAAGGATGCTTGAATAACAATCTATTTTCTCTCTCTAGATTAGGCTAATGTTCTCCAAATTAAAACTAAGTTAATCCAAAAAATTACATCAAAACGTTCTAAGATTGGACTTATGTAGTCCGTACAGAGCCAGCTGAAAAAGAGGAGTGGTTCGACCGAACAATGGGAAGGTTCCGCCGAACTACAGGGTAGGTTCGGCCGAACCATGGGTAGGTTCGGTCGAACCTCCCTGATCCTGGTCTGGTCGAACTTCTGTGGTTCGACCATTCCTGCAAAATTGCCAAACTGCTTCTTGACCCTGCCTCGATATTCGGCCGAACTACTGAGCAGGTTCGGCCACACCCTGGTTCGGCCACACCTTCAGGAGGTTCGGCCGAACCTCTTCTGAATCTTGCTTCCTTCAGCTTCCCTTGAGCTTAGCTTCCTCCTCTTGAAAACCCCGATGGTTCCTACAAAGCATAAGCATGGAAATCAAAATAAAAACAAAGCTAGAAGACTAAGAAACGGGAAGATAAAGGAGAAAAGAAAAGAGGAAGCAAAACTAAGTAAAAATGCTTAGAAAAAGGGCCAAACAAGTGCAAATAAGGGGAGAATCCTTAGAGAAGAAGGATAAAAGAGTGGCATAAATGCCACTCATCAAAATCCCCCACACTTGCCTCTTGCTTGTCCTCAAGCAAGGAAAACCGGAATAAAAAGACAAACACAACAAACATAACATGACAAGGTTTTAGCAAAACCAGTCAAGCCTCAAGGTAATGGAATGCTCAATTTGGACTCACATGCAAATAAATGCACCAAAGAATACTTATCTTTCTCAATTCAAAGAGGGAGAACACATTCCAAGATGCTCAAGGTTGAAAAAGACAAACCTAAGCTAGGCGTAGAGAACTAATGATTTCATTCTCCGCCCTAGCCCCAACCAAGACGATCCGCGTTTTCTCCACTAGCTTCAATTCATCCCCTAGCTAGCTCCTCATGGTTCCTCGAGGGAACCGGAAAAAGAAAACTTTATGTGGAATCATAGGGTCATCCCGACGTCTCAACTATGCATACTCTCTCCATAGGGTTGAAATCTATCTCCCTCCACTGTTCTTTGACCACGCCCCTCTAGAATCCAAGGGTCTTAAGTAGGGTTGTAATGTTGTGGCTAGGGGTTATGGTTGGGAAACAATTTGAAAATTTTGGTGGCAATTCCTAAGTGATGCGTAAGAGTGGCCATCTCTCAAGAATATCCAAAGAATTCAACCTATTCTCAAACTTACAACCTTTCAAAACAAACCACACCACATTACTTCAATCTTTTTCATTTTTTTCTCTCTCTTTTTTTTTTTTTTTGCTTGGTTTTCATGAGTTTCAACTTTCTTACCAAACCTTTTTGCGTACTCTTTTCATGAATAATCTTTCAAAACCTTATTTGAACCAAATTACACAACTTTCTTGCTCAATTTCAACATTATCAAACTCGAACCTCAGAAGCCAATGCTTCACTAACTACAAGGGTTGGTAGAACATAGGCCGATAGGTTTGTAATATGGCTAAGTCAAGAAAGGGGAAATAAGGCTCAAATTGGTTAGCAAGAGGGTGAATGTAAAAATGAAAACCAAATTTGTAACAAAACACAAAGAAAACAAAGAAAAATGAGAAGAAATGCCCTCTTCCTCCTCTAGAGTTATATGGTCACGATCTTGGGAGCTAGATGCCAACACAAAGATTAAGACATGCATAGTTAAGGATCCTAAATGCCTCTCACAAGAATGATGAAGGCTAGAACAAATGACGCTCACACGGGATAAGAAATATAGCAAATACTAAACAAGGGAATCCTATCCACCATAGAGAGCAACACCATCTTAGCACTTTCCCGTGAACTAGGGGTTCAAACGTCCTCAAAAGTTCTAAACCGGGCTACCTTAGCTTACAATGTGTCTAACTCAACCCAAAGCATTCTCAAACCGTGCAAATCCTCATCAATTAGGAAGATAAGCATTCAAAGATGCAACATCATAAAAGGCATACACAACCGAATGAATGAGCACATTCCACATCAGAAATCATTTTTACTTGTCATAGTCATGTTTGTAACACAAAAAGGGAAAAAAAACAAAACAAAAGAAAGAGGAAGAAATAAAAAAGGTTCACACATGAGGCATATAATCCAATCAAATCCCAATCGTCATACAAGTGATCGTTCGATAACAACATCAGCGATCCCAGGTTCCATAGAACCAAAAGCAAACATCCTCGAACCATTCAACTTCTTCCTAAGCTAACCTAGACTAAACACTCAAAGAAAGAGAAAATAAAAGAGAGGAAAGGTCTCACCAAATGCCGCTTGAAATGGAAGACAAGATAATTCATACAATCTCACCAAGGGAGCTTGTGTTGCTCCTTAACTTCCTTCGTTTCCGCTTTCAAGCTTCAAGAAAGGTGAGCCAAAACAAAAGGAAACTATGACAAAACAAGAAAAAGAAAAAAAAGTTAGAAACCAAAGAAAAAGACTAAAGTTATAGATAAAAAGAAAAATAAATAAAAAGTTATCTACAAAGTTTGGATTGTCGGGAATTTGGATTGTCGGGAATTTTGGATTTTTCCTTGGGAGCATCTTCGCCTACACAAAGCTCAAGAATCATCAAAAATCAGCAAAAATCATCATAAAAACATCATCAAAACATCACCATCATCACCATCACATCATCATCATCATCATCATCATCACATCATCACATCACCATATCACCATCACAACATCATCAACTATAACAAGGCCACAATCCTCAATAGTCCTCCTCATGTACAAGCCACTACCCTACCACACTACCCTCCTATGTACACTTCAAACAACCCAAAAGGAAATCCTTCCCCCCGCTAGTCTTTTGCACGTCCTGAGCAAAAGTTAAAAGTTAGAAGTTCCGGGGGAAAGGAAGGTGGGGTCCTTTCTCCTTGCCTTCTAGGTTGAGGGGGGTGCTCAAAATCGAACCCAGGAGTGTCCATAAATGGGTGGAAGGGTTGGTTAAAATGCTCATAGGGCCACCCCTGGTCACCCCAACCACCATCAAAAGGGTTTGGGGTGGATGTGCGAGCCGGATCATAAGCCGGATCACACCCACCCAGGCGATAAGGATCATAAGGTGGGGTGCCAATGCATTGAGAAGGGTCGATGGGACCTTCCCAATAGGGGTAGACATTGGGGGTAGGGTTGTTGGGGTCATAGGGGTCCCAATGTGGAACCAGACCCTCTTGAGGAGGGTGGTAGGGGTAGTTAACATAGGGCGCTTGGATGCCCGCTTGTACAAGGTTATCATAATTCATCCTCCCGTAGTACCCCCATTGTTCAATGGAAGCTTGGTTATCCCGACGGATATCCTCGAGGGTACTACGGAGGGCATTCATATCAAAAGGAGGAAAGGAGGAAGAGAAAGATGCCTCACCTCCCCCGCTAAGGGGGGGGGGGACTGTTTGCTCCTGATGGTGGACCGGTGGAGGATGAGGAACTGCACCCCGGGCTCTTGTTCTTCTTAATTCATCGGGGATGTGCTGCCGGGGGATCTTCCATTTGAGAGGAGAGGAATGGTCCACCGTAGTGAGGGATGGGTCCAGAAGGACACACCATTCAACCTCTTTGTCCACTAAGAGGATGGATTTGCGCTTGCTTGTGGAGTAGTTGATGAAGCGGTTGTGACGGAGAGCACTAAGGGAGAGAGAATAGGGAGGAAACTCGTCGGTGACTTCCTCTCAGGTTTGGTGCATAAAGGGGAGCATTTCTATTTGCTCCTTGTAAGCTCCATATTTCAAGGAAAGGGCAATGATAGTGATCATGCCCCCATAAAAATGTCGTCACCAAGACGGTTGTCCCGAGTATCCAAAAGCCTTTGGATGAAGTTGGAAGAGCATTGGAACTTGAGGCGCTGAGGGTTGTCGGCCAAAAATAGACAAGGTACCTCATCCTTAACCATTGAGCCGAGGTTTTCTTTGAAGAACACGACATATTGGAGAAGCTGAGCAAAATATCTCATGGCTATGTGGATGATGTTGTTGACCTTAGATGTGTTAGTTCGAAAACTATCCCTGGTGGATATGCTCCTCCACCATTCTTGCTCGTTGTAGGGGATGCGATGAGTGGAAGTCATCTAGCAAGGATGATCTAGCCCGTTCGCATGCCAATGGAAAATCTCGTTTAGATCACTCTCGGTGAGGGAGTGATCCTCATTGAACATGCGAAAATGTATCACAAGTTGAGGTTCCTCATCGTTAAACTCCGGCTCTATGACTTCCTTGCGGAGAGAGGCAAGGAATTCCAAAGTCACTCG
Source organism: Chenopodium album (assembly GCF_948465745.1). NCBI lineage: Eukaryota > Viridiplantae > Streptophyta > Magnoliopsida > Caryophyllales > Amaranthaceae > Chenopodium > Chenopodium album. The sequence goes on from NC_137836.1 coordinate 35,870,161, forward strand.
CTCATAGGTGTGAGCGTGAAGGTAGATGAATTCACCCCATCCAAAATTTTGTGCTAACCAGACTACCTCATCCAATATACCGAGCTTTTGCAACGTTGTAGGACAAAAGAACCTTGTTGAACGGATGGGACGATTGATGAGGGCTTTGTAGACGTCTCAAAAGTGCTCATTTGGAGCAATTATGCTATGATCATTTATGCCGGGAGGAGGCGGGAAACTCGTTGATGAAGATTCACCCACTCTCTTCCTCTTTGACTTGCTCTTGCCGAAAACCATGATTCTACAAAATTACCAAGAGCTATTATTAGGAAAATTTGATAAGAGATGTCATAAGAAGCTAGCCACGGTAAAAGTGTATGCGTGAAAGTAGTTGCCTTGAGTTGTGAAATAGATATAGAGGATGACAACAATACAATTCAAGGCATAAATGGACACATTTAAACCAAGGCATGGGCAAGAAACCCTATGACATTCATATATAAGTCCTAACAAAGTCTAGGTGAATTTTGGCATGATGTCTCCTAATAACGTGATAATCATTCACCAAACCATCAAAATCAAACCAAAAACAACAAGAATCATTCTCCAACAACATCCAATTCATGAATTCCTCAATCATCAAATAGTAGCATGAACACCCTAGCATGAAATCAACATTTTTAAGCAAAGACATTGAGATCAAATAAAACCAAGGTATACATGCATAATCATGATAACAACATGTTCTATTATCATTTACCAATCAATTGCAACATGTAAATCCAAAGAACCACAAGAATCAAGCAAGTTATTACTAACAATTTCAAGAATACCACAATTCATATTTAAACATGCAAAACATGGTATAACTATGAGAAATTGAAGTAATGAACTTGAAAAAGTTAAGAAAACCATACCACAATTGATTGTAAGTAAGTAGAAACCCAAAAATACCAAAATATTCAAACCCTAGAAGTTGGGGGAATGAAAAGATGGGATTTTTGTGAGGAATTTTTGGTGGAGATTGTAAAAATGGAGTAGAGGATGGAAAGTAAGTGAGAAAAAGAGAATATTGGAGTGATTTTGATGGAGGTTTAAGGTTGTAGGAGGGGATTGCAATGGAGGTTAGAGTGAGAAGGAGGAGAATAGAGAGAGAGAGGGTCGAATGAAATGAATGGGAAAAGAAGATCAACCCCTCCTTTTTTAGCTTGCTTCCTTTAGCTTCCCTTGAGATTAGCTTCCTCCTCTTGAAAACCCCGATGGTTCCTACAAAGCATAAGCATGGAAATCAAAATAAAAACAAAGCGAGAAGACTAAGAAAAGGGAAAATAAAGGAGAAAAGAAAAGAGGAAGCAAAACTAAGTAAAAATGCTTAGAAAAAGGGCCAAACAAGTGCAAATGAGGGGAGAATCCTTAGAGAAAAAGGATAAAAGAGTGGCATAAATGCCACTTATCAGTGGTTTTTTGCAAAATTTCCTATAATATATCAGTGGAAAGGTCTTTTCAAACCCTATACAACTACACCATTATTGGACCCATATCATGGACCAAACTAAACTTGAATGCACGTTTTTCATAAATAGGGTAAGAAAAGAAATAGTTTCAAAAACAGATTGAATAGATATTTTAATAAAAACATCCTCATCACTAGACTTTTCACACTTTCGCTTTGTTCGATAATCAAATGATGTGAAAGGTATTCATCACTGGGTTTGGTTTTGGGAAGACACATTTGGGTATCTACACTAACCATTTGAGCCTTTTCCCTTCTTTTCAAGCCACATCTTTAGAACTTTCAGCCTTTTGTTTCTTTTTGTTCCATTTTTGGTTTTTGTGAAGCAAATGATCATGTTCTTGGAGTTTGTGGTATATGAGTTTGGATATTGATTCCTTTTGTAAGCAAACTTGTGTTTTATGTATATTTTATGAATAATGGAAAATATATGATGGAAAAAGCCGTCCAAAATTAAAAAAAGGCAAGGACATAATAAATGCAAAGTTGTAAGAGTCGTCCATAGTTAAAAAAGGCAAGGACAATTGCTTTGAAAAGATGGAAAAAAAAATGAAAATTAGAAAATTCAAAAATATTTTGATGTGAATTATTCTCCCTTTTTAAACATTGAGGACAATGCTTCATTTGAGCTTGGGGGAGAAGCGTTTATGCTTTTTGTATATATGTTAGTGAGTATAGCTTTGAATAAGCTTGGGGGTGTGTAGGGAATATTTCAAGCATTACCCCAAACTTGAACCCCACTGTGATCATACACTTAATCATGGTGGCGTCCAAAGGGAAGGAAGCTAGAGCAAAAGAGTCACCAACAAGTTTTAGGAACTTGTAAACCGTTCACAGGATGAAGGTTACACCCTTTAACGATCCAAGAGACCGTTAACTCCAATAGGTCTGGAACCAAGACTGGAAGTTCGGGGATGAAGGTACAAATCCAATCTAAAAAAGAAAGAACCTGCCCTAATAATAGGCCTCTACTTTATTCTTCTTGTATTCATGTGTGCTTTCTGACTAACATGTAATCAATAGGATTAACCTAAACCTGTTTAATCTATGTTGTTTGAATATTAATGCACAAATAATGCTATTATTGGCGATCACTTGAATTATAATCAAATTAACCCTAAACAAGATTATCAATTATCTTATTAAGCGTGATTACAAGTACCAATTCCCTGTAAGCATGCATAAAAGGCGTGATCAAGCAATAACAATAAATATGCATCAAGCAACATAACAATAATAATAATAATCATAATTACAATTATAATAATTAAATTAATCATGTTCATGTTAAAAATAAAGCATAATAATAACAAGATTCTAGGCATGATACTCACAAGATTAATAACAAACCCTAGCATGATACTAACATGCTATTAGGAAAGAAAATAGGAAGCATCATAGAAATCATAATTGATATAAGGAGCTTATTGTTGTCACCCTAAACATCATACTAAGAAAAACATCCTAACATGATACTAGGAATCAAAATAACAACCTAAACATGATTTCTATATCAAAATAACAATTAAACAATTAAAGTGCTTACTTGGATGCCTCGTATCTCTTTCTAATAACAAAATATACACGTTAGTAACTTCAAGGAAAATAATAAAATCAAAACAATTAAATTAAATAAAGATTAAGAAAGTTTAGACTGGATTTGGGACCAAACCCTCAGAAATCAAACCTTTCACATCTAGGACGAAGGCAAATTTGAATTATGCTAGGTGTGTCTAGATCTTGTGAATGCGGAATTTTGTATTTGAGAAAAGGCTAGTTTAGAAAAGAGAGAGAGAGAGAATATCAAGAATTCTTTGATGAGAGTTGGTGATTGAAAACAGAGGTTTTAGGAGGCTATTTACAACGAAAATCAGCTGGATTATGATAAAAAAGAATCAGAGTTTCGAAAAGAATAAAACACAACGCTGTCGCCAAACACGCCTTTGTCGCCAAACGACAGAGCCTGTCATCAAGCGATAGACGTGTCGCTGCGACGCCAGGCCTGTCGCTAGGCGACAGCCTGTGGCGCTGCAGTCAGTTTTTCCATGCGTTTTCATATTTTTGATAAAATTTAATCGTACGAGGGGTAAAACTGTAATTTCCTTATAAACACTTCTTTTATTCTATATAAAACTCTTAAAACTCAATTATCAATGCTAATCACATTAGGATTCAAAAGAACCTTCTAGAAGATTCTAGAAGACTATAATCAATCCTAATTGCATTAGGTATGTTAAATCATAATAGGCCCTCCTCTAGATCATTGGACCGCATATCAAGATCAAACCGGGCCCAGTTTAGTAATTCAGCCATAACTTCCTCATTATTCATCGGAATTGGGCTTATAATATATCGCTGGAAAGCTCTTTTTGAACCCGATCCAACTACACTATTATTAGACCCTTGCCATGGAACAAACTAAACTGGATCGGCTATTTTCATAAAATAGGTTTTCAAAAACAGAGAGAAAGAAAAGAATTAAAAACTAACCACAACACTAAACCTTCCACACTTTCACTTTATTCGATTATGATTCGACGTAAAAGGTACTCATCACTGGGTTTGGTTTTGGGGAGACACAAATGGGTGTCTACAGGGTGTTAGTTTGTTTTTGTTTGGTGACTACTTGATTGTGATTCTAAGAAAGGGCTCTTTCTTTGCTTCACTATTAGGGATACCACCAATATTTTAAATTTCAGCCTACCCTCAACCTTTTTCCTTTACGTTACAACCATTGGGGAAGACCTTTTGACCTAGAGGTTGAGTCGCATATCGAGGGAGGGCATTATGAGTTAAAGCCTAAGGAGATGGGATGCAAAGTCAAGATGTCGAGAAACCTCAAATCTATTTGTTTTTTCGGTTCCTTCGAAGAACTATAGAGACGCTCACTAAAAGTAGATTTGAAGCTAATTGAGAGAATGTGCTAAAATGTTTTGAGATGAAAGTGAATCGCGTTCCATTAGTTCTCTATGCTTAGCATTTCCTAATGTTTCAATCAACCTTAGATATCTTAGAACTTGCACTCCCTTACTTGTTTAGAAAGATTTGCATTCACTTGTGCTTGTACATTTGGAAACGTCCTTTCATGAACATTTGTTTGCTTTTCTTGTATTTTGGTTTCCTTTTCGTGCTTTGCCTTGTTTGTATTATTACAAGAGTTATAGGTTAATTTCTTAGGAAACCTTTACGAGAGCATCACTCATCCTCTAGGGTGATCTAGGGGTTTAAATGGCTTGTCTTTAGTTACTTAAATTGATCGTGATTCCTACAAAAGTGATTTAATGTATATTCTTGTCTCTTCTCTTCATTTTTTTTGTTTGAATAAGCTCATTATTTCTCCCTTGGTTTTGTTTTGCTCAAGGACGAGCAAAAGGTAAGATTGGGGTATTTGATGGGTGTCATAAATGGCACCCACTTGATGAGCATTTAAGTTGTTTTATTCCTCTTTTCATAGCTTTCATGCTCAATAAATTCCTAGTTTTATGCATTCGGTCTTGGTTTTACCTTTCCTGACTTATTTTGTAGATTTTGTGCATTTTGTTGGTTTTTCTACTCTTTTCGCCTTTATTTGCTCTATTTTTGTGGTTGTAGGTATTGTACGAGGTCCGAGTCTTGATATTGGTGATTTACTAAGGTGGAAGATGCTTTTGGAGCGAGCTCATGGCAATTGAAAAGCTCAAGATGCAAGGAAGTGGATTCTCCAAGTTCTAGCTCTTGTGCTCTCAAGCCTTGCTCTCATGAAGATGGGTATTGAACACAATATCAAGTACTTTTTGGGACTGCCACAATAAGTGTTTATCATCATCATATCGCACGTCCACTCGAAGACCTTAGCGAACGCACGAAGCCGCGAGAAGATCGAAGAAACCCAGGGGAATGCAGGCGCGCAGCCTAGCCGCGCAGCATGCAGCCCCTCCGCGCGGGTGCGCAACCCTGCTTTCCGGGCGCACCTTCTTGCCCGCGCGGCTGCGCCTCTCTGGGTATTTGTCTTGCTCGTTTTTTGTTCGCGCCTCCTATATATATCTTTGTCGCCCGATTTTTGGGGCAAGTTTTAGATCAAGTTTCATTTTAGATTTTGATCATAATTTTAGCTTAGTTAGGAGCTTATCTCTCTAGTTTTTAGGGTTAGTTTAGGAGTAGATTTTAGAGAGATAAAGTGAGGAATTTCAATGGTGATTGAGAGATTGAAGATTCAATGGTGACAATTATGTTGAAGATATTCTCTATTATCAATCAACATTCTTAACTCTATCTCATTTTATTGCTTTGTTTGATTTGATTTTGATTTGATTTTGTTGTTTGATCTTTGATTAGTGTAATAGTTCTTCATAGATTGTTGAATCTTGATTTCTTTAGTTGTTTGTTGATTAGATGACGATGTTAGAGTAGTTGTTGGATAGGGATTGGGTGAAACTTGTATGATTGATTGATTGTGCTTAATTTGGGGATTGTGTTGATTAATTGTTGAGATTAAAGTGATTAATGGAAGTTTGCATGTGTGTAATTCGATTAGGCCTTGAGAATTATGCTAGATTGCATTGTAGTTTCTAATGATACGGACCATTGATTTAGGAATTGCAATTGTCGATTGAGCTTGATTAGTGATACTCCTAGTTAGGGTCTCTCGTAGTTGGCGCTAGTTTGACCTCTAGGAGATAGCTTGTTGACTCTTTTGATTGTGCTTGCCATTAGTCTTCATAACCATTGACTTGCATGTATTTTCGAGTTGCTACAATTGTCATGATTACTTGTTGATCCCCGTTCCTAGTGCTTTATTTGTTTGGTTTCTTTGTTTGGTAGTTGGTTAGTGTTCTCCTTTTATCCTTAGAATTCGACCCAGCTTAGGCGCATAATTGAGAGCGCTTGAACATTACCGTTCCGTTGGGTTCAACCCTTGACTTGCCTCTTTACTAGTATTTAGGTTGGTTAAGTGTTTATAAATTTAGTTTGACCGAGGGAGGATAAGTTTCAACTACCTAGTTCATCCCCCGTCAAAGGTGAAGTGAACAACGTCTTAGTGTTGTTTGGTTAACATGAAAAATGAGTTCCCATAGGAAATTATATTTCATGGGAACTAATTTCCGTTGTCCATTTCCTAGAAATTAACTTAAGTTTTTTTGGTTGATAATATTTAGGAACTTGATTTCCTAGGAATTTATTTCTTATATTTTATTAGTTAGCTTGATAATTTTTTATTTAAGTTAACAAATTTGGAGAGAGAAAGAAAGAGATTAAGTTATTAGAGCATCCATAATGGCTAGTTACATGTACTTGTAGTTTTGGATTGGCACATCATTAACTCCAAGCTACATGATATAGACTACAACCTCTACAATGGTAGGCTACATTCTTTTGAAATAAATAAACCATAAAATAATAAATTATTAAATCAAGAAACAAACAAACACATAAAATATACTTCCTCTGTTCTTTTTTACTTGACCTGTTTCTTTTATCACGTTTGCCGATGTAAAAATATAACGATCAATAACTTTAATTTTCGATAAGTAAAAATTATAAAATTAATATATTATGATAGTACTTGTTGAGACGAATTTAAAAATATCTTACATGAATATGTTTTTCTTTAAATATTATTCACAAAACCCGGTCAAAGGAGGAGTGGTGAATAGTGTAAAAGTCAAAGCGGGTCAAGTAAAAAAGAACGGAGGAAGTATTAAATAACTAAATATTTATATCATTGGGTGGAGTGAAACTATATAGCTCTATAAAGCTATGTAGTTTTGCTTAGCTACAAGAGGTTGTAGCTCCACAATAGTTAACATGTAACTAGCAATTGTTGAGAAATTGCTAGCATGCAGGTCCTTATGCACAACCATTGTGGATGCTCTTAGTGACAATAATACAAGAAGGCTCCACAATAATCATGGGAATTGTGACTTACCAAGGAGGGGTTTTGGTAAGTGAATTCTTTGTTTTATAGGAATTAAAGCTTCCCTTGAATTTCCATTTCCCCCACTTGGATAAATTTGTGTCAATCAAACAACATATGTTATTTCCATTTCCTATAAAGTAGATTTTTCCATGTTTTTTTTTACCTCCCACCAAACAACACCAACTTATTGAACAAAACTTACAATTTTATTAAAGGGTCCGCTAACACGACATGAGCTTTATGTATGAAGAATGAGCATGGCACGACATAACTATTTATGGCCAATTTAGAGTGGTCATTATTGTGGAAACATACTTTGTATGTATAATCATCACATATGTGCATACATACCGGGGGTATGTTTATTTTTTCATTGAAACTTTAATTGTATATTTTGTGTCACTAGTCGTGGTGCGCGCGCAATGCGCCCCCCAGCGTTATGCTATGAATGATAATGAAGGTGCCTGGATGTTGTTAATTTGGAATTTGTACAATGAAAAAAGGGTTACGATGTGGTGTATCGTATGTCCTAGCATTTTTTGTACTGGTTGATGGTATTATGCTTGAATGAACATGGTGTACCGTATGTGTTGTAAATTGGGGTTTTATATCGGTTTTTCTATTTGTTTGAAGTCGCAATGGGGGATTTGTATGTATGAATTATCCAATAATAATTTAAATCAATGTTGAATTGAATATTAATGCTGATGTAAGGTGGATTTTACAAGAAATGATCTTATGTCATAATAATCTTGTATTGTGAGGCTAGCGTTATAGTCATAGACATTGAAGTACGTGTTTACTATTGAGTTAGGCTGTTACTATTATATTGCTATTAAATACTAAGCCTTTTAGTTTCCTTACGCCTATTTATATTTGTCTAATTGTCGTAGGGTTATGTTGTCGTTGAAATAAATTTTCTACATAAATGGCTGTGTAAGTATTTCTTTGGGGAGGTGAGTATTGCAGTTAAGATCAAACTGGTCGTTTGGCTACGAAATTGGTATGGCTGATTTTGCATTGACATTTATTATCCGGTGTGAAGCATAAATTCTAGATAAAATGATAAGACAAGATTAACGCATTGTTGAATTTCCTGGCATATGAAATTTAGAGGACTTTTATATGTAGTGTAATTTGGGGGTTGGTAAAGCAAAGATTACTCGTGTGTTTTTGTTTGTCTAGGATTTTGATTTCCTTTATTTTTATGTGATTTGTGAGCCATTTGGCTTTGTTGGTAAACGTAATGATATCTTTTGATGTTATTATTGTTGATGTGATATAAGGGTTAGTTCTTTTTTGGTTTTCCCTTAGTGAAATTGATCTGATATACTATGATATATGTGATTAGTATTCCATAGTGAGGATTGTGTGTGATAAAGGAAGTGTTCAAGGACTACAACAACTTAACATCTGTTTTGTCTGACTATTTTAATGTAAAGTTTAATTGTATTTAAATTGGAGATCACTAATTTGATGAAGTAGCCAGACAACATGGAGTAGATTCTGTTATTGGAATGTTTAATTGTGTCTGTTCTAAATTGAGATGACTATGTTTTTTGGGATTTGATTTAGCGAGTTCTGGATGGTTTGCAAGAGGTGTTAGAAGATGGATTCCTTAGCATCGAATTGTTGTTGGATAGTAGTGGTGATTTGTGGTTTGTCACATTGTTGCATGAAGAATCAGATGATGGGTGGAAGATGTATCTCGACATAGGCATCTGGACCTTAGAGCTTCAGACAATGTTAAGTAAGCAACATCATCATTCTCAATTAGTCCTAACTTTAAGGCTGCATCGTAGAAAGTTGGGTAAGTATGGCCATTCACAGTTCGAAGGTCTTCAAAGGAACTTGGGCTTCTAACATTAAGTAACAACAATCGAAGGAACACCGTTCTCCTTCTACAGGATATACAAATGACAACCGCCCAACAGAAAATCTATCGAACGCCCTTTCTTTCCATTGTTTACTACCTACATCCCACCTATAGTGCTCACATAATTCACTATATAGATGACCTGTACCACCTTCAATGGCTGCAAAGAATTTAGTCAGCTAAGTGCGAGATTGTTTAGAATTAGAAACAACAGCACTTAATTTTTTCATGAGGATACAAATGCACAGTCTATGCATTAGGCAAATGGACTTGCAAAGGTAGAGCTGGAGGATGAATTTCAAATAGATCAAAACTGAAAATTCTCCAAGCAGCTTCACAAGGGGAGACCCATCTACCTGATTAGTATTGTTCAATCTCATTAACGGAATTGTAATCACTAGGAACTATATTAAATGAAACCTTATCATGACCCTTATACACATACTTGTACAAATACTTGAGTACTCTAATTGTAGAACAAATCTCTACATTGAAATGACAGTCAAATAGTGAAGAAAGATAAGTGTTTTAAGGATTTACCCACTAGTTATCAAGGTATTTGCTACGGATGTTGACCTTTTCTCCAGTTTCACGTCTTCGATAGATAGGATAACCATCTTTACTATTAGTTGTTTCGTCTGAAAATTGTTTAGGGTATTTATTTTTATAAACCAAGGTACCACTTCTTTTACGCATAAATGGGCATTCTGGATTCAATTCACCACAAGGACCATGCATCATATGCACACAAAAATTATCATAATTAGTAGGACACTTCATTTTTCATTCTGATCTCAAGATCACTAAGAAATGAGCGTGTGGCAACCCTCGTTTTTGAAACTAAAAAACATACACCATTGCAGCAACTTCGCCAAATATCTTCTTTTGCATAATCTCTTTCTTCAAAAGGATTAATTTTGCTCTAAAAATCTGGGCTATTAAATCAGGTCGATCTTGTGCTGTTTCATCAGAGGCTAACTCAGCTTAAATCTCAAGCCAGTTAGCATTGCAGGTGAAAGTATTGAAGAAATCAGGCTTTCAATATCTCTGTACCAACGCCATTGCTGTAACACCCCCAAATCTCCCTCTACGTAAATACTATATTTATACGTATACAAATACCGTAGAGATAGACTTGGGCGTATTACCGCCACGTGAAAACGTAAGGCTTAACTAATTACTCAAATTGCAGCGGAAGAATTATTAACTTTTATTAATAATAAAATGAGTAACCATAATAGCCGTTTCAAAATAATCCAATAAAAACTCCACACATAAATAAAATTAACTCCTAACTATATGATCCCAATCCCGACTCTAGTATGCGCACGAACAACTCCACACCTGAAATCAAGACTGCTTACCAAAAATGGTAAACAGGGCGAACCAAAACAAAAGGAAAACAGATTAGCAAAAACGCTAAGTACGTATAAGTGCAAGGCATGTAAATACTTTTATTAGTCAAACATGTTTTCGAAAGAACCATTTAACTTGTCACAAGTCACTTTCAAAATTAGACTTTCTAAAATTAAACTTTCCCAGGGTAGTATTGTTCATCAATCAAAGCTTTCCAAACCAATAGATTTTAAATTTATAAACTTCCAATTTTAAAATATAACTCCAAACCAATTTTCCTCACCTAAGTGTGCACACCCCCCCCCCCCCTCAAGCAAGTTATACTATAATCGAGGAAAGACCAGATCATACAAAGCTCATGGACTTACTTAACTAGTCCCGCGTAGAGGGACAACTAAAATATCAAATACTCAGGCTCATAATGAGCTGCAAATTTTAGATTAACTCAATCAAATGATTTATTAATTAAACCAACTTTTATTAAATCAATCAACACTTTTAGAGATCAAACCTTTAAATCATAAAATCATATATTTTAACTCGTCATAAAAATCATTAACTTAAATATTCATATGTAACATTTATTCAAACAATCATTAAAACAAACATTTACCAAACACGCATTCAAAATTGTATCAAGGACCTAGCCACTGCACCTATACGTACCTTAATCACGAGAACAAATAAGGTACGATCACTAAACTTGACCACGATCGAGGGACTCCTCCTACACAATTAAAATAACCTTAATTAATATAAGGTTAACAAAACTAACACAAAACTATAAATAATACTCTATTTGTGCATGGACTACCTAAATATTAACCTTTATAAGATCAAGTCTTGTTAACAAGTTATTTTAGTATCAAAATAACAATCTTAGTATCAAAATATTATTGTTAGTATCATAAATGGGTATTAGAAAACATAATAATAATAATAATAATAATAATAATAATAATAATAATAATAATAATAATAATAATAATAATAATAATAATAATAATAATAATAATAAAAATAATAATAATAATAATAATAATAATAATAATAATAATAATAATAATAATAATAATAATAATAATAATAATAATAATAATAATAATTTATGATAAGTAAGGGAATATGAAGAGTAGTATGAATATGTATTGGCAAGGGGTAAGGAGGGAAGGTGCGTATTGCACCTTACTGGCATTAGATAGCGTCAAGCAAGGACGGCAGCGGTAAGTTGTTTCCGGTGACAATAAGGTCGCGACTAGGGTGGTGGCAATACTTGGTTGCAGTTGCGGTGTTTAATCAAACAAGGAGGGAACAGAGGAGGGCGTGAGATTGAGAGTAGAGTAAAGAGTTTTCTGATTTTTGGTATGAGGAATTTGTGAAGGGTTGAGGGTCTATTTATAGTTTTTAAGGGTGGAAAAGATAGAGTTCAAGAACGTATAGGATTAGTGTGAAAACTAGATAAGTTTGGTTAGTTAAATGAACTTGAATGTCATTTAGCCTAGGTTAATTTATGTGAAAAAAGTAAGATAGGTGTTAATTGGTTAGAGAAATAAGATAGGAAGATAAATTAGGAGATATTATCACTTAAGGAATATAAATTAGGAAGATAGGAAGATAAACACACGACCAACTTCTTCTTCTTTTTTTTTTATAATAAATGAAAATCATACTTAAACAAGTAATTAACAAATATAAATATTTTAGATAATATTAAAACTAAGTTAGTTGTAAATCATATTAGATATTATCTTTAAAAACTGTTGAAATTGCTAGTATAAAATATAAACCGACCTTTAAAAGATAATTAAGCCTATATTATTAATTTAGAAATCCAAAAATAATTAATTATTCAAATGATTAAATATTTATATCTGGTGTCAAAATTTAAAATTCATTTTGGCTCCAAATTAAATAATTTAATAACTTTCCAAAATATTTTTTAAAAATTCAGGGTATTACAGTCTACCCCCTTTAAAAGAAGTTTCGTCCCGAAACTTAAAATTATTTAATAACTCGAATTAATACTCCAAATTATCTTAAATCGGTTAAAATTTAGTATGTTCATGCACAACCTAAAGACTTTACTCAAAAGACTCACTTAATAAACACTTAAAAAGGAAAGCGCGAAACTCTATTGCATTCTACCCCCCTTAAAAGGAAGTTATGTCCCCGTAACTTAACCACTCACCATGAAAAGGTTAGGGGTACTTTTTACGCATTTCTTCCTCAGCCTCCCAAGTAGCTTCCTCAACCTTATGGTTCGACCATAGAACCTTGAGAATCTTCACATCCTTGTTTCTAGTGCTTTTAACTTTACTTTCTAAAATTCTCACCGGTCTTTCTTCATAGGTCAAACTCTCATCTAGCTCCATTGTCTCTGGTTCTAGCACATGTGCAACATCAGGAACATACTTGCCAATCTGGCTCACATGAAAAACATTATGCACCCTTTCCAACTCGTTCGGTAAGTCCAACTTATATGCTACTTTCCTAACTTTCTGAAGAATCTAATATGGCCCAATGTACTTTGGGCTCAGCTTTCCCCTATTACCAAATCTCATTACCCCCTTCATATGATATATCTTCAGCAACACCTTCTCTCCTATTTGGAATTCTACATCCCTGCGCTTCTCATCAGCATAGCTTTTCTGTCTATCTTAGGCTGCTTTGATTTTCTCCTGGATCAACTTCACTTGCTTAATAGTTTCCTCGATCATTTCAGGCCCAAGTACAATAGTTTCTCTTATGTCACTCCAACAAACTGGGCTCCTACATTTCCTTCCATACAAGGCTTCAAACGGGGCCATTCCAATGCTTGCATGATGACTATTATTTTACGAAAACTCAATCAAGTCTAAGTGGTCTTCCCATGAACCTTGATACTCCAATACACATGCTCTCAACATGTCCTCCAAGGTCTGGATGGTTCTTTCAGTCTGACCATCAGTTGCAGGGTGAAAAGATGTGCTCATCAGTAACTTTGTTCCCATGGCCTTTTGCAAGATTTTCCAAAAGTTAGACAAGAACCTCGAATCACGATCTGAAATGATATCTGTAGGCACTCTATGATACTTCACCACAAACTTCACATATGCCCTTCCTAACTGATCCATAGACCAAGTGTTTTTCATATGTATAAAGGTTGCAGACTTAGTCAATCGATCCACAATGACCCAAATCGTGTCATTCCCTGCCATGGTCCTTGGTAATGCCCCCACAAAATCCATGGCGATCGAATCCTACTTCCACTTTGGTACTTCCAACGACTGAACCATTCCTTGTGGCCTTCGATGCTATTTCTTCACTTTCTGGCATGTTAAGCATTTTGCCACAAACTCTGCTACTTCTCTCTTCATGTTTGGCCACCAAAAGACCTTCTTCATATCCTTATAAAACTTATCCCCTCCAGGATGCACTGAATAAGGAGAGCTATGGGCCTCCTCCATCAGTCTCTGCTTGATGTCCCCACGATTTTGTGGAACACACCATCTCCCTTTAAAGCAAATACTTCCCTTATCTGCCATAGTAAAGTCTAAAACCTACCCTTTCTTAATCTTCTCTTTTATTGCCTTCAACTTTGAGTCTCCCAACTGACTTTCTCTAATCTCATCATATATAGAAGGTTTCACTGTCAAGGCATTCAACATCTTACTGACTTCTTCGTGCTCCATCACTTCTAAATTCATCTTCTGAAATTCTACACACAGTTGGTCTGGCAAAATCATCATATTCATTAAATAACTAGTTTTCATACTAAAAGCATCAGCTACCACATTAGCTTTCCCCTCATGATATTGGATATTCACACTATAATCTTTCATAAATTCCAACCATCGTCTCTATCTCGAGTTCAAATACTGCTGAGTGTAAATTTACTTTAGACTCTGATGATCTGTGAACATTTTACAAGTTGCACCATATAGATAATGTCTCCAAATTTTCAAAGCAAACACAATCGCAGCTAACTCCAGGTCATGGGTTGGATAGTTCACCTCATGCATTTTCAACTGTCTCGAAGCATATGCAATGACCCTCCGATTCTGCATTAAAACACAACCCAATCCAAACTTCGATGCATCACTATACACCTCATATTGCCCACTTTCATCTGGCAAAGCCAACACTGGTGCTGAGGTTAACTTGTCTTTCAAGGCCAGGAACGCTTGTTCACACTTCTGGGTCCAAACAAACTTACATTCCTTCTTCATTAAATTCATCATGGGCCTCGCAATCCTCGAAAAATCCTTCACAAATCTTTGGTAATATCCTGCCAATCCCAAGAAACTTCGAATATCTGACACATTCTTAGGTGTTGGCCATTCACTCACTGCATTGATCTTCGAGTGATCTACTGAAATTCCTTCCCTAGAAATCACATAACCCAAAAAGGTTACCTTTTCTAACCAAAACTCACACTTCGACAGCTTAGCATACAACTGGTGCTCCCTCAGGATCGACAATACTTTCCTTAAATGATTTTCATGCTCCTCCCTATTCTTGGAGTAGATCAAAATATCATCAATGAAAACCACCACAAACTTATCCAAATATGGCCTAAAGATTCGGTTCATCAAATCCATAAAAACTGCAGGTGCATTAGTTAACCTAAATGGCATAACTGTGAACTCATAATGACCATAAAGCATCCTGAAAGCACTCTTGGCAATGTCTTGCTCTGCAATTCTCAACTGATGGTACCCTGACCTCAAATCTACCTTGAAAAATATTCCAGCCCCTTTCAACTGATCAAACAAATCATCAATTCTAGGCAAAGGATACTTATTCTTGACTGTCACATTATTCAACTCACGATAGTCTATGCACAACCTCAAACTTCCATCCTTCTTTTTCACAAACAACACTGGAGCACCCCATGGAGAAGAACTAGGTCGAATATATCCCTTCTCCAACAAGTCATCTAACTGTGTTTTCAATTCCTTCATCTCAGCTGGAGCCATCCTATATGGAACCTTCGAGATAGGTCCAGTCCCTAGTAGCAATTCTATGGTGAACTCAACATCCCTTACTGGCGGAATACCTAGTATCTCATCAGGAAACACATCTGGAAATTCCTCAACTACTGGAATACTCTCTTTCTTCTCATCCTCCCTTCCCACTTCCTAAACACTACACATGTATATAGGATAACCCTTCCTGACACAATTCTAAAATTGCAAGGCAGAAATGATTTTGATCCCTGAACTCTTCCCTTCCTTCCTATAAGTCACTGTCACATTACCCGGACCCAACAATTTCACTTTCTGAGAAGCACAATCTATGTGAGCCTTATACTTTCCCAGCCAGTCCATTCCTAAAATCACATCTAAGTCTTGCAAATCAAACTCAATCAAATCTGAAGGAAATTCTACTCCAGCTATGGTGATAGGTACCCCTTTATATGACTTAGAATAATTCCTCACTTCCCCAGTTGGAATAAAAACATCTATACACACTAACAATGGACTCTCTAACTTTAATCTCTGGACTAGAGATTTTGAAACAAAAGAATGAGGCGCACCCGAATCAAAAATGACTCTAGCATTCAAAGAACAAACAAGGAAAGTGCCAATTACCACATCATTAGAATCCTCAGCCTCACGACGATTCATCACGAACACACGACCCTTAGGGGCCCCTCCTGCACCGCTACTGATTCCATTCCTCTGAGCTGATCCATTGGTCTTAGGTGGTTTAGGTGGGTTATTGGTCTCCTGGACTTTCCCCATCTTAACATCCTTCTCCTTGGTGTAGCACTCATACTCTTGATGCCCCAGTTTCAGTTTCAGACAGTAATGACAAGTCACAGGGTTTCCCTCATAGTCCTTCCCTCGTGATTTTTCTCACATCTCTTACAAAAATAACTTCTCTTAGGCCTGGTGTTATTTTCATTCCCATGATTGTTATTTCCCTGTCCATTAGCTCCCTTCCCAAGGTTTCCCCTATTGTCCCTCCTGTTGAATTGCCCATTTCCCCTAGAACTCTCCCCAATCCTAGGCTTCTTATCAACTCCATGTGAACCTCCATCACTCTTCCTTTTCCCTCTAGCTGAGTTCTCTAACTCTCTCCCTCGGATCCCATATAGGTGGGCAACTCTCCCATAGACTTTATCTAGTGTTTCTAAGGTTACCCCTCCCAACTTCCCCTAAAGACTTAGGGTCAAACCTTGCTCGAACCTTTGGGCTTTCAACTCCTCCGTGGGTACTACCTCAGGTGCAAACCTCATCAACTCAATAAATTTATTATAATATTCATTAATGGTCATATTCCCCATCCTTTAGATTGGTAAACTCCATGCATTTCTGCTTCTTCAGGTAGGCGGGATAAAACTTGTCTCTTATAGCCTTCTTCAATTCTTTCCACCCAAAGTTAGGGGTTTCTAAAAGCCTAGTCCGGTTTTGACTCCACCATAGGTCAGCTTCTTTCCTCAAGTAATAAACAACATTATTAACCTTCAATTCTTCAGGAAGTTAATGGCATCAAACAACTTGTCAAATTCCCTTATCCAATTCTCCAAACTAGCAAGATCCTCCTTCCCAAGGTAAGTGGGTGGCTTTGCAGCTGCTATCCTCTTAAAAACTTCCCCAAATTGATCTAAGTCATTGCTAAAATTCCCCTAACTCACCAGCTGGCTCATGCTTTGAGCAATGGTAGTTAACTTCTTAAGAGAAGAGCTCATTTTGGAACCAGTGCGTCTACTATTTCTGGCTCTTAGAGACATCCTGAATAACTTTAAATAACAAATACACATTTATTATATAAGAAAATTTCATAAAACTCTTATTAAAGATTGAAACTCCAAATCTAGCCACATAGGCTTATTAAAATAATTAATTCACCTTGTCACTACAAATTCATAAGGGCCACTAGTTGGCTTACAAAACAAAACAATTTGCTATTAATGGAAGAAATCAATCAATTATTATTCTGAAGTTCTACTCTTGGTCTTAGCTTGCTGGATCATCTTTCTGGCCACGTTACCTGTGTTTCCTGTGGAAAGGTGAGGGGAATAAGGTTCTAAAGGTTTAGCCATGTGGGTTGAAATTTGGTTACATTCAAGTAAGAAGGTAGGATAAAATTCACTATAAGTTGGGCTACGACACGAGCCATAGCTAGAGTTGCGGTTTGGGCTAACATAGGGGCTAGGGTTACGGTTTGTACTGTGTTTTGGACTAGATACTCGACCTCTTGGGACAAGGGGTTCAGGAGAATGAGGTTAGGATTCAAAGTCATTTGGGTGAGGGATTTTTAAGTCATCGGATGATGTATAGTCAAGATGCAAACGTGGAGGTGGTAAGGGTGGCATATCATAGTTTAGATTATTTAACTTTTGGACTTCTTGAGCTGTAAGCCGAAGAGGAATTTCAGCAACTATTGGTGTTGGGATTCGACTCCAGTCAACTTCGGCGAAATGTAGGTTTGCTTTAAAATTGGTTAAGGTTCCTAGCCATTTTCCTTCATGCATATAGGCTTCAATATTCCACAATCCATTAGGTTTAATTAAATTTCTATACTTTCGGATTAATGTATTATATTTAGATGTTTTGGGTAAGTGAACTAAGGCCAGTAGGATGATCCATGGTTCCTCGATCATAAATTTCATATTCCTGTGTCTTTTTATATCAGTAGCATGCCAAACAATGTATGTTATAAAGTCACACACAAATATAGCATCCGATTTTCTAGCCTTTGATCAAAGAAATGTCTTCTAACAGTTTCCATCATCTGAGATAACACAAACTATTTCAGTAAGCAATTTAAATTTTCTCAAGGATAAATCCAAAATGAATACTAATAGAACTGAAACACAAATAACTAGACGACCCTATTTATACTTAGACTAATGCACATTAGGTGTTTAAAAAATCAAATAGTTTCAATTCATTTTGTTTTCGAAAATAATAATGTACTCGATTCTTGATATTGAACGGTCGAGCCCGCATCTCCTAGGAAAGTTACCTACAGCGTCAAGGAGAACCTTTCCTAGACAGAGAGTCGTACCCATTATAGGCCTCCGAAGAGAACCCGAGCATCCTTTTCTGAATCATCTTTCCAAATAAGAAAATAGTTTTTATAGAAAATAATTTTACTTTCGAAGAATGCGAAACTCTATCTATCCTATATGCCCATCTTAAGTCTACCCATAAGTTTTATTTCTCAATTTTAATCTTTCTTAGACCCGGAAATCTAATACCACTTTGTAACACCCCCAAATCTCCCTCTACGTAAATACTATATTTATACATATACAAATACCATAGAGATAGACTTGGGCGTATTATCGCCACATGAAAACGTAAGGCTTAACTAATTACTCAAATTGCAGCGGAAAAATAATTAACTTTTTTTAATAATAAAATGAGTAACCATAATATCTGTTTCCAAATAATCTAATAAAAACTCCACACATGAATAAAATTAACTCCTAACTATGTGATCCCAATCCCGACTCTAGTATGTGCACGAACAACTCCACACCTAAAATCAAGACTGCTTACCAAAAATGGTAAACTGGGAGAACCAAAACAAAAGGAAAACAGATTAGAAAAAACGCTAAGTACGTATAAGTGCAAGGCATATAAATACTTTTATTAGTCAAACATGTTTTCCAAATAACCATTTAACTTGTCACAAGTCACTTTCAAAATTACACTTTCTAAAATTAAACCTTCCTAGGGTAGTATTGTTCATCAATCAAAGCTTTCCAAACCAATAGATTTTCGATTTATAAACTCCCAATTTTAAAATATAACTCCAAACCAATTTTCCTCACCTAAGTGTGCACACCCCCTAAGCAAGTTATACTATACTCGAGGAAAGACCAGATCATACAAAGCTCATGGTCTTACTTAACCATTCCCGGGTAGAGGGACAATTAAAATATCAAATACTCAGGCTCATAATGAGCTGCAAATGTTAGATTAACTCAATCAAATGATTTATAAATTAAATCAACTTTTATTAAATCAATCAACACCTTTAGAGATCAAACCTTTAAATCATAAAATCATATATTTTAACTCATCATAAAAATCATTAACTTAAATATTCATATGTAGCATTTATTCAAACAATCATTAAAATAAACATTTACCAAACACACATTCAAAATTGTATCAAGGACCTAGCCACCTATACGTACCTTGATCACGAGAACAAATAAGGTACGATCACTAAACTTGACCACGATCGAGGGACTCCTTCTACACAATTAAAATAACCTTAATTAATATGAGGTTAACAAATCTAACACAGAACTATAAATAATACTCTATTTGTGCATGGACTACCTAAATATTAACCTTTATATGATCAAGTCTTGTTAACAAGTTATTTTAGTATCAAAATAACAATCTTAGTATCAAAATTGTATTGTTAGTATCATAAATGGGTACTAGAAAACATAATAATAATAATAATAATAATAATAATAATAATAATAATAATAATAATAATAATAATAATAATAATAATAATAATAATAATAATAATAATAATAATAATAATAATAATAATAATAATAATAATTTATGATAAGTAAGGGAATATGAAGAGTAGTATTTATATGTATTGGCAAGGGGTAAGGAGGGAAGGTGCGTATTGCACCTTACTGGCAGCAGATAGCGTCAAACAAGGACGACAGCGGCAAGTTGTTTCCGGCGACAATAAGGTGGCGGCTAGGGTGGTGGCAATACTTGGTTGTGGTTGCGATGTTTAATCAAACAAGGAGCGAATAGAGGAGGGCGTGAGATTGAGAGTAGAGTAAAGAGTTTTCTGATTTTTGGCGTGAGGAATTTGTGAAGGGTTGAGGGTCTATTTATAGTGTTTAAGGGTGGAAAAGATAGAGTTCAAGAAGGTATAGGATTAGTCTGAAAACTAGATAAGTTTGGTTAGTTAAATGAACTTGAATATCATTTAGCCTAGGTTAATTTATGTGAAAAAAGTAAGATAGGTGTTAATTGGTTAGATAAATAAGATAGGAATATAAATTAGGAGATTATATCACTTAAGGAATATAAATTAGGAAGATAAGAAGATAAATTAGGAAGATAAACACATGGCCAACTTCTTTTTTTTTTTTTTTTTTTTTTTATAAATGAATGAAAATCATACTTAAATAAGTAATTAACAAATATAAATATTTTAGATAATATTAAAACTAAGTTAGTTGTAAATCATATTAGATATTATCTTTAAAAACTCTTGAAATTGCTATTATAAAATATAAACCGACCTTTAAAAGATAATTAAACCTATATTATTAATTTAGAAATCCGAAAATAATTAATTATTCAAATGATTAAATACTTATATTTGGCGCCAAAATTTAAAATTCATTTTGGCTCCAAATTAAATAATTTGATAACTTTCCAAAATATTTTATAAAAATTCAGGGTATTACAATTGCATTGAGATAACACTTCTTCATATCCCGAGGGCCTCCAATGAATGTCAAAGGTAGTATTACCCTATGACATACATTACGAGCAACTGTTTCAGCATAGTCTAACAAATCTAGAATGCCCTGATAAACATCATCCCTTATGATGTCTTGATTGTTCCCAAAGAAATCTAGACGCGTGTTTTCAATTTTGACATACATGTCAACTATATATTGCTGAAAACATCTACTGGCTTGCAATATCATATAATGATCCCGGATTTGTAACTTGTAAGCATAATATTCCCTCGGAGAAATGAACTTATCTACTCTGGTGTGTTTTTATTACGTGCCCTTGCATAATAACACCATTTACTGTTAATGTACACTTACTCAATAACAAGAAGCAATGTATATTAGATGTTATAGTACAGACAATTACAAATGTATACTTTTGTCTTCTTCATTGAGAAAATCTTTAACACTTTGCAACACGCTGGTCTAACACCGTACTCTAGTTAACAACAATTTTGGTGTCCACAGTTACTTGTCTTTTTATAAGAGATCGGAAGAATACTGCATATGGATTTTGCTAATATACCCGCATAAGGATGTTAATTACATCCGGCCTGACCCTTGGAAAACATCCAAGTCTATTATCAGCTTCGCGTTACCATCATAAAAATATAATTGCAAATATTTTGGAGTTCCTTCCTTAGGCAATAGATCTGGAACAAAATGATGCGTCTGCTGATGCATCTTAAAACATATATACCCTTGTATGTACCTGCAACGAATTTTCCCCTTATAAAACCGAAAGCAAATAGATTATTGTATGATCTAACATAAGTTTGGAAGTGTATTGCTAATGAGTTTAATTTATGGAACTCATTTGTTCTCTTTTAGGGTGATTTTAGATTGCCTTTATAGCTCTTTTCATTCATTTTTCCTTAGTTTTGCTCTCTTTTTCCTTAGTTTGCTTTTTCCTTAGTTGATTTTTCGTTTTCATGCATTTCTTAGTTTATTTTGTCTTTTTCCCTTTTATTTGTTTGTTTTCTTTCATTTTTAGGTTAAGATCGTTGTCCAAGGATTCCCGAGGCTTCTTCCCGAGTTTTTCATTGATTTGGATGCTTAGTGTCTTCCATTTGAAGCCTAAGTTTAGAGATGTGCAAGTTCTAAGCTTCCTTAGGCCGTGGGGGCACCAATTCTGGTGTTGAACCCACTGTCAAGGTGTTTAGATTCTGCCATGTTCCGTGTTCATCAAGAGCATCAAGTGGAGCGCACAAGGAGCGTCAAGATTAAGGGGAAGGAAGCTACCCTGCTCCCAGGCGCGGGCGTGCGCGATGATGGCGCGGGCGTGCGGTCTTATGGCGCGGCTGCGCTTGTTGCTCCCCCTATAATATACCCTCTTTTGCGCGGCCGCGCATCCTCTTGAAGAAGGTCGCGCCTGTACGGGTCTATTTTGGATGATCGAACTAAATTCTCTTTGTTAGTTTTACTATATATAGATTTTTCTTCTATTTTTAGAGAGAGAATCAATGGGAGAATTAATTAAAGTTTTTAGAGTAGAGATTTTTAGAGGGAGAAACTCATGGTTGATGATTGATGATTCTAAGCACATTTTCCTTTGATTTCATTAAAGTTTGTATGGATTTCTTTTACTTTAATTCAATCTTTAGCTTTTGATTTCAATTGTTTGTTTATTATTTAAGTTTGTTGATTAGTCGATTGGATTTGTTTGATTGAAATGATGATGATGAATTTGTTGATTAGGTTAGTTTTGATCTTGATTTCTTCCGTTGATTGTGAGTAGTTTACTATCTAGGGATGTGGTGAAGCATATTTGAGTGATGGATCATAGCTAATTGAGGTTTTTTTTTATTTTTTTATTATTGATTTAGCATTGTGATTAAATTGGTTGATTGATTTTGTGCATGTGTGTCATTAGTTAAAGTGTAGCTAACTTTAATTGTCATACAAGATTGCATTGTTAGCCTACATTGATACGGACAATTGATTTGTAGCTTGCATTTGTCGATTGAGCTTGGTTTGTGATGTTCCTATTTAGAGTCTTTCGTAGTTGGCGCTAGTTAGACCTCTAGGAAATAGCTTGTTGAGCTCTTTTGATTGCATTGTCTATCTTCCCTCGCAATACTTGAATTAATCAATCTCCAACCTGATTAGTGTGTGTCCATTGCAAGAATATGTGGATCCTAAATCCCTAGTATTTTGATATATTGATTTACTTTGTTGATTAGTTGAATTTATATAACCTACACTACCTTCTTACCTTTCGAAGTAGCTTGACATTAACCGTAGCAAACTTCCCCCCATTCCTAGTGGTTTGACCCGAACTTGCCCTATTACTAGGTGAATGTTTGGTTATAAATTTAGTTTGCTCGGAGGAATTTTAGTTTCAACGACCTATAATTCACCTTCCATTAATATGGCGTCGTTGTCGGGGAATGGCGTAGTTTTTTGCTATTTTTGTTGAGTCTATTTCATTTCATTTCAAAAATACAAAAATATTTTTCACTTTTAAGCTACATTTGTAGCCGTGCTACTAATTGTTTCTTTAAGATTGTATGCATAGGACAAGAGGAAAGGACTTTAGTACCTTTTGATCCGGAGATTGAGAGAACAATAACAAGGATAAGAGTTGCTAGACGATCCTTATGTAGGAGTTTCAAGGTACTACGCAGCGGAAATAATATGAATTATATTCATAAAGCACCTAAACCAAGAATCGCATACATAACACACAAGACACATAATCATACCTTTGATGCGTGAATTCCACGAAGCTATTCGACAGGCAAATCAAGAAGAGAATAGAGCCCCAAGCGTTGCTCCTCTACTTATTCCACGAGATTCGAATGAGCCGTTCACCAATACTATATTGGTCGAGTGATTGAGGAAAACCGCGATCACCACCCTTACGGACAACCGACCACCGCACGAACCACCACGAGACACCACCGGTGCCAAGGAGGAGGAGATAGCCGTGTGAGAGAGAGGACTTTGAGAAGGATTGGGTTTCGTGTTTGCTAATTCGAGTTTGATCAATAGATCAGTAAAACTACATGTATGCAAACCTAGGCACCTAGTCTATTTATAATCTCATTATAATTAGATTAGGGCACGAAGCCCAAAACCTGTTCTAGTCCTCCATATGGCCGGACGCCTAGAGTGATGAGGCCCATGATGGGCCTCGTCATCTAATGCTCGATCTAGCCCCTTTGTGTGACCTTATAGGATCCGTCCAATTGGGCTTTGGGCTATTTTACTAGTCCAAAGATCGTTAGTACCTCTAGCTATAGCAAAACGACGACCCAAATGTACGAACTTAATTATCTTCATAATTTTATCCAATTATATATCTAGTAATTGCACACGGCGAAGAAATAAATCCTTCAATCTCCCACTTGTCTGAGATAAGTGTGCAATATTCAAATTCCTTTAGTGAATATTTTTGTCGATTTGATTATATGATTGCATCACATGTCGAGATCATATTAATCTACAAATTGTTTCTTGAAATCTGAGTTAGAATTACCAAACCAAATGATTACTGTGTAATGCATTTGAACGCGGTCACATATTTTCTGAATTCTCCCTCTTCAAGCGGCCATGACACATTTCCTAATTTAATAGGTAGACTCTATCCAATCTTGTGGTAACAAGCCTCCCACTCAACTTCTGAAATAACCAGGAAACACCCTTTATAATCTCCGGTTACGGCTAGAAGTTTGAGTGTACCACAGTCATACATCCATCGAATAATGAAATTAATGTTCTACTCATGTCAAAGGAATCCACTAATATATACAAAAGCTCTATACTTGAACTACAAAGTAGGTCATTAGTTCCATCATGCATCATTCATGCATATCCAAGTGATTGACCGAGCATCACTATGCCCCTATAGCCCATGAAACTGCGCTATCAAATCAATCTTACATGTTAGTCCATTTATTGAAATCATTTGAGTCCACTTTAATGATGTCAAACTAGGATCTTAAATAATA
The DNA here is from genome assembly GCF_948465745.1 of Chenopodium album. Lineage (NCBI taxonomy): Eukaryota > Viridiplantae > Streptophyta > Magnoliopsida > Caryophyllales > Amaranthaceae > Chenopodium > Chenopodium album. The sequence goes on from NC_137836.1 coordinate 35,895,187, forward strand.
TATGAATTTTGTTCACCTGTGGGGTTTCAATTCACCGGGTCATCAACCTGATGAGCCCATCAATTCATAATTATTTTGGACATTTTATTTAATTTCCAAAACCATAATTAAATAAGAATAATAATAATTTCTATTTTAAACATAATTTCCGAAAATTGATGCATATCTCATGTAATACGTTTTCTCAAAACATATACAACTTAAATTACATAACTTGCTTCAATCCTAAGACTTTAATATGACTCTCATACCTTAGTCCATCAAAGGGGTTTAGTGATTTCTCACTTATAATAAAAATTTGCAGAACATGACCTTCCGCTGGTCAATGGTCTCATAACCGAGGTGATATCTCACATCTATAAGTTTGGATTTGTGATGTGACCCTGGCTCCTTTGTTCTTGGGAAAAGGTGACCTGTTAGTCACATGACATTTTAATCCGAACTTCCTCTTTAACTATCTTACTATAGTTTAATACACATATTCAGACATTGAGTATGCAACAGTGCTATGCTTTGAACTCTTCAAGCTCACTGTCCTTCTCTATCCAGACACAAATATGCATTTAGATCGCCATCTAGAATCATCTTGCTTGTTTGGAAAATTTGCATTCGTGTTAAATTACCTTTTAACACAATAGCTAGAAGAATTCCTTTTAGTGCTTCTCAAGTACTCAAGGATCTGTTCTTGGTAATTCTCCGTATGCTTATCCTCAATTTGCTTGAAACCTGCTACACATGCACAAGTCATATGCAACATCTTGCTTTGTACATTTCATGGAACAAGTAATGGATCCTTTTGCAGAAGCATAAGGTACACTACTTTTGCAACTCAACTCTATTAGTTTTTGAAGGCACTGAGTTTTACGGAGCGTGGTTCCATGAGACATGGGAAGACATCCTATCTTCGAATCTTACATCTTAAACTTGTCAAGAACCTCATCAACATAAGTCTCTTGATTAGGTCCAATAATTCTTCAAGATTCACTTTGTGGATTTTGATTCCCAATATGTACTCAACATCTCCTAAGTCTCTTATATAGAAACAATCTTTCTAACCACTGCTTGACTTATTCAAGCATTGATATATCATTTCATATGAACTGTGTGTCAACTACATACTAGACTAAGAAGACCAATTACTCCCACTAAACTACTTGTCTCTACAAGATTCCCTTTTCGTTCTACTAAGGAAATCAAACTGTTTGATTGCCTAATCAAAACGAATGTTCCAACTCCTTAATGCTTACTTCAATCCATAAATGAATTTCTGAAGTTTGCAAAACTTTCTAGGAATTTCTTGATTTCAAAACTCTTAGGTTGTATCATATACATGTTCACCATCAAGAACATTTCATGAAGGTGATTTTGGTATCCATAACTAGAATAATCCGAATAGGCTTACCTAACTAATAGGTTTGACCCTATTTGTAAGACAATTATGGACTAACACATCTTTACAAACATGGAATCTATACTGGATTTCATGGCTTTAAGCCATTTCTTGAGTTGGCACTTATCCAAAGCTTGCTTGTAGGTCATGGATTCTAACCGTTCTAATAAGAAAATTTTAGAATCCACCTTTTCTCAGAATTTCAACAAACTGTTTGTTTTGATCCCAAGTGACCTACAATAAGTATGAGCAACAATAGAATTATTTTCTTCAACTCTTTGAAGCCTTTCATTCAAGTGGGACGATAGAAGCCTCGCTAGTGGAATTAGCTTGCTTCAACACATGGTTTATCAAATTAGCTGATTTCATATGCCTTCATCTCTGATGTAGTGTTATCCACATCCATTTGTTGCTCATCTTGAATCTCATTGAGATCTAACTTTACTCCCACTTGGCTTTGTAGGAAGAAATTTCTTTCTATAAATACATTATTGCGAGCAACAAACACTTTGTTTCTACTCGATTGTAGGAATAATACCTCTTAGTTTCCATGAGAAAACCCATGAAAAACTATTTTTCTGATTTAGGGTGCATTATGTCATCTTTGTAAACATTTTACATTGATTTCATAACCCTTAATCCTGTTTAGAAAAGATAACTTTTGGAATATTTCCAAATCATAACTCTTATGACATCTTTTCTACTGCTTTGGTTAAGTTTCATGTTTAGTATATTCGCAATTGTTGTTGTAATGTATATCCTCAAAATGATATTTGTAAATCCTTAAATCTTGGATCGAACAATGGCAAGCAAAGTTTGATTCCTTCTTTATAAACATACACTTTAATTGTAATGTTTCTGGATTGTGAATTAATTCAACAATTCCCTTTAGATGACCATTTCTTTTGAGTTAAATATTTATCACAACAATCATATTGTGGTGTTAAATTGTTTATCTCAAACTGATTTTACATTTCATTTTGGAATTTTGAACATTTCAATGTTTCCAACCTTTACTTCATTAAGTAATTATCGATATATTTACTTAAATCGTTAGTAAAAGCAATGAAGTAGTTAAATCTCTTTGCTAACTCTTGAACTTATTGGTTCACATACATCATATGTATGAGTACCAAAAGGTAATTTTAGCTTCTTTTACCCTTCCTACTAAAAGGCAACGTGGTCATTTTAACTTATCAAGCATTAATTCTAATTCTCAAGTGATTCATAATCATATAAGAATAAGGGTCCATCCATAACTTTGAATGTGCAAATGGTTAATGTGACCTAACCTTACTTGTTATAAGTAAGTGTACTTTGAATCATCTAAATTTTACTTTTGTGATCTACTTATATCAATGCCATAAAACAAAATTAACTCATATCTAGCAAAATGAAAGCAATTTATTACCTTGGTCATGGATCAACACTTGTCCAAGCCAAGTAAACCAAATCAGTATTCTACAAAACTGAAATATTGTCTCATCAAAACTGGAAATTGTTCTAAAATCATGATAAACTAATCAAAATTTAAAACTATGAAGCTATCTCTGGCTACTCAAACACTTCTAGTGAACCTTTAAGCTCCATTTCCTCGCTAGCTTCACTTGTTTGCAGTTTCAGCGCAACATCACAATGTTAAGCACTGCAACTTGGTATCACATACCTAAGTGAAAGTTAAAATGTTTATGACATTAGGTAACTCTTAACTCATTACTTATCGTAGTGGGGACATCCTTGTTCAAGCACTGGCTTATTCTTCTTTCAGATAATCCTCTGCATGATTCTTGAGTAAATCAAGTAGTTTGACTACAGAATCTTCATCATCTTGACAAAGTTTCTCGAGGTCAAAACCATCATGTAGAGAATGCAGAATGATATCAATAACCTGATCATCTGTGTGTGGTCTCCCTAACATACTCATGCGTTCAAATAGATGAACCATGATATCCACATGAATCTGTACTGACTGGCCTGGCAAGAGTTTTCTTGAAATCATCTCGCCATTGAGCTTGTAGATTTCAAACCTAATACTTCCAGTCCCGGAGTCGTCATTCTTGGGAACCATATTAATGATTTCCATGACGTTTCCATCCATTTCTCCATCAACATGGGAATTCAGAATTCCATAGCAAACATCACGTAAGCACTTGAATAAGAGATAAGGTTCATAGTCCATAAATCTTCTAGGCTAATCATCTGGAATAGAAGACAACATCACATGCGCAACTCTCTCACAATCTGAAACATTTCTCAAATGCTTCTCAAGAGTCATGCCTGGACTAAATCTGCCCTCGATTGGTAAGTCTTAACGAAATTCGAGATTTTCGTTCCTTAGAACACTTCTAAGTTCGCTTTTCCAATCGTTGAAGTTGAGAAAGTTAAGCCTTGTTTTCATTGTTGGAGGTAAAGAATTATTGTCATCATTGTTACGGCTACCCATCTATGTCAAAATAAGGCAAAGTTTAATAATTATGTTTAATTAAATAATTAAAGTACCATAAACGCATTCATTAGGTAACTTTAAGACACTTTATTCAATAATTAATTGATCCCAATTGAATATAAGTGATTCCAAGACCCTTTATTCGTGCAATAATTGACCGGACTTTGGCCGTACCATCAACCATTACATTTTCAAGGTGAGTAAGATCTTTACTAATTACAACTCTTGTAATTCTTGGTTGAATAATTAATCATCACATGTTTAATTATTTCCCTTTGCTTCAAGGTTCTAAACACTTTAGGTAACCTTGTTGAGCACAACCGATTAAAGTTGTAAACTTTGATTTACCCCAACTTCCCAAAGATATAATATGACACCCAACTTTGGCATGACACCCAACCTCGATTTATTATGTTGTGATTATTTAGTGAACTCTAGCGCATCATCAATCAACATAAATAAAATCTAACATGCATAATCTACTAATGCAATAAAGCATGACATAGTATGGCCCCTTAGTCCTAAGAAAACTAGAAATGAAAATGCTCCCACTTGAATCATCATGGATCTCCATCCACCTTGCTCCTTTGGGCCTTCACTTCATGGGCTTCTTTGAACTATCACTATTTGAATAACTATTCTATTTACTTTAAAAAAAAGTTACAAAAATACTTAACGGTACGCAGACCGTATTTAGATTACAAAAATACTTAACGGTACGCAGACCGTATTTAGATTACAAAAATACTTCACGATGCACAGATCATATTTAAGAATCTATGGGCCACACTAGTCTATATATAGCAACATAATATCATATATTATAAAAGTGCTATATAATAAATCACTCAACATGCTTGTCTAAACTACAACATCGAATGTTCATAATAAAGTCAACGCATTTCTTAAAATATCTTATTCTTAAAATATCTTATTCTTAAAATATCTTATATTTTAATCATAATTAGATAATATCATATATTATTTATGACCGTTTATAAAATATCATATATTTAATTTAGTCATGAGATAGAATCAAATCATATTTTAATCTAGAAAGATAAATCATATTTAATCTTCCATGATTATCCTAACAAATTTAGGAGATTCTATCCTAATTACTAGCCAATCAAATAATTTTAAAATCAATTATATCCTAATCTAATCATGGGATAATCACATTATTTAAATAAATTATTATCCTTTTGGAATATGCTCAGAATATCCTAATCAATCTTATCCAGAATGAACCACTTTAATTATGGATAATTACCAATTTAACAGCTTTAAATATGGATAATATCAAATATAACAACTTTTGAATGTTTGATTTTATCCTAAAATAAAAGATTTTATCCAAATAAAACCGATTTTATCTATTTAAAATAAAAGATCATATTTTCAAAATATTTTATCTTATCCAAAATAAATCATATTTGTCTTGAAATATTTTTAAAATAAAATAATAATAATTTTTTTTGATAAAAGCGCCAGCCACCATCGCCGACCACCGTGGTTGGCTAGCTGAAGCTAGCCACGGTGGCTGAATGCCTTGACGGCAGCCATTTCCACAAGGCAGCAGCGCGGCAGCAGCTCTGGCAGCCGTGGAAGCAGCCATGCAATACTTGCACGCTGCTGCCTACAACCACCATGGACCGCCTGTCCTCCCTCCCTCCCTCTCAGACTGCCACCTGGTCGGCAGCCGTCGTGGCTGCGCCACCCAGTCGCGGCTGCCGACCGTAAAATTGTTTTTTTTTTTCAATTTAATTAAAATTCATTTATCAAAATTAAATCAAATCAATCCAAAATTTAAAATTAAATCATCATTCAATTTTAAAATTAGGGTTCATCATAAAATTAATCCCAATTTAATTCTAACTCTTAAAATTAAATTGATGATCATACACAAAACATTTTTATGTATAAGTCAATCCGATTAAAATTATGAAACATAAAACAAATCGAATTTAATCAAAATCAAGCACAAAAATCATATTTTAGGGCTAGTATTTTCGAAAAATTAGGGTTAGGGGGTTCGAAAATTTTGAACATATTAGGGCTAAAATTCGGTCCTCTTCATGGCTATTAGAGCATAATTAAATGGCATTTAATCGATTCCAAAAGTTTAATCACATTAAAATAATAATTGAACCATAACTAAATTAATTTCTCTTTCTTAATTGATTATAAAATTAACATGGACATCAAATAATCGTATTATTATGATCTAGCGCGTTCATGCAAGAGGCTAACTGATACCACTGTAGGAGTTTATAGGTACTACGCAGCGGAAATAATATGAATTATATTCATAAAGCACCTAAACCAAGAATCGCATGCATAACACACAAGACACATAATCATACCTTTGATGCGTGAATTCCACAAAGCTATTCGACAGGAAAATCAGGGAGAGAATAGAGCCCCAAGCGTTGCTCCTATACTTAGTCCACGAGATTCGAATGAGCCGTCCACCAATACTAGATTGGTCGAGTGATTGAGGAAAACCGCGATCACCACCTTTACGGACAACCGACCACCGAACGAACCACCACGAGACACCACCGGCGCCGAGGAGGAGGAGAGAGCCGTGTGAGAGAGAGGACTTTGAGAGGGGTTGGGTTTCATGTTTGCTAATTCTGGTTTGATCAATATATCAGTAAAATTGCATATATGCAAACGTAGGCACCTAGTCTATTTATAATCTCATTATAATTAGACTAGGGCACGAAGCCCAAAACCTGTTCTAGTCCTCCATATGGCCGGCCACCTAGAGTGATGAGGCCCATGATGGGCCTCGTCATCTAATGCTCGATCTAGCCCCTTTGTGTGACCTTATAGGATCCGTCCAATTGGGCTTTGAGCTATTTTACTAGTCCAAAGATCGTGAGTACCTCTAGCTATGGCAAAACGACGACCCAAATGTACGAAATTAATTATCTCCATTATTTGATCCAATTATATATCTAGTAATTGCACACGAAGAAGACATAAATCCTTCACCTTAAGTTCTAGCTCTTCAAGCGAAGAAGAATTTCAAAAAAAGAATAAGGAAGCATGGGGGGGTACCAATGGTTGCTTAGAAGGAGTTAGGAACTCCCGGTACCTATAGATTTGAGAGAGGTATTGCTTCACAAACAACACCGGCTAATGCTTTGAGATAAGTCCGTCAATGATAACAATGATTGAAAGAAGGCAATTTAGTGGTGCTAAGCACGAGAGCCCACTAAATCATCTCAAAGAGTTTGAGAAGCATTGCAACACAATCAAAGTCAATAGAGTTTCTCAAAAATTCACAAGGCTCAAGCTATTCCCATTCTCTCTAATTGGAAGAGATTTGGAGTGGTTAGATAAGGAAATGAAGCCTAATTCCTTAAGAACTTGGGATGAGGTCACCAAAGAGTTTAATTCTCGCTTTTACACTCAAAAGAAGACCGCCGAGGCAAGAACTCTAATCCAAAGTTTCAAGTAAAAGCCTAGAGAGAGTTTGTATGAGGCTTGGGAAAGACAAGAAATATCAAAGAGAGTGTCCTCACCATGGGATCCTGACCTACCAAATCATACAAATCTTTTATGGAGGATTGAGTCCCCAAGGAAAGTCATGTCTTGATGCCGGAGCCGGAGGCCCGATTATGAACAAGACCTAGGAAGAAGTTGTGATATCATAGAGGATGTAGTTTGTCACTACATGGATTGTAAAGAGGGAGAGAGAGAGTCTACAAGAAAAAGTAGCTCAACGGTATACTCGGTTTACCATCTCAATGCAACAATAACTTGTCCTCCCAAATCTCAAATTTGGGGAAGGAGATGACATTAATCAAGGCTAAGCTAGAGAGTGCCTCTTTAAATGCAACAAGTCTTCCTTCCCACATTAAGGGGAGAGGTACATCTTCTAACTCTACTCCTCCTTCTACTTCATGTAATATGCCAAGTGGATGTGTATTTTGTGATGTTTGTGGGTCATATGACCATGATTCTTCTAGTTGTCCACATGCATTTGAGAATTGTGATGATGTTGAAAACAATGATTGTGAACAAGTGAATTTTGTTTTTAACAATAACAATGGACAAAGATTTGAAAGTCCAAGGAATTTTGGGACTAGGAATGCTCACCAACAAGGGAGTTTTGATAACTACAACAGTGGTGGTTATTGGAACCAAGGAAATCAAGGTTTCGGAGGTAACTATAACAATCAAGGTTATAGTAATCAAAACCAAGGCCAAGGGTATGGAAATCAAGGCCAATCTCAAGGCTTTGGTGGCCAACACCAAAATTATGGCAACAATCAAGGTCGAGGTAATTGGAACAATCAAAATAGGGGCAATTTTCAAAACAAAAATCAAAGGGGACCCCCACCTTGATTTTCTCCAAGACCTCAAGGCAATGGTGGTAATTCCTATGCTCAACCCCCATCTTCTAGAACTAACTTGGAGGAGATCATTGAAACCCAAACAAATATATTAAGCACTTACATGGCGGTGAGTGACAAGAAGTTTAATGAGATGATGACACACAACTAAATGCTTGAGACCCAAATCACTCAACTAGCTAATACCTTGAAAGTTTGTACAAGCCCTTCTTCATTACCTTCTCAAGGAGTTTATCTTAAGAAACCCGTTTATTCTATTATCACAAGGAGTGGGAAAGTGCTTGAAGAGAGAGTTTCTAGGATGAGTGAGGAAGATGAGAAGAGGATTGACTCATGTGAGAAAAATGAGAACAATGTGTCAAAGAGTGTGAGCAAAGAGGAAGTTCAAGAGAAAAAGAAGATTGATGAGTCTAGCAAGATGAGTGAGAGTTCTAATGAGGAGACAAAGGAGAAAGAGAGGAAGCAACATGAGGTTTTCAAACCGAAACTTCCATACCCCCAAAAGTTCAATAGGCACAAATTAGATGAACAATTTGGGAATCTTTCTATTCCTTTCAATGATGTTTTGGGGCAAATGCCAAATTATTCTAAATTTCTTAAGGAAATCTTGAGCAGTAAGAGAGATTGCAATTTGGTTGAATCGGTGAGTTCGGGGGAATGTTGTAGTACTGTAGGGAATATTTCAAGCATTACCCCTAGCTTGAACCCCACTGTGATCATACACTAAAGTAAGGTGGCGTCCAAAGGGAAGGAAGCTAGAGCAAAAGAGTCGCCAACAAGTTTTAGGAACTTGTAAACCGTTCACATGGTGAAGGTTACACCCCTTAACAATCTAGGAGATCATCAACTCCAATAGGTCTTGAACCATGACTTGTAGTTCGGGGATGAAGGTACAAATCCAACCTAAAAGAGATTGAACCTGCCCTAATAATAGGCCTCTACTTTATTCTGATCGTATTCATGTGCGCTTTCTGACTAACATGCAATCAATAGGATTAACCCTAAACCTGTTTAATCTATGTTGGTTGAATATTAATGCACAAATAAAACTATTATTGGCGATCACTTGAATTATAATCAAATTAACCATAAACAAGATTATTAATTATCTTATTAAGCGTGATTACAAGTACCAATTCCCTTTAAACATGTATAAAAGGTGTGATCAAGCAATAACAATAAATATATATCAAGCAACATAATAATAATCATAAATTATAACAATAATAATAATTATAATCATAATCATGATCATAATAACACAATCATAATAATAATAATAATCATAAAATTATAATCATAAATCATGTTAAAGCATAATAATAGCAAGATCCTAGGCATGATACTAACAAGATTAATAACAACCCCTAGCATGTCACTAAACAATAAAAATCAAATCTTTAACCCTAACATGATACTAACATGAATATTAGGAAAGAATATAAAAGGCATCATACTTTTAATCATACTTGATATTAAAGTTACCCTAGACATGATACTAGGAAGATCAAAACCCCCTAACATAACATTAGGAATTATAATAACAACCTAGACATGATTTCTACATTATAATAACAATAAAAACCTTTAAAGCACTTACTTGGATACCTCGTACCTCTTTCTAATAACAAAATACACACGTTAGTAACTTCAAGGAAAATAATAAACAAAATAATTAAATTAAATAATTGAAAGAGAGATTTGGGACCAAACCCTCAGAAATATTAAAACCTTTCACGTCTAGGGTGAAGGCAACTTCGAACTTGGCTAGGTGTGTCTAGTGCTAATGTATGAAGAATTGTGTTTGTAAAAAGGTTGGTTTATAAAGAGAGAGAGAATCAAGAAATTCTTGATGAGTTGGTGAATAGAGAGAATTGGTGAATGAAAACGGAGTTTTTAGAAGGCTATTTATAGAGAAAATCAGCCAAAAAGATAAAAAAATCGAAAAAGAATTCTGACGCGCAAAAATGAGGTTAGCGCCAGACGCTGACATTAGCGCCAGGCGCTAACGCTAGCGTCAGGCGCCAAGCTTAGCGTCAGGCGCTAATGCTGGCATTTGGCGCTAACTTAATTATTGACGCGTTTTCTTAAAATCAGATAGAAATTGACCGTACAGGAGGATAAAATCGTATTTTCCTCAAAAACATTCTTTTATTCTGATTAAAACTCTAAAAAGTCAACAAAAGTCAATTTATCAATGCTAATTGAATTAGGAATGAAAAGAACCTTCTAGAAGAATCTAGAAGACTAAAACCATTCCTAATTGCATTAGGAATGATAAATCCATATTAGGCCCTCCCCTAGATCATTGGGCCGCATATAAGGCTCAAACCGGGCCCAGTTTAGTAATTTGACCATAACTTCCTCAATATTTATCGGAATTGGGCTTATAATATATCGATGGAAAGATCTTTTCAAGCCCTATCCAACTACACTACTATTGGACCCATATCATGGAACAACCAAACTGGATTGGCTGTTTTCTTAAAATAGGTTTTCAAAAACAGAGAGAAAAGAAGAGAAATGAAAACTATCCGCAACACTAGACCTTCCACACTTTCACTTCATTCGATTATGATTCGACGTGAAAGGTACTCATCACTGGGTTTGGTTTTGGGGAGACACAAATGGGTGTCTACAAGTACCCTTATCCATAGTTACTTACCCCAAAAGTTGAAAGACCCAGGGAATTTCTCCATTCCTTGCAACATTAATGGTAAATTATTCCAAAATGCCCTTTGTGATCTTGGTGCTAGTGTTAGAATCATGCCTTATTCTGTCTTCAAGAAACTTAAGTTAGGTGAGCTCATTCCAACCAACATGACCCTTCAATTGGCCGACCGTTCTATTAAGTTCCCAAAGGGTAGAATTGAGGATGTGCCCCTCGAGATAGGAGAGTTCACTATCCCCGTTGACTTCATTGTGCTAGACATTGCGAAAGATGACAACATTCCTATCATTCTAGGGAGGCCATCCTTAGCAACTTTTGGTGCTTTGATAGATGTGAAAGGTGGCATGATTACTTTGTGTGTTGGTAATGATAAGGCAAGTTTTAAGCTCAAGTCGATGCATGAGTCTTTATCCTATGTGAAAGAAATTATGTGCATAAATTCATTGCCTTCGAATGTTAATGATTCCATGTTTTTGTCTTCTACTAACGATATGCTTGTAGCTTGTGATGATGTTCCTAAAAGTATTGAAATCAAGGTTGTTAGTGAAGAAGACAAGGATCCCTCGAAGCTTGAGGATGATTTTGAAATGCCTTCTTGGTTTGAGCTTTCTTTGAAGGATGACAAGAATAGTTTTTCAAGTGGTGGATATGAGGATCTCAAAGCTCCAAGGAAGAAGAAATCAAGGAAGAAAAAGAGAGTTTCTAAGAATATAAAAGGAAGTTGAAGCCTAAAAATTTTGATCCGGTTTCTATGATTCAAGATGACATGGCTCATGATGAGATTTTTCCCAAACTTTGCAATGATTTAACTAGGGGTGAACATGGTCTGGTTTGGTGCGGTTTGAGTCTAAACCAAACCAAACCGCAAAATACGGTTTGGTCATTTTTCCAAAACAAACCAAACCATATTAGTATTGAAACCAAACCAAACCAAACCAAACAGTGATAACGCGGTTTGGTGTGTGGTTTATGATGAGATGACATTTTTTCCTAAAAATTGTCAAATATTAATAAATTTATAATAAAGTTCAAATAATTGCCCAATGGGATTAAATTATACTACAAAGTTTTAATAAAAATAACAACCAACTAATCAAGTGCTAAGTGCTAACACAATAACACATAATAAAAATAATACATAATATGTAATAACTATTTGAGAATGAGTATAGAATATCGTAGTATACTAACCGTATAGTCTCCTAATGATTTTTCATGTTTTTTTTATAATATATAATAACTATTTTAATTTATTTAAAAATTATATAAATATTAAAATGCGGTTTACTGGTTTACGGTTTAGTTTGGTTTATAATTTTTGAAAAACCAAACCAAACTGCAAACTATACTTCCCAAAAAATCGAAACCAAACCGTAAACCAAACCAAACCACTAAAATGCAGTTTAGTCTGGTTTGGTTACGGTTTAGACCAAAATGTGTACAAACCTAGATTTAACCCTCTCCACCACTTTGGAAAAGGTTCTTTGACCCTCCATGATTTGGAGGAAGGGTCAAGCTAAGGACCTTAAGCAAGCACTTCCAGGGAGGCAACCCGGTTTTCTAACCCCTTTCTTTTGATTTCTATTTTTCTTAATTTTCTTTCTTCTGTTTTTTCTTTTCTTTCACTTGTTTCTATTTGGATTGATAGGTTAAATTCATGGGAATTAAATTATTTCAAGCGAGCATGAGCAATGGAAAGGTGTTTCGTGAATTTATGAGAATATGTTCGATTTTATCGAATTTTGAAGTAAAAGGGTAAGGTAATGTAGTGAGGTAAGTAAGGGAAAGTCGTGCTAAAAATTTAAAGTAAATTTGAAGTTGGTGGGTTCATTGTGGTGCTCTCATTATTTTAGAATGTTGAACCCACTGTCAACATGTTTTGAAACTCCCATCTTTAGTGGGTTTAATAATTCCAGGGTGATATTGGATAATAAGCCCGCATTAGAATGCACCAAGAAAATTTCAAGAAGGGAGCCAAGCAGGCGCAGGCGCGCTAGGCAGGGGCGCGGCCGCACACGACCACTACTACAAAAAGCGTGGTTTTTGGACGCTTTTGTTGTGGCGTCAGCGTATGGTTTTTAATATCGCCTTTTCTCGACGCTTAATCTGGTCGAAGATTGTCTCGACACTTAAAAGCGTCGGAAAAATCACGTGCTATACACGTGAGTTATTGTTTTCGCAATTTTGAAATTTTTAATGAAACACTTAGCGGGTTGAATTTTCGCTCCTCACTTGAATCAGGTTCCCAATTTCCCCCAAATTCCTAATTAAACCTCCCACTATTATGCTCTCCTCTAAACCTGAACTCCATCATCAGCGACAAAAAAAATCATTCGTTTTTGGTTAATTTCTGGGTTTTGCTTGCTAAACTTCAAGGAATTGGGGGTTTTTTCGCTCGTCACTTTCATAAATTTCAGGTATCTACTTACAATTTCCTATACAATATTGTTGCTAGGTACATATCTATCATTTTTGTTACCCTAATATCTCACAATTCTCTAAATTTCGTTAAAATTGGGAATTATTCTTTGCATGTCTTCGATTTTGTGTTGGTGTAGAACAAGAATCGATCTCTTATTGCGAGGTAACTTTTTGCCCTTAATTAGATAATTTAATTTCTTTTTATGTTGTTTTTTTTTGTGAATTCTTTTTTCAAATCCAAGGTTTCCATTTTTTTTATTTTTTTATGTAGTTTTTTGGTTTTTGTTATGATTTTTATGGCGTTTTTTAGGGTTTTAGTTTGGAATTGTATGGGTTTTTGATATAAATTTTATAGGCTTCGAATTTTCTGGTTTTTTATATCAATTTAATAGGCTTTGAATTTTCTGGTTTTTTAATTTTATGGGTTTTTAATATAAATTTTCTAGGGTAATTTGGTGGCTAATGATTGCATTTGGTGGCTAATGTTGCTAGGTACATGTTGTGCTCTTAGAAACAATACTCATTCCTTTATAAATTATTAAACAACAACCCCAATACTCACGGCCTACTGCTGATGAATCAAGTCTTCTTGTTAAGAATGTATAAGTTTGTTTCTTGGTTAAGATGATATGTATATTGCTGAAGAATTGCGTTGAGTTGATAATGAAGGTTGTGATAATTAGCAGGTGTGAAGATTAATTATAAGTTGAAAAACATTTACAGAGTCTAATTTAGAGCTTGATAAATGATAATGCATGAAACTTGTGACACTATTATAAATCGCTCACTACTGCGGCCTCCCCTGGCCTAGCTCTCTTTATTGCCCATATTTTAGCTCTTATTTTGGATCAAGAAACTGAAAAATATTATTGACAATTGCTCAGTGACTACAATTGCCTCTTAGAGGTAAAAGTAAGCAATGTATGAAATTTACACAGTTCCTGTTATATTTCTACAAAACTACCTAGTGGCCTGTTATATATCCCTTGAATTCTAGGAGCCATAGCTTCAGTTGGTTAACTTAGTCACGAATAAGATTGTACATTGGTAGTATTGTGATTGTTTTCTTTTCCTATAAGTTATTATTATTAATAGTGTTGCTCCAGCATGATAATTAAAAAGAGTATTGTTGCAGGACTTGGATATTTCCGATGTTACGGTTCTAAACAATGTTGACGAAGCTACTCTTCGAAGTTTAAATGGATGCAGGGTTGGAGATCAAATTCTTAAGTTAGTTCCTAACATCAAGGTACACATGAAAACTTGGTTTCTTTAGCCTTGCAATGCTTTATATTCCTTCATTTTTTTAGTTATTAATGATTTTTTGTTGTATTTTAGATTTGTATTTTTAGTATAATATGATTATAGTCCTGGTCCAATAGCACCTTTTATTTGCAGTTGCTTTGATCCTTGAATGATTATAAATTATAAACTATCTTCCATTTTCAGCATTTCTGCACTGCGCTTCGGTATCTTAAGTTTTGAGCGAAAAAACGAGGTATTTACTCAAATGTGAGTTTCTATGTTGTTCCAAGTTGCTATTGTTGATTATATTCCCAATTTACTTTTTTTTTTCTTCTTCTTCCTCTTTTGCTAATTCCATCAATCTGTTGGCTTAGGTGGCTAGATTTCTTGGAGGTGTAAATTGGGCAATTCTAGTTGCTCGAGTTTCTCAGCTGTATCCAAATGTAGTACCAAGTATGCTGGTTTCTCGATTTTTTAGGGTCTTTACCCCAGTGGCGTTGGCCCAACCCTGTGATGCTTTGTGACATTGAAGAGGAAGAGCTTGGATTTCCAGTTTGGGATCCTCGTATAAATCATCGGGACCGTACTCATCACATGCCTATCATTACGCCTACATACCTTAGCATGAATTCTAGCTACAATGTTTCGCCTAGTACTCTCCGGATAATGATGGAGCAGCTCGAGTTTGGCAACAAGATTTGTTAGGTAAGGTGGTTTGAAGCCTGTTTTTTTCTTCTTTTTTTAAGATAACTCGGAAGACACTAATGTAGTTTTTTTTTACTTGATTATCATAGGATATTGAGCTTAACAAGGCACGCTGGGGCTCTCTTTTTGAGCCATATTTTTTCTTTGAGAGCTATAAAATCCATCTACAAGTTGACATAATTGCTGCTGATGCTGATGATTTGCGTTCTTAAAAAGGTTGGGTAGAATCCCGATTTAGACAATTGACTCGGATAGTAAGACATTTTTGTTTTTGTCTGCAATGGACTAGTGGTGGCTTTATTGGTCTTTGATGGGGCTTAAGCTTTATTTGTGCTTGTCAAGCTGTTTTACATTGCACACAATTGTTATTTGTTATCTTATGAATTCCATTTGTCTCTTCTGCATTTCGTTGTTGGTTTTTGTCTGAATAGGTCTTGTTTTATCTGTTGTACTTTTCAGATAGAACATGATACTCTTGGGAAACTGCAGTGCCATCCCTGTCCACATGACTTGTTTGATCCATCCAGGCAAAGGGCTCATTGTGCATTTTTTATGGGTTTTCAAAGGAAGCAAGGCGAGGTTGTTCAGGAGGCACAACAGTTTGATATTCGCGCAACAGTTGATGAGTTTAGGAATTCAATAAATATGTACTCTTACTGGAAACCAGGAATGGATATATATGTGTCCCATGTCCCTAAAAAACTGCTTCCAGCTTTTGTTTTTCCATAGGGATATAAGCGTTCTCGATTATCAAGGTCTCTAGGTGACCAGCGAGTACAAAGTTCGAGTAGTCCAAAAGATGAAGTTTATGGTGGAAGGTCTCATAAAAGAAAGTGTTCTACTGAAGATGTATCTGGGCAACTAGGGAAGCAGCGGTCACTTAGTCCATGTGGTGCTTCAGTGTCTCCTGATTCAGTGCATCATAATTCTAGGTCTCCACTACCACAGTGTGATGTGACACCTGTGGTAGATCGGGGTTCACCGCCAAGGATGGTCTCAAGGTATGTCTCAACAAATAAGAATGCGGTGTTGGATCATGATGCTAAATATTTTGGGCTAGCTACTTCTTCCAGTACTGTCTCAGTTGCAGAAAAGTCAGATATTCCTTCTACCTTTACTTGCAATGCAGTCTCTATTCTTACAAGCAATGAGGTTTTCAGGGATCTTGATTCGAAACCTAAAGAAAATGTTTTTTTTCTTAACTCTAAGGGGTTAACTCGAAGGTATGTACTCATGAACCTTCTTCATATGCACTTTACATTTGTGTTTACCTTCTGTCCATGTTAGCAACTCTATGAAGGTTTGGATTTATTTGGAATTTTGTTCTATGAACATTCCACGGAGGTCTTTAAAGTCAACACATTGTCTGTCATAGGTGTTGTCTTCCAGAATTTATTCTACGCTACATGCAGGTAAGTGTGTTATGGTACTGGTAGCCACTCAAATTTTCTGTCACTTGCATTTGAATGGGTAAATGTGCCTATTGTTTGTAATCACTAGATCCTGAACTCCACTTGTAACTATGTTTGCAGGTGTCTGTTTCATTAGTTGAGTTGTTTGAGGTTCCTAACAGGTTTGTCGAGTTGATTGAGCTTGTTGCTTGCCCATGATAAGGATATCTTCATTTATTTAGTCAACAACAACTGCAGGTACACTATTTACCCTAAAAAATAACTCCTTAAATTATAAAGCTTATCTATTCTTTGTATGTTAGTACTTGCCGATTTAGTTTATTGGTTATGACATTCATCTTGGTAAGAAGATAATGGAGATCATTCCTACATTTCTACAGCCATCATAAATTATAAATTTACTGGCTTCTCAGCTTATTAGTTTTTAACGCTATGTAGGGATTAGGAGGCTTTGGCTACAAAATGTGAACTTAAGGAGGAAGAGAGATGGCTCCCTAGTGTTAGTAGTTTTTATCTAATATTTTATTTAGATTCACTTGTTGATGTATTGATCAATGCATATACTTTAATGTGTTGCAGGGTCAAAAGATTATGTAGACATCCATGTATGAATACCGAGAAACGATAGAAAAAGGTTGGCAACTAACACTGCAATATTTCAAGGAATGAAGAAAGATATATTTAAGCTCTTTAAAGATTTCAATTAGTGATTCGGAATTTGTTCCACTACAACTAGTCACGAATGAATTCTAAGTTTCAATTATGATTGAAATTCATTACTATGAGATATTGTATATACGCTATAATATATTTATATATACAATATAAAAAATTTGGTATAATTTTGTTGTACTTCTCAATTTTTTTTGGTAATATATATTAGTATACTAGAAATCATTGTTAGTGAATGAAATATTTTATTTTATTATTTTTTATATTTTTAAAAAGAATATGGAGAAGATAAAGCGTCCCCAAATTAGAAAACGTGGATAGAAAAAAGCGTCCTCAGAATGTTAGATAACAAATGTATGAAAATCTGGACATAGAAAAGCGTCACTAATCCTAAAATTCTTAACTACAAAAAGCGTCGCCAAAGTTAAGAAAGTGCGCCAACTGTTGCAAGTTGCGACGCTTCGTATAAAATTTAGACACAATAAAGCGTTGAGATTCGAGACACTTTTTTATGTCCAACAAAATTCTCGACTCACTTATTCTCGACGCTTTTTAGAAGCGTCGAGAGAAAA
The DNA here is from genome assembly GCF_948465745.1 of Chenopodium album. NCBI lineage: Eukaryota > Viridiplantae > Streptophyta > Magnoliopsida > Caryophyllales > Amaranthaceae > Chenopodium > Chenopodium album. The sequence goes on from NC_137836.1 coordinate 35,913,091, forward strand.
TTTTGCGACGCTTTTAGTGTCGAAAATATGGCTAAAAAGGTTCTAAAAAGCACGCCTTTTGTTGTAGTGGACACTGGCGTGGGCTCGCAGCCAGGTCACACGGCCGCGCACCTGGTCAGGCTGAGTCCTTATCTTCTTTCTTTCTCCTTTCTTTCCCTCATTTCCCTTTCACCCTCATACCTTGCACGCACCATTCACTTTCTCACTCTAGAAACCGAAACCCTAGCCTTGTTCATCAATTTTCCATCTTTAAATCATCAAAAATCATCAATTTCCTTCTACAAATTCATCCTTAACAACAAAAATCATACTACTTTCATTAATTTTCAACCTCCAATCTATCTCCTCCATTGAAGACCAAATTTGGGCCTTTTCGGTTTGGTGGGAATTGGTGGCTAGTTCATGTTCAATCTTGCTTCTAGTATCAGTAGTATGGTATAATCATCTTCTTAAACTATTATTTACAGTTTTATATCATATTGTTGCAAGAATTTGATTGTTTATGGTTGTGAATAGTAATAGTATGTGTTTTGATGAATTTGTTGATTGAATATGATTTTTGATTGATTATTTGTGTTGGTTGTTGATTGATTTTTTCTCACATTGTGTTGTTGTATGTTTGTGTAGCAAATTTGGTTCATTTGGTGGTGATTGTGAGAAGTTGGAAATTTGGATTTTTGGTAGTAAGGTGTTGCTTGTGTGATTGGTGTTATTGGTTAAGGAGTTGTGATTTTGGTAATTGGAACTATTTTGTGGTATTGTAGACACCCAAATGTGTCTCCCCAAAAACCAAACCCAGTGATGAATACTTTTTACGTCGCTTGATTATCGAATGAAGTGAAAGTGTGAAAAGTCTAGTGATACGGTCGTTTTAATAAAATACTTTCTTTCTGTTTTTGAAAATCTTCTCTATTTATGGAAATAGCCATTCCAATTTAGCTTGGTCCATGATAAGTGTCAATTAATAGTGTATTTGGGTCGAGCTCGTGAAGATCTTTCCAATGATATATTATAAGCCCAATTATGATGAATAATGAGGAAGTTATGGTACAAATACTAATTTGGGTCTGAAGTGGTTTTACGGCCCAATGATCTAGTAGAGGGTTCATTAATTATTATTCCTAAAATTATTAGGATTGATTATAGTCTTCTAGAATAGTCTAGAAGGTTATTTTGAGTTCTAATAACATTAGGATTAATAATTATTCTTTTAGAAAAATAATGAATTTGGTTTAAAATAAAACAAGTGTTTTATTATGATAAAATATGATTTAAAATTAATTAAAACGGAGTTTTAATTCCTTAATTATATTAAGAAGAGGAATCCGTACAAAAGCTTGTTTTATCTTAAACCAGCGCCAAACGACAAGAATGTCGCCAAACGACAGAGCCTGTCGCCATGAGTTATCCTTGTCGTTTCGCGTTGGGCTCTGTCGACAAGGGTCAGTTTTATTCCAATTCAAATTCTAATTATTTTCTATCGATTTCGGACTATTTTCTTATAAATAGGGGTCGTATTTCCCCGTTTTTATTCATTCACAATCACCATCTCTCTCTCTTAAAGCTAGAAGCTTATTCTTTCTCCCTCTTTCTAAACCTTCCCTTTTACAAAATTCCATATTCACAAGTTCTAGACACACCTAGCCATGTTTGAAGTTGCCTTCGCCCTAGACGTGAAAGGTTTATAATTTCTTAGGGTTTGGTCCCAAATCTCTATTTCAATTATTTAATTTAATTGCTTGATTAATATTTTCCTTGAAGTTACTAACGCGTGTATTTTGTTATTAGAAAAAGATACGAGACATCTAAGTATGTATTTTAATTACTCTTTTGATATAGAAATCATGCTTAAATTATATTGCTTCCTAGTATCATGTTAGGATGTTATTTATTGCTTTCTAGTATCATGCTTATGTTGTGACAGGGTAAAGTTATATCCCCAAATCAAAAGTAATTCCTAAATCCTCTAACTAATGTAGATAGGGAAGTAGGGTCGAATCCACAGAGAAACGAGTCTTTCTATTCCTAATTAACTAATATAATCTAGGTTATGAGGTAACCAATATGTGAATTTGAATGTGAAACTAAACTACGAAGATTAAGAATAAGGAGAAAATAATATATAAAAGGATCTAGGGCATAGGTTCACCAATAAATAATATTCCAGGGTAGAATATAATAATCATTCATCAATGCATACATTAATAAGATTATAAAGGGCTTACGCTACGTATTATAATCACACAATTAATTTACCGGTATTAAATCTCATCTTTCGAATCTCGACTTAACCATTTATAATTTAACCTGCCTATTGAAATTAGACCTAAACATCAATTCTCATCTGTCGAATCTCGAATCAATATTGTCAAACTCATGCATAAAAGATCAGGCCTAATCTAGTCACAGAGCATTAAATCAATCAATAGGAAATTAATCTAGCATTGACAATCAACAACAATAAATTACCCCTTCATATTATTTATGGATCCCCACAAACCCTAGAAATAGAACTACTCACACATAATAGAAACTAAATTAATCAAAACAATAATAAAACAAGACATGATCAAAGGAATAAAATAAACAACTAAGATTAAGAGAAGAGAAATCGTTACCAAAATAAATCTGGAATTAAGAATAAAGTTGAGAGTAAAAGTATAAGAGAAAGAATTAAGCTAAAAGTTAAGTAGAGAGAGAAAATCTAAGAAAATAATTAAGAGAGTAAAAGAAAGAGAGTAAGAAGATCCTAAAATCGTTTTACGGAGAAGTATTTATACTCCGTACAAATCCTAAACTAAAACAAACTTAAACGACGAAATTAACCCCTAATATTTACACGCGCTCGATCGGGCGAGGCACCGCCCGATCGGGCGCGCCTTTTTGCTCGTCAGTGCGCTTCTCGCGCCCGGCCGGGCGCGACACCTGGCGCCGACCTTTGCTTCTCTCGCCCTGCCGGGCGCGCCTCCGGGCGCCAGCCTTTTTGGTCGGGCGGCTCTCTTGGGCCACTATTTGGACTACGATTGGGCTCCAATCCTCCTGGCAAAATGTTGGTTTCCTCCTCGGGTCTTAAATACTCGGTCCAAATGCCCCCGGTATCACATATACCGAGCCCTTAATCACCGGTTCGATGACTCTAACCGGCCCTGGGCTATAAAAACTGGTCGTGTTTCTCCAGTGCTCGTATTTGCTCTATAATATCTCGGGAAAATGGTCCAAAAGTGCAAATCCCTGCAAAAGTCAATCAAATCTACGAAAACACTAGAAAACACCAATTAGTAATAAAAGTGGTTCTAAAGAGCCAAAAACACCACTAATTATGACCAAGGGACGGGGGTAAAATACTATATAAAATAGACACATCAAACTCCCCCAAGCCAAACCTTTTCTTGTCCTTAAGCAAAGATCTCATCAATGAATCAATAAATATGCTTCACCCCAAAATGTAAAAATCAAGCACAAACAATTCAGGGTAAATCAAATAAACATGCTTCAAAATCAACCAATCAAATCCATCCAATTACCTTTCCTCCCTAACAATTGTCAAATAGAGCAAACCACAAGAGCATATAGAATTCAAGACTAGTGCTCACACAATCAACTCTCATTTATGTGGCGAGTAAAAGATGTACTCGATCGCTCTCCAACCAACCCCTTTATGTGAACAATGCCCTCCCAACTCACACTCTCGTGTGTATAAAACAATGAACGCTCAACCTACTAGTCGACTCAAAATACGTCAAATCATAACTTGCATTGATAAACAACACTTTCACATTCATACAACTCTATGCACAAAGGTCGGAAGGTCTTTAAATCTTGTAATGTAAGGCTAGGGTAAAGGGTAGGAATCATTTGGGAACAAGTGAGAGAAAAGCTATGCTTAAGGGAGCAAATCCTAGTAAAGCCCATGATCAAAATAAATAATGATCAACATCTCCTACATAACCAACTCTAATAAAAATTCACCAAACATACTCCAATCATAATAAACAATACCAAACTTACATATCACTCATAAAAATATAATAATGAAGAAGTGGAGTGAATAAACAAACTTTATTTTTCAAACTTGAATTTTTCATTGAAGCTCTTATTTTTTTTGTTTTTATCAACCTCCAACTAGAACATTTGAACATTGAATATTTTTTTTTCTCTTTGTTCTTTTTTTCTTTTGAAGTTCACTTATTTTATTCACTTTTTTTTCTTGAACTTCTCCTTTTTTTCATAACATCATGCTTTATTTTTTCAAGAAAATATAACTTTCAAACTTATCAAAAATAAACATGATCGAAAACAAAACAACTTCTCAAAAACCCACCCAAATTGTGCAAATAATAAGCACACTACAAACTCCCTCACCTCACTCACTAATAGCTCCCCCAAGCCAAGCTTGGGACTAGTAACCAATGGGGCAAAATAGGCTTGTAATGTGGCTAATAAACAACAAAAAGTCAAGGCAACAACATGGGTAGCAAGAAGGGAACAAATGTATCTAAAATCATCTAGAGGCTACCTAAAAGAACAAATGCCTTCGTCCTCCTCAATGTGCATAAAAATGAATCATATAAATATTACTTATAGTTGCAAACCAATACTCAAATTCATTGACATACCAGGAACTAACACACATTCCTAACCAAATCAACTAGTCAAGCACTATATTCACAAGTAGTTGGACAAAATTGACGCATGTTAAGGTTTCAAGGCAATCAAACATCAAATCATGATCAACTAATCCGCAATGCTTATCATCATATACTAAGAATCAAAACAATTTCTCAAGTATGGGGCACAGGGAAGCATGATTTACAATTCATTTGAACGTATTTTTGGATTTTTTTATTTTTCAATTTTTTTTTCATATATAAGAATGCAATAAAACTAACCTAGAAAGAAATAAATCTAACCTAAGAAAACACACCAAAAATAAAAGAAAAGAGAAAAAGAAAAATACCAAATCCAAAATCTCCCCCAAGCCAAAATCAGACAATGTCCTCATTGGCTCGGGAACTAGCCCAGCATAGCTAGTTCTGATCATCCTCATCCATGTGGCCGAACCCTGCACCTCCACTGCCACCTGCACCATAAGAGCTACCACCAAAATAATCAGCATGAAAAGTCCCCCTCGCCGGTCCCCCGAAAGGAATGTCCTGGCCGTACCCATGGAAGGCAGAATAGTCAGTGTAAATACCATGGGCAGTGGGATCCCTATCATATCCCTGGGGTGGAGGCTGGAACTAGTCAGGGTAAATAGCATCGTCGGGAATGTTGCCCCGACGAGCATAGTCATCGTACATAGGGTAGAGAGCTCTACCCTGGTTCCTCTCTAAGTACCCTAACCTCTGGTCTATGGAGCCTACCATCCTCCTAAGGCCAGTGTGAGAATGCTCGATACGTCCTAAGGCCTGACCTATACTCTAAAGATCCTAAACTAGGTTAGAGTCAACATGGGGGACGGAGTGAGACATGCGAGGTGGAGAAAACGCCACCTCGGGCTGAGGCTGAGGCTGGGGTGGTGGAACTGGGGGTGCTTGCCCCCTAGCGTTGGCAACTAAAAGGTCATATGTGTAAGATGGTTGCCTAGGGGGAAAGGCGGTCAAGTCAGGACTAGGTAGGGGAAAGATGGGCAAAAGCTGCTCGGTCCCAGTCCTAATACACCAGTGGGGTGTCTTCTCAGTATCCGGTCGTACCCACCCCAACTCTTCAAAATACCTAGCAGTCATATAGGTATCTGGTCCACAGTTGGTCAGTTGGTGGGGTCCATCTTCAACAAAACTGGCCTTTTTCACTGCTATTCTAGTGATAAGGCCTCCTATACGAATGGGGGTGCGAGATTGGGTACTGGCTGTGGCATGTCTGCTCAAATGGTGAATAATGTACCTACATATGTTCAATTTCCCAAACCCAGACACATAGTGACCTATAACAACTAGTTCATTAGTTTTGGCATTATGGGGCTCATTCCTACCTAAAAAACACAAACCCGCAAATCTTTGCCATATTTTTGGGACAGGGTGATGAATAGGTTTGGTACTAGCATGTTGGGGGTCGGGAGTAGGTAAACCAGTCAGAGCAGGATAAATGTCACCCATTTTGTAATCGGCATGCCATTGTAATGGTAATTCGGAATTCAATTCAAACAATTTACAAAATTCCACAAATGATAAACTAATATTTCTATTGTTCAACCTAAAAATTAAATTCGGCCCATTTCTACTATTTGCAAATTTTAAAGAGGACAAGAATTCACAAGTTAATTCACGGTAAGTAGGATAGTGCATATCAACAAATTTTCTCATGCCTATGTCATTCAAAAATTGTTTCACAAAATCATACAAACCATACGATTCTAAAGTAGGGCGGTGTAACCACCGTGAAGGAATTACCTCGCGCCCGACTAGGTGTTCTAGCCGCTCCTTTTGCTCCTGGCTAGCAATACGGATCGTCGGCCAGTACGAGAGTTGCAAATCCGGGTCATACTCCTCCCTCGAGCTAGAACTCCTACCGAAAATAGATCGAGCCCTCTTTGAAGCCATGGTAGAAATGGATATGAAAATTAATTTGAAAGAAATTCGAAAATTTTTATATAGAAATGTAGAGGATGAAGAGAAGATTAATAATATGTAAAAAGTTTTGGATTTGGGTGAGAATTGGAGAAGAAATCTTAGAGAGAAGGTAGAGAGAATTTGAGTTTTAGGGAGAGAAAGTTATGGAGGAGAAAGAATGAAATGAGAAAAACTGAAGAAAGAAGAAGAAAAGGGGCGTCGGGTAACTCGCGCCCAGTCGGGCGGGACTCGCCCGATCGGGCGATCTTAAACCCGATTTTCTTCAACTCTTGCGCCCGGTCGGGCGGCATTCGCCCGATCAGGCGATGTACACTCGATTTTTTACACAACTCTCGCGCCCGGTCGGGCGAGCTTCGCCCGGTCGGGCCCGAGGCTAATTGACGATTTTCTTATTTTCTTCTTTACTTCAAATTTTGGCTAACTTTTTTCCTTCAAACCTGTATAAACACTCATAAAACTCATTAAATTTCCTCATCTCTCCTCTCATAAGAAAAAAGAAAGAAAGACTAGTTTAAAAAGCATTAAAAATGCGGGTTGCCTCCCGCAAAGCGCTGGTTTATCTAGGTCCCACACGACCTTCTTACCAAGTACAAAAACTAGGACCCTTGGCCTAACGCTTGATCGGGCAGTTTCTCACCCGGTCTAGCGGTGTTTTGGCTGCGACGCGGCTTCCCGACATGCCCTGTGGGACGCCAATTCACCTTATCTGGTGGATCCTTTTTGACTTGGGTTGGGGGTTCTTCAATACTACGCACCAAAGATCCTTCTTTGATCGAGGGTTGCTTCAAATCGGCATTGCATTTAACACTTGCAACTCGATCTGGCGGAACACTTACCGTAGGCTCAAATTGCACAACTTGCTTGATTGATTCCACCTTTTCGTCCTCAAAACCAAGACCAACAGTGTAGAGGGCTCTTTCTGTTGCATCAACTTCCTTCTGCCATTTGTCTATCTCCTCTGAAAGGGATGCAACACAAGATACCGCCTCCAAGGGATCTTTTTCAAGAGCTTGGGGCTTGTTAGAATAATTATGAACCACATTAACACTAAAGCATTTCTCCTCTGTCATGGGGCTTTTAGGAGTATTATTAAGATTAAAAATAATTTTATCGTCCCCTACTGATCGATAGTGTTAACTTGCCACTTCTCACATCTATGATTGCCCCTGCAGTGTTGAGGAATGGTCTACCCAAAATGATCGGGGTTTGCATATCCTCAGCCATATCAAGAACAACAAAATCAACAGGTATATAAAATTTACCTACTCTAACGAGGACATCCTCTAAAACACCTAAGGGGTATTTGAAAGAACGTTCGACCATTTGTAGAGTAATATTAATAGCTTTTAATTTACCCATATTCAACTTGGGAGACACTAACTCTAGCACCCAAATCACACAATGCATTATCAATCATTAGATTGCCTATATGACAAGGGATAGAAAAACTACCCGGATCTTTTAATTTAGGAGGAGATTTATTCTGAAGTACGACACTACACTCTATAGTGAAAGCTACTGTCTCTACCTCACTAATAGACCTTTTTCTTGTCAATATTTCTTTCATAAATTTTGCATATGAAGGAATTTGTGTGATTAATTCAGTGAAGGGAACTGTTACCTTCAAATCTTTTACCATCTCCAAGAACTTACCAAACTGCTTATCCAAGTTTGTTTTCAACCGACGATTGGGGAATGGAAGTTTAATAATCGGCTTTGGAGAATTATTGCTCTTATCTAGAGTGGCCACCTTCTCTGGAGTTGTACCCTGCAATGTAGAATTAGATATATTAGTACTATGCTTTAGCCCTACAGGGCTATTAGCTACATTGCTTGGTTTAACGGAATAAAAATTAGCATTATTTAATAAAACAGGTTCATCAACTCTGGGCATAGGGGGCCCTTCATAGTTTGAACCACTCCTTAGAGTAATTGCATAGGTTTGATCCGTAGGCCTGGTCGGTTGTGCTGGCAGAGCTCCCTGCTGGCGGGCTTGGAGAGTAGCGGAAGGTTGCGCAATTTGATTATCTACAATTTTATTATGTGCTAGAATTGAATCAATTTGCGCATCTCTACTATCCATGTGCTTCTGCATATTAACCAACATCGCTCTAATTTCCACCAAAGAAGGGTCGGAAGATAAGGAGGGTTGTTGTGGTTGGTTCTTCTAGCCAGCATTGGGATGGTAATATTTCTGCTGCTTGTTGTTGTGGTGCTTGTGGTTCTTGTGGTGGTGGATTTTGAACATTAGTACTCCGGTAGGAAAGATACGGATGATTCCGATACCCAGGATTGTAGGTGTTGGAGTATGGGTTATTCTGCATATAAGCTTGAAAGGCATTAACTTGCTCCACGGAACTCCTGCAATCTTGTTCCCAATGACCTATAATTCCACAATTTTCACAGAAAACCTCATTAGCATTATTATTAATTGCAGGAACATTAGCTGTATTGGCAGTGCTAAGATTATCTAATTTTTGGCAGATAGAGGTCAATTGAGCTTGCAAAAAGGATACAAAGTCAACACTATGCTTCCCCTTGTTAGCAAAGCCTCTAGGATTCCCATATTGGGAATTATGTATTGCCATATCTTCAATAACCTGACCTGCATCATCAACATTAAGATTCATAAATCTCCCACTAGCTGCAGAATATAAAATTATTCTAGAAGAATTTCCAATGCCATTGTAAAAGGCTTGGATTAACTGCCATTGTGCTAAATTATGGTGGGGGCATTCTCTTTGTAGGTCCTTGAACCTCTCCCAAGCCTCATATAAAGATTCATTGGCTTCTTGGGCAAAGTTCTAAATCGCACTCCGTAGTACGGCTGTTCTCTCTGCAGGATAATACTTGTCATAAAAATTCAAAACAACAGTTTCCCAGTCAGTTATACCAAGTGCAGTTCTATTTAAGCCATTAAACCACAATTTAGCTTTTCCAGTTAAAGAGAAGGGAAAGAGAATCTCCCTGATTTGGTCTTGTGTGACCCCGGCTTGCCTGATGGTATTACAATATTGACAATAGTCGGCAACGTGAAGATTTGGGTCTTCACCCTTAGCTCCACTAAATTGCTTCCTCTCTATCATCGTTATAAATTGGTGTTTAATTTAAAATTGTACCCCATCAACAGCCGGAGTGGGAGTGAGATGTGGAAAATCTGTAAGCTTTGGTTGTGAGTAATCACTAAGCTTCTTTGGAGCCGTCATCTCTGATTATGTATCTGGTGATACCTCTGAATCGCTAGAACCAGTTGGAGGATCGCGGTGATTATTATTATCACCAGAGTCCGCCAGAATTTGCTTGTAGAGATTCTTCTGTCAATGAAAGGATCGTTCGGGTGTACCCTGATCTGGAACACCCGGGCATAAACAAAAAAAAAACTAAAAGCAAATATGAGATTTGCCTCAAAGAACTAGCGTTCTCTGAGACAAAAAGAAATAACCTAGACTACTAAAAATAATCAGAAATAAAAATAAAATCGTTTTCCCGGCAACGGCGCCAAATTTTGACATGGTAAAGTCCTTCCCCAAATCAAAAGTAATTCCTAAATCCTCTAACTAATGTAGATAAGGAAGAAGGGTCGAATCCACAGAGAAACGAGTCTTTCTATTCCTAATTAACTAATATAATCTAGGTTATGAGGTAACCAATATGTGAATTTGAATGTGAAACTAAACTACGAAGATTAAGAATAAGGAGAAAATAATATATAAAAGGATCTAGGTTATAGGTTCACCAATAAATATTATTTTTGGGTAGAATATAATAATCATTCATCAATGCATACATTAATCAGATTATAAAGGGCTTTCGCTACGTATTATAATCACACAATTAATTTACCGGTATTAAATCTCATCTTTCGAATCTCGACTTAACCATTTATAATTTAACCTGCCTATTGAAACTAGACCTAAACATCAATTCTCATATGTTGAATCTCGAATCAATATTGTCAAACTCATGCATAAAAGATCAGGCCTAATATAGTCACAGAGCATTAAATCAATCAATAGGAAATTAATCTAGCATTAACAATCAACAACAATAAATTACCCCTTCATATTATTTATGGATCCTCACAAACCCTAGAAATAGAACTACTCACACATAATAGAAACTAAACTAATCAAAACAATAAAACAAGACATGATCAAAGGAATAAAATAAACAACTAAGATTAAGAGAAGAGAAATCGTTACCAAAATAAATCTGGAATTAAGAATAAAGTTGAGAGTAAAAGTATAAGAGAAAGAATTAAGCTAAAAGTTAAGTAGAGAGAGAAATCTAAGATAATAATTAAGAGAGTAAAAGAAAGAGAGTAAGAAGATCCTAAAATCGTTTTACGGAGAAGTATTTATACTCCGTACAAATCCTAAACTAAAACAAACTTAAACGACGAAATTAACCCCTAATATTTACATCGGGCGAGGCACCGCCCAATCGGGCGTGCCTTTTTGCTCGTCAGTACGCTTCTCGCGCCCGGCCGGGCGCGTCGCCGGGCGCCGACCTTTGCTTCTCTCGGCTGGCTGGGCGCGCCTCCGGGCGCCAGCCTTTTTGGCCGGGCGACTCTCTTGGGCCACTATTTAGACTACGATTGGGCTCCAATCCTCCGGTCCAATCTGGCTTTCCTCCTCGGGTCTTGAATACTCGGTCCAAATGCCCCGGTATCACATATACCGAGCCCTTAATCACTGGTTCGAAGACTCTAACCGGCCCTGGGCTATAAAACTGGTCGTGTTTCTCCAGTGCTCTCCAGTGCTCGTATTTGCTCTATAATATCTCGGGAAAATGGTCCAAAAGTGCAAATCCCTGCAAAAGTCAATCAAATCTACGAAAACACTAGAAAACACCAATTAGTAATAAAAGCGGCTCTAAAGAGCCAAAAACACTACTAATTATGGCCAAGGGACGGGGGTAAAATACTATATAAAATAGACACATTAGGTTGCTTCTTATTCTTTCTAATATCATGTTAGGGTTAAAGCTTTGATCTTTATTACTTAGTGACATGCTAGGATTTATTATTAATCTTGTTAGTATCATGCCTATGATCTTGCTATTATTATTATGCTTTGATGAGATTGAGATTATGATGATGATGATCATAGTTATTATTTTGTACTACAACAAAAAAGGGCTTAGAGAACGGTCGAAATAGGCCTTATAGATCGCTTAAGGGCCGTTCTTCTGCTAAGCGATGTATAAAGTTTATAGAACAGTTTAAAGAGGCGTTTTGTATAGTCAACTAAGATTAAGAGATCGGACATGACACTTAGACGCTTTATTTTCCTTTACCATAGAGAAGGGTTTGGTATTCCAACATTTTTATATTCCTCCTTTTTTAAAAAAAAAAATAAAAAAACAAACAAAATCATTTGCGATATACTAGGCACTTCGGCAGCTAATTTGCAAATGAAAAACTTAATAAATAAATAAATAGTGGAAATACAAAAGGTTATCAAAACTTCTATTAAATTAATAAATTTTTTATACAACTTAAATGTAAATGAAAAAGGAATAACAAGATTTTTAAAAAAAATCTACAAGAATCTCTTATCATTTCAAAGTTGTGTTGTTGTCCCGCAATGAATCATATATACAATATACAGTACTTGATCTTTTTTTTTTTTTTTTGAAGCATAGTACTTGATCTTCTCATTTATGATTAATCTGTATTAACATGAAAAAAATACCATTATTACACAACTACCAAAAAAAAATACAAAGTATAAATATCAATTCTTCTATCAAACACTTAATCCACAAAACATGTCCATCAATTAAAACAAAACTCCTAGACTGTTAACACAATTAACGATGAAATTTTTTTTAAGCAAATCCAATCAAAACTCTACGATTGTGAGAAATTTAATTTCAAAATAACATCAAAATTAAGATTTGATTAAGAATCAAGCAAAATCCAACATTAAAAATGGAAATCATAAGAATTTGGATTTAACGATATCAATACAAAATTTTCAATCATATACCAAACACTGCTGGGTTTTTGCAAAAGTGTTCAACCAAAAAAGCTATGATTAATTTGAAATTTAATTTGGCACAACATGAGAAGAAGAAAAAACGAACCTCTCAAATCTCAATCATATATCTGTAAAAATAAATGTTTAAATAATGATAGATTCGAAGTGGATGAAAAAAAATAAGCCATACAAGATCTGAAACCAAATTTAAATGAAATTTAACAAAATAAAGATGAATGATTTACCTTGAAATTGGATCTAATTGACTTCAATCTATTGATACGGATTTGAAATAGTTCAAAAGGAGTAAAGGACCAACTTAAAATTGTCGATCGTGGCCATTGGAGCAATGAGAAATTGCGGCGAAATCAACAGAGGAGTTTCATCATCATCAGCGTCCGCGTCGCTCGCCATTGTCAAGCTTCTCTAAGGACGATCGAGCATCTCTTTCTCTATCAATGACCCGATCAGTTAGGATCAAATTCATTAAGGGAAGAACTCTAAACAGATTTGAAGAGGGGAGAAAGAGGAAATCTATGATAGTGATTAGAGCGGCTGTTGAAAATTTAAGAGTAAAAAAAGAGGAGAGTTGTCCTAGGGTTATAATATAATGCTATCTGATTTTTTTTAATTATGTTTAAATCATATAGAACGGTTAGCCAAGAAAGACATTTCTTAATGTAAAACCATATTTTTTTAAAAAATATAATTAAAAATCAAATAGAACGGTTAACTAGAGAGACGTTATGTAAGATTCAACATACTAAATGCTCATCTTACTTAGGCGTTCTATAAAATCTTAGAGATCGCCAATCTAACTTCATAGTTGTGTAGTACGGATTCCTTTGCTTGATCACGCCTTTTATGCATGTTTAAAAGGAATTTGTACTTGTAATAACGCTTAATAAGATAATTAACAATCTTGTTTAGGTTAATATGATTATAATTCAAGTGATCGCCAATAATAGATTTATTTGTGCATTAATATTCAACCAACATAGCTTAAACTAGTTGAGGGTTAATCTAATGATTGTATGTTATTCAGAAAGTGCACATGAATATGAGAAGAATGAAGTAGAGGCCTATTTTTAGGGCAAGTTCAATCTCTTTTAGGTTGGATTTGTACCTTCATCCCCGAATATGCATTCATGGTTTCGGACCACTATGAAGCTAGAGATCTCATGGATCGTGAAGGGGTGTAACCTTCACGTTGTTAACGGTTACAAGTTCCTAAAACTTGTTGGCGACTCTTTTACTCTAGCTTCCTTCCCTTTGGACGCCACCATGTTTAAGTGTATGATCACAGTGGGGCTCAAGTGTGGGATGCATGAAATATTCCATAGATTTTTTTGGCGGCTTCACTTGGGAGGATTTCTATTTTAATTCCTAAAATTTATTCTGGTAATAATTTAGAATGAGTGGATGAGACTCGAAAATTTCTAAGTATTCATGTGCGTAATTTTGATTGACATTCTTGACATATGCATAAAAAAGGTTCGCATTGGAAAGACTATCCGTAATGCGTAAAAAACGTAAGATTTTTACACGTAGGAAATGTAGGAAATATCTTTCACAACTAGGATTAAAAAACGCTACGAAAAATCGGAAAATTCGAAGAACAGAAAGCTGCTGAGGCATGTAGAAACAGGCGCTGAGTAAATAGAGTTAGCACCATGCGGTGGCTTTGTCGCTGTGCGACAACAATTTTGTTTGGCAACAGAGCTTTCTTACGGCGACATGCCCTGTTGTCTCGCGCCATGTTCTTCCAATACCGAGCCAGAAATCTACCTTCTTTGTTTCGACCGATTCTGGTACTATTTGCTTGGTTCTACTTCCTGATTGAGTTTTTCTCACTTTTCTAAACCCATATGTGTTCTACATATGTCCATAACCCTATGGGAATTCACGCTCCATCTACCCAATCAAACGCTCATGGCAACAAAGGGTACATCCGAGTTTGTTGAATTCACCAAATTGTGGAAGCGAGTGTAACTCGCGGGGTCCCATTCACTCGTGCCAACCCTTCCAAAGGTAAGGCTTCCACGCGGTGCATCCGGACTCATAACCATGGACCCTCTTTGACTAACCCAATTTAGAGAACTAGAGCCATGGTTAGGTTGCAAACTCATTGCATCATATTGTGCTTACTTTACTATTTGTGCATTCTTACTTGTGCATAGCCTATGTGTGCTTACACTAACCGTTTGTTTGACTTGTGAATGAGTCTAAATAAATTAATTAATGACTAAAGGACTTTGCTTAATTAATTAATTAATTAATATGAGACTAAATGAATTTATCAAACTTGACCTAGTACGACTATAGGCCCGTCCTTTTAGAGTAAAATATTAGAAACAGACCCGGACGACTGATCCTGTAATGCCGCAAGAGTTTTGACTGTGACGTGACACGCTAGAGTCCAGCGTGATGCGACGACAACTCTGTCGCATCGCGCTGGTCTTAGCGTGTGGCGACAGTTTTGTTGTTTCGACGACAGTCCAGTTTCATGCTCGAGTCTACACGCTGAGTCTCATTAATCAATTTATTAAAAGTCAGAATATATATTCAGTCCTTAATTGAGTTTAAGCACATAGTCCCATTGTCTTACACAAGTGTCAAAGCATGCCACTTTCACTCACTATTAAAAGCACACACTTTATATTTCACATTGACCATGTCTAGAGAGTCTTTGTGCGCGTGTTTTCCGTCATTTTTTTAGGTGGGGTAAGTTGGATATTAATTCTCCAATTAAAACATACTTGTTTAAACCTTAAACTTGATTCCCTTTATGAACCCTATTTTTGTTTTTTTGCTTTTTAAAACCAATAGAATCAAAGTCAATTTGAGTCAAGTCATTAAAACAAATGGTTTAATTTACAGTACCTGGTCAAGAAGAGAAGGTCGGCTAATCAAGGACAACACTTTTGTTCAAATATCTCTTTTTGATAAACAAATTCGTCAAAAGAGAAAGGCTAAGAGGATAATGACAACTCAAGATGAAGTCAGTCAACTTAGGTAAGACTTGACTAATGTAACTGAAATGATAAAGACTATGTCTCTTCAAGTCAATGACCCTGGGAGACAACTACAAATGCAATGAATGGAGGAAAGCTTGAACCAGCTCTTTAATGACTACAAATTCCAGGGAATTAGCTCACAAGGGGTCTCGATGGACAAGGAACTTCTACCGCAGAAGTTCAATGCCAATGACATCCCTAGGTTCAAACCTACTGAAAATCCTTATTTTTACGTAAGAGCTTTTGAAACAATAATGAAAATTAAGGGGATTGATAGGAAAGCCTTTATGTAGGGAATATTTCAAGCATTACCCCAAACTTGAACCCCACTGTGATCATACACGTAAGCATGGTGGCGTCCAAAGGGAAGGAAGCTAGAGCAAAAGAGTCGCCAACAAGTTTTAGGAACTTGTAAAACCGTTCACAAGGTGAAGGTCACACCCCTTAACGATCCAAGAGATCGTTAACACCAATAGGTCTGGAACCAAGACTTGAAGTTCGTGGATGAAGGTACAAATCCAGTCTGAAAGAGAAAGAACTTGCCCTAATGATAGACCTCTACTTTATTCTGCTCGTATTCATGTGCGCTTTCTAACTAACATGCAATCAATAGGTTAACCCTAAACCTATTTATCTATGTTGGTTGAATATTAATGCAAAAATAAATCTATTATTGGCGATCACTTGAATTATAATCATATTAACCCTAAACAAGATTATTAATTATCTTATTAAGCGTGATTGCAAGTACTAATTCCCTTTAAACATGCATAAAAGGCGTGATCAAACAATAACAATAATAAACATGAAACAACATAATATTATACATAATCATAATAATCATAATAATAATCATAATTAAAATAATCATGTTAAAAATAAAGCATAATAATAGCAAGATCCTAGGCATGGTACTAACAAGATTAATAACAAACCCTAGCATGTCACTAAACATAAAAAATCAAAGCTTTAACCCTAACACGATACTAACATGCTATTAGGAAAGAAAATAGGAAGCATCATAGAAATCATAATTGATATAAGAAACTTATTCTTTACCCTAAACATGATACTAGGAAAAGCATCCTAACATGATACTAGGAATCAAAATAACAATCTAAATATGATTTCTATATCAAAATATCAATTAAACAGTTAAAGTACTTACTTCGATGCCTCGTGTTTTGGGTGTTTTTGTCCCTCGGGAGAGTTACATCACAAAGTCTGGTCCGGCGTGAGCCGTACCTGCAAAACAACGGAGACTCCGGTCGGCTGGAGCTCCACCTCCGACGATCAAGGTATTAACTTGAATAAGAGTAAAAAGGTGCAGAAATTTAGGTGGGTATCTGCTCGGATTCAAAGTTCGAGATGTCTTTATCTAAGAGTAACTGTGTAATAAATGGTAAAACGTGCCTCCAAATGGAGGAACTCTCCCTATTTATAGGGTCCTGGAGAATTGTGCCCCTGATTAGGTCATCGAGCCCTTATCATTGGTGGGCTGCGCCGCATTGCGGCTTTTTCGGGATTTGGGCCATGAAGGCCGCCTTTTTTCCATTTCTTTGAAATGCCACGTGTCAAACAGGGGTTGGTCCATTTTGGACTAACCCTAGGCTTACATGTGTCACTTTCTTATTGGACCACGTGGTAGGGTAAAATTACCCCAAACATACATTTTCCTCTCACAGATGTGACGTGGCATATGTGATACGTGTCACTCTTCCATTGGTGGTGATGTTACCGCCAATTTTTGACTGTTCACCTTCTAAGGGAATTACGGAGATGCCCCCAGATTTACCCCCTATATATAGCCATTTACCCCTCATTATTTTGTACGTTTACAAAAACTTTCAAGAGAGATAAACTTAGAGAGAGAGAGAGAGTCTGCTTTTACGTCTGTGTCAAGCGCAAGCAATCAAGCTCGTTCCTGTCCGCCACAGCCGGTTCCGTCTTACCTTCAAATATCAAATCTCAAGGTACCGTCTCTGTCTCTCTCAATTGTTTTCACGGCTATTTCACCAAATGCCACTGAGCAATTTAAAAATTCACCAAATGCCATCGGACTTTTCAAAATTCACCAAATGCCACCGAGTTTTTAAAAAAATTCACAAAATGCCATTATTGTCTAACGGAGTTAACTCCGTTAATAACTAGGGCTTAATCATGACACATGTGGACACGTGCCAGTCAGCTTTTGGTTTAAAAAAAAAAGTAAATAAAATTAAAATTAATTTTTTTTTTTTAAAAAAAACCTCTTAATCTTATCCCAAACCATCCCCCACTACCATAACCACCAGCCAAAGCCAACCGACAGCCCAAAGCCAACCGTCGGAATCCCCTAACCTCCCGTCCGAATCCGTCGGAACCCCCTAACCTCCCTCTTGAACCCATTGACCCCACCAAAACCACGGACCCCACTTAATCCCCCTTTCCTCCTCCCGATAAATCACCCCAGCCACCGCAACTGTCTCACGCAATGCCCACAATTCTGCCTGCCCGACTCCAGCACCTTGACGACAACCACAGAACTTCGCCTACCCGACACCCCCGCCGTGATCCCCACCCCAGCCCCCGCAACCACCTCACACACCAACATGACGCATCACCATAGCCACTGAAATCGACCGTGGAAACCAAAAATAAAACCCGACTATGGAAACCCTTCACCCTTAAATGGCCGAAATCGACCATGGAAATCCAGAATGGTCGATTTCTATGGTCGATTTCGTCGTTTCAAGGGTGGAGGATATGAGTGGTTTTGCGTGGTGGTGATGTTGTTGTTAAAGCTCGTGCTCGCTATTGGTTTTTGAGGTTGGGGCAGTTTGTGTGGGTGGTTTTGGGGGTCTACGGTGGGTCAGGTGGGGCAATAAAGGGACGACCGGCCGATTTTTGGTTGTTAATGTGGTGGCCGGCCGTTTTCCGGCGAGATGAGGGCAGGGGCTAGGGTTTGGCGGTGGTTGGGGTGGCTGGGAAAATTTTGGGGTTTTTTTTGTTTTTTTTTTTAATTTTTATGAATTAAGATAAATGGACCAATTATATCATGACATGTGTCATGATTAACCCCTAATGACTAATGGAGTTAACGATCGTTGGTCATTAATGGCACTTTGTGAATTTTTTTAAAACTCGGTGGCATTTAGTGAATTTTGAAAAGTCCGATGGCATTTGGTGAATTTTTAAATTGCTCGATGGAATTTGGTGAAATAGCCGTTGTTTTCATTTTTTTCCTCTTGTACATATTTCGTTCTTGCAATAAATGGATGCATCACCAACACACACGACACAACCTAGGTTAGAGTCCAACCAGTCTCCGGGTACGGCTGAGTCTAGGACTGGGAGTGTTGCCTCGGGGTGTTGGGACCATTCTTATGCTTGGAATATGATCGTCTATGTGTCTGTGCAGGACACAATGGCTCGGATAATGTAGACAGTCTAGATCCTGATTATAGAAGTGAGGACTCAGGCGGCCAGCCGCCTGAGGGGGAGACGTCAGGTAGGGAAAACCCGACGGCTCCTGAGAGGTCCCCTCCGTGTGCCCTTTCAACCCCTGCAGATTCCTTCCTTGACGAATACAATCAGGGAGACTGTGAGGAAGCCGTCTCTATGCCCTGCTCGTAGAATGAGGAGTCATCCGGAGAAAGCTTCGCCTCCAGCTCCGAGAGCAGTGACGAACCTATGTCACCGCTTGAGGATATCGAGGTGGAGGAGAGGAAAAAAAGGAGTGAGAAGGACGATCCCTTCAAAATCCACATCTCTGCCAAAGATAGGGTGAACATGGAAAAGGACTTGGAGAAGTTTACACTCATGCGCCCGCTGGGCGGCAATTATAGCATCTGGGTGCCGCCTGAAAAGGGCACCGTCTCTTGGAAGGATGATGAGAGGAAGCCAACGCCTACTTTGGCTGTTATGAGGCGGCGTTCCTAGCCGGACTAAGATTTCCCCTTCACGAGGCGGTGAAGCCAATTCTGAGAGGCTACGGCCTTGGAGTGTGGCAATTAACCCCCAATTCATGGACAACAGATTGGTGCCGCCTATATTTCGTACTCATCAAATGTTGATTGTGGTGCAGATCAATCTCCTCGCTGGCCAGACGTCCAGAAGCATGCCAAGGCCGTGCTTGATGTCGTCCGCAAGAGGGACAAAGACGCTATCCCTGGGAGAGAGACGTTCAATCTGGAACGCATTTTGTCCCTTCTAGCTGAGGTGAGATATAAAGAAGATTAATTCAAGCTCTGTTGCGGGTAGATGGTCTCAAACGTCCTTACTCCCGCAAGCGGTAAGAGGTAAAGAGAGCCAATAAGTGAACCAGAGACGCTGACAACGTTGCTCTATACTCATGTACCATAAATAAACATGAGACTAAAGCCACGATAATGACAAAGGCGGCGAGGATTGAGCAGCTAGAGACGGACTTAGGGGCAGCCAAGCAGAAGGCCAGCCAAGCAGAGACAGCGCTCAAAAAGGCTCAGGAGGAACTTGGCAAGGCTGAGGCAGATTTGGACAAGCTCAAGGGTGTTTCCCAAGAGAACACCGATCTCAAGGCCCTGGTGAAGAAACTGGAGGACGCGGCTGCTCAAGCGCAGTTGAACTTTGCGGCGACCCTGCAGGCGGAACAAGAGCGCCTGGTTGCTGAAAGTGAGGCTAATAATGATTCCCGAATGAGGATTTCCTGGAACGCCTTGTACCCAAAGAAGGAGTACGGCGTCTGGGCACTGGCTCACAAGTATGCTGAGGAGGTTGTATACTTGAGGGAGAAGGGGGAACCGGAGCCGGAGTCCTTTGAAGTTTGGGCCAACACTAAGCTGCCAGAGCCTGAGCACCCCGTCAATGGTCAAGCGCATGAGATTCCTTCTAAAGAAGAGGATGAATAGAAGAATAAACAGGAGGACTTGTCTATGGCTAAACAATGATTTCTACGGCAGTGCCATTTTTAATTTTTTCTAGTTCAGCGGTTGTATGCCGAATCAACTTTCTTTCCGGCCTACGTGCCGAGCATTTCTTGTTTTTACCGGCTAAGGAGCCGAGTTAACTGACAATTTGCTTCACTTCCTGGACGGGGTCCGGTTAACAATGCTCTACCACAACTGTTTGGTTGGGTAGATTTTAATGAATATGCCGACTGAGTTGGTTTTGATCATTTTATCATTTTGCGTTTGAATTTTGCATTTTTATTTTTGCATGATATTTTTGCCTAATTTATGAAAAGCATGCGGCAATTGATAATCTGGCTATTTTTGCCCCTGGGCGGCTATGTAGTTGGTTTCAACTTTAAGTTGATTGATTATCTTGGGAACGTGTGATGCTTTAAAGAGCATGATATGTTTGCAAGCCAATCAATCAAAGTAGTGATTGCTCCAAACCAAGTGCAGAGCTGTCCAAATGACAGGTGTTCTAGCCTTCTAACTAGGCGGAAAACGACCATTTGAGAAGATTGCAGGAGGCGAATAGTCGCCTGTCTCTTCATAGGACAGGAGGCAGGTGACCGCCTGGGGTGTTTGTAATCTAATTACACTTTCAATGTCCTTTTACCCCATTAGGAGGACTTATATAATTTTAGGAGGTAACCTAGATTAGAACTTTGGTCGGTCACCGGCTGATGTCTTTTAGACATCCGGCTCCCAAAGAATTGGTTGTTCTCTAGATTACCTTGGTCAGGAGGCTATGAGTTGACCAATGAGGTTGTTCAATTTTTGCCACCTGCATGAGTACGCAAGGCAAATAGAGTGCTTTCTGTGTCGATTGAACCCGGAGGAGTGTCGCCGAATGCCATATATCTCATTGGAGCAGGCGAAATTATGAAAATGTACAACCATCCGGCCATTGGCCTCATGCCTTTTTCAAGACGTTTGTATAGCCATTGCACAACTCTTTGTGCCCTAATAGGAGAGTTTGCGCAATTTTGGAATGAAAAGCCTAAGTAAGAACTTCACTCGGTCATCGACTGATGTGTTAGGGCATCCGGTGTTCCGAAAACTTAGTCGTTCTTTAGACTATTCTGGTTAGACGGCTATGATTTGACCAATTTGGTCGTTCAATCTTTGTCGTCTACATAGGTACATAGAGCAAACCGGTAGGATGCTCTCTGCGAAGATTGCACCCGGAGGGGTGTCGCCGGACGCCATTGTCCATGTTGGGATAGGCGATTTTATGAAATAAACAACCATCCGGCCATTGACCTCTAGTCTAGGTTGAGACTGGCTGTATAGCCACTAAGCGTTTTTTTGTCCTAGTTTAGTTATCTGGCCAGTGGCCTCGTGTAACTTCGACGTTGAATTTTCTACTAAGTTTTAAACATAGACGGTTCAACAATTGGGCCGTCTGTGATTTGCCCAGACGGTTTTAAGATTAAAAAAGGAAACAACATAATTGAAAATAAAAAGCAATTTCCCATTAATAGACTTCTTGTTTACAAAAATTTATAACTCAGAAGTAGTACTTTTTCAAATTGTCTACATTCCAAGTCCTAAGCAGGCGTCTGCCGTCTGGAGTTTCCAGGCGGTAGGTGCCGTCTCTAACTTCCTCATAGATCCGGTAGGGGCCTTCCCAATGAGGAGTTAGCTTTCTAAGCTCATTGGCCCTACCGGTTGCCTCCATTTTCCGTAACACGAAGTCACCAACTTTCAAAGGGCGCTTGTGCACTTTCTTGTTGTAGGATCTTGTCATTCTCAAACAGTATATCTCATGATGCAAGGCGGCGTTGCCCCTGCATTCTGGGAGTGAGTCCAACGCCAGACGCATGGCCTCCCAATTTGCCTCTTCATCATAAAGCATGACTCTGAGAGTCGGTTCGTAATGTTCAATGGGAAGGACGGCTTCAGCACCGTAAACCATAAGAAATGGGGTTTCACCGGTTGCCCCTTTTGCTGTTGTCCGGATGGCCCATAAGACAGGAATTGGTTCTTCTACCCATAAACCACCGGCTCTTTCAATCTTCTTCTTAATGCCGTCTGAGATGAGTTTGTTGAAGGCTTCAACTTGGCTGTTTGCTTGGGGTCGGCCGACTGATGCGAAACAGTTTGAGATCCCTTGATCTCCCAACCAATTCTTGAGCTGGGGCGTCTTAAACTGAGGGCTATTATCAAACACCATAGACATGGGTACCCCAAACCGGGTGATGATGTTCTTCCAAATGAAAGAGATGACATCCTTTGTGTTGATGTTCTTAAGCGCCTCCGCCTCCACCCACTTGGTGAAGTAATCAACAACCACTAGAATGTAGCGTTTTCCGTCTGGTGCAGGCGTGTAAGGACCTAGAATGTCCATGCCCTATTTAGCAAACGGGACTGGGCTCTGGATTGCCGTCAGATCAGTAGCCGGGCGGTGAATAAGTTTGCCAAATTTCTGACATTTGTCACATTTCTTCACTAGCTCTTTGGCGTCTGCTTCAAGGGTAGGCCAAAAATAATGCCGCTTGGCTCTTACGGATAGGGATCTGTCGCCTATATGGGAGGCGCAGTATCCCGCATGCAAATCTTCGAGAACTTCCTTCTAGGGCAACACACTTCAAAAGGGGTCTCAGAAACCCCGCCTTGAAGAGCTCTCTGTTTCTCATCTCGATGTTCGCTGCTCATTTTTTCATGACGGCTGCCTCTTGTGGCGAATCAGGGAGCGTGCCGTCTGTTAAGAAAGCCCGGATGCCATCCATCTAGGTAGAGCTTTGGTCCAGAATTCCAATGGGCTCTTCATATATGCTTCTTTTTTTGAGAACTTCTCAAAAGACTGACCGAGGCGCATCACAACAGGCGGAGGATGCCAACTTGGACAAGGCATCCGCCTGGTTGTTGTCGAACCTGGGCACTTGGCTCTGAGTGAACCCTTCAAGTTTCCCAACCTCCTCTTTGATCGCCTGAAAATATTTGATCATTACCGGATGGGTACCTTCATATGTACCTTCGTACTGGCTAACGACAATTGAGAATCAGAATAGGCGTCAATTTTTGTTGCCCCTACTGCCTTACACATGCGGATTCCAGCTAGAAGGTGTAGGGAATATTTCAAGCATTACCCCAAACTTGAACCCCACTATGATTATACACTAAAGTACGGTGGCGTCCAAAGGGAAAGAAGATAGAGCAAAAGAGTCGTCAAGAAGTTTTAGGAACTTGTAAACTGTTCCCAGGGTGAAGGTTACACCCCTTAATGATCCAGGAGATTGTCAACTCCAATAGGTCTAGAACCATGACTGGTAGTTTGGGGATGAAGGTACAAATCCAACCTAAAAGAGATTGAACCTGCCCTAATAATAAGCCTCTACATTATTCTGATCGTATTCATGTGCGCTTTCTGACTAACATGCAATCATTAGGTTTACCCTTAACCTGTTTAATCTATGTTGGTTGAACATTAATGCACAAATAAAACTATTATTGGGGATCACTTGAATTATAATAAAATTAACCCTAAATAAGATTGTTACTTATCTTATATAAGCATGATTACAAGTAACAATTCCCTTTAAACATGCATAAAAGGTGTGATCAAGCAATAACAATAAATATAATCAAGCAACATAATAATAATCATAATAATAATAATTAATAATAATAATAATCATAAGCATAATCATGTTAAAGCATAATAATAGCAAGATCCTAGCTAGGCATGATACTAACAAGATTAATAACAAACCCTAGCATGTCACTAAACAATAAAAATCAAAGCTTTATTCCTAACATGATACTAACATAAATATCAGGAAAAAAATAGGAAGCATCACAGGAATCACAATTTCCATATTTGATATTAGAAATTGTAGTTAATAACCTAAACATGATACTAGGAAGATCAAAACATCCTAACATGATACTAGGAATCAAAATAACAATCTAAGCATGATTTCTATATCATAATACCAATAAAATCAATTAAAGCACTTACTTGGATGCCTCGTATCTCTTTCTTATAACAAAATACATGCGTTAGTAACTTCAAGGAAAATAATAAAATCAAACAATTATGTGACTACACTCAATTAAGGACTTAACAAAGGTATTGTTACTAACTGTAGGCGTCACTCGAAGTGCGCCTACGTTAAAAGCATGTGGTGATTATGCTTGGCACTTTTAGGAAGTAGGAATTGACATAATACGATTAGGGACAAATAAAGTAGGAAGCCGCTAACAAGTTTTTAAGGAACTTGTAAACCGTTCACGGATCATAAAAAGGCAACCACGATAAGGGACAACGATAGGCAACAAGGATTGACCCGTGAAGGTTACACCCCATTCATAATCCATGAGATTACTAACTCCATATGGTTCGGAACCACGAAAGGAGGATCGGGGATGATGGTACGCAGTGAGTCATGGAGTCACATTCGCCCGTATTGGCCTCTACTCGATTCTTATAGTGAAAAATGATTCCTGCGATCTCAAAGGCATACAAACAAAAATTCAATTTGCTCCAAACTATTATTATGCTAAATTGGTTGAATATTAATGCAACACATAATTCTAAAATATTTGTGATCACTTGAATTAATTAACAAGATTAAAAAGGAACCTAAACCGGTTGTCCAAATTATCTTATTAGGCGTGATTTTCAATTACATATTCCCTTTAAACATGCAATATAGTGATCAATAAATAGAATAAACATTAATATTGGAAGCAATTTAACCATAATATTGTTAGTCAAATTAAATATAAAATAACCTAATCATGATGCTAGCAACAAGAATAAAAATAAGAGTAATTAAATGATTAACTACTCACTTTCCGCATTTCCTTGAATTGCTACATCATGAATAAACTGTTAGTAACTTCAATAAAAATAAATCAAATTGAAACAATTAAATTAAATAAATTTATATTTGATTTGTTCCAAACCCTCAGTTAATTATACCTTTCACGCCTTGGTTTAAGTATAGAACTTTGGGTATTGTACGATCTCCTTTGAGTGCTTAATTAGGGGAAGTATTTTGAGAGAATAGGGTGTCTAGTATTTAGGCTTAAAATGGAGAAGAGAATTATTTTATGATAAAGCTTGTTGTTGTTTGAAAAAAGGGGAGATATGACCTCTATTTATAGAGAAAAAAGAAGGGTCGAAAAATTAAGATAAGATCCGAATTAAATCGGAATAAAACTCGATAGACTGCAGTTTTTGCGGTTTTTGTTTATATCATATCTTTTGATCCAGAAATCTGAATAAGATGTCGTTGGAAAGCACATGAAGTCTACTTTCTAAAACAATTAGAATCAGATTTAAATATTTTGTAGAACAAAAGATATAGCCGAAATAGTGAGACGGTATCAGTTTTGGATAGAGTTTGATATTTTATTCATATCTTTTCTGTTATAACTCGGAATTGATATTATAATATATAATTGGAAAGATAATTTCAAGGGCTATCCAACCATATAAAATTTGGATAAAAAATATGAGGCACGAAAATAATATCTGTCTATCTTTGAATGTCTTTCAATTCGGATAGAAATAGGATTTTCAAAAAAGGAGTTTTATTCAATTTCAAACTCTTTAATCTTATCTTTTCAAAAAGGATAATTAGGATCTTTTAGAAACTTATAGAAGCTTCTAATTAATCCTAATTGGTTTAGGAATGGGATTTAATATTTTGGACCCTCCACATGATCATTGGATCGTAGGTAAGGTGGGCTTAGGTTCGGTTTGGGCTCAGTTTAATATTTTGGCCATAACTTATTCGTTATAACTCGGATTTGGGCTTATAATATATTATTGGAAAGCTCTTTTAAAGCCCCATCCAATTAATTAATCATTGGACCAAGATTATGGACCAAAATAAACTGGATTAAACGTTTTTATAAAAAGGATACGAAATGAATGGTTTTAAAGGACACGAAATGAATAATTTTGGGTTTAAAGGCACGAAAAGAGGAAAATAAGTTATGATTTGGGGGAAATGAGATAGAAGTTTGGTTGGTTTATGAAATGGAAATATGGATTTAAGCACTCCAAGATTAAATACTCAACCCGACTAATAATGGCGGTGAAAGGTTGTTCATCATCGGGTTTGGTTTTGGGGAGACATTTTTAGGTGTCTACAGAAGCCCCCACTTTGACTGAGTTTGTAGAAACGTCAGTTTCGAAAACGATAATCAAAGTAGTCGATAGGGACGGAGAATGATTGAAGACGTTCTGCAATCCTAAATCACTCTGTATACGCCGATACCTGCAAAAAATGTTAATTCCACAGATAAAAGAGTAAAGGGATAGAACGCTTATCTGACACCAGTGTATCGGTGACAAATGAGTTTGGTATTTTTCTATGCTTAAAGGAATCTGATGAGTGGCATTTATGCCACTCTTTTTATCCTTTTTCTCTAAGGATTCTCCCCTCGTTTGCACTTGTTTGGCCTTCTCTCTAAGCAATTTTACTTAGTTTTGCTTTCTCTTTTCTTTCTCCTTTATCCTCCCTTTTCTTAGTCTTCCCGCTTTGTTCTTACTGTGCTTTTCATGCTTATGCTTTGTAGGAACCATCGAGATTTTCAAGAGGAGGAAGCTAAGCTCAAAGGAGGCTAGAGGAAGCATGATTCAGAAGAGGTTCGGCCGAACCTCCTGATGGTGTGGCCGAACCAAGGTGTGGCCGAACCTGCTCAGTGGTTCGGCCGAACTTCGAGGCAGGGGCAAGATGAAAATCGGCAGTTTTGCAGGAGTGGCCGAACCGCAGGAGTTCGACCAGACCAGGATCAGGGAGGTTCGACCGAACCTGCTTAGTGGTTCGGCCGAACTTCGAGGCAGGGGCAAGATGAAAATCGGCAGTTTTGCAGGAGTGGCCGAACCGCAGGAGTTCGACCAGACCAGGATCAGGGAGGTTCGACCGAACCTACCCATGGTTCGGCCGAACCTACTTTGTAGTCCGGCCGAACCTTCCCATTTGTTCGGTCGGACCTCTCCTTTTGTCAGCTGACTCTGTACGGACTATATAAGTCCCTTTCTTAGAACGTTTTGGGGGATTAACTTAGTTTTAATTTTCTACATTTTTAGCTTAATCTAGGGAGAGAAACTTCATTAGTAGAGAGAGAAAGTGTGGATTTCTATTGATGAACTTGGATATTGAAGAAGGAGCTTGATTGAACCTTTGTAAATCTTCATCTTCAATGAATGAGCAATCCCTTACTCTCTCTCTTTACTTTTGTATCTAGTTTTGTTTGCTTATTTTGATTTTCCTTCTTTGCTTATTGATCATGTTGATGCTTATTGATTTGATGATTGAAATTGTCTTCAATATGATTTGTGAGTAGTCACCTAGCCAAGGGTGTGGGGATGGTGTAGTTGTTAATTGATTCATGCTTATGATGTTGGGGGTTATGTTAATGGTGATTAAAGTCTTTGTATGCTTGATATTCTTTGGTCTTTCTTGCAAGTGCACATTGTTAGTTGATCAAAGATGAGTCTTTACTAACAAGTAACGGAAGTTGACTTAGTCGAGATTCATTACTATCGATAATTCTTTGTTTGCACCTTCTAATATATGGTTCTAATGTGGAAGCATAGAGGCTATGTTAGGAGGAATCGATTAACCCCGGAAGGCGGTTAGATCGAGCTTTATTTCGATATTCTTGCATGCTTAGTTTACCATTGCTTTGCTTCTGTGTTATTGCATGATCAAGTGACATCTACATCTACCCACTTCTCTTGGTGTTTAGTTATATTGATCTTTAATCATTCTTAATCCTTAGTTTAATCTCTTAGTTATTCATACTCCTTGTCCCGAGATAGCTTAAAGTCTTAAGTAGTGAATGCGGTGTTTATGCATGTCTCCCTGTGGTTCGACCCCTCTATTTACCCTATACACGTATTAGGTTGGTAGAGCGTTATAAATTAATTTGACTTAGGTGTAGTCGCTCAACGACACGATTATTTCCTTGTCAAATTGGCGCCGTTGCCGGGGACGACGGTTTCCATTGCTATTTCATTGCTTGTTTAAGACTATCTCACCTTTATTTGTTAGTGTTCGCTACTTTTGTTACTTGTCAGTGCTTACGTTCTTCTTAGCTTTGTTGTATGAACAGAGGACGAACCCGCTCAAGATCTTTAATTCCCATCGATCCAGAGCTAGAGAGGTCTTTGTCCCTACTTCGAAGAGAAGCAAGAGCAAGGAGTAGAAATTCCCGCACTCCAACGAGAGGAGTAAGAGAATTAGAAGATACTCCACCCTCTTCACCCTCAAGTGAAGAATTAGATAGCCCTAAATCATCTTCGAATTCAGAAATCAACCCTTTCTCAGCCTATAAGTTTGAAAGTAAAGAAGGTTCTAAAATGGGAGAGAATACGCCTTTGAGTCGTCTTGGGGCCCCCGAAGCTTTTAGAGCGCAAAGTGGGATCCTAACTCCTACTACTCAAGCCAACAATTTCGAGATCAAGCCTAATTTGATTGCCTTGATTGAGAGGAAACAATTCTCGGGTGGAAAGTTTGAGAGTCCTCATGAGCACCTAAAAGAGTTTGAGAAATATTGTGACACAATAAAGGCCAATGGAGTGACTCAAGAATATATTCGCCTCAAAATGTTTCCATTTTCGCTAATTGGGAGAGGTCTAGAATGGCTAGAGAAGGAGGTGCCCCCTAATTCTCTCACGACATGGGACCAAGTGACTACGGCTTTCTTGAGGAGGTTTTATAACCATAGGAAGACCGCCGAGGCTCGGTCTTTGATTCAAGGTTTTCGCCAAAAGAGTGGTGAGTCTCTAAGTGCGGCATGGGAACGATACAAAGAGCTTCAACGTCAATGCCCACACCATGGGATACCCAAGTATCAACTCATTCACACTTTCTATGGAGGTCTCACACCTCAAGGAAGAACAAGCCTAGACGCCGCGGCCGGTGGTCCAATTATGAACAAAGGAGAGCATGAAGTGGAGTGTATTATAGAGGAAGCCGCAAAGCACTATGATGATTGGTACGAAGGAGAAAGGGATGCTACTTCTAGCAAGGGCGTTTATGCATTGGAGCAAGCCAACGCAATCAACAACCTTTCTACCCAAATCTCCAAAATGACCAAGCAAATGGATGAATTGATGAAAGAAAGGCCCAACCCTCATGGTAATATCTCCCCTTCAACCAAGGGAGGCAATGGTATGGATACTTCCTCCCCCTCTTCTTACAATACAATGCCCCAAGGGTGCATGTTTTGTTCTAATTGTGAAACCTATGATCATGATACCTCTCAATGTGTCTATGCTTGTGAAGTTCAACCCCCTTCCCATGAACATGATAGTAATATGGAAAATGTCAATGCTATGAATTTTGCTCCTAGAATGGGAAATGTAGGAAACTTGAGGCCAAACTCCAATCAAATGGGGAATTGGAATCAAGGTGGAAACCGTGGTTGGAACCAAAACGGTGGTGGTTATGATAACCAATACCATGGTGGGGGAGGCCCTTCCAATTTCAATGGAAGGGGCTACTCTAACCAAAGAGGATATGGTAATCAAAACCAACAACCTAATCCCCGATACCAAGACCATCAAAATCAAAATTTTGGTGACCAAGGTAACATGGGAAACAATCAACAAATGAATGTTCCTAACCAAGGCACCGGAGGCAATAGGGGCCAATTTGTTTCTAACTATGCCCAAACTAATAGGCCTCCGGGTTTCCAACAACCCCAACTTCCTCCACCTCAACAACCTCTTCAAATTGAAGCCCCTCCAATAGATCCCGTGATGGCTAAATTAGATGCTCTTTTAAAAATGCGTGAGGAGGATCAAAAGAAGCATGAAGAGGCTCAAAAACGAACCAATGCTCATATGAAAATGCTTGAGACTCAAATTGCTCAACTTGCATCTAATTCATCCCCTTCTTCTTCTTCTCCTTCTTCTTCTCACATCCCAAGTCAAGGAGTCAACCCAAAACCTTTGTATGCCGTGACAACAAGGAGTGGGAAGGTAGTAGGGAGTGACCCTTTAATTGAGGAAGAACCCCAAGAAGAGGCGGAGTTAGAGAATGAGGGTGAAAAATCCAATGAGCCATTGAGTGTTGAAAAAGAAAAACAGGTTGAGGTGCTCAAGGAAAAAGAAGCCACCCCCTTGCCCCTAAATCGCCAACCTAGAGAGGAAAAGCTACCCTTTCCACAACGATTTGTGAGAGCTAAACTTGATGCCCAATTTGGGAAGTTTTTGGAAGTCATTAAGAATTTGCATATCTCCGTCCCTTTTGTTGATGCTATGAAGCAAATGCCCCACTATTCCAAATTTTTGAAAGATCTTTTGAGTGGAAGAAGGGAGTGTGAGACGGTGAGTTTAACCGCCAATTGTAGTGCAATTCTTTCCAACAAACTACCTACCAAATTGAAAGATCCGGGTAACTTTTCCATCCCTTGCTCTATCAATGGCATTGAATTTGATAAAGCCTTGTGTGATTTAGGAGCAAGTGTGAGTCTCATGCCCTATTCCGTCTACCAAAAGCTTAGTGTAGGAACCCTCTCTCCCACTAACATTACTCTCCAACTAGCGGACCGTTCCGTTAAGTTCCCCATGGGCAAAGTTGAGGACATTCCCCTTAGGGTAGGAAAGTTCACATTCCCCGTGGATTTCTATGTGCTAGAAATGGATGAGGATGAGAGGATTCCTATAATTTTGGGTAGGCCATTTCTAGCCACTTCTAGAGCTATCATCGATGTGAAGGAGGGGAAGATATCCTTGAAAATTGACAATGATTCTATTGAGTTTGATTTGAACAATGTCATGCAACAACCCTCCTCAAGTGGTGAATGCTTTAGGGTAGATATTCTTGATACGGTTCTTGATGAATTTTCTCGCTCCCACTTGCATGCCACTAATGATCCCCTTGAAAGTGTGTTGTTGAATGAATCAAAGATAGGTACTCACAAAGAAGACATACAATTCTATGAGGATTTGCTTGAGGAAAGCAAGGAGTGCAAGGGCGCGAGCATGGAAGAAGAGGCTCCTTACATTCACGACCTCTTTCAAGTTGAAGAAAGAGAAGAGAGTCCCAATGGTAAGGGAGCACCAAAGGTATACTTGAAACCTCTACCTTTGGGCTTGAGGTATGCATTTCTTGGTCCCAACGAGTCTTTCCCCGTGATTGTAAATTCTAATCTAACGGAGGAGCAAACCTCCCTCTTGATCAATGTTTTGAGAAATCACAAAAAAGCTTTGGGTTATACTATTGATGATATCAAGGGTATAAGTCCATCTTTATGTATGCACAAAATTGATCTAGAGGGAGATGCCAAACCCGTCAGGCAAAGGCAAAGAAAGCTTAACCCTTCCATGCAAGAGGTTGTGCGGAAAGAAGTGGCTAAGCTTCTTGATGCGGGAATTATTTACCCAATTGCTCATAGTGATTGGGTATCTCCCGTGCAAGTTGTGCCTAAGAAAGGGGGCATGACGGTAGTGAAAAATGATCATGATCAACTAGTACCCACTAGACTTGTTACCGGTTGGCGCATGTGTATTGACTATCGCCAACTTAACACAAGTACATGCAAAGATCATTTTCCACTACCGTTCATTGATCAAATGTTGGAAAGGCTTACAAAGCATTCCTTCTATTGTTTCCTTGATGGTTACTCGGGATTTTTCCAAATCCCAATTGACCCTAAGGATCAAGAGAAGACAACTTTCACATGCCCCTACGGTACTTATGCGTATCGTAGGATGCCTTTCGGGCTTTGTAATGCCCCCGCAACATTCCAACGTTGCATGATGTCCATTTTTAGTGATATGATTGAGGATGAGATAGAAGTCTTCATGGATGACTTCTCCGTTGGAGGAGCCACCTATGAAGATTGTCTATCTAATTTATCTCGTTGCTTAGAAAGGTGTGAGAGGGCTAACCTCGTGTTGAATTGGGAAAAGTGCCACTTTATGGTCGAAAGTGGGATTGTTCTTGGGCACAAAATTTCCCATGCCGGCATTGAGGTCGATAGAGCCAAGGTTGAGGTCATCGAAAAACTTCCTCCCCCCACCAACGTGAGGGAAGTGAGGTCTTTTCTTGGCCATGCCGGGTTCTATCGGCGCTTTATTAAAGATTTTTCAATGATTGCTAAGCCTCTCACATCCCTATTGCAACAGGATAAGGAGTTTGTGTTTGATGATGCTTGTCATAAGTCCTTTTGTAGGTTGAAAGAAGCCCTTTGCACCGCTCCTATTGTCCAAGGTCCGGATTGGTCTCTTTCATTTGAGCTCATGTGCGATGCAAGCGACGAGGCCATTGGATCGGTTCTTGGACAACGAAAGAATGGAAAACTTCATGTCATACATTATTTGTCTAAAACTCTCAATGATGCCCAACGAAACTACACAACTACCGAGAAGGAGTTCCTAGCGGTTATCCATTCATTCGAGAAGTTTAGAACCTACCTCATTGGTTCTAAGACAATTGTGTATACCGACCACTCGGCTCTCAAATATTTGATAGGGAAGAAGGAAGCTAAACCAAGGTTGTTGAGATGGGTTTTAGTCCTCCAAGACTTCGATTATGAGATGAGAGACAAGAAGGGAGCCGAGAATGTGGTGGCGGATCACCTCTCAAGGTTGGGCGGTGCAAGGTTTGAAGATGATGGCTTGCCAATAGAGGACGCTCTAAGAGATGATGTGCTTTATGTCCTTGAAGTGAAATCGGAGCCTTGGTATGCGGATATTGTGAATTACTTAGCTTGTAGTGCCATACCACCAGATTTCACTTCACAACAACGTCGAAAACTCAAGCACGAGGCCAAGAGATACATTTGGGATGATCCCATTTTATTGAAAAGAGGGGTCGATGGTTTGTTGAGGAGATGCGTCCCCAACGACGAGGTTCAAAGTGTTCTCCATATGTGCCACTCTTCTCCCTGTGGTGGGCATATGATTGCTCAAAAGACCGCCTCAAAGGTCCTTCAATCTATGCTCTTTTGGCCTTCTCTATTCAAGGATGCGTGGATATTTGTCAAAACTTGTGATAGATGTCAACGGATGGGGAATATTTCTAGAAGGGATAAAATGCCGCAAAATCCCATCCTTGAGCTTGAAGTTTTTGATGTGTGGGCTATAGACTTCATGGGCCCTTTCATTTCTTCACATGGGAACAAGTATATTTTGGTCGCCGTTGACTATGTATCTAAGTGGGCGGAGGCCGTGGCTTCTCCAACGAATGACTCTAAGGTGGTGGTCGACCTTTTCAAAAAGGTGATCTTCCAGAGATTTGGTGTTCCAAGAGCAATAATTAGTGATGGGGGATCGCATTTCAAGCACCACACCTTCGTTGACTACTTGATAAATATGGGGTTTCTCACAAGCGAGGGCTTGCATACCACCCTCAAACGAGTGGCCAAGCGGAGGTCACCAATAGAGAGCTCAAGGTGATTTTGGAGAAGACGGTTGCTAGGACAAGGAAGGATTGGTCCTCCAAACTTATTGATTCACTATGGGCTTATAGGACCGCCTTCAAAACCCCAATAGGGACCACTCCCTACAAGCTTGTCTATGGGAAAAATTGTCATTTGCCCGTGGAGATGGAGCATCGAACGCATTGGGCAATCAAGCAAATCAACTTTGATCTCCATAGTGCGGGTGAGCAAAGGCTTCTAGAGCTACATGAGTTAGAGGAGTTGAGGATGAATGCCTACGATAGCGCAAGCATGTATAAGGCGCGGACTAAGGCTTGGCACGATGCTCAAATTGTCAAGAAGGCATTCGTCAAAGGCCAAAAAGTCCTCCTATTCAACTCCCGCTTGAAGCTTTTCCCGGGCAAACTTAGGTCAAGATGGAGTGGGCCGTACATTGTCACGGAAGTGTTTCCTTATGGAGCCTACGAAATTTCCCAAGACGGCCACTCCCCTTTCAAAGTCAACGGTCACCGTCTCAAGCCCTATCATGAAGGATTCCCAAGTGATGAACCAGTTTCTGTGACACTTCTTGATGTGCATCGTCAATTCGACCCTCCTTGATCAACTCAAGGAACGTCGAGCTAACGACGTTAACCAAATGCGCTTCCGGGAGGCAACCCGAGTTTCTAACCCTTTTATACTTTTTCTTTTAATGTTGCTTCTATTTTTCCATCTACGACTTTGGATTGTTTGGATTTTTGGGTTTTGATTGTGCTTGGGCTTTAGATATACTTTGCATCCAGCATGATTGTAATGTGTTTAGATGTGTGTTAGAGGACTATTTTTACTTGCGTGATTCTTTATGGAAGTTTGGCCAAAAATATTGACTTCTGGCAGAAGGTTCGACCGAACCCATGGGAGGTTCGACCGAACTTATACTGTAGTGCGGCCGAACTTCCCTGGTTCGGTCACTCCTTAATTTTTAGAAATTTCCAGCAACTTTCTGCCAGAATCTGAAAATTTGCAGTTCCAGCATAGGTTCGACCGAACCCAAGTATGGTTCGACCGAACTTAATTCGTAGTGCGGCCGAACTTCTCTGGGTTCGGTCACTCCTCTCTTTTTGCGATTTTGCTGGAACTTTCTGCCCGGATTTTAAAATGTAGAGTTTTGGCAATGGTTCGACCGAACCAAAGGGGAGTTCGGCCGAACTGTTACTGTGGTTCGACCGAACATACCCTCGGTTCGGCCGAACCTATCTTCAGAATCGAAAAAAAAATGCTGCCATGTTTTCTATTTTGCTGCATTTTCGTGAATATCACTTCCATATTTGTCACCTACCCCATTCTTCTCCTTCTCACTCTAAACCTCCATTGCACCTCCCCTTACAACCTCAAATCTCCATCAAAATCACTCCAATCTTCATCCTTTCTCACTTATTTTCCATCCTTCACTCAACTTTTGCAATCTCTACCAAAAAATTCCTACCAAACAAACCCATCTTTCCATTTTCCCCAATTTCAAGGGTTTAAGTGCTTCGGTGTTTTTGGGTTTTTACTTCCTTCCAATCAATTGTGGTATGTTTGCTCTAGCTTTTGCAAGTTTATTTCTTTAATTTCTTATAGTTTTACCATGTTTTACATATTTAAGTGTGAATTATGGTATTCTTGAAATTATTAGTAATGACTTGTTTATTTCATGTGGTTCTTTGGATTGACTTGTTGCAATTGATTGGTTGTTCATAGTAGAACATGTTCTTATGATGATTATGCATGTTTATCTTGGTTTTATTTTGATCTCAATGTAATTGAGTGTTGATTTCATACTAGGGTATTCATGTTACCATTTTATGATTGAGAAACGCATGAGTTGGATGTTATTGGAGATTGTTATTCATGGTTTTGGCTTGATTTTGATGGTTTGATGATTGGATATCATGAAAATAAGGGGACATCATGCCAAATTTCCCTTAGACCTTGTTAGGACTAATTTAGGAATGACATAGGAATCCTTATTCAAACCTTGGTCAAAATGTATTCATGCGTGCCTTGAATTGTATACTCTCAAGCATACACTTTTACCTTGGTTAAGTACTTGGCTTCTTATGTCATTTCCTATCAATTTGTTCTAATGATATGCTCTTGGTGAATTTGTAGAACCACGATGTTCGGCAAGGGAAAAGGAAAGTCAAAGAGGAAGAGGGTGGGAGAATCCTCAGCAACGCAATTCCCACCTCCTCCCGGCATCAACGATCATGGCATTATTGCTCCGGACGAGCAATTTTGGCCTATATATGCATCACTCATCAAGCGTCCGATTAGGTCCACAAGGTTCTTTTGCCCTCAAACTTTGAGGAAGCTGGGAATATTGGATGAGGTGACTAGGTTGGCTCAAAACTTTGGTTGGGGCGACTTCATCCACCTCCACGCTCACACTTACGAGCGTGTGACCTTGGAATTCCTTGCCTCCCTCCGCAAGGAAGTTTTTGAGCCGGAAGATGTCGATGAGGATCCTCAACTCATTATACACTTCAGGATGTTCAACGAGGATCACTCTCTAACGGAGAGTGATCTAAATGAGATCTTCTTTTGGCACGCCACTGGCCTTGATCACCCGTCTGAAATGACCTCCTCCCATCGCATTCCTTACAACGAGCAAGAGTGGTGGAGGAGCATCACAAACAAAGATAGGTTCCAAACTAATACCTCAAAGGTCAACAACATCATCCATTTAGCCTTGAGGTATTTTGTACGGCTTCTACAATACGCCGTGTTCTTCAAAGCCAACCTCGGCTCCATGGTAAAAGACGAGGTTGCTTGCCTATTCTTGGCCGACAATCCTCAACGGCTAAAATTTCAATGCTCCTCCACCTTTATCCAACGGCTCTTGGATACTAGGGACAACCGTCTAGGTGATGAGATATTTATGGGTGGCATGATTACTATCATTGCTCTCTCTTTGAAGGGTGGAGCATACAAGGACCAAATTGAATTGCTCCCACCCGTGCACCAAAACCGAGAAGAGCTCACCGACGAGTTCCCTCCCTATGCTCTATCCATCAGCGCCCTCCGTCACAGCCGCTTCCTCAATTTCACTACTAGCAAACGCCGTTTTATCCTCCTGGTCGATAGGGAGATCGAATGGTGTGTCCTCCCGGACCCCGACCTCACTACGGTGGACCACTCCGCTCCTCTCAAATGGAAGATCCCTCAGCAAATCATCCCCAATGAGCTGAGGCGAACTAGAGCCCGGGGTGGAGCTCCTCAACCTCCACCGGTCCTCCATCAAGAGCAAATCAATCCCCCCCTTAGCGGGGGAGGTGAGGCATCTTCTTCTTCTTCCTTTCCTCCTTTTGATTTCAATGCCCTTCGTAGTACCCTCGATGATATTCGTCGAGACAATCAAGCTTCCATTGAGCAATGGGGGTACTACGCGAGGACAAATTATGACAATCTTGTGCAAGCGGGCATTCAAGCGCCCTATGTGAACTACCCTTACCACCCTCCTCAAGAGGGTCCGGTCAATCATTGGGGACCCTATGATCCTCAACACCCCACCCCCCCTTGCTACGCCTATTGGGAAGGTCCCGTCGACCCTACCCAACGTGTTGGCACCCCCCCATACGACCCCTATCGTCCGGGTGGGTGTGATCCGGCTTATGACCCGGCTTCCGCATCCACCCCCGCTCCTTTTGATGGTGGTTGGGGTGCCCAAGGGTGGCCCTATGAGCACTTTAACCAACCCTTCCACCCTTTCATGGACACTCCCGGGTTTGATCCTAACAACCCCCCTCAACCTAGGGGGCGAGGAGATGATAACCAGTGATGCTGTGGGAAATCTTCCCTTTCCCCCCGATCTTCTCACTTGTCACTTTTGCTCGGGACGAGCAAAGGAATAGCGTGGGGGAGGATGTCCTTTTGGTTGGTTGAAGTGTACATAGGAAGGTAGGATGGTAGGGTAGTTGCTTGCACATAAGGAGGATAGTGAGGATAGTGGCTTTGTGGTATTGATGTGGCGTTGTGGCGGTGGTGATGATGTTGGTGATGTTGTGATGGTGATGTGATGAGATGGTGATGTTTTATGATTATTGATGTGATGATGATGATGATGTTTTATGGTTATTTTTGCTGATTTCTGATGATTTTCTTTGATGATCCCCGAGTCTTTGTAGGTGGAGATGCTCCCGAAAAGAAAAAAATCCAAATTTCCCGAAACTCCAAATCCCCTTAATCCAAACTTTGTAGATAGCTTTTTATTAATTTTTCTTCTTTTTGTTTGATTCTTTAGTCTTTTTCTTTGTTTTCTAACCTTTTCTTGTTTTGTTGTAGTTTCTTTTGTTTGGCTCACCTTTATTGAAGCTTGAAGCGGAGATGTAGGACGTTAAGGAGCAACACTAGCTCCCTTGGTGAGATTGGATATATTACCTTGTCTTATATTTCAAGCGACATTCGGTGAGACCTTTCCTCTCTTTATTTTTCTTTTCCTTTGAGTGCTTAGTTTAGGTCTAGTTTAGGAAGAGTTGAATGGTTCGAGGTTGATTGATTTTGGTTCCAAGGAACCTGGGATCGTTGATGTTGATATCTGTTTCGGGGGTTTTTGTCCCTCGGGAGAGTTACAACACTGAAACTGGATTCAACTAAGGATGCCTGTACCTGCAAAGCAAACGGACCGCCGGATGGTTGGTGGTCCGCCTCCAAAGATTAAGTCAGTAAATGTTCGGAGATAAAACGTGCGGAAGTAAAGTTATCTGCTTGAATTCCAAGCTCAGGTAAAGTGCTGTGTGTTCCTTGAAAACGACAGCTCTGTGGTAAGTGACGTATCGTCTCGTATTGTATGTCAAAAATTCTCTCTCTTTTTCGTGTGTTATCATAAATGACATAATGTCCCTATTTATAGGGTCTTCTTGAAAAGTGTGCCCTCCTAGGGTCTCGTGACCTAGGAGTTAGGTCACGCCGTTTTGCGGCGCCTCGGGATTTGGGCCTTAGAAGGCCGCCATCCCAGGGCCAATACCTGAGTGACACGTGTCACTGTGCCCAAAAGGATTCTGAAGCACCTTTTGGGTGACACGTGTCGCCGACTGAATGGTCCCTGCTGGACCTTCAGTCCACGTAGGACGGAGAAGAGTCCTCCCTCCACGTGTCATCATTCCGTAGGTCCAAATGGCACCTATATAGAGGACACGTGGCACTTTCTGATTGGGCCACTTGGCCGGGTATAAAATACCCAAATCATTTGCCCCTCACAGGGGACACGTGCATTGCACGCGACTCCTGTGACAGGTGTCAGTATCTGAGTGGTCAGATTCAAAAATTACTGGAGGGAAAAATTAGGGTTTTTACCCCCTATAAATAGTAAGGTTTGACCCCCCTCTTGGATTCACACCTTGGCGAATCTCTGGAGAATCTTGGACTTTTTGACTTAAAGAATCTCAAAATTCCCTAAGCGTTTTTCAAGCATCCGTCACTCGGCTACCAGTTCGACTGTTCTTTAGTCAACCAGGCGTCTTTCTCCCTTCTTCTAAAGGTAACGCCTGTATTTTCTTTTTACTCTTCATTTTTTCTTTGTTTTCGAAAAAATGGTTCCCCAATTGCATGCGGCACGGCGTAGGATAGTGATCAGCCGGTCACCGGGGACGGCTGAATCTAGAACTAGCAGTGCCGAATGCTTGGCCAAAGACCCTGCTTTGCGAACTTCTCCGAATCCGACCGTTTCCCTGTCTGTGCAGGACACTATGGCCAGAATCAAAAGAACAGCAAGACAGTGTAGCTCCGATGGAGTTTTCTACCATTCGGATGGGTCGACTGTTTTTTCAGACGGCTCAATAAGGGTGCCTCGAAGTGAGCTGTCGGAACACCCTGACAGCCCTTCCTATCTTCCTCCTACCCCCACTTATTACCATTCGCCCACATCTAGTGGAACTCCCAGTGATGGAATCCTGGTTGAGGCGGATGAAGAATATCAACCCGGGCCTTCTGGACAGGCGCCGGAAGAGAGTCTAGGGGAGGACCCCGCTGGCACTAGTCGGCGGTCCCCTAGCTCTAATGAGAGCTCTGATGACGAGTCGGCCTCGTCATCTTCTTCAGAGAATGCCTCCGTAAAATCAGAGGAGGCTAGGTCAAACATAGATTCTGCCAGAGAGTCCCTGGCAGTGGATAGAGGGGAAAGCTGGGCCGAGCCGAGTGCTTCCAGGCGCTTGGAGAGAGCCCCCTACTATCAGCATGTTCCGCCAGGCAGGCGGAGTGCCATGGCATCCGGCCTTGCCAATTTTAGGCGCAAGGTCGTCCTAGGCTATGGCTACACTTTGTCGGTCCCTAACGAGGGCGACACCATAACCTGGCCGAGCCTGGCCAGCTATCAAGACAAAGCATTCGGCTGCTATGAAGCGGCCTTCCAGGCTGGCCTCCGCTTCCCTCTCCATCCGGCCGTGGAGAGGATCTTGGACGGATACCAACTAGGTATCTGGCAACTTGTACCCAACTCCTGGATCAATATTCTGGGGTACGTTGCCGCCTGTGAGATGCTGCAGGTGGAAGCGAGCTTTGAAGCATTCGCCCATATGCACTATCTGAGCAGGGCGCCTGCTAGGGGCGGTGAAGGCTGGTACACCTTGACCACTTGCAAGGGGTACATGATGGCTGTTGGCAAAGAGAACAAGTGGAAAGACTGGAGGACTAAGTTTTATATAGTCAAGTCTGCCGACAGCCGCCTGAACCAAAAGTATAACAGGTGGAATAAGGATCCACCTCTCCTAGCAGGCAGGAGCGCATTGCCGCCTATTCCCAGGCGGGCAAAGGAGGAGATCATGGACGCGGGGTTGTTTACCGTGTCCGTGTGGACGAATGATGAGGGGGACAAGGAGGTCACCCCTCAATGCTATCTCCCTTTGTACAAGTGGTTTGAAGAAGGGACATTCTTAGCCGCCTGTGGGCTAAGTTCTGAGATGCCGAGAGGTAGTCGGCCGTCTGTTTTATATGCAAATTACTTCCGCTTTTCAGTACTTGTTTAATGATGCTAATCACTTGTTCATTTTTGCAGATAAAGCAATGGAAAAGCTCTCGGCCACAAGGAAGCCGGTTGTATCTGCTGCTCGATATAGGTCGAACGTTTTAAACAGGGCAGAAGTAACCACCCACACCAAAGTGGATGAACAGAAAACTGGCGGCACCTCCAAGGTAGAAAATTGCTCTTTTATTTCTGACCAATATTAAATTTGCCCGAATGATTTCTAACTTGCGTTTATCTTGTGTTGATGTAGGGTGCGCCTTCCAAATCTCCTTCAAAACCATCCGACCCTAAAATCCAAAAGACTAGGGCGGGTGATGTGAGCGCATCCGGCAAGGGCGGCCGGAAGCACGTTGCTCATAAGCCCAAGAAGGGCCCAGACGCCTCTCCTCTCGAAGCTGAAAAGGAGATCAGCAAACCGGATGCCCAGAGGGCATCGAAGGGTGGCTTTAAGCAACCCACCACTGCTGTCGGCTCAGCAGGAGAGAAGAGAAGCCTGGGGAGAGAGGAGGAACAGAAGGACGACGGTAAAATTCATTCGCCCCCCTTGTTCTCCCATATAGATGTACTTTAGTTATTTTCTCTAACTTTCTCTCCTTCTCAGTTCCTGTGCAGAGGCCGACTGTTGTCCAGATGGCCAAGTCCATGCTGAGGGCGGTTGATCCTGACGACAAGGCGTCTGTCAGAGGAGTCGGCACCCTTGACTTGGATGGCATCTTGGGGAACCTCTGCGAGGTTTGAGTTTTAGCTCAAGCAATTTTTTATTAAGCATTATTGCTTTTTCCGCCTGGTTTTAACCATTCGGCTCTTTTGCAGGCCATGCTGCGCGTCCATGGGCTTAGGCAACCCCTCAAGGAGAAATCCAAAGAGGTAACAGTCGCTAAAGCTCGGGCCGAGTCTGCCTTGGATCGAGCTCAATTTGATATTGCTCAGAATGAGTATCTGACGCTTGATATGATGTATTCGCAGGCGGAAGCCAATATGCAGGTGAAGAAGGACCTGGATTCGGCCCGCCTGCGCATCACTTCCCTTAAGAAAGAGATTACAACTCTTAAGGAGAAGCTCGAGCCTCTTCAAGATGCCAAAGAAGAGGCCGAGAGAGCCAAGCAGAAGGTGGGCCGCCTGGAGCAGCGCCTCAGCAACCAGGAGCATCAGCTGAAGTCCAAGTTTGAGTCCGTGGCTGATCAAGAGAGAGAGGATCTTGTTAAGCAAATGATGAGCGATTATGAAGTCATCATGCGGGACACTTGGGCGGCTGTACAGCCGGATTCGGACTATCAGATTTGGAAATCCAAATTTGACGAAGCCAGCAAAGCATTCGACGCTCGCCTTATTGAAGAGGCTGAGAATGCTGAGGCCGAGGAAAGTTCTGGGTCCGACTCTTCTGGGGAGTCGTCCTCTGGTGGCGAGGAGGAGGATCAAGTAGAGGAGCCAGAGAAAAAGGAGGAAGAGCAGCCGAAGGACGACAGGCCGGCTGCCACTGAAGAGGCTCTCCCCTGATCACTTAAGCTTTTATGTTTTTCTGCGGCCAAATGGCCATGTACTTTTCTTTTCCGGCCTGTGTGCCGAGTGTTTGTATCTTTACCGACCGAGGGGTCGGGTAATTTGACAATCTTTCTGGCTTTGCCAGATAACACTCTTACCAATCGTCTGGTGACGATTGGTCTTTTTAATTTGAATCATTCGGCCATTTGGCTGAAGTTATCCATATTGCATGCGTGTTTTTGGCTAAGTATTATAACCTATATACCATGCGAATGTTCTTGCCCCTGGACGGATGTCGAGTGGTTTCGGTTTATTGGATTGATTGACTTGGAAATCTTTGATACTGAGAAGAGTATGCATGGTTTCTAAGTCAATCAATCACTATAGTGATTGCCCCAAACCACGCGGCAGGCATCCATCCAGAATTGGCAAACACAAGTGTTCATTCGGCCATTGGCTCGAACTAACCCAAATTTCCAACATAGCTAATTTGCCAAGGGTAAACCTCCGCTTGTTCTGCCCCATAAGCAAAAACAAGCGCCTCCGGCCATAGGCCTCTTTGAGATAAAATGCTAAGTTTGTAACTTAACCAATTTTCTTCAAAATAATTGTCCGCCTGTTTTGCCCCATAGGCAAGGATCAGGCGTCATCCGGCCAATAGCCTCAATAAGTGCTAAGTAGTTAACTTGTATATTAATCAAATATTCCGCCTGTTTTGCCCCTGAGCAATAACAGGCGCATCCGGCTTTATGCCTCAATTAGCCTCTACTCATGAAATAGTGACAACTGTGTTAAATAGAAAATTCAGGTCTTTTAGATTTCACTTTCGATTAAAACAAACGACTGCGAATGCTGCCTTAGCATTCGGTAGGGCCGCTTGATATATTCGTAGAGCAATGTGCCACCCAAATGGGAGATGCTTCTCCTCGACGAATTCGCCCAAATGGACGTCGCCGGTTATCTGACTCATGTTGGAGCAGACGGTCATGCTCATGTTGGAGCAGACTGTGACCATTCGGTCTCTTTTTGTTTATTAACATCCGGCCATAGGCCTCATCATGTTTTTATCTGGCCTTAGGCCTCTTAAATGATCAAGTAAATATTCATCAAGTGTTGGTGTAAACTTGATGAATTTCGTAGGGACGACTGTTCTAAAACAATCGGCTCCTTCAGAGGGATTGGGGCGTCTGCTGTTGGGACAGACGTTTTCCAGACATATTGGCCGTCTGTATTTGGTACAGGCGGCACTTAAAAAACTTAAACAAAAAGATAAGTTTGGAAATGAAGGCATATTCTCATTAACTATACGTGAGATTTACAAAATTGAGGTCTTTACATTCGTACTTAGAAGTAGTACTTTTTCAAGTTGTCTACATTCCAAGTTCTGGGCAGCTACCTGCCGTCTGGTTCTTCCAGGCGGTAGGTGCCGTCTCTTATCTCCTCATAAATTCGGTAGGGGCCTTCCCAATTTGGGGTTAGCTTTCCCTGTTCATTCGCCCTACCGACTGCCTCCATTTTCCGTAGCACAAAGTCCCCCATTTTGAGAGGACGCTTGTGTACTCTTTTGTTATAAGCCCGAGTCATTCTTAGACGGTATATCTCATGACGCAAGGAAGCATGGCCCCTGCGTTCTGGAAGTGAGTCCAATGCTAGGCGCATGGCCTCCCAATTTGCCTCTTCATCATACAACATGATTCGAAGGGTAGGATCATAGTGCTCGATGGGCAGAACAGCTTCTGCACCATACGCCATTAGGAACGGGGTTTCTCCCGTTGCCCCTTTAGCAGTCGTTCTGATGGACCAAAGGACGTGTGGTAATTCATCCGCCCAAAGGCCACCAGCCCGCTCAATCTTCTTTTTAATTCCGTCTGAGATTAACTTGTTGAAGGCTTCGACCTGGCCGTTTGCTTGTGGCCGGCCGACTGATGCGAAGAAGCTTGAGACCCCCTGGTCTCCCAGCCAAGTCTTGAGTTGAGGCGTCTCAAATTGAGGACCATTGTGAAAAACCATAGACATGGGCACCCCGAAACGAGTGATTATGTTCCTCCAGATAAAGGAAATGACGTCTTTAGTCTTGATGTTTTTGACTGCCTCAGCCTCTACCCACTTAGTAAAGTAATCCACAGC
Organism: Chenopodium album; assembly: GCF_948465745.1. Lineage (NCBI taxonomy): Eukaryota > Viridiplantae > Streptophyta > Magnoliopsida > Caryophyllales > Amaranthaceae > Chenopodium > Chenopodium album. The sequence continues at coordinate 35,957,521 of NC_137836.1, forward strand.
CACCAATATATAGCGCTTGCCGCCTGGTGCAGTTGTATATGGCCCCAGAATTTCCATGCCCCATTTGGCAAAGGGTATTGGGCTGTGGATGGCCGTCAGGTCTGTAGCCGGACGATGGATGAGCTTGCCAAACTTTTGGCACTTGTCACATTTTTTCACCATTTCCATGGCATCCGACTCCAGAGTCGGCCAAAAGTAAAGCCGCCTGGCCTTGGCCGCGAGGGATCTGCCGCCTATATGGGAGGCGCAGAATCCTGAATGCAACTCTTCGAGAACTTCCTTCCCCTTTTCAGGGGTAACACACTTCAACAGGGGTTTCAAAAAGCCAGCCCTGAAGAGCTCTCCTTGCCGTAACTCGAAGTTAGCTGCTCGTTTTTTTTAGAACAGCAGCCTCCCGTGGTGAGTCAGGGAGTGTGCCGTCTGCAAGATAGGTCCGGATGCTGTCCATCCAGGTTGAGCTTCGGTCAAGATATCCAATGGGGTCTTCCTCTGATATACTTCTTTTTTCCATGACCTCCCAGAAGACTGACCGAGGCGTTTCACAGGAGGCGGATGATGCCAACTTGGACAGAGCATCCGCCTGATTGTTTGAAGATCTGGGCACCTGAGTTAGATGAAATTCTTCAAGTGACCCAACTTCACTCTTGACCGCCTGCAAATACTTTATCATGGCCGGATGAGTGGCCTCGTACGTTCCATTAACTTGGAGTACGACCAGTTGAGAATCAGAGCAGGCGGATACCTTCTTCGCCCCTGCCGCCTTGCAATACCGGATGCCGGCCAGCAGGGCCTCATACTCGGCCTCATTATTAGAGACCTGAAACTTGAACTGTAGTGCGTATTCGTACTTATCTCCTTCAGGAGATTGACAGATAATCCCCGCACCACATCCATTCACAGTGGAGCTCCCATCCACATATACTTTCCAGACCTGGTCCGTATTGTCCGGAACAACCGGCCTTGTCATTTCGACAATAAAGTCAGCGAATGCTTGTCCCTTTATTGCCTTCCTTGATTCATAAGTGATTTCTAATCCTTGTATTTCGATTGCCCATTTGAGCATTCGTCCAGAAGACTCCAAGGTTGTGAGTGGCCGTTTGATCGGTTGGTCAGTATAGACCTCTACCGCATGCGCCAAGAAGTAAGGTTTAAGCTTCTTGATGGCCATGTAAAGGGCAAGGCCGAATTTCTCAACCATGGGGTACCGAAGCTCCGCATTTCTCAAAACATGGCTTATGAAATACACCGGGAGCTGGATGCCGTCTCTTTCAGCTAAGAGGACAGCACTGAGGGCATGATCAGAGACGGCTAAGTACATGAAGAGCTTCTCTTTAGGCAAAGGGCTGACAAGCCTCGGCAAAGAGTGCAGATGAGTTTTTAGCCTTTGAAAGGCCGCCTCTGCATCATCCCCCCATTCAAAGTTTGTCTTCTTTTTGATTGCCTGGAAAAAGTAGAGACACTTGTCGCCTGAACGGCTAAGGAATCTCCCCAGGGCTGCCAGACAACCTGTTAGTTTTTGCACTTCCTTCACAGTACGAGGCGACTGCATGTCGATTACCGCCTGTATTTTCTCAGGGTTGGCCTCTATTCCTCTTTGGTCAATCAAAAATCCGAGAAACTTCCCAGACTCAACACCAAAGACACACTTTTTTGGGTTAAGCATGACCTTGTGCCGCCTGAGTGTGGCGAATGTTTCTCGGAGATCAGCAAGGTGATCCGCCTGCTGTTTGGATTTGACTATCATATCATCAATGTACGCCTCTACATTCCTTCCGATTTGATTAATGAAGACCGTATTAATCATTCGTTGGAAGGTAGCAGGCGCATTCTTCAAACCAAACGGCATCACAGTATAACAGAACAACCCCTGATCAGTGACGAATGCCGTCTTTTCTTGATCTTTTTTCCACAGAGGGATCTGATGGAAACCTGAATAGGCGTCCATGAAACTCATCAGGGCATGTCCGGCTGTTGAGTCGACCAGACTGTCGATCTTAGGCAGTGGATAACTATCCTTTGGACATGCCTTGTTGAGGTCTGTGTAATCAACACACATCCGCCAAGTTCCATTCGGCTTTTTTACTAACACAACGTTAGCCACCCACTCAGGGAAGTTGCACGGCCGAATGAACTTGGCATCTAACAGCTTTTTTACTTCGGCAGCTGCCGCCTGACTTCTTTCTTCGCCGAGGTTTCTTTTCTTTTGCCGGATGGGCTTCTTATTAGGATCCACGGCGAGTTTGTGGACGGCGAGATCCGGGCTGATGCCTGGCATCTCTTCCACTTCAAAGGCAAAGATGTCTTTGAATTCCTTGAGCAGCTGGTGAAGGTTTTCACCCAATTTTGCAAAGGCAATCGTCCCCACCTTAACAGTCCGCTCTGAACGGCTATCATCCAGAGGGATATCAATGTGCTCTCCAGTAGGCTGGGGACGAAGATCATCCGACCTTTCCCCGGTCAGTGATTGCTATTGCTTTTCTTTTTTGACCACCACCAGCTGATCAGTCTTTCTTTTCTTTCCGGCTGGTGGGGCCGACTGTTCTTCCTCGACATCGTCGAGGTCAATCATTTGCTTGCCCCGGCCGGATGCTGCGGCCGCAGGCTTGACGTCCGAGAGATAACACTCTCGAGCCGTCTTTTGGTCCCCATTAAGGGAACCAACTGTTCCATCATCCTTCTCATACTTGAGTAGCATGAGAGCAGGGATGATGACGGCCTTACACTCATTAAGAGTGGGTCGGCCAAAGATGAGGTTGTAAGCCGTGAGCTCTTCAACCACTAGGAGACGGATGGTCATGTGTCGACCGTCTCCCCTGCTTCCCAGGCGGACAGGTAGGTCGATTCGTCCGACTGGATGCACAAGTCCTCCTCCAAAACCCAACTAAGGTGTGGGTGACCTCCATCATGCTATCCGGTTTGTACTTGAGATTGGACAAGCATTTGAGGCTGATGAGGTCAGAGGAACTTCCTGTGTCAATCAAAATTCGGCCAACCAGCTGGTTGGCGACTTTACACTCGATGACAACAGGGTCATCATGCGGCCGACGGACTTTGCCTCTGTCCTGCTCGGTGATGACAAATTTAGGGAAGGTGGATGTACTAGCTGTATCCCCCTCCTCAACAGAATTGACCATCTTTCTCAGATGGTCCTTGGTACCCCGAATGGTCGGGCCACCACAAGCAAATCCGCCTGCTATGGTATACACCGGCTCCTCATCAGTTTCGGCACTCACAGCAGGCTGGGGAGTCTTTTTCTTGGACTGCCCCGGATTTGCTTTTGAAGTCACTTTGGACTTCACATAGGACTTCAGCTGTCCTTTGTCGGCCAGACGGTCGAGCTCCCGCTTGAGACTAAAGCAGTCGTTCGTATCATGGCCAACATCCTCATGGAAATGGCAATGCTTGTTCTTGTTCCTATTTTCAGCGGAACCTTTCATGGCAGTCGGCTTTTCAAGAGTTAGCCGATCCTTAATTTCCAAAAGGATGGAGCAGCAGTCCTTGTGGAATTCGTACCTTGGCACGTACGGTTTCCATTCTTTTTTCTTCTTCTGGGCCGGTTGATCAGAGTTATCAATGGCCCAAACTTGCTTTTTCTTTTTGCTCGCTTCGGGCTTAGGAGCCGACTGAGCGTACCGAGTCTCTTTCTGTCGGTCGGACTTCTTATGGTCCGACTGCTTATTGGAGGAGCAGAGTTCAGTCGCCTGTATGTAGGCTTCCGCCTCTCGCAAGGCTCCTTGTAGGGTAAAGATTTGTTTGCGGACGAGTTCATACTTGAAAGTAGACCCGTCCTTCAGACCCTTAAAGAAGTCTGTGAAGGCGACCTCATCAGACAGCCCATGAATCTGGATTCGGACCAGATTGAACCGCCTGATGTAGGATCGCAAACCTTCTCTATCTCCCTGCTGTACATTGCCCAAGTCAAGACTTGTCTTTTTGGCAGGGATGTTCATAGAGAAGTTCGATGCAAACAAGAACGCAAGCGTCTTGAAGCTATTTATGCAGCCGGCCGGAAGGTTGCCAAACCATTGCTGGGCTATGCCCTTCAGGGTGGCTGGAAAGCAACGACACCATGCGGCATCATCCAACCCCTGTAAATACATGAGGTGGGTGTATGCTAGCAGGTGGTCTTCTGGGTTGGAGGTCCCGTCATAGGCTCCAACCAGAACGTTTTTAACTTTGGCCGGCTGTACAGCTTCAGTTATTTCCTTGGAGAAAGCAGAGGGTTGATCTCCAAGGTGTTGCAGCCTAAGCTGCCAGTCCATCGGCTGATAGCCGTATGCCGCCTGTCCTCCATAGAGGGTAGGTTGCATGTAAGGTACAACTGGCGCCTGGTACAATGGCTGTGCCATGTACTGGGCGGGCTGAATCACATGTGGCCCAGACTGAACCCTTTGGCTGCTTGCTGGGGTCTCATGTACAGACTAAGAACACCTCACAGAGGTATTCCGAAAGCTATCATGATAAGTCGACGTTGAAGCCGACTCTGATTGCTGGGTTCTCCTCTCCTCAATGTATTGCCGAGCGTCAGAGAACGTTTTTTTGCTACCATCCGGCTGTATGTGCCGGATGGGTTTTCTTGCGCCCATTTCTGGGAAACGGAGCCGATTAAGGTCAAATTGGGGCCTGGCCTTCTCCTTAGGAGCAGGATGAGGAGTCGGCTGACGGTCCCTGACCGACTTCTGTTTGCCAGCTTGGGCTGGCTTCTTGGCCGACTACTCCTTTCTAGGAGTAGGCGACTTCTTTGAGGCGAGCTGCTTGATTTCACCCCTGAGGCTGCTCAGGAGTGACACTAGCTCATCCCGAGTGACGGGAGTTGATCCTGCCGCCTGGGAAGGATCAACCGGCCGCCCCGAGGGCTTCTTTGGCTGGCCAGCAGTTCTGCTTGGTCCTGCCTGAACATGGGGACGCTCTCGCCGTTCCTTACTGCGGATGCGTTTAGAGATGAGGGATCCATTTGGATCCACATAGGTTTCGACATCAGCGTCGTCACCTGAGTCATGGTCCGTTTGGACCAGTACATCATTTGGAGGCCGAATGGTCTCCGAATTTGGTACAAGCTCTTGTGAAGCCATTTCAGAGGTACTCTCCCCATAGACGGCGCCAAATGTTTCGGGGGTTTTTGTCCCTCGGGAGAGTTACAACACTGAAACTGGATTCAACTAAGGATGCCGTTACCTGCAAAGCAAACGGACCGCCGGATGGTCGGTGGTCCGCCTCCAACGATTAAGTCAGTAAATGTTCGGAGATAAAACGTGCGGAAGTAAAGTTATCTGCTTGAATTCCAAGCTCAGGTAAAGTGCTGTGTGTTCCTTGAAAACGACAGCTCTGTGGTAAGTGACGTATCGTCTCGTATTGTATGTCAAAAATTCTCTCTCTTTTTCGTGTGTTATCATAAATGACATAATGTCCCTATTTATAGGGTCTTCTTGAAAAGTGTGCCCTCCTAGGGTCTCGTGACCTAGGAGTTAGGTCACGCCGTTTTGCGGCGCCTCGGGATTTGGGCCTTAGAAGGCCGCCATCCCAGGGCCAATACCTGAGTGACACGTGTCACTGTGCCCAAAAGGATTCTGAAGCACCTTTTGGGTGACACGTGTCGCCGACTGAATGGTCCCTGCTGGACCTTCAGTCCACGTAGGACGGAGAAGAGTCCTCCCTCCACGTGTCATCATTCCGTAGGTCCAAATGGCACCTATATAGAGGACACGTGGCACTTTCTGATTGGGCCACTTGGCCGGGTATAAAATACCCAAATCAATATCGACGATCACTTGTATGTCGATTGGGATTTATTTGATTTACATGCCTCGATTATGAACCTTTTTAATTTCTTCCTCCCTTTTGTGTGTTTTTCTTGTTCTCTTTTGTGTAACGAGCATGACTAAGACAAGTTGAAACATTTTTGATGTGGATTTGCTCATTCATTTGGATTCAAGAATTTATGTGCCTTTTTGATGACATGGCTTCGAATGCTTACCTTCCTAGTTGATGAGGGTTTACACGGTTTAAGAATGCTTAAGGTTGAATTAGACACATTGTAAGCTAAGGTAGCCCGGTTTAGAACTCTTGATGACGTTTGAACCCCTTAGTTCACGGGAAAGTGGTAAGATGGTGTTGCTCTCCGTAGTGAATAGGATTCCCTTGGTTGGTATTTGCTTATTTTTATCCCGTGTGAGCGTCGTTTGTTCTAGCCTTCATCACTCTTGTGAGCGGCGTTTTGGATCCTTAACTATGCATGTCTTAATCTTTGTGTTGGTAGTTAGCTCCCGAGATCGTGACCAAACAACTTTAAAGGAGGAAGAGGGCATTTCTTCTCATTTTTCTTTGTTTTCTTTGTGTTTTGTTACAAATTTGGTTTTCATTTTTACATCCACCCACTTGCTAACCAACTTGGGCCTCATTCCCCCTTTCTTGATCTAGCCATATTACAAACCTATCGGCCTATGTTCTACCAACCCTTGTAGTTAGTGAAGCATTGGTTTTTGAGGTACGAATTCGAGAGTGTTGGTTTTAGGGCAAGAAAGTTGTGAAAATTGGTTCAAATGAGATTTTGAAAGTTATTCATGAAAGGAAATATTTGCAAAAAGTTTGTGAGGAAGGATGCAACGTATGAAGTTCAAAAAAAAAAAAAAAAAAAAGGGGAAGGAAGAGGAAGAGGAAATGATGAGAGAAATGAAGTAATGTTATGAAATTTTGTATTGAAGGTTGTAATTTGAATTTAGGTTCAATTCTTAGGTGGTTCTTGAGAGATGGCCACTCTTTTGCTTCACTTAGGATTTGCCACCAAAAAAAAATAAAAAAAAAAATAAAAAAAAAATAAAAAAAAAATAAAAAAAAAAATAAAAAAAAAAAAAAAGAAAAAATTTTCAAATTAATTCCCAACCTTAACCCTTAGCCATGACATTACAACCCAAGTTAAGACCCTTGGACTTGGAGAAGTGCGGTCAAAGAACGGTGGAGGGAGATAAATTTCAACCCTATGGAAAGAGTGTGCATAGTTGAGATGTCGGGATAACCTCATGACTCCACAATAAATTTCTTTTTCCGGTTCCCTCGAGGAACCATGAGGAGCTAACTTGGGGATGATTTGAAGCTAGTGGAGAGAACGCGGTCCGTCTTGGTTGGAGCTAGGGCAGAGGATGAAATCATTAGTTCTCTACGCTTAGCTTAGGTTTGTCTCCCTCAACCATGAGCATCTTAGAACGTGTTCCCCCTCTTTGAGTTGAGAAAAGTAAGCATTATTTGATTCATGTCCCTATGTTAGAGTCCATTTGGAGCATTTCCCATCGTGAAACTTGATTGATTTTCTTAACCCTTGTCATATTATGCTTGTTGTGTGTGTTGTCTTTTTGTTTTAGTATTTCTTGCTTGAGGACAAGCAAAAGGCAAGTGTGGGGGATTTTGATGAGTGGCATTTATGCCACTCTTTTTATCCTTTTTCTCTAAGGATTCTCCCCTCGTTTGCACTTGTTTGGCCTTCTCTCTAAGCAATTTTACTTAGTTTTGCTTTCTCTTTTCTTTCTCCTTTATCCTCCCTTTTCTTAGTCTTCCCGCTTTGTTCTTACTGTGCTTTTCATGCTTATGCTTTGTAGGAACCATCGAGATTTTCAAGAGGAGGAAGCTAAGCTCAAAGGAGGCTAGAGGAAGCATGATTCAGAAGAGGTTCGGCCGAACCTCCTGATGGTGTGGCCGAACCTGCTCAGTGGTTCGGCCGAACTTCGAGGTAGGGGCAAGATGAAAATCGGCAGTTTTGCAGGAGTGGCCGAACCGCAGGAGTTCGACCAGACCAGGATCAGGGAGGTTCGACCGAACCTGCTCAGTGGTTCGGCCGAACTTCGAGGCAGGGGCAAGATGAAAATCGGCAGTTTTGCAGGAGTGGCCGAACCGCAGGAGTTCGACCAGACCAGGATCAGGGAGGTTCGATCGAACCTACCCATGGTTCGGCCGAACCTACTTTGTAGTCCGGCCGAACCTTCCCATTTGTTCGGTCGGACCTCTCCTTTTGTCAGCTGACTCTGTACGGACTATATAAGTCCCTTTCTTAGAACGTTTTGGGGGATTAACTTAGTTTTAATTTTCTACATTTTTAGCTTAATCTAGGGAGAGAAACTTCATTAGTAGAGAGAGAAAGTGTGGATTTCTATTGATGAACTTGGATATTGAAGAAGGAGCTTGATTGAACCTTTGTAAATCTTCATCTTCAATGAATGAGCAATCCCTTACTCTCTCTCTTTACTTTTGTATCTAGTTTTGTTTGCTTATTTTGATTTTCCTTCTTTGCTTATTGATCATGTTGATGCTTATTGATTTGATGATTGAAATTGTCTTCAATATGATTTGTGAGTAGTCACCTAGCCAAGGGTGTGGGGATGGTGTAGTTGTTAATTGATTCATGCTTATGATGTTGGGGGTTATGTTAATGGTGATTAAAGTCTTTGTATGCTTGATATTCTTTGGTCTTTCTTGCAAGTGCACATTGTTAGTTGATCAAAGATGAGTCTTTACTAACAAGTAACGGAAGTTGACTTAGTCGAGATTCATTACTATCGATAATTCTTTGTTTGCACCTTCTAATATATGGTTCTAATGTGGAAGCATAGAGGCTATGTTAGGAGGAATCGATTAACCCCGGAAGGCGGTTAGATCGAGCTTTATTTCGATATTCTTGCATGCTTAGTTTACCATTGCTTTGCTTCTGTGTTATTGCATGATCAAGTGACATCTACATCTACCCACTTCTCTTGGTGTTTAGTTATATTGATCTTTAATCATTCTTAATCCTTAGTTTAATCTCTTAGTTATTCATACTCCTTGTCCCGAGATAGCTTAAAGTCTTAAGTAGTGAATGCGGTGTTTATGCATGTCTCCCTGTGGTTCGACCCCTCTATTTACCCTATACACGTATTAGGTTGGTAGAGCGTTATAAATTAATTTGACTTAGGTGTAGTCGCTCAACGACACGATTATTTCCTTGTCAGAATCCACCGGATGACGTTTGTTGAAATGTTTTCCATGCTTGAGGAAAGCCGGCAGATGAGTTTGGTAGCTTTCTAAGCCTGAAGAAACCTACCGGATGACACTTTCCATGCTTGAGGAAAGTCGACATATGATTTTGGCGTTTTTCTATGCTTGAAGAAATCCACCGATAATTCTTTCCATGCTTGAGGAAAGCCAGCAAAGGAATTTGGCGATTTTATATGCTTGAAGAAATCCACCGGATAATACTTTCCATGCTTGAGGAAAGTCGACAGATGATGAGATTGCAAGTCTCTGTCTATCGAGAACCTTGCGTCATGAAATGATGATGGTTCGATTGTCCTCGAACGTGGGCTGTAGATGGTTCGCTTGTCCCTGAACGTGGGCTGTAGATGGTCCGCTTTTCCCCGGACGTGGGCTGTAGATGGTCCGCTTGTCCCCGGACGTGGGCTGGTTGTAAATGGTCCGCTTATCCCTGGACGTGGGCTGTAGATGGTCCGCTTGTCCCCGGACGTGGGCTGTAGATGAGACCTGCAAAAAATAAATATGCCAATGGACTCGTATATATTGTGATTGACTTGACCAATGACTTGATCAAGTTTGACTTGATGTGACATGACATGTGTGGAGGGTACCGACTTTCTCCCGAAAAAGAAAGATGTGAAAACTGAACTTTTATTTTCGAACTTCCCTCGATGAGAAAATTTTGAAATTTTTTTTTTAAACTTCCCCAAAAGAAAAGACGCGAAAAAAAAGGAAAGAAGTTTTGAACTTCCTCGTTGAGCAAGACAAAATGAATCGCATGGATTGAATTGCTTTTCTTGAAAGTAATATATGCATGATGCATGTCCTTAGGCCAGGAGGCTAAGGACAATTACATCATATGACACGATGGATGAACTTAGGTCATGGAGCTAAGCATCATATATGGCGTAAAGAAACGATCTTAAACGTCACTTAGGTCTGGAAGCTAAGCACGTATACAGATGAAGTGATTATTGCATAATAAACATTGCTTAGGTCAAGGAGCTAAGCACGATATGCTTTGTATGATTAAAAATCATTGATATATAAATGTTTCTCAGCACATTATGCGATGCATGAAACAATGAATATTGCTCAGGTCAGGAAGCTAAGCAAGTATACAATGTTTCTTCTAATGAATGTTGTCTTTAAACATGATGAAACATGCACAGTGTTGAAACAAGATTTCATGATAAGGGCTCTTAAAGGGAAGGATGATTGATATGGATATGGATGTGTGAGTGAAGTGTGTGAATGTGATACTAAGGCTGGCTGCAAGGGTTATGGTGATGGAAAGAGATGTGAGAAGAGTCAAAGATGATGACTCTTTAGGATGGGTAGGCTAAATGATGTGGGTTCAAGCCCCCAAGTCTAGCTCTAAATGGGTAGGGGTAAGCATTGGATATTCTTTGACTCAATCATGCATGGATATGAATATGAATGTGGCCTCACCTCGATATGAGGTTGCCTACGTATCCGTTAGGAATCAGGCCGAACATAGCTCTAATCGAACTTTGCACAAGTGTATGTACACCTCAAAGAGGTCTTTCAAGGGTTGTAATATGGTTAAGTTGATGGTTTAAAGAAGAAAAGGGTACAAGGCTCAAGACCCGAGAGAATCCCCAAGATGTGTAATTGTGAATTTGAAAATTTTGAATTTTGCAAGTTTTTTTTTTTAATCAATGTGGGAAATCTCATATCATGCGGTCCATCACTCACTTAGCATTCATGTTTCTCAGGCACGGTACCAAGCACTCGATGAGAGACACAATTTGAGACGTGTTCATATCAAAGACATTGGAACACTTGCCCTTAGACATTGTTTTATTGTTGCTTTGCTACTTTTTTTTACTTGCTTTTTGAATGTTATACAATTACACACCTTCCCATCCTACGGTTAAGTGATTGTGGGTTGAATAAAAAAGGTCAACCGTAAGACGAGGCTCAAAGTGGTTGATGAAGAAATGGAATGTGTGCTTGAATGGTTAATGGGAAATGATAGGGTTGGAAAGGTGCCTCAAATCATTGGTGTACCTTGTGTTTAGTTCGGCAATTGTTTTTTGTTTTTTGTTTTGTTTTTTTTTTTTTTTTTTTTTTTTTTTTTTTTTTTTTGGCAAATGACATGATCGAATGCGAAGGAAAGAAATGATCATTGATGGAACATGACATATAGACATAAGGATAAGGAGAACCTATGCTAGACTTATTCGGGGAAAAGGGTTAAAACGAAAGAAAAAAGCATGAAATCTTGTATGGAAACTTGTCTTGTGCTTCGTCTTCATGGTTGCTTATGAATTACTTTTTACCGCCAAGAGGAACAAGAAGTTTGTTATTGCTGATGCTTTGATTGGAAGAAAAGAAGGAAGGAATGACGTTCCCCTTATTCTTCCAACCATTGCCTAGTGATTCTTGCACTCGAGTACTATGGAACAAAATGAGCTCACTTAATGCATTGACTCAATACTCGGATTGGAAAGGAAGAGTGTATGAAAGAATTTTGAAAACCAATGGGGAATACTCCACCCATTCCTATTACGACGGAAAACGACGCATGCATGGTCCTAGTATACGATCATAAACAATATAGTGCATTACTCGAAGACAAAGTGTGTGCAACGACTCAACATGTGTGATTAGGTGAGTTTATTAAGACTCGTGGTATGATCGCATGGCTAGACATGAGGACGTTGTGAAAAACAAAGGACCCAATGGCCAAATAGCACGGAAGACTAAAAGACAAATTAACTTGATTAATTTTGTCAAATTTTAATGTTTATGCTATTTACTAGGTGAAAACGGTCCATTGGCAATCGTTAGTCATAAATAAGATCAACCACAACCAAATACAAAGAACACATGTTAAGGTTAGCACAAAAATCGATCACAAGAAACTAGGAAGAGGACTAGAATTCTAGAAGAGTTAAGACTCATGGGTATAAAAAAATAAAATAAAACTAAAAATCTATAATCCTATGTTATACGAGTTGACACGGATTAAAGGACCGGGTAAGACTAGCTTGACACGATTTTTTTTTAAAAAAATAAAAAATAAAAAATAAAAAAAAGGTAACGCTAAAAAGACATCTAAACTGGATAGGCTGTAGTATACTGGTTATAACTTTTGATCTGTGACTCTGATTTGGACGAAACTAACTCTAAATCAAAGATAAAACTCGGGGCTACAGATCCATATGTTTCACGACACGTAACTCTTTCTAGAACTCCAGCTATGACCAAAACAAATTGACTCTTGTGCAGTATACGGGAACACAAATCTGAGTTGACTCAAATTTAAAAACAAAATCTATGACCCGACTCTACAAAAATAAAAAGGGTTTGATTAAAAAAAAGTCAATAAAAAAATGCACATATAAGCATATTGTCACGTATGATTCAATGAAGTTCGCAACCTAAAGTCAAGTTCTATGTTCGACTATGGTCAAGCTTTTGAGTGTCAAAGGGTACCATGGTTAAGAGTTTGGACGTGTTAGCAAGGCAGCCTCCCTTGAGGGTGTATGCCAACGGGCGGCTCTGCGAGTTCGTGATGAAATCGAACTCGACTCCATGTTTTGGGTGGATTTAAAAACTCGGATGAACCCTTATTGCCATGAGCGTTTTCGGGTTGATAGAGCATAAATCCCCCGGGCTAGCCACATACGTAGAACACGTACTATTGTGGCAAAATAGGTAAGCTAAAATGCATATGCATATGTGACAATGCCAATTAAATCACAGGAATATTTTTTAAGAATCTTTCAAGTCTCATCCACTCATCTCAATTAAATACCGATCACTCAAATCGATAAATAACCAAGAATCCTCCCCAGTGGAGTCGCCAAATTGTAGGCGTCGCTCGAAGTGCGCCTACGTTAAAAGCATGTTGTGAATATGCTTGGCACTCTTAGGAAGTAGGAATTGACATAATACGATTAGGGACAAATAAAGTAGGGAGCCGCCAACAAGTTTTTAAGGAACTTGTAAACCGTTCACAGATCATAAAAAGGCAACCACGATAAGGGACAACGATAGGCAACAACGATTGACCCGTGAAGGTTAAACCCCATTCATAATCCATGAGATTACTAACTCCATATGATTCGGAACCACGAAAGAAGGATCGGGGATGATGGTACGCAGTGAGTCATGGAGTCACATTCGCCCGTATTGGCCTCTACTCGATTCTTATAGTGAAAAATGATTCCTGCGATCTCAAAGGCATTCAAACAAAAATTCAATTTGCTCCAAACTATTATTATGCTAAATTGGTTGAATATTAATGCAACACATAATTCTAAAATATTTGTGATCACTTGAATTAATTAACAAGATTAAAAAGGAACCTAAACCGGTTGTCCAAATTATCTTATTAGGCGTGATTTTCAATTACATATTCCCTTTAAGCATGCAATATAGTGATATCAATAAATAAAATAAACATTAATATTGGAAGCAATTTAAACATAATATCGTTAGTCAAATTAAATATAAAATAACCTAATCATGATGCTAGCAACAAGAATAAAAATAAGAGTAATTAAATGATTAACTACTCACTTTCCGCATTTCCTTGAATTGCTACATCATGAATAAACTGTTAGTAACTTCAATAAAAATCAATCAAATTGAAACAATTAAATTAAATAAATTTATATTTGATTTGGTCCAAACCCTCAGTTAATTATACCTTTCACGTCTTGGTTTAAGTATAGAACTTTGGGTATTGTATGAACTCCTTGGAGTGCTTAATTAGGGGAAGTATTTTGAGAGAATATGGTGTCTAGTATTTAGGCTAAAAATGGAGAAGAGAATTATTTTATGATCAAGCTTGTTGATGTTTGAAAAAAGGGGAGATATGACCTCTATTTATAGAGAAAAAAGAAGGGTCAAAAAATTAAGATAAGATCCGAATTAAATCGGAATAAAACTCGATAGACTGCAGTTTTTGCGGTTTTTGTTTTTATCATATCTTTTGATCCAGAAATTGGAATAAGATGAATAAGATATCGTTTGAAAGCTCTTGAAGTCTACTTTTTAACCCAATTATAATCAGATTAAAATATTTTTTAGAACAAAAGATAAAGCCGAAATAGTGAGACGGTATCAGTTTTGAATAGAGTTTGACATTTTATTTATATCTTTTCTGTTATAGCTTGGAATTGATGTTATAATATATCATTGGAAAGATAATTTCAAGGGCTATCCATCCATATAAAATTTGGATAAAAACTTTGAGGCACGAAAATAATATCTGTCTATCTTTCAATGTCTTTCAATTCGGATAGAAATAGGATTTTCAAAAAAGGAGTTTTATTCAATTTCAAACTCTTTAATCTTATCTTTTCAAAAAGGATAATTAGGATCTTTTAGAAACTTATAGAAGCTTATAATTAATCCTAATTTGTTTAGGAATGGGATTAAATAATTTTGAACCTCCACATGATCATTGGGTCGTAGGTAAGGTGGGCTTAGGTTCAGTTTGGGCTCAGTTTAATATTTTTGCCATAACTTATTCGTTATAACTCGGATTTGGGCTTATAATAAATTGTTGGAAAGCTCTTTTAAAGCCCAATCCAATTATTCAATCAATGGACCAAGATTATGGACCAAAATAAACTGGATTAAGCGTTTTTATAAAAAGGATACAATATGAATGATTTTAAAGGACACGAAATGAATTATTTTGGGTTTAAAGGCACGAAAAGAGGAAAATAAGTTATGATTTGGGGGAAATGAGATAGAAGTTGGGTTGGTTTATGAAATGGAAATATGGATTTAAGCACTCCAAGATTAAATACTCAACCCGACCAATAATGGTGTTGAAAGGTTGTTCATCATCGGGTTTGGTTTTGGGGAAACATTTTTAGGTGTCTACACTAACAAAATAATCAATTTGATTAGCAAACTGTTTAATTAGACTCATAGTGATGACTCAAGAAAAATACTGAACTGTCGTCAAAGAACCAGGACTGGTGCTGCACTTTGCAGTGTAGCGGAAGACGACAAAGCTATCGCCAGGCGCTGCACAACAAAGTGTGGTGTTGCAGTCCAAATCTAGGCGCCATTTCTGGAACATTGATCTGGGACTGCTTTCAGTATTATTACTCTACCGGACATGCCTAAAGTCGTACTAAGTTAATTCTGATTAAATTATTAGACTTTAATTACTCAAATTAATTAATTAGTTAATTAAGCAAAGTGCTTTTATCCATTAAGCAGTTTATTTAGTTTTAACACAAGTCAAACAAACGGTTAGGTAAAACACATAGAGTATGCACAACAAATAATGCACAATTAGTCAAATAGGCACAATATGATGCAATGAGTTCGCAACCTAACCATGGATCTAGTTCTCTAAAGTTCGGGATATGGGTTAGTCAAAGAGGGTCCATGGTTAATTGTCCGGATGCACCGCGCGGAAGCCTTACCTTTTAAAGGGTTGGCGCGAGTGGATGGGACACCGCGAGTTAAAAACTCGCTTTCCATGGTTTGGTGAATTCAACATTCTCGAATGTACCCTTTGTTGCACAGAGCGTTCAATCGGGTAAATGGAGCATGAATTTCAGAGGGTTATGTCCATATGTAGAACACATATGAGTTTCAGAAAAGTGAGAAAAACTCAATCAAGAAGTAGGATCGAGCAAACAGTGCTAAAAACTGGTCAAAATTAGAACGCATATTTCTGGTTCGGTATTGGAAGAACTTAGCGCCAGCGAACAGAGGTTGGCGCCGCAATTTGGCTCTGGTGCCTGACGACAAGAGTGTCGCCTGGCGCCAGAGTCAAATCATCGGCGACAGACTATGTTTTCTGACGCTAGTTCCTACATGCCTCAGCAGCTTTCTGTGCTCGATAAAATTTTCCAGTTTCGCGCAGCATTAATTAGGTCCCAGTTGTGAAAGATATTCCTCAAATTTCCTACGTGTAAAAATCCTATGTTTTTAACTCATTACGAATGGTCTTTACAATGAGATCTTTTTTATGCATATGAAAATAATGTTAATCAAAATTACGCACATGAAATACTTAGAACTTTTCGAGTCTCATCCACTCATTCTAAATCATTGCCAAAATAAATTTCAGGAATTAAAATAGAAATCCTCCCCAGCGGAGTCGCCAAAAAACTGTAGAGAATATTTCAAGCATTACCCCAAACTTGAACCCCACTGTGATCATACACTAAAGTACGGTGGCGTCCAAAGGGAAAGAAGATAGAGCGAAAGAATCGCCAACAAGTTTTAGGAACTTGTAAATCGTTCACAGGGTGAAGTTTACACCCCTTAATGAACTAGGAGATCGTCAACTCCAATAGATCTGGAACCATGACTAGTAGTTCGGGGATGAAGGTACAAATCCAACCTAAAAAAGATTGAATATGCCCTAATAATAGGCATCTACTTTATTCTGATCGTATTCATGTGCGCTTTCTGACTAACAAGCTATCATTAAATTTACCCTAAACCTGTTCAATCTATGTTGGTTGAACATTAATGCACAAATAAAACTATTATTGGCGTTTACTTGAATTATAATTAAATTAACCCTAAATAAGATTATTACTTATCTTATATAAGCGTGATTACAAGTACCAATTCCCTTTAAACATCCATAAAAGGTGTGATCAAGCAATAACAATAAATATAATCTAATAATAATAATAATAATAATAATAATAATAATAATAATAATAATAATAATAATAATAATAATAATAATAATAATAATAATAATAATAATAATAATAATAATAATAATAATAATAATAATAATAATAATAATAATAATAATAATAATAATAATAATAAAGCATAATAATAATCATAAGCATAATAATGTTAAAGCATAATAATAGCAAGATCCTAGCTAGGCATGATACTAACAAGATTAATAACAAACTCTAGCATGTCACTAAACAATAAAAATCAAAGCTTTATTCGTAACATGATACTAACACAAATATCAGGAAGAAAATAGGAAGCATCACAGGAATCACAATTGTCATATTTGATATTAGAAATTATACTTAATAACCTAAACATGATACTAGGAAGATCAAAACATCCTAACATGATACTAGGAATCAAAATAACAATCTAAGCATGATTTCTATATCATAATACCAATAAAATCAATTAAAGCACTTACTTGGATGCCTCGTATCTCTTTCTAATAACAAAATACATGCGTTAGTAACTTCAAGGAAAATAATAAAATCAAACAATTAAATTAAATAATTGAAAGAGAGATTTGGGACCAAACCCTCAGAAATTAACACCCTTTCACGTCTAGGGCGAAGGCAACTTCGAACTTGGCTAGGTGTTTCTAAATCTTGTGAATGCAGAATTTTGTATGCAAAAGGCTAGTTTAGAAAAGAGAGAGAGAGATAGAGTAATCAAGAGATTCTTGATGAGAGTTGGTGAGAGAGAGAATTAGAAAACTAGAGAGTTGATGAGATGAATTGATGATATTTTATTATGGAAAACGGAGGTTTTAGGAGGCTATTTATAGAGAAAATCAGCCGGACATGATAAAAAACGAATCAGAGTTTCGAAAAGAATAAAACAACGTGGCGCCAAACGCTGGACACTAGCACCAGATGCCAAGCATGGCGCCAGGCGCTGGTCCTGTCGTTAGACGCTGAAAATAAATTTCCACGCGTTTTCTTAATTTGATAAAATTTAGCCGTACGAGAGGGTAAAATCGTGTTTTCCTTAAAAACACTCTTTTATTCTGATTAAAACTCTAAAAAGTCAACTAAAGTTAATTTATCAATGCTAATTAAAGTAGGAATGAAAAGAACCTTCTAGAAGAATCTAGAAGACTATAATCAATTCTAATTGCATTAGGAATGATAAATCAATATTAGGCCCTCCTCTAGATCATTGGGCCGCATATAAATATCAAACCGGGCCCAGTTTAGTAATTTGGCCATAACTTCCTCATTATTCATCGGAATTGGGCTTATAACATATCGTTGGAAAGCTCTTTTTGAACCTGACCCAACTATACTATTATTGGAGCCTTGCCATGGACCAAACCAAACTGGATTGGCTATTTTCTTAAAATAGGTTTTCAAAAACAGAGAGAAAGAAAAGAAATAAAAACTAACCGCAACACTAGACTTTCCACACTTTCACTTCATTCGATTATGATTCGGCGCGAAAGGTACTCATTATTAGGTTTGGTTTTGGGGAGCCACAAATGGGTTTCTACAGCAAGGCTTCGTACTCTGCCTCATCGTTTGAGGCCTGAAACTTGAACCGTAGTGCATACTCATATTTGTCTCCTTTAGGAGATTCGTAGATTGTGCCTGCACCACATCCGTTCTTTGTAGAGCTCCCGTCTACATACACTTTCCAAACCTTGTCAAGATTATCCGGAGCCATCGGACGGGTCATTTCAACAATGAAGTCGGAAAACGCCTTACCTTTCACTGCCTTTCTCGGTTCGTAAGTGATTTCAAGACTTTACATTTCAATAGCCCATTTTAACATTCTTCCGGATCACTCCAAGGTGGAAATTGGCCGCTTGAGTTGCTGGTCGGTGTATATCACCACCGGATGTGCCAGAAAATACGACTTCAACTTCTTGAATGCCATATACAGAGCAATAAGACCAAAATTTTCAACCATTGGGTAATGGACTACATCGTTTTTGAGTACATGACTAATGAAATAGACTGTGAGCTGGACGCCGTCTTGTTCAACAAGGAGAACGGCACTGAGAGCATGATCTGAGACGGTTAAGTATATGTATAGCGTCTCTCTATGCAGAGGACTAACGAGCCTCGGCAAGGAGTGCAAGTGCTCTTTCAGTTTCTAGAAGGCCGCCTCATCATTATCCCCCCATTCAAATCTAGTCTTCTTCTTGATTGCTTGGAAGAAGTAAAGGCATTTGTCACCTGACCGGCTGAGGAATCTCCCCAATACCGCCAGATACCCAGTTAATCTTTGAACTTCCATGACAGTACGGGGTGACTTCATGGCAATTACCGCATGTATCTTCTCGGGGTTAGCCTCTATCCTCCTTTGATAAATCAGGAATCCAAGAAAATTCCCTAACAAAACATCTAAGACGCATTTCTTAGGATTCAACATGACGTTGTGCCGCCTGAGGGTGGTGAATGTTTCTCGGAGATCAGCAAGATGATTCGTCTGTAGCTTGGATTTGACTATCATGCCATCAATGTACGCCTCCACATTCCTTCCAATTTGATTAATGAAGACCGTATTAATCATCCGTTGGAGTGTAGCCGGCGCATTCTTTAAGCCAAACAACATCACAATATAACAGAATAACCCCTGATTAGTGACGAAGGTCGTCTTCTCTTAATCTTTTTTCCACAGGGGAATCTGATGGAAGCCGGAATAGGCATCCATGAAGTTCATCAAGGCGTGGCCGGCTATAGAGTCGACCAGACTGTCGATCTTTGGAAGCGGATAAATATCCCTTGGACACGCCTTGTTGAGGTCTGTGTAATCAACACACATATGCCAGGTACCATTAGTCTTCTTCACAAGCACAACATTGGCTACCCAATCGTGGAAATTACATGGCCAAATGAACCTAGCGTCTATCAGCTTTCTGACTTCGGCAGGTGCCGCCTGACTTCTTTCCTCGCCGTGATTTCTTTTCTTTTGCCGAATAGGCTTCTTTTTTGGATCAATGGCGAGTTTGGGGACATCGAGATTCGGGCTGACGCCTGGCATCTCTTCCACTTCAAAGGCAAAAATGTCTTTGAATTCTTTCAGTAGAAGGTGCAAGTCTGCACCCATCTTAGCATAAGCAGCTGTCCCCACCTTAACAATTCGCTATGGACGGCTGTCATCCAGAGCCAGATAAATGTGCTCTCCGGCGGGTTGGGGCAGAGCTCGTCTGACCGCTCTCCGGTCAATGATTGCTATTTTTTCTCTTTCTTCACCTCCACCAACTGAGCAGCTTTTCTTTTCTTTCCAGCTACTGGTGGGGCGGGACTGGCATTATTGACATTGTCAAGGTCTATTGGCTCCTGCCCTCGGCCGTCTAGGGCCACAGTGTCTTTGATTGCTGAATGATAGCACTCCCGGGCTGTCTTTTGGTCCCCGTTCAGGGAGCCAACAGAGCCATCATCCCTCTCATACTTGACGAGCATGAGAGAAGAGATGATTACAGCCTTGGCTTCGTTGAGGGTTGGACGACCTAAGATGATGTTATAGGCGATCAGTTCCTCAACGACTAAGAATTTAACGACCAGGTGTCGTCCTTTTCCTTTTTCTCTCAACCGGATAGGTAAGTCGATCCTACCGATTGGGTAAACCATCCCACCCCCAAAACCAACCAAGGGGTGGGTAACCGAATGCATGCTGCTGAGTTTGTATTTCAGCTTTTGAAGGCACCAAAGACTGAGTTGTCCGACGAGCTGCCGGTGTCAATAAGGATTCGCTTATCCAGCTAGTTGGCGACCTTACATTCAATGACAACCGGGTCGTCATGCGGACGTCGGACGGTGCCCCTATCCTTCTCAGTGATCAGAACGTCTGGGAAGGAGGAGCTAGTTGACGCCTTCTCATCATCATCCTTGTCCATCTTTCGAAGATGGCACTTGGTGCCCCGGATGGTAGGGCCACCACATGAGAACCCGCCTGCTATGGTGTAGACCGGCTCCTTATCGGTGTTCAAACTACTAGTAGGCTGGGGTGTCTTGGACGAATGCCCCTTGTTCTTCTTATTAGTCCCTTTGGATTTAGAAATGTAGGACTTTAACATCCCTTTGTCAGCCAGACGGTCCATCGCCCGTTGAAGGCTGAAGCAGTCGTTGGTGCCATGGCCAACTTCCTCATGGTATTGGCAGAATTTATTATTGTTCCGTGACTGGATGGAACTCTTCATAGGATTCGGCTTCTCAATAGTCAGCAGGTCCTTTATCTCCATGAGGATGGAGTTGAAGTCCTTGTTAAACTCGTACCTAGGGACGTATGGTTTAAACTCTCTCTTATTCTTCTGCGACGGCTGGTCAGAGTCACTAGCCGCCCAGACTTCTTTTCTCTTCTTGCTCTCTTCTTTCTTTTTTGCTGGCTGGGCAGACCGGCTTTCTTTTTTTTTTTGTTAGACTTCTTGGAGTCTGACTGGCTACCAGGAGTGCAGAGGTCGGTTGCTTGAATATAGCTTTCCGCCTCCCTCAGGGCCGCCTGCAACGTAAATGCTCCTTTTCTGACGAGGTCAAACTTAAAGTTCGACCCGTCTCTCAGACCCTTGAAGAAGTATGTGAATGCTACCTCGTTAGATAGCCGGTGGATCTGGATTTTGACCAGGTTGAATCGCCTGACATATGAGCGTAGCCCCTCTCTCTCACCCTACTTAACGGTGCTCAAATCAAGGCTCGTTTTCTTAGCAGGGATGTTCATTGAGAAGTTTGTGGCAAACAAGAAGGTAAGCTTCTTGAAGCAATCAATAGAACTGGTTGGCAGGTTGCCAAACCATTATTGGGCAATGCCCTTCAATGTAGTCGGGAAACATCGACACCAAGTGACATCGTCCCAACCTTGTGGACACATGAGGTTGGTGTATGCCATTAGGTGGTCTTCTGGGTTGGAGGTACCATCATAAGTACCTACCAATAAATTTTTAACCTTGGTCGCTGTGCCGCCTCAGTTATATTCTTGGTGAACGCAGAAGGTTGTTCACCAAGTTTGAGCATCCTGAGCTGCAGTCCAAAGTTTGGACGATGTTGAATGCCGCCTGACCTCCGAAGGGAGGTGGATGCAGGAATGGGAGGCCATATTGCCCATACTACGCCTGAGGTGCAAATGGGACAGACCCTATCATCATCTGAGGATCGGTGTGGACGGATTTGTCGCCTGTCCGACTCTCATGTAAGGATAGTGAGTTCCTTACAGAAGTTTGTTTGAAGCTGTTTGGGAAGCTCGAGGTGGAGGCTGACTCAGACAGCTGCTGGTGTCTTCTCCGCTCAATGATTTGTCGAGAGTCGGAAACTGATTTCTTTGTGGCTTTCGGCTGCTCGTGCCGGGTGTGCCTCTGGGGACCCTTTGGTAAAAGGATCTTGGTCCAGTCAAGTCTTGCGTCTGCCTTCTCCTTCTCCTTGGGGTAAGGAGTAGGCTGCCTATCCTTGACCGGCTTCTTCCTCCCAGATGGAGGAGTCTTTTTAGCCGGCTGACCCTTGCTGGGGCCAGCCTTGTTTTTGTTAATCATCTCCTTAATATCACCCTTGAAGGAGTTCATGAAATTCAAGAGCTCGTCCCGGGTGACAGGGGCTGATCCTATGGCCTTCTGGGTTTCCCTTTCTGGCCTCCCAGTGAGCCTGCTTTGACCCGCCTGGTCTGTATCACGCTCTAGCTGATCTCTGGAACGGGTGTATTTGGAAATGAATGAGCCATCTTTGGCCACAAACGTCTTCATATAGTCATCATCATCATCATGATCATCATCTTGGTCAATATAGACCTTCAGCTGATGTACCGGTTGAGGAATGCCTGAACTACCCGGTTGATGAACCGGTTGATGGAAGCTTGTATTACCCAGACGGGTAATAGGTAGAGGGTTGCTTGGATCAGGAGGTGGTACAGACTCTTGAGCCATCTTTGAGGTACTCTCCCACAGACGTCGCCAAATGTTTTGGGTGTTTTGTCCCTCGGGAGAGTTACGTCACAAAGTCTGGTCCGGCATGAGCTGTACCTGCAAAACAATGGAGACTCCGGTCGGCTGGAGCTCCACCTCCGACGATCAAGTTAGTTACTTGAATAGGAGTAAAAAGGTGCGGAAATTTAGGTGGGTATCTGCTCGGATTCCAAGCTCGAGATGTCTCTATCAAAGAGTAATTGCGTAATAAATGGTAAAACGTGCCTTCAAATGGAGGAAATCTCCCTATTTATAGGGTCCTCGAGAATTATGCCCCTGATTAGGTCATCGAGCCCTTATCATTGGTGGGCTGCACCGCATTGCGGCTTTCTCGGGATTTGGGCCATGAAGGCCGCCTTTTTTCCCATTTCTTTATAATGCCACGTGTCATCTAAACAGGGGTTGGTCCATTTTGGACTAACCCTAGGCTAATCGTGTCACTTTCTTATTGGACCACGTGGAAGGGTAAAATTACCCCAAACACCTCATATCTCTTTATAATAACAAAATACACACATTAGTAAATTCAAGGAAAATAAAATAATCAAACAATTAAATTAAATAATTGAAATAGAGAATTAAGAAAGTTTAGACTAGATTTGGGACCAAACCCTCATAAATACCAAACCTTTCACGTCTAGGGTGAAGGCAACATCGAACTTGGTTAGGTGTGTCTAGTGCTAATGAGTGGGGAATTGTGTTTGTAAAAAGCTAGGCTAGAAAGATGGGGAGAGAATAAGCTTTAACTTATAGAGAGAGAAGAATTAGAGAATTCTAGTTTTTTTTTGAAAAATGGAGGTCCAGGGGCCCTATTTATAAGAAAATAGTTCGGAATTGATAAAAACGAATCAGAGTTTGAAAAGGAATAAAACACGCTTCTGTCGCCAGGCGACAAGCTTTCAAACCTGTCGTCCGGCGCTACAAGACAATTTTTGCGGATTTTGTTTTTATCATATCTTTTGATACAGAAGTCCAAATAAGTCATATAATATGTCGTTGAAAACTCTTGAAGCCTAATTTCCAATCCAATTAGAAGCAGATTAATATATTTTGTAGATAAAAAGATATGGCCGAAATAGTGGAAGGGTGTTAGTTTTGGATAGAGTTTCGTATCTCATTCATATCTTTTACGTTATAGCTTGGATTTAATATTATAATATATAATTGGAAAGATAATTTCAAGATCTATCCAACCATATAAGATTTGGATAAAGATTATGAGGCGCAAAAATAATATCTGATTGTCTCTGAACATCTTTAAATTCGAATAGAATTAGGATTTATAAAAAAGGAAAGTTTTATTCAATTTCAAACTCTTTGATTTTATCTTTTCAAAAAGGATATTTAAAATCTTTTAGAAACTCAAAGAAGCTTCTAATAAATTCTAATTAGTTTAGGAATAGGATTAAACCTTTGGCCCTCCACATGATCATTGGGTCATAGGTAAATCCGGTTTGGGCCCAATTTAGTATTTTGGCCATAACTTCCTCATTATTCATCGGAACCGGACTTATAATATATCGTTGGAAAGGTTTTTTTCAAGCCCCATCCAACTACACTACTATTGGACCCATATCATGGATCAAACTAAACTGGAATGCACGTTTTTCATAAATAGGGTAAGAAAAGAAATATTTTAAAAAACAGAAAGAAGAGATATTTTAATAAAGACATTCTCATCACTAGACTTTTCACACTTTCACCTCGTTCGATAATCAAATGACATGATAGGTATTCATCACTGGGTTTGGTTTTGGGGAAAGACATTTGGGTGTCTACACTTTCATTTTTTTGGTTCTCTTTATCTCTTGAAACCGTTTGCCAACAATGGTTCTTTTTTCTTGACAAAGAAAAGATTTTTACTTGGGATGGGATAGTAAACGCTTTCATTGATAGGTACAAATGTAACATTCAAGTTGAGACTGATCATAGAGAGCTTGAAATGTTAAAACAAAAAGAGGTTTCACCTCCATCTTTAATACGTTGAGGGAAACTTCTGCCAAAATGGTTGAGGTGCCTAGTGAGAAAGAATCTGTAAGGATGTTCATTAAGAAATTCCAAGAAAAATATTCTAAGCAACTCAAATACCAAAGCAATCTGAGTACTTTCAAGGCCGTTTACAATGTAGGAATCAACATCAAAGACGACCTTGCAAAGAAAAAAGCTACTAACAACTCCAACAGTGGCTGGAAAGGAAAGAAGAACGACATTCCTTCTTCTTCTAAAACCACCCACTCAAACAATGTTAACACCTTTAATATGAATGAAGTCCTTGCTATAAAAAATCAAGGAAATAAGAAGCCATTTAGGCAGAACTATACTCCTATTGGCATGAGTTATGACACCGCATTTGATCGCCTTCATGCAAAAGGTCTTATAACTCCCATTGGACCATTTGGAGATCCACCGGTCAAAAGGAGGACGGCTAGTTGGAACCCCAATGCACATTGTAAATACCATCAAGGTAGGGGTCCCTTTACTGGAAACTGTTTGAAGCTAAAGGAAGCTATTCAAGAACTTATTGATAGCAACAAGCTTTCATTGCTTCCTGCAAGCAAGAAGCCAAGTATCAATAACGCTCCACTTTCAGATTCCTTGGCTATTTCCAATGAGGAAAGTGATATTGACCCATCATCCCTCATCAAACCAATCAAAGAAACTCATGCCCTTGAAGAAGAGGAGGAAACCTTTTTCGATGCCATGAGTGATCTTCCTCCAAGTCAACAACTTACCATAAAAAAGGGAAGTAAGGGCCCTTAATCAATTGATAAAGGAAGTAATGGTCATTTGTAGCGAGGCCCTTGATTACAAACTCAAAATAAACATGACATTCAAGAGGTGACATCTACAAAGGCTATTAAGAGAAAACCATTTTCTCTACAAGTAGTTGAAACACCTAAAAGGAGTGACAAGTCTTACACTCCAATTGGGACCTCTTATGCAAGCATGTTCCAAATGCTCTTCGAGAGTGGGAAGATCAAACCTCTCGAGCCAATTCAGTTTGAAACGTTGAAAAGGACAGACATGTTCTATTGTCCATACCATCAACCAGGAGGACATACCATAGAGCACTGTTTCAAATTCAAAGATCTAATCTAGAAATTAATTGACAGTAAGAAGTTGGTCTAAATCCCACTAGAAAGGGATGTTAGCATCAACGGAGTATGGGAAAGTGATGATGAGGATGTTTACCTCAAAGATGTGGAAGAAATTGCGCTTTCCACAATATACCCAGTAGATGACATTTGGGATAAATAAGACTCACCCATAGATGTCCTCACAAGATCAGGGAGAGTACAACCTCCCATCACTACATTACCTATCCCTACAACTCAACAAGGTCCCATACCTATCATAGAAGACATCGATGTTGTCAAACAACTAAAAAAGACTAAGGTTGAAATGAATGTATGGAAACTATTAGCCACATCTCACGAACATAGAATTGCATTAATAGATGCTTTGGCTAAAGTAGGGATAGACTAAGAAACCATTCCTGAGGGATTAGCTAATTTTCTCTCGAGTGATCTTCCATGTCCCATTAATCTAATCACCTTTTTTGACAAGGACTTACCTCAAGAAGGTGATATACACAATAAAGCCTTAAACCTCATAGTAGTCTACAAGTGAATGAATGTCCCAATGACTCTTATAGATAATGGGTCAACAATTAATGTTTGTCCACTACGAACTGCGAGGATGTTGGGGATAAGGGATAAAGATTTGTCTCCAACAACATAAGGAATAAGCCCTTATGACAATACTCATCGCCAAGCTCTTAGGATTATTACTATGAATGTCACCGCAGGAGTTATAGAACATGTTACAACTTTCTAAGTGGTTGACATCAAATCTTCTTTCAACTTATTGTCGGGACGCCCTTGGCTTCATGACCTTAAGGCCGTCCCTTAATCACTTCATTAAAAAGTGAAGGCCATAGTTGGAGGAATTCCTGTTACAATCAATGCCTCCCAATTGAGAATCAAAGCAATTGATAAACCTCTCATAAACGTGGAGCACAATGAAAATGATGAAAACTTATGGGGCTTTAACGCAGAAGAGGTATCCTTAATCTAGGAAGATGAAAGGACCCCTCTTCGCCACGACCTCCATTCAAACATGATATTTAATGGCATACTCCGAAAACAAGGACACTTTCCTGGAATGACTCTAGGAAAGAAGAAAGGAGTAGCCATGCTAAATAAATCGCCAAGCCTTCCTAAATTTATACTTTTGAACTTGGTTTTTAACTAACTTCGAAAGACTATAAGCAAGCCCGGGAAAAGGCTAGTGCGCGGAGAAATGCTCATACCCACAAGAAAGCAATCCCAATGGATCAATATCCCCTCACCCTAAATGGGAAATTTGTAAGAGAGGGTAAAGATTATCCATGCTATGAATTTCCCGAGCCCTTTGTCAAAAATGGAATCAGATAACCTGGGTTTGAAATCTTCCTAGATTGCCACTTCTTAGATGACATCCTTACTCCTATCTATAAGGAGAAATCACCTTTATGCTTTGACTTCAATGTCATGGGACTTCTTTTTGGGCACGAGAAAAATAAGCCAAAATATATTAAAGATAACTCCGCGCTCATTCAGACAACATTGCAAAGTGAGAGCTTTGACCCCTCAAAGCTTATCACTCCAGCAGAGGGACTAGTCCAGGGATGGCAAAAGACTGTGAAGGTGACTACAACAAGCGGACGAAAAATCTCTATAACCACAGGACAAGGACCCATGTTTGACGAGTCGTTTGAGTAAGAGTTTTAACCTGAGTCTTCCCCCATCGAGTCTTCAAAATCTTTAGATATAGCACCTCTCCCTAGCTCTTCTACTTTAGCGTCTTCTCCTAGGAGAGATAGTAGTCAAGTCCCAAATGATCTTTCTTTATATGATGTAATGGTTTTCAAATTTAATAACATGTCTTCTTTTGCTTAGTCCTCGTGTCATTCCTTTACTCAAGATAACGAGCGTTGCTTAACTAACAATGGAAGTGACAAAGAAATAATTAGAGCAGTGGAAACACTTGAGAATAAAACGCCAATAACAGAATACACTGAAACGGTGGATATTTCCAAAGATCCAAACATAAAAAGAGAAGTTAAAATCAGACTAACTCTTACTAAAGAAGAAAGCTAAGAACCGGTTTAATTAATCTACTAAAAGAATTCATTGATGTATTTTCTTAGTCTTATGAAGATATGCCAGGAATAAACTGAGAAATAGCTCAACACACAATACCACTAATTCCAAGATGAAACCTGTAAAACAAATGTTACGTTGAATGAAACTCGACGTAGCTCTTAAAATAAAAGAAGAAGTTTAAAAACAAATTACTGCAGGTTTTATCAGGGTATCCAAATACCCAAAATGGGTTGCAAATGTGGTACTAGTTCCAAAGAAGGATGGAAGGGTAAAAATGTGTGTCGACTAAAGATATCTGAATAAGGTAAGTCCAAAGGACGACTTCCCTTTACCACACATTGATATCTTGGTAGATAATACAACAAATCATGCGCTTCTCCCATTTATGGATGGATACGCAAGATACAACCAAATTCTCATGGTCGAGGAAGATATGGAAAAGGCTACATTCATAACGCCATGGGGCACTTACTGTTACACGGTAATGACATTCGCATTGAAAAATGCGAGTGCCACTTACCAAAGAGCAGCGACTGCCTTATTACATGACATGATGCACAAAGAATTTGAGGTCTACGTGGATGATATGATTGTAAAATAAAAAGATCGTCCAGGACATCTAGTAGCCTTAAGAAAATTCTTTGAAAGGCTGAGAAAGTATAACATGAGGTTAAATCCATCTAAGTGTGCCTTTGGAGTAATCTCAGGAAAACTCTTGGGATATGTTATTAGTTCTAGAGGAATAGAGATAGACCCAACCAAGATTAAAGCAATTATGTCAATGCTGCCACCCAAGAACGAGAAACACATTTAAGGATTCATTGGCCGGTTGCAATATATAAGTAGGTTCACATCCAAGTTAACCAAGATGTGTGAACCCATATTCATGAAATTGAAGAAGAACGTGCCAGTAATATGGGACGAGGAGTGTCAAAAAGCCTTTGAGAAAATCAAAGCCTACCTCGCTAATCCTCCATACTAGCACCTGCGCTTCTGGGAATCCCTCTTAGATTGTATTTAACAGTCACCAAAGAGACAATGGGGGCTATGCTCGCACAAGAAGTAGATGGAAAAGAAAACACCATCTACTACTTAAGCAAAAAGATGCTCGAATATGAAGTATGCTACACACCACTTGAAAAATTGTGCCTCGCATTAGTATGGGCCACAACTAAGTTAAGACACTACATGCTCGTTCATACAGTCTATGTAGTATCTCAGATGGATTTACTAAAGTATCTCTTTGAGAAATCTACACTTAATGGGCGAATATCGAGATGGATAGTCAACTTAGCCTAATTTGATGTAAGGTTTATGCCCTAAAAGGATATTAAAGGATCAGTAGTTTCAGATTTTCTAGCGGATTTTCTGATAGAAGATTCTACGCCAATACATGAAAACGAGTTTTTTTATGAAGATCTAATTCTCACAAGAGACGATACATGGACGTTATACTTCGATGGAGCATCAAACTAAAAGGGTTGTGGTGTGGGAGTATTATTAGTATAGCCCAAAGAAGGACATGTCCCAATCTCCATAAAGCTAGACTTTGATGTTACCAACAATGCTGCAGAATACGAAGCATGTGTGGTAGGCCTCAAAACAATTTTAGCATTGGGAGTAATGAAGCTCCGAATATTCGGAGATTCTTCTCTAATCATCAACCAAATTTCCAAAAGGTGGAAAGTAAGAAGCGAAAGCTTAGCCCCTTAACAAACATATCTGGAAACTCTCACCAATCAATTAGAAAAGTTATAATACACATATCTACCAAGAGAGGAAAATCAATTTGCTGATGCTTTGAAAAGGCTAGCCTCAATGGTTAGGATTCCCACATAAATCGAGCAAATGCCTTTGACAATAGAAAAGAGGCATAAACCGGCTTACATTCAAGAAATAGAGGACGATGAGGTAGTCCAAGAAGAAGAATAAGAAGGAGAACCCTTGTGAACAGACATCCTCAACTATGTCACCAAAGGAGAGTATCCACTCCACGATGACAAAAGAGCAAAACGAGCCCTAAGGCTTTTGGCTTTCCAATATGTACTCATAGACAATGAGCTACATAAAAGGGTACCTAAAGGCCGAGCTCTCTTATGTATAGGCAAAAAGAAAGCTCAAAGGGTAATGAGAATAGTCCACGAAGGAGTATGTGGAACCCATGTGAATGGCAAGATGGTAGTCCAAAAGATAATGCACGAAGGGTATTATTGGACTACCATGAATAAGGACTATTATCACTACGTATAAAGATGTCCTAAATGCCAATATACGCTAACTTGCAGCACGTTCCTCCATCACTCCTTTACACCTACACTTCACCATGGCCATTCTCAACATGGGGAATATATATTATTGGAAAGATTACTCCTCCTGCGACAGGAGGACACGAATACATCATAGTGCTGTGGCAATTGACTATTTTACAAAGTGGGTCGAAGCAGCATCATATGCAAAACTCACTGCAAAGCATGTAATACTCTTTATCGAAAGTAATATCATATGTTGATATGGAGTCCCAAATGAAATGATAAGTGACAATGGAACTCATTTTCAAGTAGAATGTGAAGATGTGCTACAAAAGTATGTTATTTAACACAATCATTCTTCCCCATATAGGCATCAAGCAAATAGTGTGCTAGAAGCAGCCAATAAGAATTTAAAATCTATCATTGAGAAAATGACAGAAAATTACAAGGATTGGCCTGACAAACTCCACTTCGCTCTTTGGGGTTATCACACGGCAATTCGCTCATCAGCAGGAAATACATCATTTGCCTTAGTCTATGGAATGGATGTCGTACAACCCGTAGAGTTAGAAATACCTTCCCTACACGTTGCGTTGGAAAGTAAACTCGATGAAGTCGA
Source organism: Chenopodium album (assembly GCF_948465745.1). NCBI lineage: Eukaryota > Viridiplantae > Streptophyta > Magnoliopsida > Caryophyllales > Amaranthaceae > Chenopodium > Chenopodium album. Next base: position 35,988,142 of record NC_137836.1, read on the forward strand.
ATGGACTAGAGCGATATATGAAGAGCTAATTCTACTTGATGAAAAATGACTAGAAGCTCTACATCATACTCAATGCTACCAAACTCGTATGGCTAGACACTTTAATAAGAAGGTTAAGACAAGAAATGTCAAGGTAGGAGACTTGGTGTTAAAAGCTCTAAGGAAGAATGTTCTAGACCCGAGAGGCAAATTTAGGCCTAATTGGTCCAGACCATACATTGTTAAAACCATCCTATCAAGAGGTGCTGCAAAATTAACTAATCTGACATGGATGGTAATGACAGGGTAAAGTCGTATCCCTAAATCAAAAGTAATTCCTAAATCCTCTAACTAATGTAGATAGGGAAGTAGGGTCGAATCCACAAAGAAACGAGTCTTTCTATTCCTAATTAATTAAAGTAATCTAAATTATAAAGTAACCAATATGTAAATTTGGATATGAAACTAAACTACGAAGATTAAGAATAAGGAGAAAACAATGAATAAAAGGATCTAGGGCATAAGTTAACCAATAAATAATATTTCAGGGTAAAACATAATAATCATTCATCAATGCATACATTAATCAGATCATAAAGGGCTTTTGCTACGTATTACAATCACACAATTAATTTACCGGTATTAAATCTCATCTTTCGAATCTCGACTTAAACATTTATAAATTAACCTGCCTATTGAAACTAGACCTAAACATCAATTCTCATCTGTCGAATCTTGAATCAATATTGTTAAACTCATGCATAAAAGATCTGCGCAAATCTAGTCACAGAGCATTAAATCAATCAATAGGAAATTAATCTAGCATTGACAATTAACAACCATAAATTACCCCTTCATATTATTTATGGATCCCCATAAACCCTAGAAATAGAACTACTCAAGCATCATCATAACTAAACTAATCAAATAAATAAAGCATGACATAATCAAAGAAGTAAATAAAATAACTGAAATTAAAAGAGAAGAAATTGTTACCAAAAGAAATATGGATTAATGAAAGTAATTAAGAACAAAGTTGAGAGAGAATTTAAGAGAGAGAAAATATCCTAAGTAGAGAGAGAAAATCTAAAAGAGAAGGTAATCCAAAATTACGTACATAATTCGTACTTAAACACTCCTAAAACAAAAACTAAAACAAAACTAATCAGCTACTTAAAAAAACACGCGCCCGATCGGGCGAAGGGCCGCCCGATCGGGCCCGCCTTTTTACAACGCCCCTTACTGGTATGCTGCGCCCGATTGAGCCTACGCTCACCCGATCGGGCGTGGCTCCTTCCTTGAGGCTGCATTGCGCGCACTCGCCCGATCGGGCGTATGCTTGCCCGATCGGGCCTCGCTTCTTCTTCGAGGCTTGGATTTCGATTGGGATCGATTCCTCGGCCCAATCCGGATTTCCTCATCGGGTCTTGATTACTTGATCCAATAGCCCCAGTATCACATACCGAGCCCTTAATCACCGGCTCTCACCGATCCTGGGCTTCAAGAATGGTCGTGTCCTTCTAGCTTCCATAGTTGATCCATGAAAACTCGGGAAAATGCTCCTAAAGTGTAATTTCCTGTAAAACTCAACCAAAACTACGAAAACACTAGAAAACACAAATTAGTAATAAAAGTGGCCCTAAAGAGCCAAAAACACTACTAATTATGACCACGGGACGGGGGTAAAACACTATATAAATTGGACATATCAAACTCCCCCAAGCAAAGAGCTCATCAATGAACATATAAAACATGCCTCATCCCAATAAACAAAATCAAGCACAAACGATTCAAGATAAATCTAATGAACATGCTCCAATGTCAATCGATCTCATTCATCTAATTATCCTTCATCCCCAACAATTGTCAAGGAAAGCAAACCACATAAGCATTTAGAATTCAAGACTAGTGCTTACGCACTCAACTCTCATTTATGTGGCGAGTAAAAGATGTACTCGATCGCTCTCCAACCAACCCCTTTATTTGTGAACAATGCCCTCCCAACTCACACTCTCGTGTGTTTAAAACAATGATCGCTCAACCTACTAGTCGACTTGAAATATGTCAAATCATGACTTGCATTGATAAACAGCACTTTCACATTCATACAACTTTATGAACAAAGGTCAAAAGGTCTTTAAAGCTTGTAATGTAAGGCTAGGGTAAAGGTTAGAATAAATTTAGGAAAATGTGAGAGTAAAGCCATACTTAAGGGAGCCATATCCTAATAAAACCCAAGGTCACAACAAGTGATGAACCAAACATCTCCAATCACAACTCAACTCTACAAAAGTTCACCAAACAATCATATATACAACACAATCCCAACACTTACATTTTCACTCACAAAATATGATAATATGAAATAGAGTGAATTAAAACAAACTTTGAACCACTTATTCTTTTTTTTCTTTTTTTTTTTTTTTTCAAACTTGAACTCTTTTTTTTTTTTTTCCTTGAACAACCTTCAAATAGAACATTTGAACATATGAAACAATTTTTTTTCTTCTTTGCTCTTTTTTCCTTTTTTTTTTACCTCATATTGGAAATTTTCAACTTTGTAACACAAAACATCAATATTCTCCAATCATAATATCAAAGAACAATCGCTCTTCTTTTATTCCCACATTGTGCAAATAAAGTGCACACCATAACTCCCTCACCTCACCAACTAATAGCTCCCCCAAGCCAAGCTTGGGACTAGTAACCAATGGGGCTCATATAGGCTTGTAATGTGGCTAAATAAACAATAAAAGGGCACAAGCAACAACATGGGTAACAAGAAGGGAACAAATGTATCTAATATTGTCTGAAGGCATCCTAAAAGAACAAATGCCTTCGTCCTCCTCAATGTGCATAATATTGAGCTATATAAACATTACTAATAGTTGGAAACCAATACTCAAATTCATTGACATACCAGGAACAAACACACATTCCTAACCAAATCAACTAGTCAAGCACTATATTCACAAATAGTTGGCAAAATTGACGCATGTTTAGGAATCCAAACAATTAAACTTCAAATCATGATCAACAAATTCACAAAGCTCATTATCATGTACCAAGAATCAAAATAATATTTTCTAAGTATGGGACACAGGGAAGCATGATTTATAATTCATTGGAACTTATTTTTGAATTTTTTTTGTTTTTTAAAATTTTTTTTTTGTATTTTTTTTCATAAAGGAAAGCAATAAAGACTACGCTAGGAAAGCAATAAATAGAGAAGAGAGAAAGAGAGTTACCATATATACAAGAAATCTCCCCCCAAGCCAAATCAAGCAATGCCCTCATTGACTTGGGAAGGTAGCTAGGAGAAGCTACTCCTCATCATCATCCATCCTCTCGTACCCTCCTCCATAGCTCCAGCCGGCACCACCCTGGCTCGTTCCAGCACCACCATAACCCGAATCACCTGCAAAGTAGTTAGGGTTCACATTTCCCCCCATACCCCCAAAAGGAGCATCACCCCAATATCCATGGACTGAAGAATAGTCCACATAAGTACCAAATGCTCCGGGGGTGGAATACCCTCCTTGGGGGTATTGGAACCAGTCGGGAACTAATGCCTCGGGGGGAATAGCCCCTCGGCGTGCATAGTCATCGTACATGGGGTATAGACCCCTCCTAAGGTTCCTCTCTATATGACCTATCCGACTATCCAAAGTGCTTAACCTAGAATCTAGGTTTTTCACCATGCCCTCTACTCTCCCTTGCCCCATCTCTATACGGTCTAGTTGGCTCCTAAAAGCCGAAAAGTCATAAGGGGCATTGGGGCCGATGTTATAATCGACCGAGGAGGTGGGTATGCCATAGGTAAAGGGTGGGGGTGGTGGGTAGTGTGGTGAATGGTGTTGGGGGGAATGGTCTTGGGGTGATTGGTGGGGTTGTGGTGAAAGGTGAGGTTCTTGAACCTCGCCTCGACCGTTTATCTCAAATGTATAAGAAGGCTTCCCCTTCTCAAATTTGGTCAAGGCGGGGTTGGGTAAGGTAAAGGCTTGGTCTCTCCTACCCGATTGGCGGTGGACAATCCACCAAGTGTCACCTCCCATGGGTTGCACCTAGTTTAGGCTCCCTAAATAAGCTAGGTCCATGAGGGTCGAGCCCACTACTTTCCTATTCCCATCCGGGTTCCAACCTAGGTGTTTGATGGCAATATGGGTCACTAACCCCCCAAAATAGATAGGTGCTCTAGACCTACATGTTTCGGCCGCGTTGGCCGCCCTTTGAAAGTGATTGGCAATCCTATGAGGTATGTTTAATTTTTCAGCATTAAGGATTACATATGATGCCAACAATTCTAATTCATCCCTCCTCACGTTTGCCGGTTCATGCCTCCCAAAAATAGTGAGGCCGGCAAACCTTTGCCAAAACTTTGGGACGGGATGTTGAATCCACGTCCCTTTGGCGTGTTGGAGGTTAGCCAAACCCTCCCCAGTGAGTCTCTTGTAGACCACGACAATGTGGTCTTGGGAGGGTTCGATAGGTTTATCCGATTTCAATTCAAACAACTTCCCAAATTCTTTTAGAGTTAATCGCACAACGTTGTTTAATAATCGGAATTGCACATGAGTGATTATAGCATTCATTTTAATAACATTAAAACTAGAGATAAATTCTAATGTTAAATAATCATAAGTATCATGATGCATTTCGAAGAAACCACTCATGCCTATACCCTTAAATAATTTTTCTACATATTTATCAAGACCTAATCTAGATAATGTAGGATGATGAACAAAACAGGTTGAGATTACCTGCCTCTCGAAGAGATTGAGCATCCTTGCCCGTTGTTCCGCCGAGGTGATAGCAACCTCCTCCTATCCCGGTATTTGAAGCTACGGGTCGACCATTGGTTGTTGTTGCCTCGAAGTTTCGCCCCTTTGTTGTCTAGAACTTTTGGAAGCCATATGTAGGGGGAAATATGGGTATTGAGGCTTTCTCTCTCTAAGGGTTAGAAGAAATTATGAGAGAAAGTGGGCGAAACTGGGTGGAAAATGTAGAGGAAGGTGTGAGGATTACGAATATGTAAAAATTTTAAGGTTTTTATAGGTGAATGTGAGGAGATCTTGGAAAGAAAGGGGAGTTGAAGGTTTGAAAATGGAGGTTTTAGAGAGAGAAAGTGTGAAAGAGAAAGAAGAAGTAAGAAAGAAAAAGAAAAGATAAAGGGAGAAGGAGGAATAAATTCTCCGGATAAATAGGCGCGCCCGAGCCCGATCGGGTCGGGCGAAGGTGGTTCTTGCTGAAATGTAAAGTGCGCGTCCGATTGGGCGCGAACACGAACCTGAAAATCGCCAATTTGCTCGCCCGATCGGGCGAGCTTCGTCTGATATTTCTTTTTGTGGCACTCGATTTCTCCAAAATTCCGCCTGATCGGGCAGCCTCGCCCGATCAGGCGAAGATTCCCTTGATTTTCTTCCTCACTTACGCGCCCGATCACGCGAAATAATGCTCTAATAAAATCAATATTTCACGCCCGATCGGGACTCCTTGCCCCATCGGGCGAAATATTCTTAAGTTCTGACCCTTAGATGCGCGCCCGATTGGGCGAGCCTCGCCCGATCGGGCCCGTACCCAATCCTTTAACTTCTATTTTCTTTGCCTTTTTCTCTTGAAACCTCCGTACTTTGTGATCTAAAACCTGTACAAAAGACTCATGAAAGGTAAAATTTCACTCCTCACCTCTTTAAAAAGAAATAAAAAAAAACGAAAAAAATAGTCTAGAAAGCAAGAAATACGGGTTGCCTCCCGCAAAGCGCTGGTTTATCTAGGTCCCGCACGACCTTCTTACCAAGTGCAAGAAATAGGACCCTTGGCCTAACGCTTGATCGGGTGATAGAGGAATAAACTAGTCGTTAATTTCCTATCCCAAAATCAAACATTATTTATAAAATCCTAAACCAACCTAAAACAAGTATAGGTAAGTATAGGGTCGAACCCAAAGGAGTTAGTTAGTGTTATCTTTAGCCTAAATCAAGCTATTTCGTAGATTGAAGTGAGAAATGGTTGGTGTTATGATAGCAAAATTAGACTAATCAAGTAATTCAATAAGCTAAAGAGTCTCCCCCAGTTAATATGTCATATTAACGTTATATGTTAATATGATGGCCTTTTCGTTATTATTGAAGCATATTGCAATATTTAATTGTTTTCTGGATCTGTAGCTGACCTGGCAGAAAACTTGCTGAAAACTTGCGACGTTAGTTGATTGTTAACGCTGAAGTTCAATCCCGTTTTGTGTTGAACTTGGGAATCAGAAGATCCCGTCCTTGAGGAGCTGGAGAACACAATCCCAAGCTATCCCATTCTCCATGTTTCCAGGTCGTCTTCTCCATTTTTGTCAACCCAGAGCTTGAGGGAGCGACTTACGATTTTAATTACTGGATTTCTCAACCTAGCTTGATACTACGTTGTTGGTGTTCTGAAGAAACAGCTGATGAGTGGCATTTATGCCACTCTTTTATCCTTTTTCTCTAAGGATTCTCCCCTCATTTGCACTTGTTTGGCCCTTTTTCTAAGCATTTTTACTTACTTTTGCTTCCTCATTTCTTTCTCCTTTATCCTCCCTTTTCTTAGTCTTCCCGCTTTGTTCTTATTGTGATTTTCATGCTCCTGCTTTGTAGGAACCATCGGGATTTTCAAGAGGAGGAAGCTAAGCTCAAGGGAAGCTAGAGGAAGCATGATTCAGAAGAGGTTCGGCCGAACCTCTTGATGGTGTGGCCGAACCAAGGTGTGGCCAAACCTGCTCAGTGGTTCGGTCGAACGTTGAGGCAGAGGCAAGATGAAAATTGGCAGTTTTGCAGGAGTGGCCGAACCACAGGAGTTCGACCAGACCAGGATTAGGGAGGTTCGACCGAACCTACCCATGGTTCGACCGAACCTACCCTGTAGTCCGACCGAACCTACCCTGTAGTCCGGCCGAATCTACCCCGTAGTCCGGCCGAACCTTCCCATTTGTTCGGTCGGACCTCTCCTTTTATCAGCTGGCTCTGTACGGACTATATAAGTCCCATCTTAGAACGTTTGGAGGATTAGATTAACTTAGTTTTAATTTTTCTACATTTTAGCTTAATCTAGAGAGGGAAACACTATTAGTCTTCATTGGTAGAGAGAGAAAGTGTAGTTTTCTTCATTGATGAACTTGGATTTTGAAGAAGGAGTTTTGTTTAATCCTTTGTAGACCTTCATATTCAATTAATGAGCAATCTCTTACTCTTTCTCTTTACCTTTGTTTTTGATTTTGCTTATTTGCTTTGATTTTTCTTCTTTGCTTATTAATTATGTTGATGCTTATTGATTTGATGATTGATATTGTTTTCAATATGATTTGTGAGTAGTCACCTAGCCAAGGGTGTGGGGATGGCGTAGTTGCTAATTGTTCATGCTTATAATGTTGGGGCTATGTTAATGGTGATTAAAGTCTTTGCATGCTTGATATTCTTTGGTCTTTCTTGCAAGTGCACATTATTAGTTGATCAAAGATGAGTCTTTACTAACAAGTAACGGAAGTTGACTTATTTGAGATTCATTAATATCAATAATTCTTTGTTTGCACCTTCTAATATATGGTTCTAATGTGGAAACATAGAGGCTATGTTAGGAGAAACCAATTAACCCCGGAAGACGGTTAGATTGGACCCCTTTACTTCGGTATTCGTGCATGTTTAGTTTACCATTGATATGCTACTTTGTTATTGCATGATCAAGCGTCAACTTCACCTACCCATTTCCCTTGGTGCCTAGCTATATTAATTTCAATCCATTTTGTTCTTAGTTTAACCTTCTAGTTATTCACACTTCTTGTTCCGAGATAGCTTAGACCCTAGGTAATGAATGCAGTGCTTAAGCATTTCTCCCTGTGGTTCGACCCCTCTATTTACCCTATACACGTATTAGGTCGGTAGAGCGTTATAAATTCATTTGATTTAGGTGTAGTCGCTCAACGACACGATTATTGCCTTGTCAAATTGGCGCCGTTGCCGGGGAGACGGTTTCCATTGCTATTTCATTGCTTGTTTGAGACTATCTCACCTTTATTTGTTAGTGTTTGCTACTTTTGTTACTTGTCAGTTCTTACGTTCTTCTTAGCTTTGTTGTATGAACAGAGGACGAACCCGCTCAAGATCTTTGATTCCCATCGATCCAGAGCTAGAGAGGTCTTTGTCCCTACTTCGAAGAGAAGCAAGAGCAAGGAGTAGAAATTCCCGCACTCCAACGAGAGGAGTAAGAGAATTAGAAGATACTCCACCCTCTTCACCCTCAAGTGAAGAATTATATAGCCCTAAATCATCTTCGAGTTCAGAAATCAACCCTTTCTCAACCTATAAGTTTGAGAGTAAAGAAGGTTCTAAAATGGGAGAGAATATGCCTTTGAGTCGTCTTGGGGCCCCCGAAGCTTTTAGAGCGCAAAGTGGGATCCTAACTCCTACTACTCAAGCCAACAATTTCGAGATCAAGCCTAATTTGATTGCCTTGATTGAGAGGAAAAAATTCTCGGGTGGAAAGTTTGAGAGTCCTCATGAGCACCTAAAAGAGTTTGAGAAATATTGTGACACAATAAAGGCCAATGGAGTGACTCAAGAATATATTTGCCTCAAAATGTTTCCATTTTTGCTAATTGGGAGAGGTCTAGAATGGCTAGAGAAGGAGGTGCCCCCTAATTCTCTCACGACATGGGACCAAGTGACTACGGCCTTCTTGAGGAGGTTTTATAACCATAGGAAGACCGCCGAGGCTCGGTCTTTGATTCAAGGTTTTCGCCAAAAGAGTGGTGAGTCTCTAAGTGCGGCATGGGAACGATACAAAGAGCTTCAACGTCAATGCCCACACCATGGGATACCCAAGTATCAACTCATTCACACTTTCTATGGAGGTCTCACACCTCAAGGAAGAACAAGCCTAGACGCCGCGGCCGGTGGTCCAATCATGAACAAAGGAGAGCATGAAGTGGAGTATATTATAGAGGAAGCCGCAAAGCACTATGATGATTGGTACGAAGGAGAAAGGGATGCTACTTCTAGCAAGGGTGTTTATGCATTGGAGCAAGCCAACGCAATCAACAACCTTTCTACCCAAATCTCCAAAATGACCAAGAAAATGGATGAATTGATGAAAGAAAGGTCCAACCCTCATGGTAATACCTCCCCTTCAACCAAGGGAGGCAATGGTATGGATACTTCCTCCCCCTCTTCTTACAATACAATGCCCCAAGGATGCATGTTTTGTTCTAATTATGAAACCTATGATCATGATACCTCTCATTGTGTCTATGCTTGTGAAGTTCAACCCCCTTCCCATGAACATGATGGTAATATGGAAAATGTCAATGCTATGAATTTTGCTCCTAGAATGGGAAATGTAGGAAACTTGAGGCCAAACTCCAATCAAATGGGGAATTGGAATCAAGGTGGAAACCGTGGTTGGAACCAAAGTGGTGGTGGTTATGATAACCAATACCATGGTGGGGGAGGCCATTCCAATTTCAATGGAAGAGGCTACTCTAACCAAAGAGGGTATGGTAATCAAAACCAACAACCTAATTCCCGATACCATGACCATCAAAATCAAAATTTTGGTGACCAAGGTAACATGGGAAATAATCAACAAAGCAATGTTCCTAACCAAGGCACCGGAGGCAATAGGGGCTAATTTGTTTCTAACTATGCCCAAACTAATAGGCCTCCGGGTTTCCATCAACCCCAACTTCCTCCACCTCAACAACCTCTTAAACTTGAAGCCCCTCCAATAGATCCCGTGATGGCTAAATTAGATGCTCTTTTAAAAATGCGTGAGGAGGATCAAAAGAAACATGAAGAGGCCCAAAAACGAACCAATGCTCATATGAAAATGCTTGAGACTCAAATTGCTCAACTTGCATCTAATTCATCCCCTTCTTCTTCTTCTCCTTCTTCTTCTCACATCCCAAGTCAAGGAGTCAACCCAAAACCTTTGTATGCCGTGACAACAAGGAGTGGGAAGGTAGTAGGGAGTGACCCTTTAATTGAGGAAGAACCCCAAGAAGAGGTGGAGTTAGAGAATGAGGGTGAAAAACCCAATGAGCCATTAAGTGTTGAAAAGGAAAAACATGTTGAGGTGCCCAAGGAAAAAGAAGCCACCCCCTTGCCCCTAAATCGCCAACCTAGAGAGAAGAAGCTACCCTTTCCACAACGATTTGTGAGAGCTAAACTTGATGCCCAATTTGGGAAGTTTTTGGAAGTCATTAAGAATTTGCATATCTCCGTCCCTTTTGTTGATGCTATGAAGCAAATGCCCCACTATTCCAAATTTTTGAAAGATCTTTTGAGTGGGAGAAGGGAGTGTGAGACGGTGAGTTTGACCGCCAATTGTAGTGCAATTCTTTCCAACAAACTACCTACCAAATTGAAAGATCCGGGTAACTTTTCCATCCCTTGTTCTATCAATGGCATTGAATTTGATAAAGCCTTGTGTGATTTAGGAGCAAGTGTGAGTCTCATGCCCTATTCCGTCTACCAAAAGCTCAGTGTAGGAACCCTCTCTCCCACTAACATTACTCACTAACTAGCGGACCGTTCCGTTAAGTTCCCCATGGGCAAAGTTGAGGACATTCCCCTTAAGGTAGGAAATTTCACATTCCCCGTGGATTTCTATGTGCTAGAGATGGATGAGGATGAGAGGATTCCTATAATTTTGGGTAGGCCATTTCTAGCCACTTCTAGAGCTATCATCGATGTGAAGGAGGGGAAGATATCCTTGAAAATTGACAATGATTCTATTGAGTTTGATTTGAACAATGTCATGCAACAACCCTCCTCAAGTGGTGAATTCTTTAGGATAGATGTTCTTGATACGGTTCTTGATGAATTTTCTCGCTCCCACTTGCATGCTACTAATGATCCTCTTGAAAGTGTGTTGTTGAATGAATCAAAGATAGGTACTCACAAAGAAGACATACAATTCTATGAGGATTTGCTTGAGGAAAGCAAGAAGGAGTGCAAGGGCGCGAGCATGGAAGAAGAGGCTCCTTACATTCATGACCTCTTTCAAGTTGAAGAAAGAGAAGAGAGCCCCAATGGTAAGGGAGCACCAAAGGTAGACTTGAAACCTCTACCTTTGGGCTTGAGGTATGCATTTCTTGGTCCCGATGAGTCTTTCCCCGTGATTGTAAATTCTAACCTAACGGAGGAGCAAACCTCCCTCTTGATCAATGTTTTGAGAAACCACAAAAAAGCTTTGGGTTATACCATTGATGATATCAAAGGTATTAGTCCATCTTTATGTATGCACAAAATTGATCTAGAGGGAGATGCCAAACCCGTTAGGCAAAGGCAAAGAAAGCTTAACCCTTCCATGCTAGAGGTTGTGCGGAAGGAAGTGGCTAAGCTTCTTGATGCGGGAATTATTTACCCAATTGCTCATAGTGATTGGGTATCTCTCGTGCAAGTTGTGCCTAAGAAAGGGGGCATGACGGTAGTGAAAAATGATCATGATCAACTAGTACCCACTAGACTTGTTACCGGTTGGCGCATGTGTATTGACTATCGCCAACTTAACACAAGTACATGCAAAGATCATTTTCCACTACCGTTCATTGATCAAATGTTGGAAAGGCTTACAAAGCATTCCTTCTATTGTTTCCTTGATGGTTACTCGGGATTTTTCCAAATCCCGATTGACCCCAAGGATCAAGAGAAGACGACTTTCACATGCCCCTACGGTACTTATGCGTATCGTAGGATGCCTTTCGGGCTTTGTAATGCCCCCGCAACATTCCAACGTTGCATGATGTCCATTTTTAGTGATATGATTGAGGATGAGATAGAAGTCTTCATGGATGACTTCTCCGTTGGAGGAGCCACCTATGAAGATTGTCTATCTAATTTATCTCGTTGCTTAGAAAGGTGTGAGAGGGCTAACCTCGTGTTGAATTGGGAAAAGTGCCACTTTATGGTTGAAAGTGGGATTGTTCTTGGGCACAAAATTTCCCATGCCGGCATTGAGGTTGATAGAGCCAAGGTTGAGGTCATCGAAAAACTTCCTCCCCCCACCAACGTGAGGGAAGTGAGGTCTTTTCTTGGCCATGCCGGGTTCTATCGGCGCTTTATTAAAGATTTTTCAATGATCTCTAAGCCTCTCACATCCCTATTGCAACAAGATAAGGAGTTTGTGTTTGATGATGCTTGTCATAAGTCCTTTTGTAGGTTGAAAGAATCCCTTTGCACCGCTCCTATTGTCCAAGGTTCGGATTGGTATCTTTCATTTGAGCTCATGTGCGATGCAAGCGACGAGGCCATTGGATCGGTTCTTGGAAAACGAAAGAATGGGAAACTTCATGTCATACATTATTTGTCTAAAACTCTCAATGATGCCCAACGAAACTACACAACTACCGAGAAGGAGTTCCTAGCGGTTATCCATTCATTCGAGAAGTTTAGAACCTACCTCATTGGTTCTAAGACAATTGTGTATACCGACCACTCGGCTCTCAAATATTTGATAGGGAAGAAGGAAGCTAAACCAAGGTTGTTGAGATGGGTTTTAGTCCTCCAAGACTTCGATTATGAGATGAGAGACAAGAAGGGAGCCGAGAATGTGGTGGCGGATCACCTCTCAAGGTTGGGCGGTGCAAGGTTTGAAGATGATGGCTTGCCAATAGAGGACGCTCTAAGAGATGATGTGCTTTTATGTCCTTGAAGTGAAATCGGAGCCTTGGTATGCGGATATTGTGAATTACTTAGCTTGTAGTGCCATACCGCCGGATTTCACTTCGCAACAACGTCGAAAACTCAAGCACGAGGCCAAGAGATACATTTGGGATGATCCCATTTTATTGAAAAGAGGGGTCGATGGTTTGTTGAGGAGATGCGTCCCCAACGACGAGGTTCAAAGTGTTCTCCATATGTGCCACTCTTCTCCTTGTGGTGGGCATATGAGTGCTCAAAAGACCGCCTCAAAGGTCCTTCAATCTATGATCTTTTGGCCTTCTCTATTCAAGGATGCGTGGATATTTGTCAAAACTTGTGATAGATGTCAACGGATGGGGAATATTTCTAGAAGGGATGAAATGCCGCAAAACCCCATCCTTGAGCTTGAAGTTTTTGATGTGTGGGCTATAGACTTCATGGGCCCTTTCATTTCTTCACATGGGAACAAGTATATTTTGGTCGCCGTTCACTATGTGTCTAAGTGGGCGGAGGCCGTGGCTTCTCCAACGAATGACTCTAAGGTGGTGGTCAATCTTTTCAAGAAAGTGATCTTCCCGAGATTTGGTGTTCCAAGAGCAATAATTAGTGATGGGGGATCGCATTTCAAGCACCACACCTTCGTTCGACTACTTGATAAATATGGGGTGTCTCACAAGCGAGGGCTTGAAATGAAGGAAGGATTGGTCCTCCAATAGAGAGCTCATGGTGATTTTGGAGAAGACGGTTGCTAGGACAAGGAAGGATTGGTCCTCCAAACTTATTGATTCACTATGGGCTTATAGGACCGCCTTCAAAACTCCAATAGGGACCACTCCCTACAAGCTTGTCTATGGGAAAAATTGTCATTTGCCCGTGGAGATGGAGCATCGAACGCATTGGGCAATCAAGCAAATCAACTTTGATCTCCATAGTGCGGGTGAGCAAAGGCTTCTAGAGCTACATGAGTTAGAGGAGTTGAGGATGAATGCCTACGATAGCGCAAGCATGTATAAGGCGCGGACTAAGGCTTGGCACGATGCTCAAATTGTCAAGAAGGAATTCGTCAAAGGCCAAAAAGTCTTCCTATTCAACTCCCGATTGAAGCTTTTCCCGGGCAAACTTAGGTCAAGGTGGAGTGGGCCGTACATTGTCACGGAAGTGTTTCCATATGGAGCCTACGAAATTTCCCAAGACGGCCACTCTCCTTTCAAAGTCAACGGTCACCGTCTCAAGCCCTATTATGAAGGATTCCCAAGTGATGAACCGATTTCCGTGACACTTCTTGATGTGCATCGTCAATTCGACCCTCCTTGATCAACTCAAGGAACGTCGAGCTAACGACGTTAACCAAAAGCGCTTCCGGGAGACAACCCGAGTTTTTAACCCTTTTATACTTTTTCTTTTCATGTTGCTTCTATTTTCCATCTACAACTTTGGATTGTTGGGATTTTTGAGTTTTGATTGTGCTTTGGTTTATGATATACTTTGCTTCTAGCATGATTGTACGATGTTTAGATGTGTGTTAAGGACTATTTTTACTTGCATGATTCTTTATGGGAGTTTGGCCGAACCACTTCATGTTCGGCCACTGCAGCAATTTCAAGGGTTTATGGCAACATTCTACCAAAAACAAAAATATTGCATTCTGGCAGAAGGTTCGACCGAACCCCTTGGAGGTTCGACCGAACTTATACTGTAGTGCGACCGAACTTTCCTGGGTTCGGTCACTCCTTAATTTTTAGAAAATTTCAGCAACTTTCTGCCAGAATTTGCAAATTTGAAGTTCCAGAACAGGTTCGACCGAACCCCATGATGGTTCGACCGAACTTAAATTGTAGTGCGGCCGAACTTTCCTGGGTTCGGTCACTCTCTTTTTGCGATTTTGCTGGAACTTTCTGCCCAGATTTCATAAAGTATAGTTTTGGCAATGGTTCGACCGAACCAAAGGGGAGTTCGGCCGAACTTCTACTGTGGTTCGACCGAACATACCCTTGGTTCGGCCGAACCTATCTTCAGATTTTAAAAAAAAAACTGTTGCCATAAGTTCTAATTTGCTGCATTTTCGTGACCACAACTCCCATTTTCGTCACCTACCTCTTTCTTCTCCTTCTCACTCTAAACCTCCATTACACCTCCCCTTACAACCTCAAATCTCCATCAAAATCACTCCAATCTTCACCCTTTCTCACTTATTTTCCATCCTTTACTCAATTTCTACAATCTCCACCAAAAATTCCTCACAAAACAAACCCATCTTTCCATTTTCCCCAATTTCAAGGGTTTAAGTGCTTCGGTGTTTTTATGTTTCTACTTCCTTCCAATCAATTGTGGTATGTTTGTTCTAGCTTTTGCAAGTTTATTTCTTTAATTTCTTATAGTTTTACCATGTTTTACATATTTAAGTGTGAATTATGGTACTCTTGAAATTGTTAGTAATAACTTGTTTGATTCATGTGGTTCTTTGGATTGACTTGTTGCAATTGATTGGTTGTTGATAGTAGAACATGTTGTTATGATGATTATGCATGTTTACCTTGGTTTTATTTTGATCTCAATGTCTTTGAGTGTTGATTTCATACTAGGGTATTCATGTTACCATTTTATGATTGAGAAATGCATGAGTTGGATGTTGTTGGAGATTGTTATTCATTGTTTTGGCTTGATTTTGATGGTTTGATGAATGGAGATCATGAAAATTAGGGTACATCATGCCAAATTTCACCTAGACCTTGTTAGGACTAATTTAGGAAGGACATAGGAATTCTTATTCAAACCTTGGTTCAAATGTATTCATGCATGCCTTGAATTGTATACTCTCATGCATACACTTTTACCTTGGCTAAGTACTTGGCTTCTTATGTCATTTCTTATCAATTTGTTCTAATGATATGCTCTTGGTGAATTTGTAGAATTAAGATGTTCGGCAAGGGAAAAGGAAAGTCAAAGAGGAAGAGGGTGGGAGAATCCTCAGCACCGCAATTCCCACCTCCTCCCGGCATCAATGATCATGGCATTATTGCTCCGAACGAGCAATTTTGGAATATATATGCATCACTCATCAAGCGTCCGATTAGGTCTACAAGGTTCTTTTGCCCTCAAACTTTGAGGAAGCTGGGAATATTGGATCAGGTGACAAGGTTGACTCAAAACTTTGGATGGGGCGACTTCATTCACCTCCACGCTCACACTTACGAGCGTGTGACTTTGGAATTCCTTGCCTCTCTCCGCAAGGAACTTTTTGGTCCGGAAGATGTCGATGAGGATCCTCAACTCATGATACACTTCAGGATGTTCAACGAGGATCACTCTCTAACGGAAAGTGATCTAAATGAGATCTTCTTTTGGCACGCCACCGGCCTTGATCACCCGTCTGAAATGACCTCCTCCCATCGCATTCCTTACAACGAGCAAGAGTGGTGGAGGAGCATCACAAATAAGGATAGGTTCCAAACCAATACCTCAAAGGTCAACAACATCATTCATATAGCCTTGAGGTATTTTGTACGGCTTCTCCAATGCGCCGTGTTCTTCAAAGCCAACCTCGGCTCCATGGTAAAAGACGAGGTTGCTTGCCTATTCTTGGCCGATAATCCTCAACAGCTAAAATTTCAATGCTCCTCCACCTTCATCCAACGGCTCTTGGATACTAGGGACAACCGTCTCGGTGATGAGATATTTATGGGTGGCATGATTACTATCATTGCTCTTTCTTTGAAGGATGGAGCATACAAAGACCAAATTGAATTGCTCCCACCCGTGCACCAAACCCGAGAAGAGCTCACCGACGAGTTCCCTCCCTATGCTCTATCCATAAGCGCCCTCCGTCACAGCCGCTTCCTCAATTACACTACTAGCAAGCGCCGTTTTATCCTCTTGGTTGATAGGGAGATCGAATGGTGTGTCCTCCCGGACCCCGACCTCACTACGGTGGACCACTCCGCTCCTCTCAAATGGAAGATCCCTCAGCATATCATCCCCAATGAGCTGAGGCGAACTAGAGCCCGGGGTAGAGCTCCTCAACCTCCACCGGTCCTCCATCAAGAGCAAATCATCCCCCCCCCCTTAGCGGGGGAGGTGAGGCATCTTCTTCTTCTTCCATTCCTCCTTTTGATTTCAATGCCCTTCGTAGTACCCTCGATGATATCCGTCGAGACAATCAAGCTTCCATTGAGCAATGGGGGTACTACGCGAGGGCAAATTATGACAATCTTGTGCAAGCGGGCATTCAAGCGCCCTATGTGAACTACCCTTACCACCCTCCTCAAGAGGGTCCGGTCAATCATTGGGGACCCTATGACCCTCAACACCCCACCCCCCCTTGCTACGCCTATTGGGAAGGTCCCATCGACCCTACCCAACGCGTTGGCACCCCCCCCATACGACCCCTATCGTCCGGGTGGGTGTGATCCGGCTTATGACCCGGCATCCACATCCACCCCCGCTCCTTTTGATGGTGGTTGGGGTGCCCAAGGGTGGCCCTATGAGCACTTTAACCAACCCTTCCACCCTTTCATTGACACTCCCGGGTTTGATCCTAACAACCCCCCTCAACCTAGGGGGCGAGGAGATGATAACCAGTGATGAGGGATCTTTTCCCTCCCCCCCGATCTTCTCACTTGTCACTTTTGCTCGGGACGAGCAAAAGAATAGTGTGGGGGAGGATGTCCTTTAGGTTGGTTGAAGTGTACATAGGAAGGTAGAGTGGTAGGGTAGTTGCTTTCACATAAGGAGGATAGTGAGGATAGTGGCCTTGTGGTATTGATGTGGCGTTGTGACGGTGGTGATGATGTTGGTGATGTTGTGATAATGATGTGATGAGATGGTGATGTTGTGATGATATTGATGTGATGATGATGATGATGATGTTTTATGATTATTTTTGCTGATTTCTGATGATTTTCTTTGATGATCCCTGAGTCTTTGTAGGTGGAGATGCTCCCGAGAAAAAAAATCCAAATTTCCCGAAACTCCAAATCCCCTTAATCCAAACTTTGTAGATAGCTTTTTATTTATTTTTTTCTTCTTTTTGTTTATTTCTCTAGTCTTTTTCTTTGTTTTCTAACCTTTTCTTGTTTTGTTGTAGTTTCTTTTGTTTGGCTCATCTTTATTGAAGCTTGAAGCGGAGATGTAGGACGTTAAGGAGCAACACTAGCTCCCTTGGTGAGATTGGATATATTACCTTGTCTTATATTTCAAGCGGCATTCGGTGAGACCTTTCCTCTCTTTCTTTTTCTTTTTCTTTGAGTGCTTAGTTTAGGTCTAGTTTAGGAAGAGTTGAATGGTTCGAGGTTGATTGATTTTGGTTCCAAGGAACCTGGGATCGTTGATGTTGATATCAACGATCACTTGTATGTCGATTGGGATTTATTTGATTTACATGCCTCGATTTTGAACCTTTTTCATTTCTTCCTCCTTTTTGTGTGTTTTTCTTGTTCTCTTTTGTGTAACGAGCATGACTATGGCAAGTTGAAATATTTTTGATGTGGATTTGCTCATTCATTTGGATTCAAGAATTTGTGTGCCTTTTTGATGACATGGCTTTGAATGCTTACCTTCCTAGTTGATGAGGGTTTACACGGTTTAAGAATGCTTAAGGTTGAATTAGACACATTATAAGCTAAGGTAGCCCGGTTTAGAACTCCTGATGACTTTTGAACCCCCTAGTTCACGGGAAAGTGGTAAGATGGTGTTGCTCTCCGTACTGAATAGGATTCCCTTGGTTGGTATTTGCTTATTTTTATCCCGTGTGAGCGTCATTTGTTCTAGCCTTCATCACTCTTGTGAGCGGCGTTTTGGATCTTTAACTATGCATGTCTTAATCTTTGTGTTGGTATTTAGCTCCCGAGATCGTGACCAAACAACTTTAAAGGAGGAAGAGGGCATTTCTTCTCATTTTTCTTTGTTTTCTTTGTGTTTTGTTACAAATTTGGTTTTCATTTTTACATCCACCCACTTGCTAACCAATTTGGGCCTCGTTCCCCTTTCTTGATCTAGCCATATTACAAACCTATCGGCCTATGTTCTACCAACCCTTGTAGTTAGTGAAGCATTGGCTTTTGAGGTTCGAATTCAAGAGTGTTGGTTTTAGGGCAAGAAAGTTGTGAATATTGGTTCAAGTGAGATTTTGAAAGTTGTTCATGAAAGGAAATATTTGCAAAAAGTTTGTGAGGAAGGATGCAACAGATGAAGTCCAAAAGAAAAAAAGAAAAAAAAAAAGAAAAAAAAAGGAAGAGAATATAAAAAAAAAAAAAAGGAAAAGGAAGAGAAAATGATGAGAGAAATGAAGTAATGTTATGAAATTTTGTATTGAAGGTTGTAATTTGAATTTAGGTTCAATTCTTAGGTGGTTCTTGAGAGATGGCCACTCTTTTGCTTCACTTAGGATTTGCCACCAAAAATTTTCAAATTAATTCCCAACCTTAACCCCTAGCCATGACATTACAACCCAAGTTAAGACCCTTGGACTTGGAGAAGTGCGGTCAAAGAACGGTGGAGGGAGATAGATTTCAACCCTATGGAAAGAGTGTGCGTAGTTGAGATATCGGGATAACCTTATGACTCCACAATAAATTTCTTTTTCCGGTTCCCTCGAGGAATCATGAGGAGCTAACTTGGGGATGATTTGAAGCTAGTGGAGAGAACGCGGACCGTCTTAGTTGGAGCTAGGGCAGAGGATGAAATCATTAGTTCTCTACGCTTAGCTTAGGTTTGTCTCCCTCAACCATGAGCATCTTAGAACGTGTTCCCCCTCTTTGAGTTGAGAAAAGTAAGCATTCTTTGATTCATGTCCCTATGTTAGAGTCCATTTGGAGCATTTCCCATCGTGAAATTTGATTGATTTTCTTAACCCTTGTCATATTATGCTTGTTGTGTGTGTTGTCTTTTTTGTTTTAGTATTCCTTGCTTGAGGACAAGCAAAAGGCAAGTGTGGGGGATTTTGATGAGTGGCATTTATGCCACTCTTTTATCCTTTTTCTCTAAGGATTCTCCTCTCATTTGCACTTGTTTGGCCCTTTTTCTAAGCATTTTTACTTAGTTTTGCTTCCTCTTTTCTTTCTCCTTTATCCTCCCTTTTCTTAGTCTTCCCGCTTTGTTCTTATTGTGATTTTCATGCTCATGCTTTGTAGGAACCATCGGGATTTTCAAGAGGAGGAAGCTAAGCTCAAGGGAAGCTAGAGGAAGCATGATTCAGAAGAGGTTCGGCCGAACCTCCGGATGGTGTGGCCGAACCAAGGTGTGGCCGAACCTGCTCAGTGGTTCGGCCGAACGTTGAGGCAGGGGCAAGATGAAAATTGGCAGTTTTAAAGGAGTGGCCGAACCACAGGAGTTCGACCAGACTAGGATCAGAGAGGTTCGACCGAACCTACCCATGGTTCAGCCGAACCTACCCTGTAGTCCGGCCGAACCTACCCTGTAGTCCGGCCGAACCTTCCCATTTGTTCGGTCGGACCTCTCCTTTTATCATCAGGCTCTGTACGGACTATATAAGTCCCATCTTAGAACGTTTGGAGGATTAGATTAATTTAGTTTTAATTTTTCTACATTTTAGCTTAATCTAGAGAGGGAAACACTATTAGTCTTCATTGGTAGAGAGAGAAAGTGTGGTTTTCTTCATTGATGAACTTGGATTTTGAAGAATGAGTTTTGTTCAATCCTTTGTAGACCTTCATCTTCAATTAATGAGAAATCTCTTACTCTTTCTCTTTACCTTTGTTTTTTATTTTGCTTATTTGCTTTGATTTTTCTTCTTTGCTTATTAATCATGTTGATGCTTATTGATTTGATGATTGATATTGTTTTCAATATGATTTGTGAGTAGTCACCTAGCCAAGGGTGTGGGGATGGCGTAGTTGATAATTGTTCATGCTTATAATGTTGGGGCTATGTTAATGGTGATTAAAGTCTTTGCATGCTTGATATTCTTTGGTCTTTCTTGCAAGTGCACATTGTTAGTTGATCAAAGATGAGTCTTTACTAACAAGTAACGGAAGTTGACTTAGTTGAGATTCATTACTATCGATAATTCTTTGTTTGCACCTTCTAATATATGGTTCTAATGTGGAAACATAGAGGCTATGTTAGGAGAAACCAATTAACCCCGGAAGACGGTTAGATTGGACCCCTTTACTTCGGTATTTGTGCATGTTTAGTTTACCATTGATATGCTACTTTGTTATTGCATGATCATGCGTCAACTTCACCTACCCATTTCCCTTGGTGCCTAATTTTAATCCATTTTGTTCTCAGTTTAACCTTCTAGTTATTCACACTTCTTGTTCCGAGATAGCTTAGACCCTAGGTAATGAATGCAGTGCTTAAGCATTTCTCCCTGTGGTTCGACCCCTCTATTTACCCTATACACGTATTAGGTCGGTAGAGCGTTATAAATTCATTTGATTTAGGTGTAGTCGCTCAACGACACGATTATTGCCTTGTCAACAGTTTAATTGGTAAGTATTGTGGCTTGTAAACTTTAATTTTCGCATATCCTGCAATTTCTTTGTTTTTTTTTTTTTTTGAGGTTGGTTATTGCAATTCGTGAAGATATTCGTGTTTTCGATTATTCTGTTGGTCTGTGAAGTAATAATTAGTTGAATTTATTGATTGTTGGAATGGGAAGTTTCCTGAGAGCTTACAAGATCTTTAGATTTTGCAATTGGTGAAGTTATGCGTATACTGCGTTATTCTGTTGGTGTGTAATGTATAATTTAGTTGATTTCATTGAAGCAAAATACTGTACCAGTTAATTGGGGGGGGGGGGCATGAATTGCTGCAAGTGATTTTATCCTGAATTTGTGTCACTGCCAACACTATTGTTGATTTGGAAAAGGAGTTTCCTTAGAGCTTACAAGGTCTTTAGATTTTGCAATTGGTGAAGTTATGCGTATACTGGGTTATTCTATTGGTGTGTAATGTATAATTTAGTTGATTTCATTGAAACAAAATACTGTACCAGTTAATTGGGGGGGGGGGGGTTGGAGCAATGAATTGCTACAAGTGATTTTATCCTGAATTTGTGTCACTGCCAACACTATTGTTGATTTGGAAAAAAAGTTATTTGATTTAATTCTGCCTGCTGGTTTTTTTTTTTTTTTTTTGAATCCTTAGTGATTGTTGGGAAATATTTGCTATGTTGTTCTTGTTCTTGATGCATGGGTCAGTCTTGTAGTATAGTCCAACAGTGACCAGCAGTTCTATTGCAGGTGTGGTTATGGATTGTGATTTTGAATCTGGTGAAATGGGTGATCCAGATGAGGGGGGGCAAGGGATAACTTCTGGTGGTGTGGCTGATGCTCTTCCCCCTCTGAACTGTATGACATTGAAAGTTCCTAACTCCGCCGAGAGACTTGCTGCCATGTCTCCAATTAAAACTATTGAAACGTTAGAGACAATTGTCTCAACCAATCAGATTAGCATGAACAGTTATGTTGAATCACCTAGGTTAGGGATGGTTTTCAAATCCTTTGAAGATGTAGAAAGCTACTACAAAGAGTATGCTGAGCAGAAAGGTTTTGGGGTAACCCGAGTTTCATCATCATTTTCTAAGAAGGATAAGGAGGAGCGTAGAGGGGCTACATGGAAGTGTGAGTGTTGGGGTCCACCTGATATGAGGGCAAGGAGGGAGGCCAAGAAAAGGGCAAAGGCAATGGAATTATGTGGCACGGGAGGGATGGTTAATTGTGAAATAGGGGAAGATATCATGCAGCGGGCGAAAAGGACCTCCAAGAAATGTGAGTGTGGTGCCATGTTATGCCGGGGTTGACAATGATGGGTTGTGGGTTATAAGGAAACTGAAAAATGAGCATGATAACCATAACCCTAAACCTAGTGATGCTAAGTTAGTGAAGGAATATCGAATGAAGAACTACACGTCGAATGTGAAGAAGAAACTTTTGAACTACTATGAAGAAGGTGTCCCTATAAGGCAAATTCATGGGTGTATGGCTACGGAGACCGGGGTTGATAACCTTCCTAGTGTTAAGGACCTTGAGCATGAAGTGAGTAAGGAGAAGCGGTTGAAAATGGAAGGTGGTGACGCGGCTGCAATGATGGCATACTTTGATCGTATGCAAGCGGATAATCAGAATTTCTATCATGCACACCGCTTAGATGAAGAGGGCCGACTCAAGGACGTAATGTGGGTCGATGCTCGTAGTAGGGTGGCATATGAAGATTTCGGGGATGTTGTTTGTTTTGATGCCACTTATTTAACTAACGAGTACGCGCTACCTTTTGCCAACTTTGTAGGGGTTAATCACCACGGCCAATCTATATTGTTGGGTTGCGCTCTTGTGTCCCATGAAGATTGTGACACATTTGGTTGGGTTTTTAGGCAATGGCTCTCTTGTATGGGGAATAAACAACCCGGGGCAATCTTGACAAATCAAGCTGCAGCAATGCGCAAGCCTTTAGCACAAGTGATGCCTAATGCTCGACATCGTTGGTGCATTTGGCACATAATGAAGAAAATCCCAGAGAAGCTTGGAAGTTGTGAACAATAAGTTGTCTTGGTTAAGCTGGTATATTATGGTGTTTATTGCTGTGTAAATGTTGTTTTAACTTATGCAATTATATAAGTCATAACTGGGGTTATGCTAGTATATTATGCTGTTTTTAAATGTGTATATTATGCTGTATATTGCTATGTAAATTTTGTAGTAACTTGTGCAATTAAATATGGTAGATTATTCTGTATATTGCTGTATATTTTGATGTATCTACTCTGTATTTAATCTGGTATACTTGTTGTTCTAACTCATAACAGTAAGCTGTGATTACTGGTGTGTTGCTGTGTACTACATGCTTTATATGCACCTGTGGTAACGTATGCTAATATTGACCTTGTTCTGTGTATGATGTTGTCAATTATGTCAGTAACCTGATCATTACCAGTTGAAGTATGTGACTGTGTCAGTGGAAATAACTAATGAATTATGCATTGATGGTTGGTTACACGATTGAATAGATTTCCTTTACGTCTGTAAATTCTGCAGCTACCAAGATTTCAAGAGCATACGAGAGCTTCACGGTTGCTGAGTTTGAGCGTCGCTGGTCAGACTTAATGAAGCATTTTGAACTAGAGGAGAATGAACGGTTAGCTGATTTGTTTGAGGAAAGGCACATGTGGGTCCCAGCCTTTATGAAAGAGCACTTTTGGGCGGGGATGAAGACAACACAGAAGGTCGAAAGCATAAATAGTTTTTTAAGATGGGTTTGTGAACAGGAAGACAAAGCTTTACAAATTCCCAGAGAAGTACACTAGGGTAATGGGAAGGCGTGTTAAAGCTGAATATGAGGCGGATGCTCGTTGTGGCAAATACTTGAGGCGTCTAGTGAGTGGTTTTTATGTTGAACAATTTTTCCGGGACATCTACACTGACACCAAGTTCCAAGAGATTCAAATAGAGTGTTGTAGACTTATGCATTGCTCTGGGAGGGAGGAGCGTGCCCTCAAAGGGAACTTGATTCAGTACCTACTTGAAGATCGAGTCTAGATCATCCCAGAAGGGAAGAGCGAAGAAGAGATAACCGATAGGAGACGATTCTACTGTGTCCTATTCAACACAGTGACAAAGGACGTATCCTGTGATTGCCGGAAGTTCGAAACCTTTGGTATTCTTTGCAGGCATATTATCCGAGTTTATGATCAGAATTTGGTTTATGAAATTCCTTCCAAGTATGTACTTGACAGGTGGCGCAAAGATGTCCCTCGGAATCATACCCGGGTTAAGGTTGACTACCACGATCCAAGTGAAGAGTACTCTGTCCAGATTTATAGGAAATTGATGGCAGAGTTTGAGCCTATATGTGAAGTTACAGCTGCTGTTGATGACAAGGACACAATAGCTCTTGTTTTACAGTCTCTTCAATCACTTTCTTTGGATGTCAAAAAAAGTAGAGAGAAGTACTTTGAAAAGCAACCTTCCCTACCGACCTTACCGAGAACCCTTGTGCCCCCCTCTAAGATAGGTTCAAACAACCCTCAGGGCTTCCAAACCCCTTTGTCAGTATCGAAACCTGATGGAGAAGAACCGCACCCTGCTCCAGCACCTAGTGTAGTGACGGATCCTGTTCCGAAGAAACTGCGTGGACGGTCGAAGGGGTCTAGATATAAATCCTGAGCTGAGATGGGCTACAAGAAGAGTACTGGGAAAAAGGTTCAAACTGCATCAAAAGAACCTCTGGCCAAATTACCTGTAAGTACATGTTCTTGTTAGGTGAAGGTTTTTTTGGCTATGATGTTTACCATATTGTGATAATTTTTTATTTTTTTTTTACATCTTTTTTTACATCTTAACAGGCTAAGAGGAAAAAACCATATGGAGTACAGGTCCAGAATACAATTGAGAATTATTATGAATATGTTGCAGATGTTGGCGCGGTTGATGACTTTGTACAGCGTAACGGGTTAAACCAGGGATCTGCACCTTTAGAAACCTTTTAAGTACACTGTGATTGCAGTAGACATCACCACCGCTTGATTTAGCACTTTGACTGGGGTCTGGTATATGATGTTCATCATATTATTTAGTGCATTTAAAAAATGTTGTTGACTATTAAACTCTTACCCTCTATGATCCTATATATATGTTGTGGTGATTGATATGTAATGTTTTGACTTTTAAACATCTCACAAAACCCTTTATGATCCTATATATATGATGTGGTGTATGGGAGTTAACAAATATGCTATATCTCCATTTTAACACCCATACATAGCATAATTAGGTGTTATCCTCATTTCCTCTCAACATGCCAAGTTGAATGTATTCAACGAGCTACTCTATATGTTTTTTACGTATGCATGTTTGTGGGTTAGAATTATTTGTCGTTACTGTCATCCTGGGCATACTGTGTTTAAGTACTTACAAGTATAATCTGTGCTATGTCAAAGGGCAGTTTTGTTTTATTTTTATTTCTAAAAGCACCGCATTGTATAGCTTAACTTGCAATGCTGGAATTTGAAAATACAATGGCTGTCATTTGTCATTGTTTGGCTTACCCGCCTAATGAATGGGCCATTTTTATTGAATTGCATTCCTTCTTAACCGCCTAATGAATGGGCCATTTTTTACTTAATTTTATCAACCTTATGTATTTTTTGGGCCAGGTCCAACATAAGTTTATTTTTGGGCAGGGTCCAACATAAGTATAGGGATAAATTTTTGGTTTAGAATTTTACATTACATCACGACACCCTTGTATTCTGGGCCACCCATAGTGTGTCTCAGACAACAAGGCCCAAATCTAATCATTGTTTTGGCCTTTTCCATGTGCCTTACTATGCATAACCATCATTAACTGTATAAGGTAATTCATAAAACTATATATACTGAACATAATAATAAGGGCATAATTAGAGGGGGTCAAATCCATAATGGCCAAGTATGTAGAAGCCACAAAAGTTAAGAAATATGGAGTTCAAATTTGCCAGCCACAAAACATTACAAGCAACGACGCGAAAACTAATTGTCCAACCACTGAAGCAACGAAATTAAGAGACAGAGACTACCACATTGCTTAACTATATTACAAACAAAAGGCGTGGTCGTGCAATTCACCGTTCACCCACATCTGACTCCAGTGACAACCAAAAGCATTATCCTACCCTCCAACAGCAGACCTCTTGCCATAACCCAAATCAAGGCTGACCGTTTGGCGCCACAATCACTTTGTCGCCATTTTTGATTTCAGCATCCTTGATGGTTTTGAGGGTGCAAAGCACAGTATCTTCATGGTAGAAGGTTAACTTAGTTGGATCCACATTAAACTTGTCTCCCCATATGTGGTACAGACGGCAAAGCGGGGTGTTGAGCTTGCCTTGAACCCTGAGCTTGATCTTCCTGCGGTGTCCTGTGTTCTTGAGGTAGAACCTCTTGAACCTTGTGCAAGTGTTCACCACCCCAGGCTGCAAATGTTACGAGTTAGAAGATGTCAAAGCAACCAACTTCAATACCCAATCGAATCCATGAATCGTTTTACATATTGCAATTTTTAATTCGAATGTGTGCATAAATAATTATATCAACAAGAACTATATATTCTGACTAAATAAATAGTTTAAATTAAGGCAGATTTCATCAACCTGAACTAAATAATTATATTCTAACTAATTATTTGAGGTAAAACCCATAATTACCATATTAATTTAAAAAAGAGAGCATCTGTTCTTATGTAGACACAGCTTTTTGCTACATCCATATAATCACCTAATCAACCCTTAATTATCTATTCATATCCACGATAGATAATATCTTAAATAATTGAGATTCTCCAAATGATAATGGAATATCGTTAACACTTGACACTTAGTTAATACTTGTCACATCATTAACACTAGTAACTTAGTTCTTAATCAAAATTGGACAACAAGAAAGATACTCACGACATGCACAAATACATTCTGATTTGGTTATGTTAGTAATTACTCATGTCGAATGGCTGTTAATTTTGAATATCTTTAATTAAATATGTATTACATATAAGATGCACAAATACTAGGTTTAAAAAAAAAAATCAGAATAATCAAATATATTTAAATGATAACAACATTACAATCACATACAATTATGCTTCAATTCAAAAGCTAATGTCTCCTTACAATATACTATCAGTTCATTTAAAGAAGCTATAACACAACATATTGGATAAAACTTGTCACTTAGGTGTTGTACAAAATTAAACAACAAAGTTCGTACCCACTAACATGCACAATTAAATTATGTAATTAATTTCAATAATTAGTAAATTAGAAGAGCTATTATCTTAATCTATTTCAATTCACAATAAACTTGCCACTACCTTATACTATCGATTCATGCGATGAGACTAGACGGAAAATTATGCACAACAAATTGTTTTAAAAAGGTACCTCTCCATGTACGTAAAGTACACTTCCGGTTTGAACACCAACTGCCAGAGGATATTCAGTAGATGCCACGTACTCAACTCCGAGGTAAAGCTTGATCTGCTGAGCCTTGACATCAATTCGGGACGCGTAGTCATTGTAGATGGCATCGAAGGTTTCGTCAGTACGAATGTTGTACATAACACCGACATCACCAAGAGTGCAGCTCCTCACAACGATTGAAAGTACCATTGCGTGTCCATCTTCAGCTGGTATCACCTCGTCCATGTCCACATCAGGATTTTCAACATGATCACCACCCCCAATATTGTCAGCCGGTTGAGAAGGAGGAGGAGGAGGTGCTGCTCTGCAACCTCTAAAGTTGAATTGGGTTGAGCAACCGAAGGGCCTTCACTTCTCTCCACCTTAGGGTACTCGAACACCCTGAACGGTGCACCTCGCGGTGCCTCAAAACGAGTCACCGTCACATGCTGCGGTGGAGCAGGAGCTGGTGGAACAGTAGCTGGTGGCGTAGGACTAGGTACCACAGCTGGGGGCGGAGCTGGTGGACCCGTAGCTACACCTGGAACTACGGCCGGAATCGGAGGAGCAGTGTCTACAACCATATCAGCCACAGTGGGTATAACTGACACACCGCTAGTACCCCCAACATGACTCGGACCTGCAGCGGACAAGACCATTTGAACAGGTCTTACTCGGGGCTGTTCATTACGAAAAGGAGGAATTTCCATGTTGGCAATAATATGAGCAATTAGGGCGTTTCGACGCTGTAGACACCCATTTGTGTCTCCCCAAAACCAAACCCAGTGATGAGTACCTTTAACGTCAAATCATAATCGAATGAAGCAAAAGTGTGGAAAGTGTAGTGTTGCGGATAGTTTTAATTCTTTTCTCTTCTCTCTGTTTT
This sequence comes from Chenopodium album, assembly GCF_948465745.1. Lineage (NCBI taxonomy): Eukaryota > Viridiplantae > Streptophyta > Magnoliopsida > Caryophyllales > Amaranthaceae > Chenopodium > Chenopodium album. The sequence goes on from NC_137836.1 coordinate 36,016,562, forward strand.
TGAAAACTTATTTTAAGAAAACAGCCAATCCAGTTTGGTTGGTCCATGATATGGGTCCAATAGTAGTGTAATTAGATGGGGCTTGCAAAGACCTTTTCAACGATATATTATAAGCCCAATTCCGATTAATATTGAGGAAGTTATGGCCAATTTACTAAACTGGGCCCGGTTTGAGCTTTATATACGGCCCAATGATCTAGAGGAGGGCCTATTATTAATTATCATTCCTAAAGCTATTAGGATTGATTATAGTCTTTTAGAATACTCTAGAAGGTTCTTTTAAATCCTAATGGAGTTAGGATTGATAATTATGTTTTAAAGAGTTTGAAATTGAATAAAACTACTCCTTTTAAGAATCCTTGTTTTGTACGAAGTGGAATATATTCAGATTTTATTTTCGTGCCTCATATTATTTATCCAAATTTTATATGGTTGGATAGATCTTGAAATTATCTTTCCAATGATATATTATAATATTAAATCCGAGTTATAACGAAAAAGATATGAATGAGACATGAAACTTTATCCAAAACTAACACCCTTCCACTATTTTGGCCATATCTTTTTATCTACAAACTATTTTAATCTGATTCTAATTGGGTTGGAAATTAGACTTTAAGAGCTTTCCAACGACATATTTTATGCCTTATTTGGACTTCCGGATCAAAAGATATGATAAAAACAAAAACGCGTGAATTTCTGAAATCAGCGCCGGAAACCAGGCCTGGCGCCTGGCGCCAATTAGCTGGTGCTGGCGCCAGCTGTGTTTAGCGTGCGCCAACCTCGTTTTGCGTGCGCAAAGTGCTTTGTTTTGATATTTTATCTTTTTGGCTGATTTTCTTTATAAATAACGTCGTAAAAACTCCGTTTTCATTAACCAATTCTCACGAATTCTCATCAACAATCAGCTTTCATTCGCAATCTTAATTCTCTAATTCCCTCTTAATTCATTCATCTTTCTCTTTTTCTAAACTTGTTTTCACATACAAAATTCCGCATTCACAAGATCTAGAAACACCTAGCCATATTCGAAGTTGCCTTCGCCCTAGACGTGAAAGGTTTTAATTTCTGAGGGTTTGGTCCCAAATCTCTATTTCAATTATTTAATTTGATTGTTTTGATTATTATTTTCCTTGAAGTTACTAACGTGTGTATTTTGTTATTAGAAAGAGGTACGAGGCATGAAAGTAAGTGCTTTAATGGTTTTAATTGATGTTATGATGTAGAAATCATGTTTATATTGTTATTATGATATTCCTAGTATCATGTCTAGGGTAATTTTAATATTAAATATGATTGTTATGATGCTTCCTATGTTCTTCCTAATATTTATGGTTGTTAGTATCATGTTAGGGTTAAAGATTTGATTTTTATTGCTTAGTGACATGCTAGGGTTTGTTATTAATCTTGCTAGTATCATGCCTAGGATCTTGCTATTATTATTATGCTTTAATATTAACATGAACATTGTTTTGGGGGTTTTTGTCCCTCGGGAGAGTTACGTCACGAAGACTGATCCGGGATGAGCTGTACTTGCAAAACAAACGGAGACACCTGTTGGGTGGTGCTCCGCCTCCAACGATCAAGTTAGTAACTTGAAAAGGAATAAAGAGTACGGAAATTTAGGTGGGTATCTGCTCGGATTCCAAGCTCAGGTGTTTCTCTGATGTAAGAGAATGCAGGTGTATTGAATGATCAAAAACGTGCCTCTGAAATGAGGGACATCTCCCTATTTATAGGGTCATTGGGAATTGCCCCTGATTAGTTCTCTAAACCCTAATCATTTGGTGGGCTGCGCCGTTTTCCGGCGTTCTCGGGATTTGGGCCTGAAGGCCGCCTTTTCCCCTTTATTTCTGGAATGACACGTGTCAAGCAGGGATTGGTCCATTTTGGACCAATCTGAGGCTGACACGTGTCACCCTCTGATTGGGCCACGTGGCAGGGTAAAAATACCCTAAACATTTGCCCCTCACAGATGTGACGTGGCATGCCACGTGGCATCTGTGACACATGTCACGCTTCGATAGGTGGTAATTTTACTGTTACAGAGTAACCGTTCACCTTCTAGGTAAATTACGGAAATGTCCCTGTATTTACCCTCTACATATAGCCGTTTTACCCTCATTATTTTGTACATTTTACAAAAATTTTCTAGAGAGAAAAAACTTTGAGAGCAGAAGTCATCCGTTTGAGTCAGGCGCAAGCAAGAAACTTTGTTCTTCCGCAACCCAGCCGGACCCGCCTTCCTTCAGATACCAAATCCAAAGGTACCGTCTTTGTCTCTCTCAGCTCTTTTCTTTTTTCACCGCTTGTACATATTTCTTGCAATAAATGGATGCATCACCAACACACACGGCACAGCCTAGGTTAGAGTCCAGCCGGTCACCAGGGACGGCTGAGTCTAGGACTGGGAGTGCCGGCTCGGGGTGTTGGGACCACCCTTTGCCATGGATTCCGACCAGTTATGTGTCTGTGCAGGACACCATGGCTCGGACAATGTAGACGGCCAATGATCCAAATTACAGAAGCGAAGGCTCAGGCGGCCGAACGCCTGAGGGAGAAACGTCTGGTCAGGGAGACCAGACGGCTCTGGAGAGATCCCCTCCGCGCGCCCCTTCAACCCCTGCTGACTCTTTCTTGGACGAGTGTGACCAAGGCGGCGATGATGCCGCCTCTGCCCCCATGGACCAAAGCGAGAGGGAGTCGGAGAGTGACAGCTCCGCCTCTACCTCCGAGAGCAGCGATGACTTGCCCCCTCTTCCAGATAGCGAGGAGGAAGAAAGGAAAAAATGGAGTGAGAAGGACGATCCCTTCAGCATCCACGTCTCCTCCAAAGACCGGATCCAAATGGGGGAGAACTTAGAGAGCTTTAAGAAAATGCACCCGCTTGGAGACGGGTATAAGATCCGGGTGCCGCCTGAGCTGGGCACCATCGCTTGGGGGGATGATCAAGAGAACGCCAACAGCTATTTTGGCTGTTATGAGGCGGCGTTCAAAGCCGGCCTTCGCTTCCCCCTTCACCAGGCGGTGAAGGCAATTTTGAGAGGCTACGGCCTGGGGCTCTGGCAACTTACCCCCAACTCCTGGACCAACATTCTGGGGTATGTTGCCGCTTGCGAATTCCAAGGGCTCAACCCCGGCTGGGAGGCTTTTGCAAGCATGCATTACCTCAGCAGGAGCCCAGGCGGCCGGAGAGCGTGGTATACTCTAACCACGCAGCCGCAATATATGATGACCTTGGACAAGGTCTCCAAGTTCGATGGCTGGAAGCACAGGTTCTACCTGATGTCAGCCCCAACCAGACGGGAGAATTATGAATTCCGTCTGTATAATAAGAAGCCTGACTTGTTGGGCAGGAAGTGCGCTCTTCCCCGGATCCCAGAGGAAGACTTTGACAAAATAATTGAGGCAGACTTTTTTGGCCTCACAGACGCAACTCTGTCAACCGGGGAAACAATAAAAGTCCCTAAGAACTGGATTCCCAAGAGCGCCTGGTTCAGGGATGAATGCTTCTTAGCCGCCTGCGGGCTAGGGCACATGTTTAATAAACGTATGCACCTGAGTTCATACCGTCTGTAGTATTTTTCTATCGGTATTGATTTATGATTTTGACCAATCTCTTTCTTTTTGTAGAAGAAGCATTGAACATGCTGCAGACGGAGAAAACTCCCAAGCGGTCTTCTACGGCCATCCGCAAAGAACTTGCGGAGAAAGCTGCGGCCGAGGTCAGGGCCAAGGTATTGAGCGCCTGTCCCTTTCTTAAGTTTATTTTATATACTGTCTTGCCCGGATACTAACCTTTACTTGTTTATTTTCACAGGGGGGAGAAGTTGGGAAATTGTTTGAGAAGAATCTCAAACGGGCTAGAGAGGAGGCCCCAGCCGTTCTCAATAAAATAAAAAGGTCCGCCTCTACGTCAACTCCTGGCACCTCAGCCAGGGCTAGGACGATGCGGATAGCGGGGCGACTCGAGAAGGTAGGCGGCAGCGTGTGCCTTGATCTTGCCAACCCCTTAGCAGCCGCGGGGTTCACCACGCCCGCAAGCGTCTCCCGCTTGGTCGGCTCTGAAGGTAAGAACCCTTTTGAATCCCCGCTTGAGCTGGGGTGGCCTTTACGGGTGAAATCCCACTCCCAACAGACGTCATCCTCAGACGGTCGGCAACAAATTGGTGCTGCCTTAGTTTCGCACTCATCACCTATTGATTGTGGTGCAGATCAAACTCAATCTCCCCGCTGGCCAGACGTCCAGAAGCATGCCAAGGCCATGCTGGAGGCCGTCCGGAAGAGGGATAAGGACGAAATCCCTGGGATAGAGACGTTCAACCTTGAACGCATTCTATCCCTTCTGGCTGAGGTAGGAAACTTGTCAATTCAATGTTATTTTTTCCAAGTGTTTTACCCCACCTGTAATTCTTATACCGCCTGCCTTTTGCAGGCCATGCTGCGGGTGGACGGGCTCAAACGTCCTTATTCCCGCAAACGGGAAGAGGTAAAAAGGGCCAAGAAGTCTGCCATAGACGCTGATAATATTGCTTTGCATTCAACTATCGTAAATGAACTTGAAACTAAAGCAATAATTATGACACAGGCGTCCAAAATCCAAAAGCTGGAGCTAGATCTGAAGGCGGCCGACCAGCGGGCTGCCGATGCTGAGACGGCCAAGAAGGGGGCGGAGGAGGCCCAGAAAAAGGCAGACGAGAGCGCCAAGCAGGCTGATGAGGCGCTCAAGAAGGCCCAGGCAGACCTTGGCAAACTTAAGTCCAAGGTTGAGAGGCTAGAGAAGGACGCTGCGCAGGCTCAGAAGAACTTTGCAGCAACCCTGGAGGCGGAGCAAAATCGCCTGGTTGCTGAGAGTGACGCTGACAACGACGCCCGTATGAAGATTGCCTGGGCTGCCTTGTACCCAGACACAGATTACCGCGTCTGGGCACTGGCGCACAACTACGCCGAGTACGTGGTGTACTTGCGGGAGCAAGGCGAGCCAGAGCCTGCCTCCTTTGAAGCCTGGCTCAGCAACAATGAGCCGTCCGCGCCTGAGCTTCCTGGTCCTGGCGAAGCGCAGGAAATTCCCTCAGACAATGAGGAGAAGGGAGAGGACCCGGAGGCTCCGTCTGCAGCCCAGAAGTGACCCTTCAGCGGCAGTATGCCAATCTTTGCTTTTTAATTTTTATTCAGCGGCTGTATGCCAAAACTTGCTTTTTCCGGCCTGCGTGCCGAGTATTTGTGTTTTTACCGGCTATGGAGCCGGGTTAATTAACAATTTCTTTCTCCCGGACGGGGTCCGGTTAACATTCGATCCATTACAACCGTTTGGTTGGATGGACTTTTATGAATTGCACCGACTAAGTCGGTTTTGAACATTTAGCATTTGAATTTTTTGCCTAACTTATCAAAAGCATGCGGCGATTTCTTGCGTAACTAATCAGTAGTCCGGCTGTCTTTGCCCCTGGACGGCTGTGTGATTGGTTTCAATTGGAGCTGGTTGATTGACTTGGAAACGTCTGATGCTGCAAATAGCATGATATGTTTGTAAGTCAATCAATCACAGTAGTGATTGCCCCAAACCAAGTGCACAGCCGTACACCAACAGGCGTTTCAGTCAATACCCAGACGGCTTATGCCCGTCTTGGTAGAGACTTCATAGCCATTGAACTCTTGCCCCAATTGGGGTGAGGTGCAATTTTTAAATAAATGACCTAAGTGAGAACTTCAGCCGGTTACCGACTGATGCCTATGGGCATCCGGTATTTAGGAAATTCGTTCTTCATAGGTTATTTTAGTCAGACGGCTATGAGTTGACCAATTTGGTCGTTCAATTTTTGCCGTCTGCATGGATACGTAGAACCGACAGATAATCTGTTCTCTGCGACGATTGCACCCGGAGGGGTGTCGCCGGACGCCTTTGTCCATGTTGGGACAGGCGATTTTATAAAAATAGCAACCATCCGGCCATTTTAGCCTCTGGTCCTTTTTGGGACCGGTTGTGTAGCCACTAAACGTTTTTGTGCTTAGTTTCTTAATCAGTGTTGAATTTACACTAAGTATCGAACTTAGTTTTTTAAGCATACGAGTCTATCTGGGTAATATCCAGACGGACAGACAAATGTTTGATCATACTAAGTATCAAACCTAGTTAGATAAATGGAGAATCCGTCTGAGTATTACCCAGGCGGATAGTATCATACTAAGTGTCAAACTTAGTTAGATAAATGGAGAATCCGTCTGAGTATTACCCAGGAGAATAGTCAAGCAATTGAACAAACAAAATCAAACTTAAATAAACAAGAGATCCGAGTATTACCCAGGCGGACTAACAAATGAAATTTTCACTAAGTATCGAACTTAGTTAGGTGAGGAATCCGCCTGGATATTACCCGGATGGATAATCAAACGATAATTTTGCAAACAAAGTCTGAATCTTCATTAACTGACACTGTTTACAAAAAGTTTACATTCTCAGAAGTAGTACTTTTTCAGATTGTCTACATTCCAAGTTCTAGGCAGGCGCCTTCCGTCTGGAGTTTCCAGGCGGTAGGTGCCGTCCCTTACTTCTTCATAGATCCGGTAGGGGCCTTCCCAATTTGGGGTTAGCTTTCCCAACTCATTGGCCCTACCGGTTGCCTCCATTTTTCGTAACACTAAGTCGTCAACTTTCAAGGGACGCTTGTGTACTTTTTTGTTGTAGGCTCTCGTCATTCTCAGACGGTAAATCTCATGACGCAAGGCGGCATTGCCCCTGCGTTCTGGGAGTGAATCCAATGCCAGGCGCATTGCTTCCCAGTTTGCCTCCTCATCATATAACATGACTCTGAGAGTCGGCTCGTAATGTTCGATGGGCAAGACGGCTTCAGCACCGTAAACCATGAGAAATGGGGTTTCTCCGGTTGCCCCTTTCGTTGTTGTCCGGATGGCCCACAGGACATGAATTAATTCTTCTTTCCATAAGCCACCAGCTCTTTCTATTTTCTTTTTAATGCCGTCTGAGATGAGTTTGTTGAAAGCTTCAACTTGGCCGTTTGCTTGGGGCCGGCCAACAGATGCCAAATAGCTTGAGATCCCCTGATCTCCCAACCAAGTTTTTAGCTGAGTCGTCTCAAACTGAGGACCATTATCAAAAACCATAGACATGGGTACCCCGTACCGGGTGATAATGTTCTTCTAGATGAAGGAAATTACGTCTGAGGTCTTGATGTTTTTAACCGCCTCAGCCTCAACCCACTTGGTGAAGTAATCCACAGCCACTAAGATATAGCGCTTTCCGCCTGGAGCAGGCGTGTAAGGACCTAGAATGTCCATGCCCCATTTTGCAAACGGGATTGGGCTGTGGATGGCAGTCAGATTAGTAGCCGGACGGTGAATGAGTTTGCCAAATTTTTGGCACTTGTCACATTTCTTCACCAACTCCTTGGCGTCCGCCTCAAGAGTGGGCCAAAAGTAATGTCGTCTGGCTCTGACGGCTAGGGACCTGCCGCCTATGTGAGAGGCGCAGAATCCCGAGTGCAAGTCTTCGAGAACTTCTTTCCCCTTTTCTGGGGTGACACACTTCAATAAAGGCTTCAGAAACCCCGCCTTGAAGAGTTCTCCATTTTTTAACTCGAATCTTGCAGCTCGCTTTTTCAGGGAGGCTGCTTCCTGTGGCGAATCAGGAAGTGTGCCGTCTGAGAGATAGGCCCGGATGCCATCCATCCAGGTAGAGCTTCGGTCCAGAATTCCAACGGGATCCTCACAGATGCTTCTTTTTTCAAGAACTTCCCAGAAGACTGACCGAGGCGTATCATGGCAGGCGGAAGATGCCAGCTTTGACAATGCATCCGCCTGATTGTTTTCCGACCTAGGCACCTGATTCAGCCGGAATTCCTCAAGTGCCTTGGTCTCTTCTTTGACTGCCTGAAGATATTTAATCATAGCCGGATGAGTAGCCTCGTAGCTTCCCTCATACTAGCTAACAACCAATTGAGAATCAGAGTAGGCGTCAATTTTCATGGCCCCTGCCGCCTTACACATGCGAATGCCGGCTAACAGGGCTTCATATTCCGCCTCATTGTTAGAGGCCTGAAATTTGAAGCGTAGTGCATACTCAAATCTGTCTCCTTCAAGAGACTCATAAATTACACCCGCACCACAGCCGTTCTTTGTAGAGCTCCCGTCTACGTACACTTTCCAAACCTGATCAAGATTATCCGGAGCCACCGGACGGGTCATTTCCACAATGAAGTCGGCAAACGCCTGACCTTTCACTGCCTTTCTTGGTTCGTAAGCGATTTCAAGGCTCTGCATTTCAATAGCCCATTTCAACATTCTCCCGGATGAGTCCAAGGTAGACATTGGCCGCTTGAGTGGCTGGTCCGTGTAAATCACCACTGGATGTGCCAAAAAGTAAGGCTTCAATTTTTTGAATGCCATATACAAAGCGAGGCCAAAATTTTCAACCATGGGGTACCGGAGTTCAGCATTTTTAAGAACATGGCTAATGATGTAAACCGGGAGCTGCGCGCCGTCTCGCTCAGCAAGGAGAACGGCACTGAGGGCATGGTCTGAGACGGCTAAATACATGTACAACGTCTCCCTAGACAAAGGACTGACCAACCTAGGCAGAGAATGTAAATGCTCTTTCAACCTCTAGAACGCCGCCTCAGCATCATCCCCCCATTCAAATCTGGTCTTCTTCCTGATTGCTTGGAAGAAGTAGAGGCATTTGTCGCCTGACCGGCTGAGGAATCTTCCCAAGGCAGCCAGGCAACCGGTGAGTCTCTGGACTTCCTTGACAGAATGGGGTGACTGCATGTCAATCACCGCCTGTATCTTCTCAGGGTTAGCCTCTATCCCCCTTTGATCAATCAGGAACCCGAGAAACTTCCCAGACTCAACACCAAAGACGCATTTCTTAGGATTTAACATGACCTTATGCCGCCTGAGTGTGGTGAAGGTTTCTCGGAGATCAGCAAGGTGATCCGCCTGCTGCTTAGATTTGACTATCATGTCATCAATGTATGCCTCCACATTCCTCCCAATCTGATTAACAAAGACCGTATTAATCATTCGTTGGAAAGTGGCAGGCGCATTTTTCAAGCCAAACGGCATCACAGTATAACAGAATAACCCCTGATCAGTGACAAAGGCCGTCTTCTCTTGATCTTTTTTCCACAGGGGTATCTGATGGAAGCCGGAATAGGCATCCATAAAGCTCATCAAGGCGTGGCCGGCTGTAGAGTCGACCAAGCTGTCGATTTTTGGAAGCGGATAACTGTCCTTTGGACACGCCTTGTTGAGGTCTGTGTAATCAACACACATGCGCCAGGTCCCATTCGGCTTCTTTACAAGGACCACATTGGCCACCCAGTCGGGAAAACTACAAGGCCGAATGAACCTGGCATCTAGCAGCTTTTTGACTTCGGCAGCTGCCGCCTGACTTCTTTCCTCACCGTGGTTTCTTTTCTTTTGCCGGATGGGCTTCTTTTTGGGATCCACGGCAAGTTTGTGGACAGCGAGATCCGGGCTGACGCCTGGCATCTCTTCCACTTCAAAGGCGAAGATGTCTTTGAATTCCTTCAGCAGAAGGTGTAGGCTTGCACCCAAGGTAGCATGCGCAACCGTCCCAACCTTAACAGTACGTTCTGGACGGCTGTCATCCAGAACGAGATCAATGCATTCGTCAGCCGGTTGGGGACGAAGCTCATCTGACCGCTCACCGGTCAGTGATTGCTATTTTTTCTCCTTCTTCACCTCCACCAGCATAGGTGCCTTTCTTTTCTTACCGGCTGCTGGTGGGGCGGGAGCTGGGTCGGCATCCTTGACATTGTCAAGGTCTATTGGTTCGTGACCGCCTAGGGCCACGGTATCTCGAACGACTGAGAGATAGCACTCTCGGGCCGTCTTTTGATCCCCATTCAAGGAACCAACAGAGCCGTCATCCCTCTCATACTTGATGAGCATGAGAGACGGGATGATTACTGCCTTAGCTGCGTTAAGGGTTGGCCTACCAAGGATGATGTTGTAGGCGGTCAACTCCTCAACGACCAAGAATCTGACGACAATGTGTTGTCCCTGGCCTTTCTCTCCCAGCCGGATGGGTAAGTCAATTCTCCCGGCTGGGTAGACCATCCCACCCCCAAAACCAACCAAGGGGTGGGTGACCGGATGCATGCTGCTGACATTGTATTTCAGCTTTTGCAGGCACCGGAGGCTGATGATGTCTGATGAGCTGCCGGTGTCTATAAGGATCCGTCCAACCAGCTGGTTGGCAACCTTACATTTAATGACCACCGGGTCATCATGCGGGCGGCGGACGCTGCCCCTGTTCTTCTCAGTGATCAGGACGTCTGGGAAGGAGGAGCTGGCTTCCGCCTGCTCATCATCATCTTTGTCCATCTTTCGAAGATGGCTCTTGGTGCCCCGGATGGTAGGGCCACCACATGAGAACCCGCCCGCTATAGTGTAGACCGGCTCCTTGTCGGTATCCGAACTACTAGCAGGCTGGGGGGTAGTCTTGGAGGACTGACCCTTGTTTTTCTTTTTTGCCCCGGCTGGGGACTTAGAAATGTAGGACTTCAACAGCCCTTTGTCAGCCAGACGGTCCAACGCACGCTGAAGACTGAAGCAGTCGTTGGTGTCATGGCCAACTTCCTCATGGAACTGACAGAATTTATTCTTGTTCCGTGACTGGACAGAACTCTTCATAGGATTCGGCTTCTCAATGGACAGCCGGTCCTTTACCTCCATGTGGATGAAGTTGGAGTCTTTGTTAAACTCGTACTTGGGGACGTACGGTTTAAACTCTTTCTTTTTCTTCTGGGACGGCTGGTCAGAGTCACTAACCGCCCAGACTTCTTTTCTCTTCTTGCTCTCTTCTTTCTTTTTTGCCGGCTGAGCAGGCCGGCTGTCTTTCTGTCTGTCAGACTTCTTAGAGTCCGACTGACTGCCAGGCGAGCAGAGGTCGGTAGCTTGAATGTAGCTTTCCGCCTCCCTCAGGGCCGCCTGTAGGGTGAAAGCCCCTTTTCTGACGAGGTCGAACTTAAAGGTCGACCCGTCTCTCAGACCCTTAAAAAAGTCTATAAAAGCTACCTCGTCCGACAGTCCTTGAATCTGAATTCTTATCAGATTGAACCGCCTGACATATGAGCGCAGCCCTTCTCTCTCTCCCTGCTTAACAGTGCTCAGATCAAGGCTTGTTATCTTAGCAGGGATGTTCATTGAGAAGTTGGAAGCAAACAGGAAGGCGAGCTTCCTGAAACTATCGATGGACCCGGCCGGCAAGTTGCCAAACCATTGTTGGGCAATGCCCTTCAATGTAGCCGGGAAGCATCGACACCAAGCGGCATCATCCAACCCCTGCAGATACATGAGGTTGGTGTAAGCCATGAGGTGATCTTCCGGGTTGGAGGTACCGTCATAGGTACCAACCAACACATTTTTAACCTTGGCCGGCTGAGCCGCCTCGGTTATCTCTCGAGTGAACGCAAAAGGTTGTTCACCCAGGCGCAGCAAACGAAGCTGCCAGTCCAAAGGCTGGACATTTGGATATGCCGCCTGACCCCCAAAAAGGGCCGGCTGCATGAAGTGAGGAGGATATTGCCCGTAAGCCGGAGAAGGCATATACGGGACAGCCCCAATCATATGAGGGCCAGAATGGACGGTATCACCGCCTGTCTGACTCTCATGCAAGGAGAGTGCACTCCCTGCAGAAACGTTGTTGAAACTGTCTGGAAAGTTCGACGTTGAAGCCGACTCAGACAGCGATTGATTTCTCTTCCGGTTAATAATTTCCCGGGCATCAGAAGTTGGTCTTTTACTTCTCACCGGCTGTTGGGGCCGGCGAGTGTTATTGGTGTTCCCCCCAGGAAGGAGAATTTTTGACCAATCGATGGTCCCGGCTGCCTTCTCCTTTGGGTGAGGAGTGGGCTGCCGGTTTCTGACTGACTTCCCCTTTTCTGGAGGAGTCTTCTTCACCGACTGACCTTTACTTGGGCCAGCCTGGTTTTTGGTGATCAGCTTTGTAATTTCACCCTTGAAACTCGTCATGAACCTCATGAGTTCGTCTCGGGTGACAGGGGCCGATCCAGCTGCCGTTTGGGTTGCCCCTTCCGGCTGCCCAGTAGGTCTGCTCGGACCCGCCTGGGAGGCGCCCCGCTCCAAAGTCTCTTTGGGCCGGATGCGCTTGACTCTGAGAGAGCCGTCCTCGGCTGTAGAGGTTTCGACCTGAGGATCCTCATCCTCCTCGTGGTCTGTAAAAACTTCTGGGTCTTCACCCAGACGGTTAGGGGGTGGTACAGACTCTTGAACCATCTTCGAGGTACTCTCCCCACAGACGGCGCCAAATGTTTTGGGGGTTTTTGTCCCTCGGGAGAGTTACGTCACGAAGACTGATCCGGGATGAGCTGTACCTGCAAAACAAACGGAGACACCTGTTGGGTGGTGCTCCGCCTCCAACGATCAAGTTAGTAACTTGAAAAGGAATAAAGAGTACGGAAATTTAGGTGGGTATCTGCTCGGATTCCAAGCTCAGGTGTTTCTCTGATGTAAGAGAATGCAGGTGTATTGAATGATCAAAAACGTGCCTCTGAAATGAGGGACATCTCCCTATTTATAGGGTCATTGGGAATTGCCCCTGATTAGTTCTCTAAACCCTAATCATTTGGTGGGCTGCGCCGTTTTCCGGCGTTCTCGGGATTTGGGCCTGAAGGCCGCCTTTTCCCCTTTATTTCTGGAATGACACGTGTCAAGCAGGGATTGGTCCATTTTGGACTAATCTGAGGCTGACACGTGTCACCCTCTGATTGGGCCACGTGGCAGGGTAAAAATACCCTAAACAAACATGATTATGATTATAATTGTTATAATTTATGATGATAATTATTATTATTATTATTATTATTATTATTATTATTATTATTATTATTATTATTATTATTATTATTATTTTGATGATGACTATTTTATTTATGATGATATTATCATTATTATTATTATTATGATTATTATAATTATTATTCATGATGTTGATTATTATTATGTTGCTTGATGATTATTTTATTTATTGCTTGATCACACCTTTTATTGCATGTTTAAAGGGAATCTATACTTGTAATCGCGCTTAATAAGATATTTAATAATCTTGTTTAGGGTTAATTATGATTATAATTTCAAGTGATCGCCAATAATAGATTTATTTGTGCATTAATATTCAACCAACATATATAAACAGGTTTAGGGTTAATCCTAATGATTGCATGTTAATTAAAAAGCGCACATGAATACGATCAGAATAAAGTAGAGGCCTATTATTAGGGAAGGTTCAATCTCTTTTAGGTTGGATTTGTACCTTCATCCCCGAACCCTTATTTGGTTCTAGATCTTATGGAGTTGACGATCTCTTGGATCGTTAAGGGGTGTAACCTTCATCCTATGAACGGTTTACAAGTTCCTAAAAACTTGTTGGCGACTCTTTTGCTCTATCTTCTTCCCTTTTGGACGCCACCGTACTTTAGTGTATGATCACAGTGGGGTTCAAGCTAGGGGTTTAATGCTTGAAATTATTCCCTACAGACGCTTGGTTTTCGAACTCTCCTTTTTCGGTTTGGGTGGTTGAGGGATACCCGGACGGCGCCTACCACCACCTCCGTTGGATCCATCGCCACCGTTACCGTTGGAGCCGTTGGCGGTTGCCATTTTTCTTGTCTTTGTGTTTTCAAGGTTTGTTAGGGTTTTGGTGTAAGCGTTGAGGGAGGGCTTGTAGGGTATATATAGTGAGGGAACAGCAAATCAACTTGGTCAGGACATGGCACATTCTCACACTACAACAAATTGACCTTTGTGCCACGTGTAAAATCGTGGCACAAGTTTAAAATTCCCGTGGCTAGGTAATTTAGCCACGGGAATTTCAAAATTTATACCTGTGGCACAAGAGGTCGTGGCTAGGAATTTGCCACGGGAAAATGAATGTCGTGGCAATTTTTAATATTTATGCCACGGGTATTCATGTGGCAAACAAATTCACTTGCCACGAGTATTAACATGGCTAACAAATCATTTGCCACAAAGTCTAACGAGGCTAATAAATATTGTTGTCACAAACATTAGTGTGGCTAATAGCGTGGCTAATAAGCTTGATTCTCACAAACACTACAATGATTAATAAAGTTTATTATCCATTGTATTGTTTTTTCACCCAATTTGAAGAACAAACACATTACATACATACACATAAACATTAGATACTTTTATTAATAGCTTGTAAATTTACATAGTTCATCCCAAAAAAAAAAACAATTATTAAATTAGAGTACACTACAATTGGAGCAGCAACAAAAAAATTGGAGCAACAACAATCGGCATAGCAGAAGTAGCACCAGCAGCGAACTACACCCTACTACACCCTGGAAAAACCTAGAGCGTCTAAAACACCTTGCTTCGACTAGCACACTGCAGTGCATGAACCTCTTCAATTTCAACAAACAACGTTTTCTTCGTTCCGAGATTCTGTCATATTAAGTCCAATATCATAAGAAGCATATTTTCACATGCTAAAATAAGTATGAGCCAATGTAAGAGAGTTTTGCTCATATAGTACACTAAGAAGAAACTCCAAAGTACACTTCCATACAAAAAAGATTAACTAACCTATCACAGCAGTAGAGCTTACAATTAAAGCAACTAGTGCACACTGTAAAGTGATTGACAATGTAAAATTTCTAGTAAGTATCAATGACTAACAACCCCCTAAATAAGGAAAAAAAACAAGTGTATTTCAAAATTTGTGGACACGTTAATTAGTAGAGACTTTGCATGGCTATTCAGTAGGTAAGAGACTAAGAGTGTAAGAGACACAACCAATGTTCTTAAACCATACCTCTTGATTAGAATCTAAAACATAACCATTCTTTGCTGCCAGTGCCAAGGCGAAGGAGTTTTCTACACGTTAAATGATGTACCTTCCCTGTTTGAAGAGCAACCTTCCTCACAGCAGACTACAATATTTGAATCGAAGTCGGACTACAATCCACAAAAGTACAAATATAAAAAATATTTAAACACCAACATGGGTGAAGAAGTATATTTTTCATCAGTTTTACATATTTTGGATGATAATGGATAAAAAAAATAGAGGGAAATGGAAAATAAGGAGAGATCAGAAAGCTGAGAATATTTTAAATAGTTCCATCATAATAAAAGACATTTATGGACCCTGACTTCCTTTCTTTAGATGTATATGGGGAGTAATATAACAATGGCAATAATGATAGCATAAAAAACCAATAGAAGTGGGCAAATAACAGTAGTCTAGAGTGCATCCTATGCAACAAAATAAAATAGTAGCAACATCGCATTTGGACAATGGTAGCAGCAAGTGGCAACATCAACATCGTCTTGACAACAAAGTCAACAAAATGCAGCATCAATGAATCACTGTTTTTTAAAGTACAAGTGTAAACCTAGCTTGTATACTCATATAGAATAGGTAAAAAAAATCACATCACTACATATGAGAGTTAACACACCACAGGAAATTCTTAACAAACTAAACTAGATCATCAATTTCATATATTAAAAAACAAAAACCGAGATCTTGCATGTTGCAATGACAAAACCTATAATTTGATCACTTACAAAGCTACCACAAACCTCCAAACTATGTGCTATAAACTCTCGAAAATCAAAGTCACATGCTTTTCCCAACTAGGGGTCGAATTAGACAAACAATAATCCCCGTCAATCCATATCATAAGCCCACTTAACTGAACTTATTTGTGAAAAAAATACAGAGCTAAAGACAACAAAGTCCCCTTTATATGAAAGATTATATTCAAGATCCCAACTAGGCTACTGAATAAATATTTGAATTCAATCTACCTACAAATGAACATGTACTCTGCCATATAAACACCCAAGCCTCAATTACATGGTTTACAACATCCTATCTGGTCATCATATTTCACTTTATCACAATGCAACCCACATCATCTATTTCTAATATTCGTGCAAAAAAATAGCAATAAAACATTAAAAAAAATCAACTAATAAAGTCATTTACAATTGAACCCCATGAATCTAATCTGCTTGAAATAATTCAATAATTTGTGCAAAAATAGCAATAAAAAAGAAAAGAAAAATTAAACTAAGTTCTTTTACAATTGAAATCATAAAATCTATGTAGTATGAAAGCAACTAAAAAGTAAAGAAGAGATCTTACCTTGTTGAAACCAAGTACATAACTACAGAAAAAATACAGCGAATGTAGTGAATTTAAGATATTAACAATTCGAAAATTGAACCCTTAATTTGAAAAAAAAAATTTAAATTCTATCACAATCGGCAATGTAGTAAATATATGATATTAACCAGAAAAATGTCATAATTTCATTGATTTCAAACCAAAACTATTAAAAAAATTAATAGGAGAATGATTAATAATCAAATTAACGAGATAAACCTAGATTGTGAAATTGATATAGGATGAACACAAAAAGAAGCAACATCTTACCTTAGAATCTAAATAGATGGAGGATAAAGGATCTCAGAAGCCGCATGAATGGAGAGCGTGAACAACGCTTCAACGGGAAATCGAGAGAGAAAGAGCGGAAGCACGCAAGACGGCGGGAGAGGAAGGGGGACCGCTAGACCACGGAAAAGGAAAAGCAAGGAGAGGAGTGGCAAGTGTGTCGCCAGAAACCCGAGTCGACGGCGATGTTGAGTGATCGGGAATTGCTGAGGAGAACGAAGAAGAAATGAGAATTGAATAGAGGTTGGTCTTCAAAAACTAAAGATATGAGAATTGAGTGGACATAATATGTTTAAAATGCCAAGGTTATAAAAAAAAACCGTAGCTTTTTTATTTAAACTACGTTTTTTTTTTAATTTTAATCGTAGCCTTTTAATTGTTTTCTCAAACTATCTTCATAATTTACTTCAATATTGCTACGAATCTACGATTTTTATTTTAACCGTAGTGTTTTCATATTAGAATTAAGCCTACTATTTTCATTAATGGCATGGTAAAAGACAATTTTTCTACATGTGTATCTTCAAGTTTAGAAATAAAGAAAAACAAAGTAAAAATATTATTATATGCTATGATTCCCTCATTTTTTTATGGCATGAGTAGATCTAGCTACAAAAATTTTCTATTATAGTGAAAATCATGGCATATGTGTATGTTTATCAAGGAAATATTACTCCATCTGTTTCAGAATGATGTTTCTGTTTACATAAATCGATGCAACATTTGACCACTTATCTTTAATCTCACACTAACAAAAATTATAAAAGTTAGATATTATTAATGTACTCACCTAGATGAATCAAACTATATCCCACATGACTATATTTGTTCTTATAGATTGAGATAATTTAGAAGATTTTTCTCTTATTTTTTAAAAGTTATATATTCCAAATAGGAACATCATTATGGAATGGAGGGAGTATTATCTATGGCACCAGCAATGTAATGCTTGTCACAGTACTAATTACTCCTATATTTTTTTATGTAAAAATAATTACTCGGGACACAAATGTAAAGTTTGCCACGGGAAAAGAGCTAACCGTGGCAAAAATATAAAGGTTGCCACGGGAAAAAACCTTCTCGTGGCACAAGTGATGCATTAGCCACGGGAAAATAAATACCCGTGGCATAAATTTTTCATCTTAATTAGGTTTTGAATCATAGTTCATTTTTCCCATGGCTAGATAAGATTATGCCACGAATTTGGAATTCCCGTGGTATAATTCGTGGCACAAGTGATGATTTGTTGTAGTGTCATTTGGTGGTGTATTTGTCGTACTTAATTTTGTGTGTCTTTGTAGTACGTATCATACTGCTGGACTTAATAACTAAAACAAATAGACTTAATAATTAATTCATTTCATTTGTTTCCATGATTAATCTCAGATTTTTGTTTAGCTAAAAGGTTAGGTTGACCTATGTTTCTATATTTCAATTATAATGCGAATGGATGGATTATCATATCTCACTAGATATTATAATTTTTTATTTTCATGAAAGGGTACTATACATATTTGAACCTTATAAGTGCATATATTTGTCATACTAAATCAACTCTCGTGATGACATAATCGATTTTCGAAGTATTACCCTCTCTTAATTTTTTATTTTCACTAAATCGATGAACAAAGCAATAACTAATGTGATCGCTACATTTCAATGGTTTTATAAATTAACCATAATTATCCCCTTTTATTAGACTATTTAATAGTGTTCTTTTTGTAGATGCAAATCGGTTTACAAAGTAATGCCAAACCTGTGATTCTCCCCATTGAGTGCCCTATTTCTAACTCGTCTACCAATATATGCACATTATAAATCGATTTACAAAGTAATGCACGTTCTCATTGCTTTAATCGATGATTATAGAGGTTATTGTGATTATCACCATCGAGTTGCCTATTTCTAACACGACTTCCTACATACACTACATTATAAATCGGTTTACAGAGTAACGCCACACCTGTGTTTGGTTCGATCGATGGTTTTAGAGGTTTTGGTGATTATCCCCTTTGACTGCCCTATGTTTAACTCGTCTGCCAAAATATGCATATTCTTATTGCTTCAATCAATGATTATAGAGGTTATTGTGATTATCACCATTGATTATAGAGGTTTTTGTGATTATCACCATTGATTGGCCTATTTCTAACCAGTCTTCATTTTTACGGTACAATATAAATCGG
Organism: Chenopodium album; assembly: GCF_948465745.1. NCBI lineage: Eukaryota > Viridiplantae > Streptophyta > Magnoliopsida > Caryophyllales > Amaranthaceae > Chenopodium > Chenopodium album. Next base: position 36,035,243 of record NC_137836.1, read on the forward strand.
TTTACAACGTACGGTAGGGCTTTCCATAATGTAGTTAAAACTCGAAATCCAATCTAATCAAAACCGAATTATCAATTCGGCTCGGATTTGAACTTTAAATGGAATCAGATCCTGTTGAGATTTTTTTAAATATTCGGATTTCCAAATTTAGGAATGACCCTTATTGGATCTAACCCAAACCGAAAACCAAATTGTAATATTAAGCTTGTACACATACGGATTTCTCTTGTTTTTGTAGTTTAGCTTGAATACTTACTGCTACATAATATAAATTAGGGAGACATCGTATTATTCTAGTAATGACTTGACGTTGACATATTTATATTAATTATATTTATCATTATTTTGAAGACTTTTATTTATTTTAAAGTTTTATTTTTCTAATCGCATTAGGCGCTAAAAAATAATGTATTATAATACGGATTTTGAAGACTTAATACATAATTCTATTCATTTGTTTCCATAATTTTCCAGATCGGATCCAAATCCATTTTTTTTTCTTTTCGTTTTTTTTTTCTTTCCATTTTTTTTTCTTTTTGTTTTTTTTAAAAGTTAGTTAGGATGTCAAAAAGCTGTTTGACCTTACTCTTAATTAATTCGATATTTACTATATCTTGTTATCAATAAGACTTATCTCGAAGACTTAACTTGACTAGGTAATGCACCACTTCCTCGTAATACTAACTAAGGTGCCCACTAAACTTTTCTACGTAACAAATCGGTTCCACGTGTCCAGTGCCCGCGGTAAAAGCACCTGTGCCCGCGGTAAAAGCGCGGCAAATCCCCTGCTCCCAAAGGGTGATCAGAGGGTCGCGGTCTCTCTGATACGATCTCTAAACTACCCGCGCCCGCGGCCAGACCGCGGAGAGTTCCTGGTCGAAATATGCCAATTTTGTGCATATGAGCCCGCGCCCGCGGCCTTAAGCACCTGCGCCCGCGGCAGACTGGCAGGGCTTGATGCCCTCTCCATGCCCTCTCTGAGCCCTCTCCAAGCCGATTATTTCCTCCTTTCTTAGTTAATATAGCCCATCTTGATTCCCTTGCAAAGACAAATCCTAGGTACCTACAAAAACAAACAAAGAAAAGGAATAAAAGGGAAAAAGAACCAAATAAAAGGATAACACGAGGAAAACACGAAAAACACAAGGAAAGAAAGAAAGAAAGGGATTAAAGGAAAAAGGACCAAAAATAAGATAAGAAAGCATAAAAAGGAAGATGAAATCATCCTAAAAGACTACCCTATGAGTGCCATAAATGACACTCATCAAATTCCCCCAAGCTAGACTTTTGCTCGTCCTGAGCAAAATAAAGGCTAAAAAGGAAAAAGAAGGGCTTATTCAAAATAATAAAAGAAAAAGAAAGAGGTGAGAATATACACTAACTCACTTTCGTAGGAATCACGGTCAATTTTAGCAACAAAAGACAAGCCATTTAAACCCCTAGATTGCTCTGGAGGACGAGTGATGCTCTCGTAAAGGTTTCCTAGAGATAACCTATAACTCTTATTAAACAAACAAAAGAAGGAAAAATGAGGCAAAATACAAGAATAAAGAGCAAATAAAGAAAAACAAAATAAAAATAAAAATCTTTGTGAAATGGACTTTACAAAGTGACTATAGTTCAAATGAATAACAAACTTTCTAAAGTAAGTAATGGTATGCACGTTATAAGATACCTAAGGTTGATTGAAACATAAATATGCTAAGCATAGGAACTAGTTGTCACACTCCACTTTCATCCCAAAGGATCTTACCGCGTTCCCCCTACTAATCTCATATCTCCCCTTAGTGAGCGTCTCATAGATTCCACGAAGGAACCGGAAAAAGATCGAATTTTTGGCTTACTCGACATCTTGACTTCGCATCCTCTTTCCTTAGGCTATAACCCATGATTTCCTACACCGATGAATGACTCAACCCCTAGGTCAAAAGGTCTTCCCAAAGGTTGTAACGTAAGGAAAAAAGGGTTAAGGTAGGCTAAATTTAAAATTTGGTGGTTAACCTAAATTGTGAAGCAAAGATTGCGCATTTCTTTACACCATAACCAAGTAATCACCTAACAAAAATACCAATACCCCCAAGCTTATTCAAAGCTAAGATTAGAAACATATACACAAAAAACGTGAGAACGCTTCCCCCCCAAGCTTAAATGGAGCATTGTCCTCAATGCTCAAAAAGGAAGAATACTCACATAAAAATATTTTTGCAATTTTCACCTTTTTTTTTATTTTATTTTATATATTTCAGTATTAGTGCTTTGTCCTCGCCTCTTTTAACTTTGGACGGCTTTTTCAAATTTGCACTTGCTTTGTCCTTGCCTTTTTTCACTTTGGACGACCTTTTCATTTATTCACTTGCCATTATTCACAAAATATACACAACACAAACTTGCTTTCAAGAGAACCAAATATCCAAACTCCTCCACCATAAACTCCAATAATAATGAACAATTGCTTCACAAAAACCAAGAATGGAAACGAAAATGAAACAAAAGGCTTAAGATCTAGAGATGTGGCTTGAAAAGAAGGGAAAAAGGCTCAAAGGGTTAGCAAGTAGGCAAATGTATCCCTAAACCCAAAAGTAAAAATAAGGAAACTATCCTAGAAAAAGGAAAAATACCTCCCCGAAAAGATGCCTTTGTCCTCCCTAGGTGGTTCGGTCTCGGTCTTAGGAATCATACGTTAAGATTCAAGATTAAGTTTGCAAAAGTCAAGGATCCATGCCGCTCATGCAAGAATATGATGAATGCTTGAAAAATTATGAATCTCACATGGTTGTAGCAAAAACTCACTAAGGTTGTCAAATCGAAGATAGGGAGCAACTACCAACATGCCACAAACAAGTAGAATCCGGCTTCATGATCCCCCTAGTTCTAGACAACTACCTTAGCATGCTTTATCCTAGAATCAACCAAACGTAATCTCAAACCGTGCATACCATGACCACCTAGTAAGGTTATTATTCAAAAGAAAGAGTCCAATGTTTACAAGTCCAAGTAAAAAAAAAAAGAATGAAAGAGTGAAAAATAAAGCCTCAAAAAGCTATGTACAAAACCAAGAACAAAAAGAAGAGAAAAGAAAAGAAAAGAAAATAGAATATGGAAAACCAAGATAAAGGAAAAGTAGGAGAACAAAGAAAAGGACAAAGATGCAATCATAACACGTATATCCCAATCGACAAACAAGCGGTCAAATGGCCACATCGCCAAAGACCCCAAACACACTAGGTGTTATAATCATACATCCTCGAACCGTTCAAATCTCCTAAAACTAATCCTAATATAAGCAACCAAGAAAAGTAAAGGAAGAAAAGTAAAGAGATAAAACAAGAAAGGCCTCACCAAACGTCCAAGCTATGCTGCAATAATAAAGGAGCAAGAACGACCTCCTCTAAGAAGCTTCGAAGACCAAAGCAGTGGCTATGAGCAAGGTGAGAAAAAGAAAGGAAAAAGACTATATACAAAATGAAATTGTTAGTAACTTCCAAACAAAAGCAAACAAAAGTAAACTTACACGAAAATTATGTACAAAGAACCAGAGAAACCATCATCATCATCATCATCAATAAAAGAGACCACAAAACATCACCATCAAAAACTAAAACAACAAGATAGATAACATACCAACGAGACTACCAAGAGCAAAGCAAAAGAAATCCATCAAAGCCCTTTAAAACACATCCCCAAGAGTCTAAGGTGCCTCCCCAAAAACCTACCCTAAAACATCCTATTTGATTCCCCCCGTACAAAATAAAGGCATCGACTGCGATGCCTAAAAACATGCAAAGCTAAAAGGGAGGAAACAAAAAGGGAATCAAACAACCAAGGGGAAAACTAATGGCCACTAGGGCCGGCACCACCATCATCCACATCCCAACCTCCGGTATAACCGGGAGGGAACCCATAGCGACCCTTAAAAAGGTCAAGTTGAGATGTGGATAATTGGTCAAAAGGCTCCGGTCGCATACAAAGCTCGGGGTGAGTGGGGTGAACATAGTAAAAGTCGGGGTCACCCCGATAATTACTCCCCCCCGAGACCCGGTAGTCATAATGACCGGACTCATCTGGGAAGTCACGCCTTGGCTCATCGGGGTTCGCAACCCCGGGCCAATATGGGTACGTGGGGAGGTTGTCACCACCCCAAGATGGAACCGACCCTTGTTGGGGCGGCACATAAGGGTAGTTCACCGGAGGAGTGACCTCCCCTCTACGCACACTAGCGTCATATAGGGCGTTAGCTAGTTTGAAAAGACAAAGTTTGATGGTTCGAATACATACCTTGCATGCTCAATTGCATGCGCTCCATATGCTCACGCATAGCCTCCATCTCACGGAGATATGCATCTCCTTGGTAGTCTTGTTGGTGATGTTGTTGTCTTCTTCTTCCTCTTTGTTGCGGTTGTTGTTGTTGCTCTTCTTCATCTTCTTCATCCTCACCACCTTCTCCTTCTCCATCCTCACCATCATGCTCATCATCATCAACATCATCATCGTCCTCATCACCATCATCCTCCTCCATAACATTCTCAACCCCCCCGTCATCCTCGGGAATCCTCCAAACAATCCTAGCCTCTCGAGTGATTGAGGTGGCAGCTGGGTTTGGGAGCATACAATGGTGCACATTTCGCACTAGCCAAGAGTACCCACCGTTTCCCTTAGTCTTAGAAATGAAGCGCAAGGTGTTAAGTTGCTTCATATCCAAATACATGTCTTCACTCTTTCCTATCTGAGTGCAAGACCTCAAGAAACGCTCTTGCTTGAAATAATACACCAATCTAGTAATCATACCACCACAATGAATCTCACCCGTCTTCTTCCCAGTGGCGATCAACTTACAACAATTCATGAAAAGATACCCAAAATTCAACCTTGGCCCCAAATCCGGCCTTGTAGCCATCCAAAGCACCAAGATCTCCTCCCTCAAAAGCTTCCCAAGATCTTGCTTTCTAAACACTGTATACCCAAGAATCCGGTGGAGAATACGAAGAGCCGGGTGAATGATCTCGCTAGCAAGCGATTCCTTAGAGTCAAACGACTTCTTCCTAGATATGGCTCTCCACCAAGCAACCTCATTGTATTCGGTCTTGTGAAGGGCAACCAAGGGCTCAAAGATGTCGGTATTTGGGTTGAAACCAAGGGCTTTGTTGAATTTCGCAAGGTTCATTATATGCTTGGAATTGAAAAGTTGAAAAGAGATGATGTAGTCGGTATCCCCCGTCATATTAAACTCAAAGGTGGAGAAAAATTCAATGCATGGTTCCAAATAAGTTCGGGGGGATGACTTTACAAACTCAACCAAACCAAGATTACGGAGAAAAATGTGAAGGTCGGCATCAACACCCAATTTTTCCATATCCTCGGGAAAATAGTTGCGGGACGGTCTAAATTTCCGGGATTTCATTTTAATATAGATAGGGGTGTGTTTAGCCCGGTTATGAAATTTGAGAGCAAGTAAAGGAGGAGGTGGGGCATTATCTTGAGTAGTTTGGGTTTGAGGGGGTTCGGTGTTTGAAGGTTGGCCACGAGAGGATTGGCCGGGTGATTGGTTTGAACTTCTCTTGCTACACTTAACTCTTCTCAACAAATCCATAGTTCACATGACCAACCAACACAATATTCAACACTACCACCAACGTGAACAAACCTCCGTTCACAAGACCACCCAAAACCACCACAAACTACAAAGTACCTGTTACAAGCAACAAACAACCAAAAATCGAACAACAACCAACAATATCAACAATCTATCACAAAAGAAGCACAAAAACATCCAAAATAGTTCCAAAACCACCATACAAACAACCAAAAACAACATACTCAAGCTTAATCAAGGCCACTCACAACCAATGCATAAAAATCAATTGAAATTGACAAAAATAAAACAAAGGTGAGAAGTATACCAAGATAAAAGACTCAAAGCAAGCACAAAACCGAGTAGACTTGAAATTCTCGAAGAAAACCACGAGAAAGAAGAGCAAACTTGATGAAAAAGTAGTATGAAAGAAGTTTGGATGGAAATTTAAGAGAAAATAAGGGTGAATTTGAGTAAAATTGAGTGAAAGAGATGATTTGGGGGTTAGGGTTTGAGAGGAGGAAGAGAGAGAATAGGGAAAATTAAGAGTGAAAGGGAAAATAAGAGAGGAGAGAGAAAGAGAGAGGAACCGGCCAAATAAAACCCAGATCCCCGCGCCCTCTCTCGATAAAGCCGCGCCTGCTCCAGGTTTGCCGCGCCCGCGGAGAGACCGCGGGGCAACCGCGGATAGTTTCTGGAAAATGCGGAAATTTCTTACCTGCCCAGGGGCCGCGCCCTCTCTAAATCTCCTGCTCCCGCTCCGAAATTGTCGCGCCCGCGGAGAGACCGCGGAGAGTTCCTGATCCAATTTTAGAAAATTAGCCGCGCCCTCTTTGAATTTCCCCCGCGCTCTCTCTAAGGCACCCGCGCCCGCGGAGAGCCTGCGGAGAGACCGCGGAGAGCTACTGATCCAATTCCTACTATTGAAAGCAAGGGCACCCGAGGCCTCTCCAAGCCCGCGGGGTGCCCTCTCCCGTGCACTCTAAAACCTCTTATCACCCTCACAAATACATTTAGTCTATATATGATGAATGAAGGCTCCCTACAAAACAAACCAAAAACACAAGAAAGGGGTAAGAGCAAAAATCAACAAAAAACCAAAAATAAAAGAAAGAAAGCAAAAGAGAGTAAAGGTGAGAATCCGGGTTGCCTCCCGTAAGCGCTTTTGTTTAGCGTCATTAGCTCGACGTTTACCACCCCACTCAAGGTGGTTTGAAAAGAATCATTTTATGAATAAGGCCAAGAAATACTCCATCAAAATATTTCTTAAGCCGATGACCGTTAACCTTGAAAGAAGATGAGGAATCCAAAGGAGAAATGTCCACGGTGCCATTAGCAAAAACATCTTTCACCAAGAAAGGACCACTCCATTTTGACATGAGCTTTCCGGGAAATAACTTCATTCTCGAGTGGTAGAGGAGGACTTTATCACCCACACAAAACTCCTTCTTCTCAATAAGCTTATCATGAGCTTCTTTGGAACGAGCTTTGTAGGTGCTAGCACAGTTGTAAGCATCAAGTCTAAGCTCCTCTAGCTCATGAAGGTCCAACCACCTTTTCTCCCCCGCACTTTCTAAATCAAATTTTATCTTTTTGATTGCCCATAAAGCACGGTGTTCAAGCTCCACCGGGAGATGGCAAGACTTGCCATAGACAAGGCGATATGGAGTGGTACCAATAGGCTTCTTGAAAGCCGTCCTATAAGCCCAAAGAGCATCATCTAACTTGTCCGTCCAATCCTTTCTATTCCTTGCAACCGTCTTCTCAAGAATGAGCTTTATTTGACGATTGGAGACCTCGACTTAGCCACTCGATTGAGGATGATATGGAAGGCCGAACCGTTGATGCACTCCATGTTTCCTCAACATCTTTTGGAAGGCGTTGTGAACAAAATGAGATATGTTATCGCTTATCACAGCCTTAGGTATGCCAAACCTTGGGAAGATGATTTTGTTGAACAACTTCAACACTACTTTGTGGTCATTAGTAGGGGAGGCAATGGCCTCAACCCATTTAGAAACATAGTCCACATCCACAAGTATGAATTGATTACCATATGAAGATGGGAATGGTCCTATGAAGTCAATCCCCCAAACATCGAACACCTCTAACTCATGAATGGGCTGTTGAGGCATCTCATTCCTCTTGGAGATATTTCCAACCCTTTGACATCGGTCGCATGACTTTACAAAGCCCCATGAATCTTTGAAGAGATGCGGCCACCACAAACCACATTGAAGAACCTTATTGGCGGTTTTTGAAACGCCCATATGACCGCCACTTGGATCCGAATGGCACATCTTTAGAACACTTGGCACCTCTTCATTCGGGACACAACGCCGAAGTAAGCCATCCACCCCGCGTTTATACAAGATTGGTTCATCCCACAAGTAATGTCTTGCCTCCCTCTTGAGCTTTTTCTTTTGGTTCTTGGAGAAAGAAGGTGGAAACTCCCCACATGCTAGAAAGTTCACCAAGTCGGCATACCATGGGAGATCCTTAACCTTAATGGCATACAAGACATCATCAAGCATCCTATCTTCAATTGGTAGACCATCATCATGAATTTGATCACCCTCAAGGCGAGAAAGATGGTCCGCCACAACATTTTCCGCACCCTTCTTATCCCTATTCTCTATTTCAAAAGTTTGTAATTCAAGCACCCAACGAATCAACCTTGGTTTGGACTCTTTCTTGGCAAAGAGATACTTAAGAGCCGCATGATCCGTGAAGACAATGGTCTTGGAACCCAACAAATAACACCGGAATTTCTCGAAAGAGTGAACAATGGCCAAGAATTCTTTTTCCGTTGTTGTGTAATTATTTTGGGCCCCATTTAGTGTCTTGGACATATAGTAAATCACATAAAGCTTCTTGTCTACACGTTGTCCCAAAACACCTCAAATTGCCCAATCACTAGCATCACACATCAATTCAAAGGGTCGATCCCATCTTAGGCTTGAACGATGGGGGTAAAGATTAGGGCCTTCTTCAATATATTAAATGCATCCAAGCATTTATCATAAAAAACGAACTCAACATCTTTTTGAAGAAGATCATTAAGGGGCTTGGCAGTGAGTGAGAAATCCTTGAGGAATCTTCTATAGAAACCCGCATGACCCAAAAATGATCTCACTCCCTTTACATTCACCGGAGGTGGAAGCTTCTCAATATCCTCAATTTTGGCCTTATCCACCTCTATTCCTTTATGAGAGATCTTATGCCCAAGCACTATCCCTTCCTCCACCATGAAATGGCATTTCTCCCAATTCAAGACAAGATTAACCTTTACACTCCGAGCCAAACATTTCTCAAGATTAACTAGGCACTCTTCAAATGAAACCCCACCTACGGAGAAATCTTCCATAAATACCTCCATTTCTTCCTCCAACATTTCTCCAAAAATGCTCATCATGCACCTTTGGAAAGTTGCGGGGGAATTACAAAGGCCAAAGGGCATTCTCCTATAGGCAAAGGTCCAATAGGGGCATGTAAATGTGGTCTTCTCTTGATCTTCGGGGTGGATTGGAATTTGGAAAAATCCCGAATAGCCATCAAGGAAGCAATAGAATTTGTGCCTTGTTAGTCTCTCTAACATTTGATCAATGAATGTAAGGGGAAAGTGATCCTTTTTGGTGGATGTATTTAGACGCCTATAGTCTATACACATCCTCCAACCGGTGACCGTTCTAGTTGGAATGAGCTCACCACTCTCATTCTTGACTACGGTCATACCCCCCTTCTTAGGAACGACATGAACGGGAGAAACCCACCTAGAGCTTGAGATGGGGAATATGATTCCCGCATCCAAGAGCTTGGTGATCTCTTTTTTCACCACCTCTCCCATTGGAGGGTGTATCTTTCTTTGTCGTTCAATAGAAGGAAGGGTGCCTTCCTCAAGCATTATGTGGTGCGTACAGAAAGCGGGGCTTATAACTTTAAGATCATCAATAGTATAGCCCAAAGCACCTTGGTGCTTTCTCAAGACACAACATAACGCTTGAGCTTGGCTCTCGCTCAAGGATGCACTAACAATTATGGGGTAAGTGGAATTTGGGCCTAAGAATTCATACAAAAAGTGTGATGGTAGAGGTTTGAGCTCTACCATAGGCACACCTTTACCTTCTTTTGTTGCGGCCGCTTGCAAAGCTTCATGGCTTGAGATCTTCAGGCACAATTGTTCATCCACTTCCTCCATGCTTCCATTAAGAAATTCCTCATAGAATGTTACCTCCTTGCATGGTACACCTACCTTGTCTTTGTTCAACAAAACATTCTTAAGAGCATCGTTAGAGGTGAGAAAGTGCTCATGCATGGAAGACACAACATAATCAAGAGAGTCAATCATCATGCAATTTTCAAGAGAATAACTTGGATATTTCATGCTTTCATTCAAATCGAATTCTATGACCTCATCTCCTACCTTATGGGAAATCTTTGCACACTTTACATCTATCATAGCACCCGAGGTAGCAAGAAAGGGTCTACCTAGAATAATTGGAATGGTAGCATCTTCATCCATTTCTAAGACAACAAAATCCACCGGGAACACAAACTTCCCAACCCTCAATGGAACATCTTCCACTTTACCTTTTGGAAACTTGATTGACCTATCGGCTAGTTGCAAGGTAATGTTAGAAGGTAAGAGTTCCCCTAGATCAAGTCTTTGATAAACCGAATATGGCATTAAGCTTACACTAGCTCCTAAGTCACATAAGGCATTATCAAATTGCATCTTGTTAATAGCACAAGGGATGGAAAAGTTTCCGGGGTCTTTCAACTTAGGTGGCATTTTGTTCATGATGATCGCACTACAATTTTCAGTCAAATTGATTGTCTCCACAACATCACAAGTCCTCTTTCAACTCAAAATGTCTTTGAGGAATTTGGCATAATTAGGCATTTGGTTGATCACATCGGTGAAAGGAAGAGAAAGGTGAAGTTGTTTGAGCATATCAATAAATATCCCAAATTGCTCATCGAACTTGTGTCTCATGAATTTTTGGGGATAAGGGAGCTTGGGTTTCACAATCTCTTTCTCTACTCTCACCTCTCTTGGTGTCTCAACCACAACCTCATCTAAAGATACTCTACTTCCCTCATTCTCAACCAAAACTTCCTTGGGGACCTCCTTGTTATCACTCCTCCTAGGCAATCTCTCCTCATGAACCTTACCACTCCTTGTAACAATAGCATTCACGGGTTTCTTGGGGTCTAGGCCTTGGGAAGGTAAATAAGAAGGGCTTGCTTGATCTTTCAAAGCACTAGCAAGTTGAGAAATTTGGTTTTCGTGCATTTTGTTATGGGTCATCATTTCATTGAACTTCTTGTCACTAACGGCCATATATGTGTTCAACAACTTTGTTTGATTTTCAATTATTTCCTCCAAATTGGTCCTAGAAGAAGATCATGAATAGGAATTTTCACCTTGAGTCTTTGGAACAAATCCGGGTGGGGGACCTCTTTGAGAATTATTTTGAAAATTTCCCCTGCCTTGATTGTTCCAATTACCCCTATTTTGATTTTGACCATAACCTTGATTATGGTTTCCACTACCTTGGTTATGATTTCCATAACTTCGGTTTTGATTACCATAATTTTGGTTTTGATTTTGACTACTATAACCTTGATAGTTATAGTTGCCACGAGAACTTTGGTTCCCTTGGTTCCTATAACCACCACCTTGGTTAAAGTTGTCAAAATTACCTTGGTTTTGGTAATTCCTATTCCATTGACCTCTTTGATTATCAAACCTTTGCACATTATTATTTGACACATAATTCACATGTTCATTCTCACTATTATCAAAATCATCACCACATTCCGGAGAAGCATGAGGGCAATTACAAGAGTCATGATCATAAGATCCACATGCATCACAAAACAAGCAACCACTAGGCATATTATTTGAAGAGGGAGGGGGTTAAGAGTTAGAAAAGGTACCTCTCCCCTAAAATTGGGAGGGAGAATTCGAAGCTTGAGAAGAAAAGGAACCTTCCAACTTGGCCTTGATTGCGGTCATTTCTTTCCCCAAGGTTTTCATTTGTGAGGATAAGTTGTTGATCGCATTTAGATGGTCTATAGAGTACACCGAAGAGCCACTCTTGCTAGTTGAATCCCTCTCACCATCTTGCCAATCTCTATAGTACTTAACCACGTCCTCTATAATGTCCACCACTTCCTCTTCCGTCCGATTCATTATGGGACCTCCGACACCCCCATCAAGGCATGATTTGCCTTGAGGACTTAGGCCACCATAGAAAATTTGAATGACTTGATAAGTTGGAATTCCGTGGTGGGGACATTCCCTTTGATACTCTTTATACCTCTCCCATGCTTCGTAGAGGCTTTCATTAGGTCTTTGCTTGAACCCTTGAATCAAAGCTCTAGCCTCCGCTGTTTTCTTTTAAGGGTAGAATCGGGACAAGAATTCCTTGGTGACTTCGTCCCATGTTCGAAGGGAATTTGGCTTTACCTCCTTATCCAACCACTTTAAGGCTCGACCTATGAGAGAAAATGGAAACAACTTCAGCTAGATGAATTCTTGAGAAACTCCGTTCACTTTGATAGTGTTGCAATACTTTTCGAACTCCTTGAGATGGTTCAACAGACTCTCATTCTTAGCTCCGCTATATTGTCTTCTTTCGATCAAAGCGATCATAGCTGGCCTAATTTCGAAGTCATTTGCCGGTGTTGTAGGTGGAGCAATTCCACTCTCAAACTTGTACGCACCGGGAATTCCCAATTCTTTCAAAGCAACTCTTGGATGATCTCCCATGCCTAGTTCCTCTTCAAATCCTTCTTCGCTTGAAGAACTAAATTCAAAGGATCGACTAGCAATTCTTCTCCTTGAAAGAGTTCTTTCGATTTCCGGGTCAAAAGGCACAATGGATCGATCACGAGCTCTATGCATGCAAAACTTCAATGAAAATATTAGTAGCACGGCTACAAATGTAGCCTTAAGAAAAAAAATCTTTTTGTATTATTTTTTCAATTAAAATGAAATAGACTCAACAATTAAAGCTAAGCACCAATTTCACTCCTCGGCAACGGCGCCATTTTGATAGAGGAATAAACTAGTCGTAAATTGCCTATCCCAAAATCAAACACTATTTATAAAATCCTAAACCAACCTAAAACAAGTATAGGTAAGTATAGGGTCGAACCCAAAGGAGTTAGTTGGTGTTATCTTTAGCCTAAATCAAGATATTTCGGAGATTGAAGTGAGAAAATGGTTGGTGTTATGATAGCAAAATTAGACTAATCAAGTAATTCAATAAGCTAAATGCTAGGGATATTGGTTCCACATGCTAATTCAATAATCGTGCTAATCGACAATTTCTTCGTTTGATTCAAGCATTGCAAAGGACAAACAATAGTAGCAATCAAGAGAGTTCAAGAGTGACAAGGGAATAAACGCGTCGTCAAATGTCTATCCCTAGATCAAATACAATTTATACAACCTAAACAAACCTAATACGAGTACAAGGCAAGCATAGGGGTCGAACCACAGAGAACGGTAAACACCACCAAATGTTATTGACAATTAAGCTAGTCCGGAATAGGAGATGAATAAACTAAAGTCTAAAAAAAAAAGCTAAAACAAGAAATAAAACATTAAGGGAAATGGTTTAGGTATAGCATTCACTTGAACATAAACAAAGGCATAGAAATTGAATTAATTATGAACTAAACATGCTCGAATATCGAAATTAAAATCCAATCTAGCCGCCTTCCGGGGTCAATTGGCTTCCCCTAACATAGCCTCTATGTTTCCACATTAGAACCATATACTAGGAGGTACTATTAAATAACAATCGATAGTAATGAACCTTAACTAAGTCAACTTCCGTTTCTTGTTAGCAAAGATTCACCTTTAATCAACCAACAATGTGCACTTGCAAGAAGATTAAAGAATATCAAGCATATAAAGGCTTTAATCACAAATAAATCAATTCTAAACCCTAGAACATGCTCAAGGTCCAACTACACCACAACCATCCCCTTAATGGGGAAATTACTCACTAATCATGATAATAACAAGATTAATCAACAAATAATCAAGAATCAACATGATCAACAAGCAATACCAACAACTAAAATAATAATCAAAATAAACAAATAAAAATAGAGGAGAGAGAGTAAGAAATTGCTCATTAATTGAAGATGAAGGTCTACAAAGGATTGAACAAGCTCCTTCTTCAAAATCCAAGTTCATTAATGAAGAAAACCTCACTTTCTCTCTCTACCAAAGAAGACTAATCTTAACCTAACCTAAAACTAAAACTAACTAGAGAGAGGAATAGATAGTTATTCCATTCTAATTACCCCAAAAATTGGGTATTTATACTAAGCTAATAAAACTAGGAAAAGAAAATAAAAATAAAAAGGAAAATAAAATAAGAAAACTAAAATAAAAATAAAGGAAAGAAAATAAGAAAAAGTTAAAAGAAAAGAAAGAAATAAAAATAAAAAGAAAAGAAAAATAATAAAAACAAATACAATTCCCACCCAAAACAAATCAGACCCACGATTTCCTTCTTCTTCTCCTTTACATTGGCTGCTCTATCTCCATTGATCACCATCACCACGCATCAAAATAATCAATCATCACCGCTTATCATCATCATCTTCATCAAGCATCCAAGATCGTGGCCGTCCAATTTTCATTAAAACTCGCGTGCATAGCTCGTGAAGCGGTTCGGTCGAACCATGGGTTGGTTCGGTCGAACTACGGGGTTGGTTCGGTCGAACCATGGGTATGTTCGACCACTCCTCTTCGATTAACGAAACCCACAAAGTCTCTGACTCGAACTTCGACCGAACCACAAACGGTATGCTCGAACTTGATTAAAATCAAATTTTAATCTGATTTTTGCTTAATTGAGGGTCGAAATGCTTGATTGGTGGTTTGAGTAGTTGCGGGTCAGGTGTGGTGAAGGGCTGCCGTTTTGGGTGGCTAAAAGAGGTTTATTGCGGTGGTGGTAGGCGTCGTGGTTGAGGTGCGGCTACTGTTGCTGCTGCAGTTGGGGTTGCGGGTTGGTTAGGTTGGTTGAATGGTGGTGTATTGGTTGCGGCAGTGGAGGTGTATTATGGAGGCAGCAGGGGAGTTGCGTTCAGGGGTTAAATTGGTGGTGTATTGGTGTGGGTTTGGTTGATGTGGGGTGAAGCAGGTTGGGTTGCGGTTTGTTTGTGTTGGTGCTGCTGCGGGGCGAAGCAGGGGAGTGGATTGGCTGGTTGCGGTGGTCAGGTGGTTGGTTGTGTTGGTGTTGGTGCAGTGGGTTGTTGGTGGTGTTGCGGGGTGATTGCGTGGCTGCTGTGTTGTGTTGCTGTTGTTGGTGGTTGTGGGCTGGTGCGTTGATTAGGTTGCAGCAGGGCAGTAGCAGAGGATTGTGTGTTTTGGTGTGGTGGAGGATAAGGGAGGGGTGTGGTGTAGTTTAAGCTGGCAGCAACAGGGCAGCAGCTTTAGAACAAATTTGCACCTCAAATCCCGGACTTTGAACTCGAACACGACTTTAAAACCCGAAACACCAAACTCGACCTACAACAAAAACACGAGGCATTATCAAAAGACAAAATAAAAATAAAAAAAACAAAATAGAGATAAATAAAATAAAATAGAAAATAAGGGACATAAAACTAAACTAATAAAAATAAAACAAAAACTATACAAGCAAACAAAGTAAAATAAAATACGAAAATAGACTAAAACTAATAAAATAAAGAAAATAAACTAAAATGCTCCAAAAATTACCAAATAAACAAGAAACTTTATTAAAAAGAAAACAAGAGAAAGAAAGGGAAAATAAGATAAAATAAACACGAAAATGACTCTAAAACTACTCCCTAAGAGTGACATAAATGTCACTCATCAAAGAGCTATCTCCTAGAGGCCAAACTAGGGGTCACTATGAATGGCTAATTAAGGAAATTCACAATCAAACTCAATCAATTAAAGCAATTCTCAAATTGATTGGTCATGTCATTAAGAAATGCAATGCAATCTAGATTAATCTTATAGGTTGATCATTCCTAATCTAATTAATCACATGCAAAACTATGTCAACCAATTTAATTGCAACAATTCAATCAATCAAAGATCATCAACTAGCACAAATTATCAATCAAGCATGCTTCCCCTTCTCCCTAGCAACTAATCTACTCACTAATCATGTTGTAACTCAAGAACAAATCACTAGAATTAGCATTGATCATCACACTAAATCAAAATCAAGAGAAAGCAATATCAACTACAATATTTAATTCTAATCCAAGCAATACAAACAATCAAAGATGAAACTAAATCAATCAAGTAAGAGATGAACTAGAAGAAGAAAAGCACCCGCGCCCGCGACAAAAGCACCCGCACCCGCGACAAAAGCGCGGCGAATCCCCTGCTCCCCAAGGGTGATCAGAGGGACGCGGTCTCTCTGATACGAGCGGGTTCTCTAAACTACCTGCGCCCGCGGCAAGCCCGCGGCCAGACCGCGGAGAGTTCCTGGTCGAAATATGCCAATTTTGTGCATATGAACCCGCGCCCGCGGCCTTAAGCACCCGCGCCCGCGGCAGACTGGCAGGGCTTGATGCCCTCTCCATGCCCTCTATGAGCCCTCTCCAAGCCGATTATTTTCTCCTTGCTTTGTCAATATAGCCCATCTTGATTCCCTTGCAAAGACAAATCCTAGGTACCTACAAAAACAAACAACGAAAAGGAATAAAAGGGAAAAAGAACCAAATAAAAGGAAAACACGAGGAAAACCTGAAAAACACAAGGAAAGAAAGAAAGGGATTAAAGGAAAAAGGACAAAAAATAAGATAAGAAAGCATAAGAAGGAAGATGAAATCATCCTACAAGACTACCCTATAAGTGCCATAAATGACACTCATCATCGGGCGGTTTCTCACCCGGTCGAGCGGTGTTTTGGCTACGACGCGGCTTCCTGACATGTCTTGTGGGACGCCAATTCACCTTATCTGGTGGATCCTCCTTGACTTGGATTGGGGGTTCTTCAATGCTACGCACTAAGGATCCCTCTTTGATCGAGGGTTGCTTCAAATTGTAATTGCATTCAACACTTGCAACTCGATCTGGTGGAACACTTACCGTAGGCTCAATTTCACAACTTGCTTGATTGATTCCACCTTTTCGTCCTCAAAACCAAGACCGACAGTGTAGAGGGCTCTCTCTATTGCATCAAATTCCTTCTGCCATTTGTCTATCTCATCTTAAAGGGATGCAACACAAGATACCGCCTCCAAGGGATCTTTTTCAAGAGCTTGGGGCTTGTTAGAATAATTATGAACCACATTAACACTAAAGCACTTCTCCTCTGTCATGGGGCTTTTAGGGGTATTATTAAGATTAAAAATAATTTTATCATCCCCTACTGATAGTGTTAATTTACCACTTCTCACATTTATAATTGCTCCTGCAGTGTTAAGGAATGGTCTACCCAAAATGATTGGGGTTTGCATATCCTCAGCCATATCAAGAACAACAAAATCTACAGGTATATAAAATTTACCTACTCTAACGGGAACATCCTCTAAAACACCTAAAGGGTATTTGAAAGAACGGTCGGCCATTTGTAGAGTAATATTGGTAGCTTTTAATTTACCCATATTTAATTTGGAACACACAGATAATGGCATGACACTAACGCTAGCACCCAAATCACACAATGCATTATCAATCATTAGATTGCCAATATGAAAAGGGATAGAAAAGCTACCCGGATCATTTAATTTATGTGGAGATTTATTCTGAATTACGGCACTACACTCTGCAGTGAATACTGTCTCTACCTCACTAATAGACCTTTTTCTTGTCAATATTTCTTTCATAAATTTTGCATATGAAGGAATTTATGTGATTAATTTAGTGAAGGGAATTGTTACCTTAAAATCTTTTACCATCTCCAGGAACTTACCAAACTGCTTACCCAAATTTGTTTTCAATTGACGATTGGGGAATGGAAGTTTGATAATCGGCTTTGGAGCATTATTGCTCTTATCTAGAGTGGCCACCTTCTCTGGAGTCGTACCCTGCAATGTAGAATTAAATATATTAGTACTATGCTTTAGCCCTGCAGGGCTATTAGCTACATTGTCTGGTTTAACGGAATCAAGATTAGCATTATTTGATAAAACAGGTTCATCAACTCTGGCCCTAGGGGGCCCTTCATAGTTTGAACCACTCCTTAGAGTAATTGCATAGGCTTGATCCTTAGGCCTGGTCGGCTGTGCTGGCAGAGCTCCCTGTTGGCGGGCTTGTAGAGTAGCGGAAAGTTGCGCAATTTGATTATCTACAATTTTATTATGTGCTAGAATTGAATCAATTTGCGCATCTCTACTCTCCATGTGCTTCTGCATATTAAATAGCATCGTTCTAATTTCTACCAAAGCGGGGTCGGAAGATGAGGAGGGTTGTTGTGGTTGGTTCTTCTGGCTAGCATTGGGATGGTAATATTTCTGCTGCTGTTGTTGTGGCGCCTACGGTTCTTGTGGTGGTGGATTTTGAACATTAGTACTCCGGTAGGAAAGGTATGGATGGTTCCGGTACCCAGGATTGTAGGTGTTGGAGCATGGATTGTTCTCCCTATAAGCTTGAAAGGCATTAACTTGCTCCACGGAACTCCTGCAATCTTGTTCCCAATGACCTATAATTCCACAATTTTCACAGAAAGCCTCATTAGCATTATTATTAATTGCAGAAACATTAGCTATATTAGCAGTGCTAAGATTATCTAATTTTTGGCAGATAGAGGTCAATTGAGCCTGCAAAAAGGATACAAAGTCAACACTATGCTTCCCCTTGTTAGCAAATCCTCTAGGATTCCCATATTGGGAATTATGTATCGCCATATCTTCAATAACCGGACGTGCATCATCAACATTAAGATTCATAAATCTCCCACTAGCTGCAGAATCTAAAATTATTCTAGATGAATTTCCAATGCCATTGTAAAAGGCTTGGATTAACTGCCATTGTGCCAAATTATGGTGGGGGCATTCTCTTTGTAGGTCCTTGAACCTCTCCCAAGCCTCATATAGAGTTTCATCGGCTTCTTGGGCAAAGTTCTGAATTGCACTCCGTAGTACGGTTGTTCTCTCTGCAGGATAATACTTGTTATAAAAATTCAAAACAAGAGTTTTCCACTCAGTTATACCAAGTGCAGTTCTATTTAATTCATTAAACCATAATTTGGCTTTTCCAGTTAAAGAGAAGGGAAAGAGAATCTCCCTGATTTGGTCTTGTGTGACCCCGGCTTGCCTGATGGTATTACAATATTGACAATAGTCTGCAATGTGAAGATTTGGGTCTTCACCCTTAGCTCCACTAAATTGCTTCCTCTCTATCATCGTTATAAATTGAGGTTTAATTTCAAATTGTACCCCATCAAGAGCCGGAGGAGGGGTGAGATGTGGAAAATTTGTATGCTTTGGTTGTGAGTAATCACTAAGCTTCTTTGGAGCCGTCATCTCTGATTCTAGATCTGATTATACCTCTGAATCGCTAAAACCAGTTGGAGGATCGCGGTGATTATTATTATCATCAGAGTCCGCCCGAATTTGCTTGTAGAGGTTCTTCTGTCTATGAAAGGATCGTTCGATCTCAGGATCGAATGGGATATACCCTGATCTGGAACACCTGGGCATAAACAAAAAAAACTAAAAGCAAATATGAGAATTGCCTCAAAGAACTAACGTTCTTTGAGACAAAAATGGATAATCTAGACTAGAAAAATAATCAGAAACAAAAATTAAACCGTCTCCCCGGCAACGGTGCCAAATTTTGACAGGGTAAAGTCGTATCCCCAAATTAAAAGTAATTCCTAAATCCTCTAACTAATGTAGACAGGGAAGTAGGGTCGAATCCACAGAGAAACGAGTCTTTCTATTCCTAATTAATTAAAGTAATCTAAATTATAAAGTAACCAATATGTAAATTTGGATATGAAACTAAACTACGAAGACTAAGAATAAGGAGAAAACAATGAATAAAGGATCAGATCATAAAGGGCTTTCGCTACGTATTACAATCACACAATTAATTTACCGGTATTAAATCTCATCTTTCGAATCTCGACTTAACCATTTATAAATTAACCTGCCTATTGAAACTAGACCTAAACATCAATTCTCATCTGTCGAATCTTGAATCAATATTGTTAAACTCATGCATAAAAGATCTGCGCAAATCTAGTCACAGAGCATTAAATCAATCAATAGGAAATTAATCTAGCATTGACAATTATCAACCATAAATTACCCCTTCATATTATTTATGGATCCCCATAAACCCTAGAAATAGAACTACTCAAGCATCATCATAACTAAACTAATCAAATAAATAAAGCAAGACATAATCAAAGAAGTAAATAAAATAACTGAAATTAAAAGAGAAGAAATTGTTACCAAAAGAAATCTGGATTAATGAAAGTAATTAAGAACAATGTTGAGAGAGAATTTAAGAGAGAGAAAATATCCTAAGTAGAGAGAGAAAATCTAAAAGAGAAGGTAATCCAAAATTACGTACATAATTCGTACTTAAACACTCCTAAACAAAAACTAAAACAAAACTAATCATCTACTTAGAAAAACATGCACCTGATTGGCCGAAGGGCCGTCCGATCGGGCCCGCCTTTTTACAACGCCCCTTGCTGGTATGCTGCGGCCGATCGAGCCTACGCACACTCTATCGGGCGCGGCTCCTTCCTTGACGCTGCATTGCGCCCACTCGCCCGATCGGGCGTATGCTTGCCCGATCGGACCCGACTTCTTCTTCAAGGCTTGGATTTCGATTGGGCTCGATTCCTCGGCCCAATCCGGATTTCCTCATCGGGTCTTGATAACTTGATCCAATAGCCCCGGTATCACATACCGAGCCCTTAATCACCGGCTCTCACCGATCCTGGGCTTCAAGAATGGTCGTGTCCTTCTAGCTTCCGTAGTTGATCCATGAAAACCCGGGAAAATGCTCCAAAAGTGCAATTTCCTGTAAAACTCAACCAAAACTACGAAAACACTAGAAAACACAAATTAGTAATAAAAGTGGCCCTAAAGAGCCAAAAACACTACTAATAATGACCACGGGACGGGGGTAAAACACTATATAAATTGGACATATCAGGTAATAAATATTCAAATATGACAAATCTTGTGTTGGGGTTTGGTGAGTCCGACTCACCGCGGAAACAACCACGACCCAAAGAACCATTCGCAATTAATAAAACCATAAAGCATAACAAATAAACATAAAAGGATAAAATCGGAATTTACCTTTGAAGAGTGCTTCGCCCGACCAAATGGGCTCTTACTTAAAAGCTTAGCCCCGCTAATACGAGAGCCTCCAACGAAAGTCCACCCGCAAAAACTACTAGCGACTTTTAGGTCCCTTACCTCTAGGTTAGCGAGGTTCGACCAAAACCTGAGTATTATGTGAGTTTAAGAGTTTTTGCTAATGCAATGCTCTATTGAACTCCTACTCAAGCAAAGAATTCTCAAGCAATGCTTTGGCTATTTATAAGGAAGGATAGCTTGTGAATTCCACTCATCTTTCAATGTGGGACTTTTTTTATAAAAAGATCCCACATGAAAAGATTGATGAATTCAACCCTTAGTTAAATAAACCAAGAACAAGTGTCACATGGTTAGGTGAGGACAACTTTCCCACTTGGTCACCATGGCATATCATTTCACATGCAATGTGAACTAACTATGTGTCACCCGACCTTGAGCCCCAAGTTGGGTTCGGGTGGGGCATTTTATTTTGGCCCGTGTCCACGACCCATCGCCCCGGGTCCACGGCCCTTGCCACATGTGTTGCCATAGTGGCGCGCTGCCACGTGGCACGCTGCCTACGTGGCACGCTGCCAACGTGGCTACCACGTGTGCTGCCACATGGCGTTTTGCCATGTGTGCTGCCAGTCTACCACGTGGCACGCACTTATTGGGCGCGCTTTCCTAGCCTTTCGCGTGGCTAGGATTTTACTTGTTACTTGAAGAATTTTCCCGTCTCGCCAAATCCTAAATTTTGGCTCGACATTTGAGATTCTCCGACGCTCGGTTTTGACGCTCCGACGTCTAAATATTTAATACTTGGGCGACGAATTAATTTCTTCCGAATTAATTCGTCGAGTAGGTTCGTTTACTGCTAAGGGTGTGATCCGAAGGGTTTAGTCAAGATTAAGCTGTAATATTAATTATGCATTAATATTATTGATCGGAAGCGACCTCCACCTAGGCATTCCGATCACTTGACCTTACTGAATATATTAACTTTCTAATAATTCTAAACCCACTAACAGAATAATACACTTGTTCGAAGGACACTATTCCTTCCATCTTGACCAACTTAAGAAGGACAGCTACGTTTGGCCTGATTCCTTAAGAAAGGATACTTAGGCAACCCTTTATAGGGTGTGGCCACTTTAATTCCCACAAAAATCGATTCTTCAGTAACAGAGTAACCGGCGCGCAAGAATTAAGTCCGATCCAGCGCAACAAGACGCAGCTGTCGCACAGCGACAAAGGCCAGTGCATCGCGTCAATAATATTTCAAGATGGCGACAAAGTTCGAATTGAAGCGCCAAGTGTTCCGCATTAATCTGGGAAAATTTCGGTGTTTTCTTGAAATTTTCGAATTTTGTACTCGAATAATTTTTAGAATAATTCAAGTTGTTTTTATTGATTTAAAAATAATTTTAAATGTAAACAGTTAATTTAAAAAGATGAAAATTGAAATAATAAAATAAAGTAAAAATTAAATTATATATGGAATTTTAAAGCTTAAAAATAAAATTGACTTAAAATTAATTTTGTCTAATAAATTGAAAGTAAAGCAATGCTCTAATCTATTTTCTTCTTTCTAGCAATTTTCCAATTCTTGTCTGCTTCTTTTTCATCATCCATCACTTTTGCTAGTAAGCATCATTTTGAAGATCTACATTCAATCTTGGTGTTAATAGTTTCTCCAATAGCCATTACACCGTGCTTCTTTTCAATCCACACTTTCTTTTTTGTAGAGTCATCTTTTCTTTTCTCTTTACCTTTAGAACTCTTCTTCTCAGGCATAACAGAAGTCTCGAATTCAACTCTTTCACCTAGACGCTCTTTGGGAGGAATTTTCTTGTCCCCTAAGCGGTTTTTCACATTGGTCTTATTCATTTTCCGAGCTTTGTTCTTGTCCTTTTGAGATCTACCAAGTAGTCATTGCTTCATATCCCTAGACAAAGAAGGAGAGTCCTTTTGGGTAACAGCTTCCCATAAAGGTCTAGCACACTAATAATCATCAAATCTCTCAACATCTTGTGAAACAGGAAACTCATAGGGACGACGAAGATCACTAGATGGAACAGTTTGAGCAAGACCGTATTGTCTCCTCATCCTGGAAGGGTAATAAAAAGTCAACTTTAAAAATCTAGGGAGTCGAAAAAAAGGTTGGCTATTAACACCAACCAACTTCTCGATTTTCCACCAAGGAACGACCCACTTGATGGTAAAGTTGCAAGTTTCAAAGATCCAACTCCATTCCTGGCGGCCCATCTTTATGGAAAAGCGTTTCTTCCATCTTACAAAGCCATTTGGAGTATAGTTATCAACATTGTTAGGAGGGCTAATTAATTCAAGCCTCTCCATTAGCCACACTTGTAAAAGTTCAATGAAAGGGATTATACTTACTATAAAAAGTTATTTTTTATTACTATAATTAAAAGTATTAATTTCCTACATGTGTTAATATTGGAGAACCTTAAAGAGGTGCTTTTAGATTCTTTTTTAGTTCATCCAAACCAAGCATGGTTTCTCCAACGATCAAAGGCATTGGATTTCTACCTGATTCAATTTGCTCCATGACAGGTGCTAAAATAGATTGGCCATCATGAATATTACCAATAGTAAGAAGATATTGATTTAACATGCAAAAAAGGAATGCTCTTCTCCTATGAACATGGAAAGGTTGTAGAGCGTGGTCTATCAAAATAAAAACGTGCAAAATCTCTCAAATTCACTATGTTTCCATGCACAATATTTTTTAAATCCTTATCCTTAAGATTAAGGAAACACTCAAAATCTTTGTAATAATACTTGTTTACTTTTGGAATTACCGCAAGATTTAGGGAATGGAAGCCTAGAATAGTACTAAATTCTTCCGGTAAAGGACAAATTTCATCATAACCAAGTCTAAAGCAATGAGTATATGAATCCCAATACTCCAAGGCGGTATGAATAAAGTCTATGTCAAGATCTACCCCCTTTATACCATAGATACCCCCATGTGAAAAAAGCAAGTTCTTTTCTGTCTTTAGCAGTTAGAGACCAGCACCAATAACGAATTAAATCGCTAAAACTCTTAGACATGATTAAGAAATAAAACCTAAGACTATTTTTAATCTGTTCTACTATAAAGAAAATGTTAGATTTAAGGGATATTTATGCACAACATTGGCGCAATTCGAATCCCGTTCGAATTCGAAAAAATAATCCTAGCGCCATCTGATAGAAATTACACATCGCGACAGCATTGTCACATCGCGACAACCAAGTTTCTATCGCGCCAGCCTTCCTTGCTACGCTAATCAAGTTTTTCTAGGTTTCAACTCAGTTTTGGTACTGCGATTTTACGATTTTCACCTTTCTCTTTAATCCAACGAACTTTTATAATAATTTTGATGATTTTGAGTTTAATTAAGTTTAAGCTCGCTTTTTATTTTTCATTTTTTCTTTTGGGGGACAAAGTCGAATACCATCCATAGATAATAAAAATGACGGAAATTTTTGCTCAAAAATTAGTCATATTTTTCACACTTGCATGCATAATAAAATTAAAAATGAAAAATAAAGATGCAAAAGCTAAAAATAAATATAGTATCATAGCTATATACAAGTGTTTGAGTCAAGTAAGTAAAGTCCTATAAAGTCAAAATAAATACAACTACAGGTACATCTATGATGGTAGACTCCCCATAAATATGAAGGAACGCCAAACATGTCAAAAAACTGTACAGTCTATGGAGTCATACCCTCGCTCGCAAGCTAGTTAGAAGGTGCTAGAATCGAGAGAGTACGGCCAACCCATCTAGGCTCACCCTGCAACACTCCCAAATGTTGAGGCTTCTGCGACGACGAGCCAACTTCGTACGTCCCAGCACCCACCAAAGGAGCTGGCGTCATGCCTCCCTGCTAGTCGGGCCCCCATGATATTCACTCCAAGCTTGTTGATGATTTTTTTAACATTAGTCTTCAGACTCAAGAAGCTGAGACTATTGATAAAGCGAAATATTGGATGCATATTCAAGAGAGTATTTTGAAGCAGTAGTCAAGAGTGAACTGGATCAAGGTGGGGTACTCTAACTCTCACTATTTCTTCTATGTCCTAAAGCAAAGGTAGAACATGAACAGAATTGACTCTATTTATAATGATTCTATCTCTTTGCTTAAGGATCTTGCTTTGATTGAAACTGAGGTTCTATAGTTTTATAAGGATTTGTTGGGGTCTGCTCCTACCTCTTTACCTGCAGCTGATCTTAATACTATTAGAACTGAGGATTTGTTGAGGATTGTTTTCTTCTTTCTAAACCTGTCACTCACTCTGAGATTGATCAAGCTTTGGCTACTATTGGTGATGATAAATCCCTTGGTATTGATGGCTTTATTGCTATGTTCTTTAAATAGTCTTAGAGTCATATCAAGGGTGATGTTTATAGTGTTGTTCTTGACTTCTTTGAACATGGTCAGATTTTTAGACAATGGAATTGCACTATAATTACTCTTGTGCCCAAATTTTAATGTCCTTCCTATGTCATGGAATACAGACCTATTGCCTTCTTTACAATGGTGTAAAAATTAAAATCTAAGGTTCTTACAGCTAGGCTTGGCCAGGTTATTAGTTATATTATTAACACTTCTCAAGCTGGTTTCATTGCTGGTAGACATATTGGTGATAACATTTTTCTTGCTACTGAGCTTATTAAAGGGTACTCCCACAGGTTCATCACTCCTAGATGCATGCTCAAGATTGACTTGAGGAAAGCTTATGACTTTGTTGAATGGGGGTTCCTCAGAACTATTCTTGGTGAGTTAGGCTTCCCTAACAAAGTTATTGATTGGATTATGGGTTGTATGACCACTGTCTCCTATTCAATTCTTTTGAATGGCTATCCAACTGCCCCTTTTCCAACTAGGAAAGGCTTAACGCAAGGAGATCCCATGTCTCCTTTCCTCTTTTCCATTTGTATGGAATATCTTTCTAGATGCTTATCTAAGATTACTAGGGATCCAAATTTTTAATTTTCACCCTATATGTGAAAAGCTGGGAATTACTCATATCATGTTTGCTGATGACTTCTGTTCTATAGAGGTGATCTCATTTCAGTTCAAATTCTTCTTAAGGCTTTTCAAAAATTTTCTTCTCCTTCTAGTCTTGATGAAAACCTTGATAAAAGTGATGTCTATTTTGGTGGTATCACTGATTCTGAGCAAGATGTTTTAAAGGATGCTTTGGGAATGAATAAGGGCTCCTTGCCTTTTAGGTATCTTTGTGTCCCTCTCTCTCCTAAAAAACTTACCATTTCTTAATGCAAGCCTTTATTTGAGAGAATCACTTCAAGAATTGACACCTGGGCTGCTAAGCACTTGTCATATGATGGTAGACTTTAGCTTGTCAAGAGTGTTCTTTTTAGAATTCAAGCTTATTAGGCTCAGATTTTTGTTCTTCCTAAGAAAATTATCAGAGAAATTGAGTCCAAATTTAGATGCTTTTTATGAACTTGCTATGGTAATCCTTCCACAAAAGCTCTGGTTGCCTAGAAGTTTATGTCTCTTCCTAAGTCTTGTGGTGGCTGGAATATCACGTTCCTTGAAGATTGGAATAAAGCTGCTATTGCTAAGATTTTTTGGCATATTGCTCGTAAATCTGATAACTTGTGGGTTAAGTGGATTCACACTTATTACTTTGCAAATAAGGACTTTTGGATTGCTCCTATTCCCAAGAAATCTTTCTGGGTGCTTAAAAAGATCATGTCCTGCAGAGATATGATCAATGATGTTGGTGGTTGGTCTGTTGTGACTTCCAAGGGTAAAATGAGTATTAAAAAACTCTATGATAGGATCAGACCTCAAGGTCCTAGGGTTGATTGGAAAAGTATCATCAGTAACAACCATGTTTCTCCTAAAAGCTTATTCGTTACCTATTTAGTTATGTTGAACATATTGGTAACTAAGGATAGGTTACTTTCTTGGCATATCTCTTATGATCCTTGCTGCTTTCTTTGTTCTGGTGCTGTAGAATCTTTTGAGCACCTGTTCTTTGACTGTCCTTACTCTAAGGAAATCTGGTCTTCTGTGTTGCACTTGATTGGATTCTCTAGGACTGTTTTCAATTTTCTGAGGAACAAAAATGGAATGCTAAATGCTACAGTAAATCTAATGTCAGGAACAAGCTGATTGCTTTGCTTTTTGCTGAAACTGTCTACAAAATTTGGCTGTAGAGGAATGCTAAGATGTTTGCTGGTGATTGAAAATCTACCAAAGTTGTTATTATGCATATTGTGTTCTTAGTTGCTTGCAGATGTAACCCTTGTGATAAAAATCTGTTATTTGTGTAATTTTTTGTTGGCTTTTTATGTCTTTGTCTTGTCCTGGTTCCCTAGAACCTTCCTAGAATGTGGTCAGGGTTCCTGAGTCTAGTTGTTTGGTTCCTCTCTCTTCCTTGTACCCTTCCTAGAAGGTAGCTTGGTTGGATTGGAATTTGTGGTATTTAAGTGGCCTTTCTGTGGTCTCTTGGAGTTTGTTGCTGTTTTGTTGGTTACAAGTTAGCTTTTGTAATTTGTTACCTTTTCTCCCTTTTGGTAGTAAAATTTATATTTACCAAAATAAAAAAGACATTTAGTAAGGGTAAAATTGTAATTTCATTAAAAAAAGTTACTACAAAAAGAAAGAATGAAAAAGTTGCATCTAATGTGAAATTTCCGTTTTTGGCAAAAGTTGCATATAATATGTTCCGGAGATAATATAATCCCTCCGTTTCTTTTTAGTTGCTACACTTTCCTATTTTGGAAATTGTTAATTAGTTGTTACACTTTCTATTTTTGACATTTCTTTCTCTCAGTCTCTCTCCTATCTATATGTGCCCCTTTTATTTTTCTCTCTATCTCTCTTCTCATAAAAAATTGTCTAGATCGTGACATCAAAAGTGTAGCAATTAAAAAAAAAACAATGGAAGTATTTGATTTTGTTGTGAAAATAATGGAAAATATACTAATTGAGAGAGAATTGATCTTTGTATATTATTTCATATATTAGGGGTATACATTTATAGAATACAATAACTAGGGTTTGATTAGATCACAACAAACCCTAGATTTAGAATTTTTTCCGGAATGATATAAAGATAATGGATATCCATACAATATTTTCATAACACTCCCCCTTGGATGTCCATTATCGAAGATTGGGCCTCGTTAAAACCTTATGGGATAAAAACCTAATTAAGAAAAAAGAGTACAACATTCTTCGTAATACGATCAAGATGTTGCCTCATTATCTTACCAGGAAAACACAAATAGCACTATTTATTGTTTGAATAGTTGGGTCTAATAAACATGAAAAGCATATTGATTTTGAAGGAAGAATATAATGTACATATACAACATTTGTTCTTCTGATTTTATGCAATGTTCTTTTGATTACATCTGTTGTTCTTTTTTATAAGTGCAATATTCTTTTTAATTATTTTGCAAAATATTTCTTGTAAAACAACACAAAATATGTGTTTTTTATAGACTACAGTAATCACCATTTATATGCAAAATATGTCTTGTTAAAAAAAAAATTAATGTGAAATACAGTGTTCTCATTTATAAGATCCTATAAAAATAATAAAAAAATAATAAGGACAAATATGAAGAAAAAAAATGTTTACGTAAACTAAATAGTACATATCATTTATTCCCTAATTGGCGAGCATATAATATTCACTCCAAAATAGTCATCAGGCTCAAAAAACTCTAAAGAACCTCGAAATTCGTTGGAATGTGCCAGATTATTTCCATCAGGTACAGGGAGGAAATCCTTAAAAAAAAAACAAATAAATTATTTAAGTAAAAGAACAATGAGTATACAATGAAAGAACAAGGTGTAACCATAAAAGAATGTAATGTTATATAATAAAGAACAATATATACCTTAATCGTAGTATGTGCTTTTTGTTTCATCTTTAAACACCCTTTGCACTTTTCTTTTTTCATGACTTTATCTTTTGACCTTTCAGCTTGTTGAAAATCGTTTCCTGTGTGCTTTTCCACCTAGTATTCTTTTGTCCCTTTTTTCTTTTCTTGATGGGATCCTTAGCATCAACCTCAACTGCGTGTTCTTTATCAATGCCTCCATGTTCTTTTTCAAGGCTTGCATGTTCTTTTAAAGGGCCTCCATGATCTTCAGCCAATTCCTCAAAGATTACTGGTGGTTCTAATAGACTGCCATCACCTTTATCTAACATCTTGTTCAACCATTTTTTACGACTCAGGTGCCACATTTTTATCTTCTCCCATTAAGAGCTTAATCTTAGCAGTGCATTCTTCAATTGCTTCCTCAATGACTGCTCGAGCACTCAAGTCATTCTGTGCCCGATCTACAAGAGTGATAAATGTACGAATATGATACAATGTCAATACACTGCAAGGAGTGACACCCATTTCAGCAACATCATTGTCATCAACTCTAGTGCACATAGCAGCTTTTGTCCATCTCTTGCAAATGTATCTCTTCGGAATATAAGTAATGTTGTTTAAGTGTAAGAAACGAAGTGAGTGCTTGCACAACAATCCTACCTCACCAAAATATTTGCAAGTACAATCAACTGTAACTGTTGATTCATCGAATGGTACAGTATGCATGATAAAATCCTTTTTTGGATGCCCAACATGATATTCATAAAGAGGAGGTTGAAATCCTATTACCTTGGTCATGCAAGGAACACCATTGACAAAATTGTCTTCAAAATGTAAATAGATTTTAATAGTTTAAATCTTCCTAGCATGCTCCAACAATCCAATATCTGCCCAAACTAAATGACGATTATCAGTCATACTATCATAATTGTTACTACCTCAATAAAAGTAGTGTAGAAATCATAGAGACCATGAGTGGCATGTAGTCGACGGGAAACTGATTTGTTCATAGTTTCACTATTCTGAGATGACATGACACCGCCACTACAATAATCTTTGGAATATGCAGGACACCACGTCTCTTTGATATTATACAGATTTTGCAACCATTTATTATCTATGCATTTGTACGTTTACTCCATGCTGTAAAAATAAAAGAACGTTATACTAAGTGCAAAGAATGTCATATATAGTAGAAAAGAACATCTATATATTTTAATCCAGCACATTGTGTATACTTGAGAAGAACATCAAATATATTATAAAAGTACACTTTACATGAAAATAAAGAAAATTATACTAAGTGAAAAAGAATATCACATATAATAGAAAAGAACATCTGTCTATTTTAATCCAGCACATTGTGTATATTTGAGAAGAACATCAAATATATTATAAAAGAACATAAAACATTAAATTAAAGAACATCATCTAACAAATTAAAGAATATTGAAGCAGTAAAATATTTAAATAACAAATATTAAAAATAAGTAATTTATAGTGTCACCTTGCCCTATAGTGCTCGAATTCTTGAATATAGTATCTGTATAATTCAAAACAATATCAAACAAATCGTTAAAACCTTCCTTTGCTCTAAGTCCTTTGATATTTTTCTTTGCATTCTCCCCAATATGCCATGTACATAAACAATGCCGGGAATTTGGAAAGACAACCTTAATTGCTTTAGCCATTGCTTGAGCTTGATCAGTCATTGTTGTCACAGGATGTTTTCTACCCATGGATTTCAAAAAAGTATTGAACAACCACTCAAACGACTCCCATTTTTCATTGATCAAGAAGCCAATACCAAACACGACATTATTGTTATGATGATTCATGACAACAAACGGTCCACAAATCATACCATATTTGTGTGTACGGTACGTTGTATCATGGACTAATAAATCTCTAAAAGCATCATAATCCACCTTCATTCTATTATCACAAAAGAAGAAATATTGCAAATGACCTTTTTCATCAACATCAAAGTCATAATAAAAGTCATACTCACTGGATTTACTCTCCTTAAAATAGCTAAGCAACCGCTTTGCATCACAGCCATCAAACTTCATTTTCTTATGTTAAGATAAAGCACCATACGCATCCCTACAGAGAAATGAAAGATTTGCCTCTCCACCAGCTTGATGCTTTAAAACACGCACTGCACCAGCAACAGGTATACTACTCTCAGTCAAGCTACTGAGCATCACAACTTGCTCATTAGTAACCTGTATACAAAAAACACATGTTTAAAAAATAACATCATGTATTTAAAAAAGAACATATAATGCAAATTAAAGAACATGTTTTTTAAAAACGTTTAAAGCACTGTCCAATCATTTTAAAAATGTATCATTACCTTCCTATGAGACCTAATCAAATGTCTCTTGGAAATAGGAACCCTATGATGATTATGAACCATAGTGTGATTGAAAAATACATACAAACCCGAATCCTTATCAACATCAAATTGTATATGAGCCTTGCAACCTGTGCGGAAATTTCTCTTTTGGTAAACTTTTGGTTGTTCACCAAGCTTCTTCTCTTGCTTAAAGCAAGCAAAAGAACACACCAAAAAGCGTTGCCTAGGTGTCCTATCTTTGTTATCTCTACGATTTAACCTATCTTTACACATACCAAAACCATGTTTAAATGCATAACTATTATACAAATCATAAGCCTCTTCATCAGACTTGACTTTTCTATCAAATAATTCTGATTCAGTTGCCTCGGGAAAACCTGAAATAGGAGATCAAAATGCATATATATGAAGCTGATGTTCTTATATAATAACATGATGGTCTTTTATATGTATAGTATGTTCTTTAATATATTTGTAATGTTCTTTATTAAATGCACATTGATAACGTCACATTAATTACAGAAAAATACAATACAGAGTACAACAAAAGTACATGACGTTTAAAAAAAGAACATTCCATTTCAAGGAAAGTATATACAGAGTACTACAAAGTAATTATATAATTAACAATTGCACATACATTATTAAATAAAATCAACATTGATTTCAGCAACAATGACATATAATAACAAATATAAAGAAACATATCTAAATAATAAAGAACTTCATCTTCAACTTTACACAAATTACTGTAAAATTTAAAATATGATGTAATTCGATGATAAAATTAAAATTAGTAATAATAATTAAATTTAATAATCAAAATTAAGGATTAACAAATGCAAAATATAATCGATTAAACAATTTACCTTCATTTAGGTTTACGATACCCTCGACTTCACCTTCATCGTTGATATCATCATCATTTGCATCATGGACAAATCTAGCATTAGAATCATGGCGAAATTCAGATTGATAAACCATTATTAACTTCTTCTACAAGGAATTCAATTGATCGATCGTCAAAATTCTCTCTGTAATTTTCTCTCACTAACAATTTTGAATGGATCTCTATGATTTTCTCTTTCTAAATCTTTTTTAAAAAATATCAGTTAATAAAAATTACCAAAAACAAAAAAGCTATAAAATCGACAACAATTCAGCAAAACCCACGTGATATTAAACTGTCTTCAATTATTATTTTTATTTTTAATTTTTATAATTCACAATTAACTGAATCATTCCAGCCAACTCAGCAGGTGTACCATGAGCATGGTACACCCTTGTGTACTATCAAACTTTCGAAACCCAATGTGGGAAAAACCATGGTCAAGGGAAAAAGAGTGCATCACGTATTTCTCCCCCTGATCAAAACATAACTTGATATCTTCTAGTCCCGCATCATAGAATCCAATATGGTTGAATATCTTCTCATATGTAGTAAAATAACATTCGTTGATTTGCGATACTCCCAAACTGATATTGCATCTTCAAATCTTCAAGTCTTCATGTGAACATTGGAAATGTCTTCATTTCACGATACATGTGTTTTTCTCTAATATCATTATTTCAAATCTTTAATCAATAATTGATTTAAAAGTTAAACTTATGCGGTTACATCTTCTTCTGGAAGTTGTAAATAATAGAAATTGATGATTATTATTTGATCAATCATTCATTAATAATAATTTGATGACAAAACTTGATATTACTAATATCATTCTTCAATCTCATATGAATTATAATATAACACATGTAATTATATACATTGATCATGGTTCTTCTAGACCGTAAGAAAACATCCTCAATCTCCCCGCTGGCCTTAGTTTCCCTCATACTGGCTAACGACCAATTGAGAATCAGAGTAGGCGTCAATTTTCATGGCCCCTGCCGCCCTACACATGTGAATGCCGGCTAGCAGGGCTTCATATTCCGCCTCATTGTTAGAGGCCTGAAACTTGAAGCGTAGTGCATACTCAAATCTGTCCCCTTTAGGAGATTCGTAAATTACGTCTGCACCACAGCCGTTCTTAGTAGAGCTCCCGTCTACATACACTTTCCAAACCTGATCAAGATTATCCGGAGCCACCGGACGGGTCATTTCAACAATGAAGTCGGCAAACGCCTGACCTTTCACTGCCTTTCTTGGTTCGTAAGTGATTTCAAGACTTTGCATTTCAATAGCCCATTTCAACATTCTCCCGGATGAGTCCAAGGTAGACATTGGCCGCTTGAGTGGCTGGTCGGTGTAAATCACCACCGGGTGTGCCAAAAAGTAGGGCTTCAATTTTTTATAAGCCATATACAGAGCAAGGCCAAATTTTTCAACCATGGGATACCGGAGTTCAGCATTTTTAAGAACATGGCTAATGAAGTAAACCGGGAGCTGCACGCCGTCTCGCTTAGCAAGGAGAACGGCACTGAGGGCATGATCTGAGACGGCTAAGTACATATACAACGTCTCCCTATGCAAAGGGCTGACCAGCCTAGGTAGAGAATGTAAACGCTCTTTCAACCTCTGGAAAGCCGCCTCAGCATCCTCCCCCCATTCAAATCTGGTTTTCTTCCTGATTGCCTGGAAGAAGTAGAGGCAATTGTCACCTGACCGACTGAGGAACCTCCCCAGGGCAGCCAGGCAGCCGGTGAGCCTCTGCACTTCCTTGACAGAATGGGGTGACTTCATGTCTATCACCGCCTGTATCTTCTCGGGGTTAGCCTCTATCCCCCTTTGATCAATCAGGAATCCGAGAAACTTCCCAGACTCAACACCAAAGACGCATTTCTTAGGATTTAACATGACCCTATGCCGCCTGAGGGTGGTGAATGTTTCTCGGAGATCAGCAAGGTGATCCGTTTGTAGCTTGGATTTGACTACAATGTCATCAATGTACCCCTCCACATTCCTCCCAATCTGATTGATGAAGACCGTATTAATCATCCGTTGGAAAGTGGCAGGCGCATTTTTCAAGCCAAACAGCATCACAGTATAACATAATAGCCCCTGATCAGTGACGAAGGCCGTCTTCTCTTGATCTTTCTTCCACAGGGGTATCTGATGGAAGCCGGAGTAGGCATCCATAAAGCTCATCAAGGCGTGACCGGCTGTAGAGTCGACCAGACTGTCGATTTTTGGAAGTGGGTAACTGTCCTTTGGACACGCCTTGTTGAGATCTGTGTAATCAACACACATGCGCCAGGTCCCATTCGGTTTCTTAACAAGGACCACATTGGCCACCCAGTCGGGAAAATTACAAGGCCGGATGAACCTGGCGTCTAGCAGCTTTTTGACTTCGGCAGCTGCCGCCTGACTTCTTTCCTCGCCGTGGTTTCTTTTCTTTTGCCGGATGGGCTTCTTTTTGGGGTCCACGGCGAGTTTGTGGACAGCGAGATCCGGGCTGACGCCTGGCATCTCTTCCACTTCAAAGGCAAAAATGTCTTTGAATTCCTTGAATAGAAGGTGCAAGCTTGCACCCAAGGTAGCATGAGCAACCGTCCCAACCTTTATAGTACGTTATGGACGGCTGTCATCCAGAACGAGATCAATGCTTTCGCCAGCCGGTTGGGGACGGAGCTCATCTGACCGTTCACCGGCCAGTGATTGCTATTTTTTCTCTTTCTTCACCTCCACCAGCAGAGGTGCCTTTCTTTTCTTTCCGGCTGCTGGTGGGGCAGGAGCTGGGTCGGCATCCTTGACATTGTCAAGGTCTATTGGTTCCTGACCGCCTGGGGCCACGGTATCTCGGACGGCTGAGAGATAGCATTCTCGGGCCGTCTTCTGATCCCCATTCAAGGAACCAACAGAGCCGTCATCCCTCTCATACTAATGAGCATGAGGGACGGGATGATTACTGCCTTGGCTTCGTTGAGAGTTGGCCGGCCAAGGATGATGTTGTAGGCAGTCAACTCCTCAACGACCAAGAATCTGACGACAATATGTCGTCCCTGGCCTTTTTTCCCCAGCCGGATGGGTAAGTCAATTCTCCCGGCTAGGTAGACCATCCCACCCCCAAAACCAACGAAGGGGTGGGTAACCGGATGCATGCTGCTGACATTGTATTTCAGCTTTAGCAGGCACCGGAGGCTGATGATGTCTGATGAGCTGCCGGTGTCTATAAGGATCCGTCCAACCAGCTGGTTGGCAACCTTACATTCAATGACCACCGGGTCATCATGAGGGCGGCGGACGCTGCCCCTATCCTTGTCAGTGATCAAGACGTCTGGGAAGGAAGAGCTGGCAGACGCCTGCTCATCATCATCTTTGTCCATCTTTCGAAGATGGCTCTTGGTGCCCCGGATGGTAGGGCCACCACAAGAGAACCCGCCTGCTATTGTGTAGACCGGCTCCTTATCGGTATCCGAACTACTAGCAGGCTGGGGGGTAGTCTTGGAGGACTGACCCTTGCTTTTCTTTTTTGCCCCGGCTGGGGACTTAGAAATGTAGGACTTCAACAGCACTTTGTCAGCCAGACGGTTCAACGCCCGCTGAAGACTGAAGCAATCGTTGGTGTCATGGCCGACCTCCTCATGGAACTGACAGAATTTATTTTTGTTCCGTGACTGGACAGAACTCTTCATAGGATTCGGCTTCTCAATGGACAGCCGGTCCTCTACCTCCATGAGGATGGAGTTGCAGTCTTTGTTAAACTCGTACTTGGGAACGTACGGTTTAAACTCTTTCTTTTTCTTCTGGGACGGCTGGTCAGAGTCAGTAACCGCCCAGACTTCTTTTCTTTTCTTGCTCTCTTCTTTGTTTTTGACCGGCTGAGCAGACCGGTTGTCTTTCTGTTTGTCGGACTTCTTGGAGTCCGACTGGTTACCAGGCGAGCAGAGGTCGGTAGCTTGGATGTAGCTTTCCGCCTCCCTCAGGGCCGCCTGTAAGGTGAAAGCCCCTTTTCTGACTAGGTCGAACTTAAAAGGTCGACCCGTCTCTCAGACCTTTGAAAAAGTCTGTAAAAGCTACCTCGTCAGACAGTCCTTGAATCTGAATTCTTATCAGATTGAACCGCCTGACATATGAGCGCAACCCTTCTCTCTCTCCCTGCTTAACAGTGCTCAAATCAAGGCTTGTTTTCTTAGCAGGGATGTTCATTGAGAAGTTGGAAATAAACAGGAAGGCGAGCTTCCTGAAGCTATCGATGGACCCGGCTGGCAAATTGCCAAACCATTGCTGGGCAATGCCCTTCAATGTAGCCGGGAAGCACCGACACCAAGTGGCATCATCCAACCCCTGCAGATACATGAGGTTGGTGTATGCCATGAGGTGGTCTTCCGGGTTGGTGGTACCATCATAGGTACCAACCAACACATTCTTAACCTTGGCCGGCTGGGCCGCCTCGGTTATCTCCCGGATGAACGCAGAAGGCTGTTCACCCAGGCGCAGCAGACGGAGCTGCCAGTCTAATGGCTGGACATTTGGATATGCCGCCTGACCTCCAAAGAAGGCCGGCTGCATGAAGTGAGGAGGATACTGTCCGTAAGCTTGAGTAGGCACATACGGTACAGCTCCAATCATGTGAGGGCCAGAATGGACGGTATTACCGTCTGTCTGGCTCTCATGCAAGGAGGGTGCACTCCCTGAAGAAATATTGTTGAAGCTGTCTGGAAAGTTCGACGTTGAAGCCGACTCAGACAGCGATTGGTTTCTCTTCCGGTTTATGATTTCCTGGGCATCAGGAGTTGATTTTTTACTTCTCACCGGCTTCTGAGTCCGGCAAGTGCTATTGGTGTTCCTCCTAGGAAGGAGAATTTTTTACCAATCAATGGTCCCGGCTGCCTTCTCCTTTGGATGGGGAGTGGGCTGCCGGTCTCTGACTGACTTCCCCTTCTCTAGAGGAGTCTTCTTCGCCGACTGACCTTTACTTGGGCCAGCCCGGCTTTTGGTGATCAGCTCTTTAATTTCACCCTTGAAACTTGTCATGAATCTCATGAGTTCGTCTCGGGTGACAGGGGCTGATCTAGCTGCCGTTTGGGTTTCCTCTTCCGGCTGCCTAGTGGGTCTGCTCGGACCCGCCTGGGAGGCACCCCGTTCCAGAGTCTCTCTGGGCCGGATGCGCTTGATTCTGAGAGAGCCGTCTTCGGCTGTAAAGGTTTCGACCTGAGGGTCTTCATCCTCCTCATGGTCTGTAAAAACTTCTGGGTCTTCACCTAGACGGTTAGGGGGTACAGACTCTTGAACCATCTTCGAGGTACTCTCCCCACAGACGGCGCCAAATGTTTTGGGTGTTTTTGTCCCTCGGGAGAGTTACGACACGAAGACTGATCCGGGGTGAGCTGTACCTGCAAAACAAACGGAGACACCAGTTGGGTGGTGCTCCGCCTCCGACGCACAAGTTAGAAACTTGAAGAAAGAAAAAGGGTGCGGAAATTTAGGTAGGGATCTGCTCGGATTCCAAGCTCAGGATGTCTCTATCAAAGAGTGAATGTGTAATAAATGGTAAAACGTGCCCTCAAAATAAGGGACATCTCCCTATTTATAGGGTCTTTGGAAATTGTGCCCCTGATTAGGTTACGGAACCCTAATCATTGGTGGGCTGCGCCGTTTTGCGTCGTCCTCGGGATTTGGGCCTGAAGGCCGCCATTTTCCCTTTATTTCTGGAGTGACACGTGTCAAGCAGGGATTGGTCCACTTTGGGCCATCCTGAGGCTGACACGTGTCATCCTATGATTGGACCACGTGGCGGGGTAAAATTACCCTAAACACCTTAGACATTTCATAATTGACATGATATTTCTCTTGCAAATACAAATAGTAATTTTTACTAATTTTTATGTGCTCAATCTTTAGGTTGAGATGTCAATGATTTAGTCACATAGACTAAAAGTTTGATAATAATTACAATATTAAGAATATAAAGTTTGTAGGGCTATAAATACGTTGGATATAAGTTCTTCGGAAACTTTTCTTACATGATATTAAATCAATGTCATCAACAATTTCATCACCACTAGCCCACAAAAAAAAATATCTCTTTGAAAGTTCACATCAATGTTGTAACACCATACTATATTTTGGACGAACATTCACATATACTATAATAATTATATAGAAATTAGTGCATGCAATATGAGATATAGAAATCATGATAAGTTATTGAACAAGATATACGATGAGTAATGCATCTAACAACTTCCTACATATGCAATGAATAATTTATTAACCTATGACTTACACATGTATATGAACATACATATGACCCTAAATAATGCAAGATATTGTACAATGTAGATTTAAAAATCCATTTTTCATTGGACTTTGGGTCCATGATAAACTTACGATCATTATTATTATTCGACATTAAAATGGACATATATTTCTAATCCCTCATTCACTAGTCAACTCTGTTATGCAATTGCATATTATTCATCGATTCCATGGTGTATCGGTATCATAAACTTCCTTTAACGTTCATTTCGCATGCTATTTTACTATGATATCTTAATACATTTCTTATTGGTACCATCATAACTTCCTTACATCATAAGCCATCTATTGTAATAATTCAGATATCTATACCACTTTTATCGTATTTCATACACTATGAAATTTATATAATATTACATTATTAACTACACTATCTTGCCATATATCATATCTATTAGACATAATTTTATTTTAGAACCGATTATATAACCTGCACTTCAGGTGTAGTGATTCAAGTATAATTGGCAAGTTAGTATCTTCAACTCTATGCAACATGAGTTATAACTAATATGAATAAAATGTATCTTCAACTCTATGCAACATGAGTTATAACTGAATACAAATCAAATCATAAATGCGCAACATATCTTGATAATATGTAGACAAAAGTTGGCATAAAACTGCTCAAACTACCACTATAGGGATCATATTTATCATTTATTTATTTATTTTAAATTTTTCCAACTTTTGCTGATTCATTCTTCTCCCCCTAAAGTGGTAAAATATCTCATTTGTAAGGGTATCTAATTCTATAACAACTTAATAGACAAATTTGCATTAATAAAATTCTCTACATTAGGAGGATTACAATCAAAATTTCGTTCTCAAAAGATTTGTATAAACTAGTTCTATCTATTCTGGAAAACACTTTCAATGAAGAATCATTCATTAACTTTACATTGCATATGTATTTATTATTACCTTTTTTTCATAATATCCTCTGGAATATCAATGTTAATGGGGAGATAATATGTCTATTTTATATAATGTTTTACCCCCATCCCTTGGTCATAATTGGTAGTGTTTTTGGCTCTTTAGAGCCTTTTTTATTACTAATTGGTGTTTCCTAGTGATTTCGTAGTTTTGGTTGAGTTTTGTAGGACATTTGGAGTATTTTCTCAGGATTTTATGAAGCAACTACAAGCATTGGAGGAGCACGACCACCTTTCGTAGCCCAAAGCTGGTTAGAGTCATCAAACCGGTGATTAAGGGCTCGACGCATGAGACACCAAGGCATTTGGACGGAGTGTTAAAGCCCCAAAGAGGAAATCCGGATTGGGTCGAAGAATCGGAGCCCAATCGAAGTCCAATCCTACGCCCAAGAGCCTCGCCCGATCAAGTCGCCCTCGTCCTGAGGCGCGCCTGACTAGGCGGGGTGGAAGAAGAAAAGAAGCTTCGCCTGATCTCGCGCTCGATTAAGCGCGAAAGATACTCTACAAAGGAAAAAGGCGCACCCGATCGGGCGGTGCCTCGCCTGACCGGGTGCGTGTTTCAAGAAGAAGATTAGGCGTCATTTTAGTTCGTTTAAGCTTTGGATTTTCGAGTTTAATATAAATACGTTTTTGTTAAGCAAGTTTAGGACCTCTTCTCTTAGCTTTCTCTCTCTACTTAGTTTTTAGATTAGTATTCTCTCATTGTTTTTCTCTCTCTACAACTCTATAACTTTGTTCTTATTTCAGTCCATTATTTCCATTAACTTTAGTAACGATTTCTTCTCTATTATTTTCAGTAATTTAATTTATTTATTTCCTCATGTCTTGTTTAATTGCTTTGATTGGTTTAGATTTAATTTTGTGTGAGTATTTTTCTTTCTAGGGTTTATGGGGATCCATAAATAATATGAGGGGATAATTTATTATTGTTGATCGTTAATGCTTGATTAATTTCCTATTGATTGATTTAATGCTATGTAATTAGATTAGGCCTTGTTTAATTGTATGATTTATGCAATATTGATTCGAGATTCGAGAGATGAGAATTGATGTTTAGGCTTAATTTCAATAGGCGGACTAATTAAAAATGGTAAAGTCGAGATTCAAGAGATGAGATTTAATACCGGTAATTAACTATGTGATTGTAATACGTAGCAAAAGCCCTTTATGATCTTATTAATTGATGCATTGATGATTGATTATTATATTTTACCCCGGAATATTATTTATTGGTGAACCTATGCCCTAGGCTTCTATTAATTGATTTCTCCCTACTTTTATCACCCTTAGTTTAATTTCATTATATATATAATTTAGTTACTTTATAATTTAGATTATTTTAATTATTTTTATTTTTGGTAAATAAAGATTTTATTACAAAAAGAGAAAGTTACAACTTACAAAGCTAAGTTATAACTACCACCAGAACACCAAAGAACCTGAAAACAGGCCACTCTCCAAAGAAAACCAGTTCTAAGCCAAACCTAGCCACCTTCTAGGAAGGGTTCTAGGAAGGGCCTAGAACACACTAGACTCAGATTTCCAACTACCTTCTAGGAAGGGCTCTGAAAACCAGGACCAGACAACAAACCCAAAAGCCACAAAATAGACAACTGATAAAACCATAGCAATAGCAGACAAACCTGCTAAATGCACCCACAACCAGCAAACTAAACATACAAGTATTTTCTATCAGATTCAAGGCATCTACAAGCTACAGCAAAAATAATATCTCTAAAAGCAGTATCTGCAGGCTTGGAATCTCCAGTAAACATCAGAGTATTTCTCTGTATCCAAATACAGTGAATAGCCTCTGCAAAGCACATAAGCAACAATCTTCCTTTTGCAGTGGATCTTCTACCTTGCTGCAACACCCAATGAACTTCAGAGTCAAAATTTTGCCCAATTCTGGAAAAGCCAAGAAGTTGTAAAATCTTGTTCCAAATACTAGCAGAATATGAACAGTTGAAAAAGAGATGAGAGACATTTTCTGCAGCATTAGAACAGAAGAAACACAAAGGATCACAGGTTATATTCCAAGTAACAAGTCTATCTTTGGTGACTAGTCTGTTCCATACAGCCAACCATGTAATAAACACACTCTTGGAAGATGCCCTGTTGTTGCAAATCAGTCTCTTCCAAGTCACTTTCTCAACTTGTGATCTGATCTGCTTGTAGAGCTGCCTAATGCTCATTTTACCATTAACTGTAATGCCAGTCCACCCACCAATATTATCAACTAAAGCTCTGCAACTCATGATCTTCCTTAAAACTCAAGAACACTTTTTAGGAACAGGAGAAGACCAAAAATCTTTGTTATTAAAATAATAAATGTGTATCCATTTAACCCATAGATTATCAGATTTATGAGCAATGTCCCAAAGCACTTTGGTGATTGCTGCTTTATTCCAGTCTTCAAGAGAGGTAAGATTCCAACCTCCACAAGTCTTAGGCAAACAAATAAATTTCCAAGAGACTAAAGCTTTCTTACTAGGATTAGACTTTCCAGTCCAAAGAAAGCATCTAAATCTTGATTCCATTTCTCTCAGAATCTTTTTTGGTAAAATAAAAATCTGAGATCAATAAGCTTGAATACCAAAAAGCACACTCTTTATTAGTTGAAGCCTGCAAGCATAAGAAAGATGCCTAGATGCCCACCCTTCAATCCTAGCAGTAACTCTCTAAACTAGAGGCTTGCATTGAGCAATAGTGAGCTTTTTAGAGGAAAGAGGCACACCCAGATATCT
This sequence comes from Chenopodium album, assembly GCF_948465745.1. Lineage (NCBI taxonomy): Eukaryota > Viridiplantae > Streptophyta > Magnoliopsida > Caryophyllales > Amaranthaceae > Chenopodium > Chenopodium album. Next base: position 36,077,222 of record NC_137836.1, read on the forward strand.
AAAAGGCAAAGAGCCTTTAGTAACCCCCAAAACAGACTGAAGCTCAACTTGAACTTGCTCATTTATCCCCCCAAAATAAACATCACTCTTATCCAAATTGGCAGCTAAGCCAGAAGCACCAGAGAACTTCTGAAAAGCTTGAAAAATCAACTGAATAGAGACAAGGTCAGCCCTAGAGAATAAAAGCAAAGCATCTGCAAACATCATATGTGTAATCCCCAATTTTGCACATCTTGGGTGAAAATTGAAATCAGAATTCAAAGTCATCACATTTAGGCATCTTAAAAGATATTCCATACAAACAACAAAGAGGAAAGGGGACATAGGATCACCTTGCCTCAAACCCTTTTTTGCAGGAAAAGGAAGAGAGGGGTATCCATTAATCAAGACAGAATAAGAAACAGTTGTAACACATCCCATAATCCAAGATATAAATCTGTTAGGAAAACCTATCTTAGCAAGAATAGTCCTCAAAAAACTCCACTCAACAGAATCATAAGCTTTCCTAAGATCAATCTTAAGCAAGCATCTAGGAGTGATGAATTTATGAGAATAACCTTTAATAAGCTCAGTAGCAAGAAGAATATGATCACCAATATGCTTACCAGGAGCCTGAGCATCATTGATAACACCACCAATTACCTTTGAAAGCCTGCCTGTAATGACTTTAGAAATAAGCTTGTAGACCAAAGTACAACAAGCAATAGGTCTATACTCCTTTGCATAAGATGGATGGGAAACTTTAGGAACAAGAGTGATGGTAGTACAATTCCACTGCTTAACCATATTACCAGTAGAGAAGAAATCCAAAACAGCAGCATACACATCAGTTTTAATAATATCCTAAGACTGCTTGAAAAAGACAGCATTAAAGCCATCGATACCAGGAGCTTTATCATTACCAATATCCTTCAGAGCAAGATCAATCTCACTGAAAGAAACTTCAGCTAAAAGAAAATCCTTAGCACCTTGATCAAGCTGAGGGCCAGTTCTCATGACAGCTAAGTCAACCCCAGGGAGAGAAGAAGCAGCAGAACCTAAAAGAGTCTTATAGAAATCCAGGATTTCAGCAGCAATAAGATCAGGATCCCTGAGCAGAACTCCTTGATTATTATAAATGGAATCAATTCTGTTCTTGTTTTGTCTTTGCTTCATCATAGAGAAAAAGAAATGGGAGTTAGCATCTCCAAGTTTAATCCAGTCAATTCTAGATTTCTTCCTGTAAATACTACTTTGAATATGCATCCAATGCTTCACTTTTTCATTAGCAATTTTCTCAAGAGTCTGAAACTGAGTATTAGTCCAATCCTCAGCCAACTTCATTTGAATATCAGAAAGATCCCTATGGGCTTGCTCCAAATTTTTAGTGACATTAGCCAAATGTCTAATATTCAAAGCTTTCAAGCCCAATTTAACAGCCTTTAGTTTATTCCAGACAGACAACATTGGAGAATCAAGCTTCCCACAAGAATCCCAAGAATCCCTGACAGTTTGCTGAAAATCCTTATGCTCAGCAAGGCAATTAAGAAATCTAAAAGGCCTACCCTTCCCTAGACCAGCAGTAATAATATCAACCAAAAGAGGACAGTGATCAGAGAGGGAAGGAGGAAGATAAATTATTTCAGTGTGACCAAAATCATTGATCCAAGCTTCATTAACAATACCCCTATCAGTTCTAGTAGCAGTTCTACTATCACCTTCACCTTTATTAGACTAGGAATAAAAGGAGCCTTTACTCTTGATCTCAGTGAACTCCATTAAATCCATACAATCTTTAAAATCTTGCACTTCAGCATCAGTCACAGGATTGCCATTGTATTTATCAGCAGAACAAAGAATAGAATTGAAATCTCCCATACAAATCCAAGTAACATGAGAAGTCCCATGAGACTGTAAGCCAAGCCACAAAGGTTTTCTATCATGAATAGAATGCAACCCATACACAAAGGTACACAAGAAAATATATTGTAAATCTTTTGAGCTGATCTGAACATGAACAAACTGCTCATGATGAGATATAATATCAACATTAACCTTATCAGCTTTCCAGCCTACCCAAATTCTTCCTTTTACAGAATGATTATAGTTACATTGCCAAGACCAGAACCTGCCAAATTTCTTTTGGACAAAATTTTTATTATGAACTTTGACTTTAGTTTCCAAGATAGCAATAACATCCACATTATGATCTTTTAAGAGCTGCTTCACAGCAACTACCTTATCAGGGTCATTAAGACCTCTGATGTTCCATGACACCAGAATCATTTAACCAGAGAGGGATTACCATCACCCTCGTTAGGAATTGTTTTAGCAATCTCATCTTCCAGCAGAGCAGAGTAAGCATTATTAGTTCTAGGATTATTCTGATGAGTAGCTACAACATGAGACCTAGCTCTTTTGCTAACCACTCTCCAATCAGCATCCGAAAAAGCAGCAAAAGAGGTAGGAGCAGGAGTAATAATAGGATGAACATCAGCAGTTCGATCCTTTCCCTGATCCTGTTCAGCAGTAGAAACTGGAACAGGTTGCTTCTGAACCCAGATCTTCTCTTGTGTGGGCTTAACTGGTTGAGCTACAGCCTGTTTATGAATAGGCTTAGCCTTAGGAGCAGCACAGTTATGTCCCACTTTGTCACATTTCTTACAAAATTGTGGAGACCATTCAAAATGAACTTTCAACTCAAGTGTTTCACCCACAGGGCTTTCAACAGTAACACTAGTAGGGAGTGGTCTAGTTATATCAACTTCTATAAGCACTCTAGTAAAGGAAACTCTGAGCTGCCTAGTAGTACATTTATCAGCAAACAAGGGCACCCCAATTGTACTACCAATTCTACTTAAAGTATCAGCTCCCCAGCAATTCAATGGCAAATTAGGAAACCTAACCCATAAAGGCACAGTTCTAAGTATCTCAGCTTGGAAATTGAACTTATTAGTCCATGGCTTAACAATAGCAGGCTTATTATTAAACATATGAGGTCCTGAGCTTAGAACAACATTCTTATCATCATTTGAACACAGATTGATTATAAAATAACCATCATCATGCCAAAAAATTTCAGGCTTAGCAAAATTACTCCAGTTTTGGGCAATGAATTTGTGAACAGCAGCAATTGTGGGATAAAAACCAACAACATAGAAGATAATTGCATTGCACCACTTAGAGTTACCTGCTGCAATCTCCTCTGCCTGTATTTGAGCTACGGGTTTGCCACTCTTCAAAATAGGCGCCACAAAGTTCAGAGCAGCACCCTTAGCAGTTAGTTTACCTCGAAACAGACTCGACCAGTTCTCAGAATTCTTGGCTTGATTTGATGATCCAGGGTGTGCAGGATGACAAGTAGACCCAGAAACAACCGGAATCACATCATTTGGTTGCACACTCATAGCTTCAGGCAATGGAACAGTAACCGGGTAAACCCTAAGAACCACTTCATTGGATTTTTGCAACTGAGTAGCAGCAAAGGAATCCTCAAGAATCTTCAGTTCAGCCTTAGTAATCCTTCCTCATGATGGATGGACTAGATGAGCTGGTAGAGAAACCAGCTCAGTTTCATCTTCAACCTCAGGGATAGTGTTCACATTCAAGTTCTTCAATCGATTAAGATCAGAAGGGGAGAGAGATCCAAAAGCAGGAGATCGAGGGAGTGGAGTAGCTTATTTCTTCTTCTTAGCCATGATAATTAGAGATGAGTGAAAAAACCTCAGATCAGACTACCATGCAGATCACAGATCACAGATCAGAGCTTCTCTCTCTGGAATTTGATTTCCCAAATCTAGGTAAGCTGATTCAGATTATTTTAATTAATTAGGAATACGAAGACTTGTTTCCCTGTGGTTCGACCCTTCTTCCCTATCTGCATAGTTAGAGGAATCTAGGAATTATTTTTAATTAGGTGATGAAACTTTAGCCTGCCAAAATTTGGCACCGTTCCTAGGGACACGATTTTATTTTTATTTCTGATTATTATTGTAGTCTAAATTATATTCTCTCGTCTCATAGAACACAAGTTCTTTGAGACAACTTTCTCATATTTGTGTGTTTAGTTCTATGTTTATGCCCAGGGTTTCTAAATCAAGTTACACTCCATTTGATCCTGAACTCGAACGATCTTTTCATAGACAGAAGAATTTTGACAAGCAGATTCGATCCACAATATCTTTCCTACCGGAGTACCAATGTACAAAATCCTCCACATCCGATCCGATCCACAATAAACACAAAAGCAACCACCACCACAGCAAAAATATTACCATCCTAGTTATGTCTAGAAAAACCAATCACAACCCTCCTCATCTTCTGACCCTGCTATGCCAGAAATTAGAGCAATGTTATCAAGCATGCAAAAGCACATGGGAGTGAAGGGATGCACAAATTTATTTGATTATAGCTCATAATAAAATCATGGACAATCAAATTACGTAGATTTCATCTACCCTACAAACCCGTCATCAGGGAGCTCTACCATCGCAACCAATCCATCCTACAGATCATGCTAATGCAATTACTATAGGGAGTGGTTCACACTATGATGGGCCTCCTATGCACAAGGATGATGAACTTGTTGCTAATCCTGATTCCCTTATACCAAATGCTAATCTTACTAACCTGCAGGGCTACAAAAGGAAACTAACCCTTTTAATGTTTCTTTGTAGGGTAAATTTTAGGACAAGGGTAGAGATGTGCAGAGCCTCGTTATCAAACTTTCATTCCCCAATAGACATTGAAAGAGTAAGTTTGATAAGCAATTCAGTACGTTTTTGGAGGTTGTGAAAAATGTGAAGGTAACAGTTCCTTTCACTGATTTAATCACTCAGGTTCCTGCATATGATAAATTTATGAATGATTAACTAGGAAAAGGGCCTTTTATGAGGTAGAAATTGTAGCCTTTACAGAGGAATGTAGTTCTTTATTGTAACATAAATCCCCTCCTTAATTAAAGAATCCTCGTAGTTTTTCTATCCCTTGTCATATTGGTAATGTCTTCATATATAAAGCATTATGTGATTTGGGTGCTAGTGTTAGTGTTATGCCATCGTCTGTGTGAGCTAAACTTAATATGGGTGATTTGAAAGTCACTAACATTACTTTACATATGGCAGACTGTTCTATTAAATACCCCTTAGGTATTTTAGAGGATGTTCTTGTAAGAGTTGGTAAATTTTTTATCTCTATAGATTTTGTTGTTTTAGACATGGCTGAGGATACATACATTCCTATTATATTATGTAGGCCTTTTCTCCATACCGCACGAATCATTATTGATGTAAAAAAATAAAAAACTAACCCTTTCTATTAGAGATGATAATATCACTTTTAATTTAGGGAAGGTTTTGAAAGGACCTACGCTAGAAGAAAACAGTTGTTTAATTGATGTCATAGATAAAATGGATGATATTTGTGAAGAAAGCTTACCACAGGTTCTTGCAAGGGATCTCTTAGAGGAAATTCTTTGTGGAGATATATCTACAATTGAAGCAAGCATTTGGAGTACTGAGGTGGATGCTATTGAAAAAGCTCTTTCTATAGAAGAGCTTGATCCTAAAGAGACCATGAAGGTAGTAAAATTAGTTCAGGAATCAAACGTGCAAAGGTTAAGAAACCTAAACTAAAACCTCTCCCTTCTCATTTGAAATATGTTTTTCTTGATGAGCAGGAACTATATCCTGTGATCATTAGTACTGCACTTGATGACCCACAAACTTCCCAACTTCTAGAGATTCTTCAAACCCACAAAAGGGAAATTGGGTACAGTATTGATGATCTCAAGGGTATTAGCCCTGATTTTTGTATGCATAGAATACATTAAGAGGACAACTAAAAGCCATGTATTCAACCCCAGAGGAAGTTGAAACCTAACATACAAGAAGTAGTTAAGAAAGAGGTGATGAAATTACTTGATGCAGGTATTATCTATCCTATTTCGGACTCAAAGTGGGTAAGTCTTGTTCAGGTGGTTCCTAAAAAGGGTGGGATGACTGTGATTAAAAATGATAAAATTGAATTAACTCCCACTAGAATTGTTATAGGTTTATGTATGTGCATTGATTATCGTAGATTAAATATCGCCACTAAAAAGGATCACTTCCCTCTCCCTTTTATTGATTAAATGCTTGAGAGGTTGGCTAATCATAAGTTCTTTTGTTATTTGGATGGGTATTCAGGATTTTTTCAAATTCCAATTCACCGTGAAGATCAAGAAAAGACTACATTTACATGTCCTTATGATACTTTTGCATACCATAGAATGCCTTTTGGTTTATGTAATGCCCCTGCTACCTTTCAACGTTACATGATGAGTATTTTTTTTTCTGATTTCATAGAGTCTATCATGGAAGTATTTATGGTTGATTTTAGTGTGTATGGGTCTTCATTTGATGCATGCCTTGTAAATCTTGCTAAAATATTGAAAAGATGTGAAGAATGCAATTTAGTATTAAATTGGGAAAAGTGTCACTTTATGGTGATAGAGGGAGTAGTCCTTGGTCATATTGTATTTGATAAGGGTATACAGGTAGATAAGGCTAAGATTTCTGTGATTGAGCAATTGCCTCCTCCAGTCAATGTTAAGGGGGTTAGAAGTTTCTTAGGTCATGCGGGGTTTTATCGTCACTTTATCAAAGATTTTCTAAAATTGTTAAACCACTAACTCGGCTTTTACTCAAAGATGCCCCATTTGATTTTACTGACGAGTGTCTTGAGGCTTTTCACATGTTAAAGCAAGCATTGATATCGACGCCCATCATATTTGCACCCGATTGGAATCTTCCTTTTGAGATCATGTGTGATGCAAGTGATTTTTCATTAGGTTTCGTGTCAGGACAAAGAAAGAACAAAGTTTTGCATGCTATTTATTATGCAAGTAAAACTTTAGATGAAGCCCAAGTCAACTATGCCAATACGGAGAAGGAGTTTCTTGCTGTTATTTATGCTTTAGAAAAATTTAGATCATATCTAATTGGTTCTAAAGTCATTGTTTTTAATGACCATGCAGCTTTGAAGTATTTAATACCTAAGGCAGAATCAAAGCCTAGGCTCCTCCTTTGGGTTCTCTTGATCCAAGATTTTGATGTGGATATTAAGGATAAGAAAGGTGTAGAGAACGTTTTGGCAGACCACTTGTCACGTATCAGGTATGATGAGGGTAAGAATTCTCTCCCTATAAATGATTCTTTCCCTAATGGCCACTTGTATGAAGTTGTAAAGAAACACCCTTGGTATGCAGATTATGAAAATTATTTGGTGGGTGGTACTCTACCCCTTGACTTGTCCTAGCAACAGAAAAAGAAGTTCCGTTATAATGTTAAACATTATTTTCGGGATAATCCTTTTTTGATTCATGAGTGTGAAGATGGATTATTTTGCAGGTGTGTTCCCGAATGGGAAGTTCACGGTGTTCTTACTAGTTGTCAAAACTCACCATATGCAGGACATCATATTCCCACCAAAATGGTGGCCAAGATCAAAGGGTCGGGTTTTTATTTGCCTACTATGTTTAAGGATTCTAACACTTTTGTGCAGGCTTATGACTCTTGGCAGAGGACGGGCAATATTTCACGGCGGCATGAGATGCCTCAAACTGGAATATTAGAATTTGAAATTTTTTATGTTTGGGGTGTTGATTACATGGGACCTTTTCCCTCTTCAAGAGAGAATCTCTATATACTTGTCGCCGTTGATTATGTATCCAAGTGGGTTGAGGCCATCGCCACTCCTACCAATGATGACAAGGTTGTCCATAGGCTTTTCATGAAAACCATCTTTCCAATATTTGGAGTTCCTAGACCTATAATCAGTGATGGAGGATCTCACTTTCATGAGCAGAAGTGATACACCCTCCTCAAAAAGTATGGTGTATACCATAGGGCATGTTTAGCCTATCATTCCCAAACAGGTAGCCAAGTTGAAGTTTCTGACCGTGAGATTAAGGTCATTCTAGAGAAGGTGGTAGCAAAATCAAGAAAAGATTGGAGTGACAAGCTGGATGACAGCCTTCGGGCGTACAGAACTGCATTTAAGACCCCGATTGGTACTACTCTCTATAGGCTTGTGTATGGTTAAACATGTCACCTCCCGGTGGAATTGGAATATAAGGCATATTGGGCTATTAAGGAGCTCAATTTGGATGCTAAGCTAGCGGGAGAAAAGAGGCTTCTTCAACTTAATCAACTATATGAGTTTAGGTTGATGGCCTATGATAGTGCACGTGTGTAGGGAATATTTTAAGCATCCCACACTTGAGCCCCAATGTTATCATACACTTAAGTATGGTGGCTTCCAAAGGGAAGGAAGCTAGAGTAAAAGAGTCTCTAACAAGTTTTAGGAACTTTTAAACCGTTCACAGGGTGAAGGTTACACCCGTTAACGATCAAGGAGATCGTTAACTCCAATAGGTCTGGAACCATGATTGAAAGTTCGGGGATGAAGGTACAAATCCAACCTAAAAGAGATTGAACCTGCCCTAAAAATAGGCCTCTACTTTATTCTTCTCGTATTCATGTGCGCTTTCTGACTAACATACAATCAATCGGTTAGTCCTAAACCTGTTTAATCTATGTTGGTTGAATATTAATGCACAAATAAAACTATTATTGGCGATCACTTGAATTATAATCATATTAACCCTAAAGAAGATTACTAATTATCTTATTAAGCGTGATTACAAGTACAAATTCCCTTTGAACATAAACATGTATAAAAGGTGTGATCAAGCAATAAAAATAACATCAAGCAACATAATAAATTAGCATAATAATCATAATCATATTAAAGCTTAATAATAATAGTAAGATCCTAGGCATGATACTAACAAGATTAATAACAAACCCTAGCATGAAACTAAACATCAAAGATCAAAGCTTTAGCCCTAACATGATACTAACATGATATTAGGAAAGAAATAGGAAGCATCATAATAATCATACTAGATATTAGAAATTACCCTAAACATGATACTAGGAAGCAATAAAACATCCTAACAGACACTAGGAATAAACAAAATAATCTAAGCATGATTTATATATCAAACGATCAATTAGACAATTAAAGTACTTTCTTTGATGCCTCGTAGCTCTTTCAAATAACAAAATACACGCGTTAGTAACTTCAAGGAAAATAATAAGGAAAATTTGTCAAAAATAAAATGACCTTTGGGCGGTCTTCCAAAAATAATACGACCTTTTATTATTCCAAACTAAAATGACCTTTGATTGACATCTTCTCAAAATAGAATAAAAAACCGGTAACCTGTTTTAAAGAAAACACCTAGACACGTGTCATATTGTGATAGGTTAACTTTTTTAAAAATATTTTTCTTTTTAAAAAAACTGATTTTTGTAATTTAAAAAAAGCATAAACTTTTTTTTTTTTTAAAAAAAAAAAAAAACAGAATTCTTTCTCCCTCGTCCCCTCCCCCCACTATCAGTCATCTTCCTCCCGTAACCCACCACAACCACAATAATGTCGACCCCACCACAACATATCTTTTCCCTAGCCACCCCTCGACCACCCGCCACCACGGAACCCACCCTACAGCCACCCCCCGACCACCTGCCACCACGGAACCCACCCTACAGCAATTCCCCCTTGAAACCACCACAAACCCTCCTTATCCACACCATACATCCCGAAACAACCTTTACACTCCTCTCACCTACCTCCACACACCTTAAAATAACCCCCTTAACTAAGCCCATAAACCATAAATGGTTGAACCCCTCGCGAAAAAGGGTGGGGTTGCGGTGATTTTGAGGGTTTATAGTTTGGTTATAGGTGGTTTACGGGACAAAGATTAAAGGATTGGGTTTATAGATGGGTTTCGGGTAGCTGAGGGAAATAATCACTACTAGAAAACTGCTGAATACCGACGGAATCTTTGTGACGGACAAGAAATTCTGTCGGAAATTGCGAAATTTTCGAGGGATTTTTTTTTCGTCGGAAATTTCTGAAGGAAAAAAATTTCTTCGTAATATATGTGCTTTTCGACAGATTTTTCTGTCGTAAATTATAATTTCCGACCGAATTTACACCCGTCGGAAATTCCGTCGGAATACAATTTTAAAAATAAAAAAAAAAACTTTTTTACGTAAACCTAAAACGCGTTCCCTTGTCCTAAATTACCAGAATGTTCCGCCTCTCTTTCTCCTTTTCTCCTCCTCCTCTTTCTCTCTCCTCTTCTCCTCTCCTTCGTTCTTAGCTCTCCTTTCTTACTGCTCCTCCTCTTTTCTTCTTCTCCTTCGGTCCTTCCCCTTCTCTTTCCTCTTCTCCTTCGGTCCTTCTCGTTCATGTCTTCTCTTTCCTCGAGGTGAAAAATCGACCATCGACAGCAACAACAACAACCCACACATGAACATTAACGACGCAATAACGAAGGTTTTTTGACGAAATTCGACCATGAAAAGTCTAGATCTAGAGTTTTCATGGTCGAATTTCGCCTCATAAACCCAATATCAAGGTTTAGGAGGTGGAATAAGGTATGTATCTCTTTTTAAAAAAATTTGTTGGATGTTTTTTTCGATTTTTGTTTTTAATATTTACGGTGGTTGGGGCTGTTTTGGTGCCGCGGTGGGTGGTTTAGGTGGGCGGTGGTGGGTGGGTCGGGTTAAGGTAGACCATGGTTGGTGGGTTTAGATCTAGGTTTGGGTGGGGCGTAGTTCGGGTTTAGATCTGGGTTTGGTGGGTTGGTGGTGTGTGGTGGGTGGCGCTGGCCGCTGGGTTAGGTCTGTGTTTGTGGGGGGGTGGTTTGGGCTTAGGTGGGTTTAGCCGTTTAGGGTTAGGTTATGTAAGGGTAGTTAAGATCTAGGCTTAGGTGGGTTTAGGGTTGGAGAGGGTGGTGATACGCCGTGCCGGTGGTGGCGCGGCGTATTTTTTTTAATTTCATAAATGAATTTTTCGACGGAATTTCCCTCAAAAATCTCTGACGGAATTGCGTCCGTCGGAGATTTCTGACGGATTTGCCGGTGCTAGAAAATCCCTTTCGACGAAAGAATTCCGTCGGAACAGTGTTTCCGACGAAATTTTCGTCGGAAAAGACCCTTTTCCGACAACCTTTTCCGACGGAATTCCGTCGGAAAGGTGTTTTCCGACAGATTTTGAGGTGTTTCCGACGGAATTTTTCTATCGTTATTCAGCAGTTTTCTAGTAGTGAATGCGACAGCAAGGTGAAGGTGAAGGGTGGATTAGGGGGTTTGCCTACATGGACAACGGTGGGTCGGTGGGGGTTAAGTTAGTTCTGGCGACGATAGTAGGGGTGGGGTACTGGGGATTCGTGGGTAGAGGTCTGGTGGTTGGGGGCTTTTTATTAGTTTATTTCATTTTTATAAAAAAGACAACTGTAATTTTTTTAAAAAGCTACCAATTGCATTGTGACACGTGTCACTATAACCGATTGAATGGGTTACTAACCTTTCACAACCGGTGACGTTCTATCCATCAAAGGTCGTTTTATTTAAGAATAATCAAAAGGTCGTTTTATTTTTGGAAGACCACCTAAAGGTTATTTTATTTTTGATTTTCCAAATAATAAAAACAAACAGTTAAATTAAATAATTGAAATAGGGATTTGGGACCAAACCCTCAGAAATATCAAACCTTTCATGTCTAGGGTGAAGGCAACTTCAAACTTGGATTTGTGTTTCTAGAGCTAATGTATGAGGAATTTCGTAAAAAGGAAGGTTTAGAAAAAGAATAAAGAGAGAGGGAAAGCTTCTAGCTTTTAGAGAGAGAGAGAATTAGAGAATTCTAGGTGTTAATGATTTGAAAACAGGGAGATACGACCCCTATTTATAGGAAAAATAGCTTGGGATCGAAGAAAATCATATTCGGAATAAAATACTTCCTGTCACAAACGATAGGAGCCAGGGCCTGACAACAAGTGTAGACACCTACTTTTGGCCTCTTGTTCCGACAGGAAGTGCAATGACGATAAATAAAATCGTCTTCGTGTTGGACCGAAGTGAAGAATGCTTATGGATAACTAGCTAAACCAAAAAACACAAAAGACTAGCACAAACCAAGAAACAAAGCCAAATAAAGTCCAATTAATTGAATCCGATCATAATTAGGCTTCGTAATGATGGATTTAAGAGCGCCTAGGTCAAAATGAGCGTTGCCGCTGAAAATAATGCGTGCATCTCAAGGAGTCACGTTGGGCTGGCGCACGCAACTAATTCAGTTGCGCGTGACACTCAGCGCAACTTCCAGAGTTGCGCTCGTGAAAGATTAAGAATTTCAGAAAATTGGAAAATTTAATCTTGCCATAAATTCGCGCGCAAGACAATTAGTTGCGCTGCCTAAAGTAGTGCAGCTCAATCACTTGCGCTGGGTGGCCGCGCACAACTAATCCAGTTGCGCGCGACACCAGCTGCGGCAGAATGTTTAAAACCCTAAACCTACTCATTCCCTATAAATAGAGGCTTAATCTGAGGCTTAAACAGACATAAAATTAACCTTAAACTCTGGCGAAAAACTTGTGAACTTGTGCTACCTAAGCCCTCTTGTCCTAAACCCTCACCCCTTTAATATTTTGTTACTATGGTAGAGGTTCCCGAACAAGAAGGAGTCCATAAGTGTTCTGAACGGAGATCTAGAAAAGAAAAGTGGTAAATTCCCGAGCACTAAGATAAATCATTTTTATTTTCTTGTTTAAAAGAACTTTAATTAATTAATTAGTGTTGCTTGATCACTTTAAAAAGGTTTAATTAATCAATTCCATATAGTATTTTGCGTTAAATAAGATTAGAATTGAATAATTAATTGTTGGTTGATCACTTAAGCGAAGGCAAATATTGTTTATTTTTTTGTCATATTCACGAATTTAATTAAATAAAGAATAACGACTTTGCAATGTAATTCCTACGTGAATTAATGTGTGTAAAAAAAGTCAACTAACTTAGTTTTACGTATCTGACAGGGTAAAGTCGTATCCCCAAATCAAAAGTAATACCTGAATCCTCTAATTAATGTAGATAGGGAAGTAGGGTCGAATCCATAGAGAAACGGATCTTTATATTCCTAATTACTAATATAATCTAGATTATTAGGTAACCAATTTTGTAAATTTGAATAATAAACTAAACTATGGAGATCAAGAATAGGGAGAAAATTATATATAAAAGGATCTAGGGTACCGGTTCACCAATAATTAATATTCCAGGGTAAAATATAATAATCATTCATCAATGCATATATTAATCAGATTATAAAGGGCTTTCGCTACGTATTACAATCACACAATTAATTTACCGATATTAAATCTCATCTTTCGAATCTCGACTTAATCATTTATAAATTAACTTGCCTATTGAAACTAGACCTAAACATCAATTCTCATCTGTCGAATCTCGAATCAATATTGTTAAACTCATGCATAAAAGATATGCGCAAATCTAGTCACAGAGCATTAAATCAATCAATAGGAAATTAATCTAGCATTGACAATTAACAACCATAAATTACCTCTTCATATTATTAATGGATCCCCATAAACCCTTGAAAGAAAACTACTCACACATAGTAAAAACTAAACTAATCAAAGCAATAAAACAAGTCATGATGGAAGGAGTAAAATAAATAACTAAGATTAAGAGAAGAGAAATAGTTACCAAACTAATCTGTATTAATGGAAATAATTAAGAACAAGAGTTGAGAGAAAAGTTAAGAGAGAGAAAAATCCTAAGTAGAGAAAGAAAGTCTAAGAAAGAAGGTAATAAAAATTCCGTACAAACCTCGTACTTAAACTTTTCCTCAAACAAAAATTAAAACTAAACTAATCAGGCTATATAAAAACACGCGCCCGATCGGGCCCGCCTTTTTCTTTGCGTTCTTTCTCAGCAGCATCGCCCGATCGTGCTAGACGCTCGCACGATCGGGCGCGCTATAAGCATGCACATCACCAAGGAACGCCGCGCCCGATCGTGCTAGACCTTGCCCGATCAGGCCCTTGCTTCACTTCGAGGCTCGGACTTCGATTGGGCTTGATTTCTCGGCCCAATCCGAATTTCCTCTTTGTGTCTTGAATACTCGGTCCAAATACCTCGGGATCCCAATTACCGAGCCCTTAATCGCCGGATCGATGACTCTAACCGGTTTTGGGCTTCAAAGGTGGTCATGCACTTCTAATTCCCGTAGTCGCTTCATGAAAAACCCGAGAAAATGCTCCAAAGGCGCAATTTCCTACAAAACTCAACAAAGACTACGAAAACACTAGAAAACACAAATTAGTAATAAAAGTGGCTCGAAAGAGCCAAAAACACTACTAATTATGACCAAGGGACGGGGGTAAATTACTATATAAAATGTACATATCAAACTCCCCCAAGCCAAACCTTTGGTTGTCCCTAAGCAAAGATCTCATCAATGAATCAATAAATATGCTTCACCCCAAAAGTAAAAATCAAACACAAACGATTCAGGGTAAATCAAATAAACATGCTTCAAAATCAACCAATCAAATCCATCTAATACCAATCTTCCCTAACAATTGTCAAATAGAGTAAACCACAAGAGCATATAGAATTCAAGACTAGTGCTTACGCACTCAACTCTCATTTTTGTGGCGAGTAAAAGATGTACTCGATCGCTCTCCATCCAACCCCTTTATGTGAAAAATGCCCTCCCAACTCACACTCTCGTGTGTATAAAACAATGAACGCTCAATCCTACTAGTCGACTCGAAAATATGCCAGATCATAACTTGCATTGATAAACAACACTTACACATTCATACAATTCTATGCACAAAGGTCGGAAGGTCTTTAAAGCTTGTAATGTAAGGCTAGGGTAAAGGGTAGGATAAATTTGAGATTATGTGAGAGAAAAGCTATGCATTAAGGGAGTGAATATACTACATAACCAATTCTAACATCAACAAAATATACTCCAATCGTAATAAATAATCCCAACACATACAATTTCACTCATAAAATATAATAATGAAGAAATAGAGTGAATAAACAAAATTTATTTCCACACTTGAATTTTTCATTGAAGCTCTAATATTTTTCTTTTGATCAACCTCCAACTAGAACATTTGAACTCTTTTATTTTCTTTTCTTTTGAAGTTCACTTATTTTTTTTTCACATTTTTTTTTTTGAACTTCTCTTTTTTTTTTCATAACATCATGCTTTATTTTTTTTCAAGAAAATATAACTCTCAAACTCATAAAAAAAACATGTTCAAAAACAAAACAACTTTCTCAAAACCCACCCAAATTGTTCAAAGAATAAGCACACTACAAACTCCCTCACCTCACTCACTAATAGCTCCCCCAAGCCAAGCTTGGGACTAGTAACCAATGGGGCAAAAAAGGTTTGTAATATGGCTAATAAAACAACAAAAAGTCAAGACAACAACATGGGTAGCAAGAAGGGAACGAATATATCTACAATATCTGGAGGCTACCTAAAAGAACAAATGCCTTTGTCCTCCTCAATGTGCATAATAATGAATCATATAAATATTACTAATAGTTGCAAACCAATACTCAAATTCATTGACATACCAGGAACTATCACACATTCCTTACCAAATCAACTAGTCAAGCACTATATTCACAAGTAGTTAGACAAAATTGACGCATGTTAAAGTTTCAAGGCAATCAAACATCAAATCATGATCGACTAATCCACAATGCCTATCATCAAATACCAAGAATCAAAACGATTTTCTCAAGTAAGGGGCACAGGGAAGCATAATTTACAATTCATTGGAACGTATTTTTGGATTTTTTTTTTCAATTTTTTTGTATTTTTCATATAAAAGAAAGCAATAAAAACTATACTAGGAAAGCAATAAATAGAAAAAAGAGAAAGAAGGTTACCATATATACAAGAAATCTCCCCCCAAAATAAATCAAGCAATGTCCTCATTGACATGGAAGGGTAGCTAGGAAAAGCTACTCCTCATCGTCATCCATCTTCTCATATCCTCCTCCATGGCTCGAGCCGGCACCACCATAACCCGAACCACCTGCAAATTAGTTAGGGTCTACATTCCCCCCCCATACCCCCAAAAGGAGCATCACCCCCATAACCATGGACTGAAGAGTAGTCCACATAAGTACCATACGCACCGGGGTGAGAATACCCTCCTTGGGGGTATTGGAACCAATCGGGAGCAAGTGAATCGGGGGGAATAGCCCCACGACGGGCATAATCATCATACATGGGGTTCCTCTCTATGTTTCCTACCCGCCCATCCAAGGTGCTTAACCTAGAATCTAGGTTTTGCATCATACCCTCAACTCTCCCTTGCCCCATCTCGATACGGTCTAATTAGCTCCTAAAAGCCGAAAAGTCATAAGGGGCATTGGGATCGACGTTATAGTCGACCGAGGAAGTGGGTATACCATAGGTGAAGGGTGGAGGTGGTGGGTAGTGTGGCGAATGGTGAGTGGGGTAGTGGTCTAGGGGAGATTGGTGGGGTTGTGGTGAAGGGTGTGGTGGTTGAACCTCACCTTGACCGTTAATCTCGAAAGTGTAAGAAGGCTTCCCCTTTTCAAATTTGGTCGAGGTGGGGTTGGGTAAAGTGAAAGCATTATCCCTTCTACCCGATTCCCGTTGAATCACCCACCAAGTCTCACCTCCCATGACATTAATCCAATTAAGGCCACCTAAATAGGGTAGGTCCATAATAGTTGGGCCGGCTACCTTACCGTCATCGTTAGGGACAAAGTTAAGGTGTTTGACCGCTATGTGTGTTACTAGGCCACCAAAATAAATGGGTACCCTAGACCTACCCGCCTCGGCCGCATTGGCCACCCGTTGGAAGTGGTTGGCCATTTTGTGGACTATGTTGAGCTTTTCACTCCTAGGGATCATGTATGACCCTAGCAATTCAAGCTCATCCCGCCTAACATTAGCGGGTTCATGCCTTCCAAAGATGGTAAGGCCAACAAACCGTTGCCAAAAATTTGGCACAGGATGTTGTATCCAAGTGCCCTTGGCTTGTTGGAGGTTCAAATTAGGATCCCTCGTAAGGGATTGATAGACAACGACAATGTTGTCTTGGGGAGGTTCAATTGGCCTATCCGATTTTAACTCAAAAAGTTTGCCAAATTCTTTCAATGTCAATCTAACATCATTATTTAATAATCTAAATTGAACATGAGAAATTAAAGCATTGGATTTTATGACATTAAAACTAGAAACGAATTATAAGGTTAAGTAATCATAAGTATCGTAATGCATGTTAAAGAAACCACTCATGCCAACTCCCTTGAACAACTTTTCTAAATGCTTATCAATTCCTAATCTAATAAGGGTGGGGTGATGAACAAAACGAGTGGGAATTACCTGCCTCGAAGTGAGGTTGATCATCCTTTGTTTTTGCTCTTGGGTGGTGATGACCATCCTCTCCCATCCCGGAACTTGCAAATTCGGGTCAATTCTGGCCTCTTGTTGCCTTGAGCTTTCCCCCCTTACAGTTCTTGATCTCTTGAGAGCCATTGTGATTAGAAAATATAGGAATTGAAGACTTTCTCTCTCTTAGGGTTTAGAGAAAATTGAGAGAAAGTGGTAGAAATTAGGTGTAGATTGTAGAGAAAGATGAAAGGATTAAAAAAATGCAAAAAATTTTGAGTTTTGATGGAAGGATTGGAGAAGATCTTGAAAATAAGTGAGTTTGGGGGTGTAAAAATGGAGGTTTTAGAGAGAGAAAGTAATGGTGAAGAAGATGAAATAAGAAGAAAGTGAGGAAAGGAAGAAGAGGAAAAGAATTAAAAGGTCGGCCAAAATAAGGCGCGCCCGATCGGGCAAATAATGCTAAAATCCAGAACCTTAGTTGCGCGCCCGATCGGGCGAAATAAGCTTGAGATTCTAACTGCTCTTTCGTGCCCGATCGGGCTAATTTAGCTCCAATTTTCAGCCCTACATGCACGCACCTCGCCCTATCGGGCAAAAGAAAAGCAGAAAATTATCCTTGCTTGCGTGCCCGATCAGGCGAGCTCCGCCCGATCGGGCCCGTGTCAGTCAGATGTCCTTAGATTTTCTTCGATTTCTTTTTGTCTTCAAATTTTTCTAAGTCTCTTGACCTATCAAACCTATGCCTGTACAAAAACACTTATAAATGGTAAAATTTCACTCTCTCGCCTCTCTAAAATAAAAATAAAAATAAAGAAAAAGGAAAACTAGTCTAGAAAGCAAGAAATACGGGTTTCCTCCCACAAAGCGCTGGTTTATCAAGGTCACGCACGACCTTCTTACCAAGTATAATAACTAGGATCCTTGGCCTAACGCTTGATCGGGTGGTGTCTCACCCGGTCTAGCGGTGTTTAGGCTGCGATGCGGCTTCCTGACATACCCTGTGGGATGCCAAATCACCTTATCTCTTGGATCCTCCTTCACTTGGACTGGGGGATCTTCAATGATACGCACCAAAGATCCTTCTTTGATCGAGGATTGCTTCAAATTGTCATTGCATTCAACACTAGCAACTCGATCTGGCGGGATACCTACCGTAGGCTCGATTTGCATAACTTGCTCGATCGGTTCCACCTTTTCATCTTCGAAACCAAGACCAATGGTGTAAAGTGCTCTATCTATTACATCGACTTCCTTCTGCCATTTGTCTATCTCATCTAAAAGGGATGCAACACAAGATACCGCCTCCAAGGGATCTTTTTCAAGAGCTTGGGGCTTGTTAGAATAATTTTCAACCACATTAACACTGAAACATTTCTCCTCAGTCATGGAGCTTTTAGGGGCATTTTTCAGATTAAAAACAACTTTATCATCCCCTACTGATAATGTTAGCTTACCACTTCTTACATCTATGACCGCTCCTTGTAGTGTTAAGGAATGGTCTACCCAAAATAATTGGGGTTTGCATATCCTCAGCCATATTAAGAACAATAAAATCTACAGGTATATAAAATTTACCTACTCTAACGGGGACATCCTCTAAAACACCTAAGGGGTATTTGAAAGAACGGTCGACCATTTGTAGAGTTATATTGGTAGTTTTTAATTTACCCATATTCAACTTAGAACACACAGATAATGGCATGACGCTAACACTTGCACCCAAATCACATAATGCATTATCAATCAAGAGATTGCCAATATGACAAGGGATAGAAAAACTACCCGGATCTTTTAATTTAGGTGGAGACTTATTTTGAAGTACGGCACTACACTCCGCAGTGAAAGCTACTGTCTCTACCTAACTAATAGACCTTTTTCTCGTCCATATTTCTTTCATAAATTTTGTATACGAGGGGATTTGTGTGATTAATTCAGTGAAGGGGACTGTTACCTTCAAATCTTTTACCACTTCCAGGAACATACCAAACTGCTTGTCCAAGTTTGTCTTCAATTGACGATTGGGGAATGGAAGTTTGATAATTGGCTTTGGAGCATTATTGCTCTTGTCTAGAGTAGCCACCTTATGTGGATTCGTACCCTGCAATGTAGAATTAGATATGTTAGTACTATCCTTTTTCCCTGCAGGGCTATCATTTACATCGTTTGGTTTAATGGAATCAAGATTAGCATTATTTAATAAAACAGGTTCATCAACTCTGGGCATAGAGGGCCCTTCATAGATTGAACCACTCCTTAGAGTAATTGCAAATGCTTGATCCGTAGGCCGGGTCGGCTGTGCCGGCAGAGCTTCCTGTTGGCCGGCTTGTAGAGTAGCGGAAAGTTAGGCAATTTGATTGTCTACAATTTTATTATGTGCTAGAATTTAATCAATTGTCGCATCTCTACTCTCCATGTGCTTTTGCATATTAACCAACATTGCTCTAATTTCCACCAGAGAAGGGTCAAAAGATGAGGAGGGTTGTTGTGGTTGGTTCTTCTGACTAGCATTGGGATGGTAATATTTCTGCTGCTGTTGCTGTGGCGCCTGTGGTTCTTGTGGTGGTGGATTTTGAACATTAGTACTCCGGTAAGAAAGGTACGGATGATTCCGATACACAGGATTGTAGGTGTTGGAGTATGGGTTATTCTTCCTATAGGCTGGAAAGGCATTAACTTGCTCCACAGAACTCCTACAATCCTGCTCCCAATGACCTACAATACCACAATTTTCACAGAAAGCCTCATTAGAATTATTATTAATCGCAGAAACATTAGCTACATTAGCAGTGCTCAGATTATTTTGGCAAATAGAGGTCAGCTGAGCTTGTAAAAAGGATACAGAGTCAACACTATGTTTCCCCTTGTTAGCAAATCCTCTAGGATTCCCATATTGGGAATTGTGTTTCGCCATATCTTCAATAACCTGCCCTGCATCTTCAACATCAAGATTAATAAATCTCCCACTAGCTGCAGAATCTAAAATTATTCTAGAGGAATTTCCAATGCCATTATAAAAGGCTTGGATTAACTGCCATTGTGCTAAATTATGATGAGGGAATTCTCTTTGTAAGTCCTTGAACCTCTCCCAAGCCTCATATAAAGATTCATCGGCTTCTTGGGCAATGTTCTGAATCGCACTCCGTAGTACGGCTGTTCTCTCTGCAGGATAATACTTGTTATAAAAATTCAAAACAAGGGTTTCCCAGTCAGTTATACTAAGTGCAGTTCTATTTAAACCATTAAACCACAATTTAGCTTTTCCAGTTAAAGAAAAGGGAAAGAGAATCTCCCTGATTTGGTCTTGAGTGACCCCGGCTTGCCTGATGGTGTTACAATATTGACAATAGTCGGCAATGTGAAGATTCGGGTCTTCACCCGTAGCTCCACTAAATTGCTTCCTCTCTATCATCGTTATAAATTGAGGCTTAATTTCGAATTGAACCCCATCAAGAGCTGGAGTAGGGGTGAGATGTGGAAAATATGTAAGCTTTGGTTGTGAATAATCACTAAGCTTCTTTGGAGCCGTCATCTCTGATTCTGGATCTGATGATACCTCTGAATCGCTAGAACCAGTTGGAGAGTCTCGGTGATTATTGGTATTATCACCAGAATCCGCCAGGATTTGCTTGTAGAGATTTTTCTGTCTATGGAAGGAACGTTCGATCTCAGGATCGAATGGGATGTAACCTGATCTGGAACACCTGGGCATAAACAAAAACTAGAAGCAAATATGAGATTTGCCTCAAAAAAAGAAAATAATCTAGACTACAAAAACAATCAGAAATAAAAATAAAACCGTTTCCCCGGCAACGGCGCCAAATTTTGACAGGGTAAAGTCGTATCCCCAAATCAAAAGTAATACCTAAATCATCTAACTAATGTAGATAGGGAAGTAGGGTCCAATCCACAGAGAAACGGATCTTTATATTCCTAATTACTAATATGATCTAGATTATTAGGTAACCAATTTTGTAAATTTGAATAATAAACTAAACTATGGAGATCAAGAATAGGTAGAAAATAATATATAAAAGGATCTAGGGTACAGGTTCACCAATAAGTAATATTCCAAGGTAAAATATAATAATCATTCATCAATGCATATATTAATCAGATTATAAAGGGCTTTCGCTACGTATTACAATCACATAATTAATTTACCGGTATTAAATCTCATCTTTCGAATCTCGACTTAACCATTTATAAATTAACCTGCCTATTGAAACTAGACCTAAACATCAATTCTCATCTGTCGAATCTCGAATCAATATTGTTAAGCTCATGCATAAAATATCTGCACAAATCTAGTCACAGAGCATTAAATCAATCAATAGGAAATTAATCTAGCATTGACAATTAACAACCATAAATTACCTCTTCATATTATTCATGGATCCCCATAAACCCTTGAAAGAAAACTACTCACACATAGTAAAAACTAAACTAATCAAAGCAATAAAACAAGTCATGATGGAAGGAGTAAAATAAATAACTAAGATTAAGAGAAGAGAAATAGTTACCAAACTAATCTGTATTAATGGAAATAATTAAGAACAAGAGTTGAGAGAAAATTTAAGAGAGAGAAAAATCCTAAGAAGAGAGAGAAAGTCTAAGAAAGAAGGTAATCAAAATTCCGTACAAACCTCGTACTTAAACGTTTCCTCAAACAAAAATTAAAACTAAACTAATCAGGCTATATAAAAACACGCGCCCGATCGGGCGAAGGGCCGCCCGATCGGGCCCGCCTTTTTCATCGCGTTCTTTCTCAGCAGCATCGCACGATCGTGCTAGACGCTCGCACGATCGGGCGCGCTATAAGCATGCACATCACCAAGCAACGCCGCGCCCGATCGTGCTAGACCTTGCCCGATCGGGCCCTTGCTTCACTTCGAGGCTCGGACTTTGATTGGGCTTGATTTCTCGGCCCAATCCGAATTTCCTCTTCGGGTCTTGAATACTCGGTCCAAATAACTCGGGATCCTAATTACTGAGCCCTTAATCACCGGCTCGATGACTTTAACCGGCCTAGGGCTTCAAAGGTGGTCGTGCACTTCTAATTTCAGTAGTCGCTTCATGAAAAACCCGAGAAAATGCTCCAAAGGCGCAATTTCCTACAAAACTCAACAAAGACTACGAAAACACTAGAAATTACAAATTAGTAATAAAAGTGGCTCAAAAGAGTAAAAAACACTACTAATTATGACCAAGGGACGGGGGTAAATTACTATATAAAATGGACATATCAGTATCGCGTTCCATATATTATTTGGTGATGAAATTATAAAAAAGAAAGAGCTAGTAGAGGTCGTACGAGGGCTAGAATAGCGATTCCCCCCTAAAAGGAACGTTATTTTAGTACCCTCGCTCCCGAACTCATTTTTGGTTTGTGTAGACCAATTTGGGCATGGGTAGACTTATGATTCGTGCTTATTATTCCATGAACGCCACATGAAAGAAAGGCATGAACGAGGTTTATGAGTTTTCTTAAAACTCATTGACGACTCCTACTTGTTTCTTATAAAAAAAAGCGTAATGATAGAATCAATTCTAATTTAAGGTCCCCCAAACAGTCAGAAATTCAAATCCTACTACACCTTAACAAGTATAAACTCCTAGGCTTTTAAATGGCCATGGGCATCTAAGGAAGGACCCCCTTACGATGGGATCACCCTCCTTACAGTGGCGACTCCATTGGGGACTTAGAGGTTACATGATTAGTTCTTAGTTATGGTCCAAGGTTTCCAACACTAGGTTGCCTATGGGTTGTAACGGGAATTAATTTGATAATCTCTAGTTAGAGAGCGAGACTTGAACACATAATATCTTCCTTTTGCAAAAAAAGTAAAAACCAAACAAGCAACATTGCATCATGCATAATCATAGCACACTTCAACTTTTGGGGATTGGCTCATTGATTAGGGGTCGCCAACACTAGGTTTCTATCCCAAAATCAATAACAATCATCCCACCCATATCGCCAAAAAAATGTTGGGACACCAATGTAACGAGTCAACACGTTGAGTGATTGATTTGTGCATCGTTTCTTAAGATATGGTACCTTTGGACACCCAAGCCTTTTGACCTGAGAATAGCATTGCGTGAATCTTGGCTTATGACATGCTTTATGTGATTATGTGACTATGTGCAACGTGTTAGGATAATCTTCTTTTTTTCTTTTTCTTAGTTTGGTCTAGGTTCCCAATTACGAAGTGGTCCCTTTGTAATTTTGAGACGTATTTGAAGGGTAACATAAAAAAAATTAATTAAAAAAAATGACAAAAAAAGGCGTTCAAATTAAAAAATAAATCTTACGAGTAGGTGGCGCGCAACTCAATGAGTTGCGTGACCCCTACCAGCACAAGTGATTCTGATAAAGTAATAATTGCGTCGTCAAACAACTACACCTAAATCAAATACAATATATAATACTCGACTCAACCTATTACAAATATAGGGCAAGTAGAGGGGTCGAACCACAAGGAGAAATGCATAAACACCACATTCATTACATAGAGTCTAAGCTATCTCGGAACAAGAAGTGTGAATAACTAAGAGATTAAACTAAGAACGAAGTGGATTAAAATTAATATAACTAAGCACCAAGGGAAATGGGTAGATGTAGATGCCGCTTGATCATGCAATAACAAAGTAGCAAATCAATGGTAAACTAAACATGCATGAATATCGAAGTAAGGCCCAATCTAACCGCCTTTCGGGGTTAATCGGCTTCTCCTAACATAGCCTCTATGTTTCCAAACTAGAACCATATATTAGAAGGTGCAATCAAAGAACAATCGATAGTAATGAATCTCAACTAAGTCAACTTCCGTTACTTGTTAGCAAAGATTCACCTTTAATCAACTAACAATGTGCACTTGCAAGAAGATCAAAGAATATCAAGCATGCAATGACTTTAATCACCATTAACATAACCCCAACATTATAACACATGAACAATTAGCAACTACACCATCCCCACACCCTTGGTTAGGTGACTACTCACAAATCATATTGAAGACAATATCAATCATCAAATCAATAAGCATCGACATGATTAATAAGCAAAGAAGAAAAATCAAAGCAAATAAGCAAAATAAAAAACAAAGGTAAAGAGAAAGAGTAAGAGATTTCTCATTAATTGAAGATGAAGGTCTACAAAGGATTGAACAAACTCCTTCTTCAAAATCCAAGTTCATCAATGAAGAAACCACACTTTCTCTCTCTACTAATGAAGACTAATAATGTTTTCTCTCTATAGATTAAGCTAAAATGTTGATTAGATGATAATACAAACTTGAAATAGGAGGCTATATATATGCATCATAAAAGACGGAAATAAAACGCCTAGGAGAGCCCTCTAGCTACCAGTCGCGCCTTCTCCAGTCTGGGTACGAAGTTGCTTAACCCAGCAACCCGCGCCCGCGGCTATGCACCCGCGCCCGCGGCCAAAGAAAGGAGATGCTATCTGCTGCTAAAGAGAGGTCGCAGCCAGCAAACTGGGGGAATGAAGTCTCGAAGAGCCGTGCCCGCGGGCCATAGAGGAGAGCCCCCTCCCGAGGCGTGGCTCAGCATCTACAGAAAGTTTCAGGTGATTGCATTTACAACGACCCGCGGCCTACAGCTTCGCGCCCGCGGTTCTGCTCCTTGCTCTAGTGCCTTCCTTGAGCATCAAATTTCCTTCCCATGCCTCGCCATGCATCCAAGGGTTCATCCGAAAGGGCCAAAAACCTTCAAAACAACGAAGATACGCTAGAAAAACCAACAAAAGGGAAAAAGAAAGGAAACACGAGAAAAGAAAGGAAAAAGCAAAACTAAGGTAAAAACGCTTAAAGAAGGTCAAATAAGTGCAAATGAGGGGAGAATCCTTAGAGAAAAGGGGTGGAAAAGTGGCATAAATGCCACTCATCAACTACTACGAGTCTATTGATTTCTCAAAAAAAAAAAAACAAATTGACTCGTTCAAACAATAACTTCGTTGAAGAATTGTTTAAGGGTTATGTTATCTGTTTGAATATATCTTGCATCATTTCTTTTTTTCTTTCTTCTAAACAAGTATATTTATTTACTTATCCTTTCGTACTTCCTTTAGGGCTGGTTTTCAAGCTATAGAACGAAGACTCTAGGGCGCTCGTATTCTACATTTACCATCAAACAATCCACCCCTTTCAAACCACCTTCCCTCGACAACTAGTCCTAGTCCAACAACAATGTCAACCATCGATCAACTCCAAGAAGAGATTGCTTGCTTGAGAGAAGAAAAGGCTTAAGAAGCCGAGGAAGGAAGAATTAAGAAACTCGAAAAGGCTGAAAAGAAAAATGCCGAGACTCTAGCCTTGCAACAAAAGATGGTTCAATTATCCGTCAAAGAAAAGTCGTTGGAGAAGCTTGTTCTTCGTTCCACCTTGGGGAACAAGTTCTTCGACGCAGAAAAGTTTTCTCCTCCCCCAGGACTTGCTTTACCGGAAAAGTTCGTAGCTAAGGACTTGTCAATATTTAAGGTGACCAATAATCCACAAAACCACTTAATGTGTTTTACTGGCACCGTGGCATAAAAGGGAGTTGATCCTAAGCTTTATGCTTTGACTTTCCGTTTATCTTTAGACCCAACCGCGAGAGAGTGGTACTATGGGTTAGATCCAAAATTAAAAACAACATGGGAAGATGTAGTTTCGGCTTTCATTACCCAATATGGGAATAATGTAGAGTTCAAATTGACTCTACGTGAACTTGAAATGCTTAAGCAAGGCGATGATAAAGGTTTCCTTGCTTTCTATGGTAGATGGCGAGAAAAGGCGGCCCACCTTGCCCAAAGGCCACCTGAACTCGAGTTAGTATAAAATTTCATTGACAATTGTCATGAAAAGTACAACAAGCATCTACATTACCTTGGTTTAGACACTTTTCAAAAGGTCTATTCTGTGGCTACTAGGATTGAAGATGATCTTGCTAAAGAAAAAGCAAACAAACCTTATCATCATCAACCTAGGAATAACTACAAAAAGGGGAATGATAATATTTCATCCCCTATTTATGTATTTGCGTCTTCCACACAATATAATAACAGTAATTATCCACGGAAAAGATGGACAAAAGAAAGAAAATTTAGACCATTTCATGTAAGCTATAAAGAATTATTAGAAAAATTGAGCGAAAAAGGCTCACTTGCACCAACAAGGCCAACACCACCCACTCCACCAAAAAAAAGATTTGCTAATTGGGATAGTAATGCTTATTGTACTTATCATAGAGGCGTTGGGCACGATAATGAGTGTTGCTACGTCTTACAACACAAAATACAAGATTTAGTAAAACGATGGGAGAATTCCCACGCCTAAACATAACAATAATGCATCCCCATTAGGGATGTTTTATATTAATGAGGACCATATGGGAAGTGATACGTTCAATTCTTTGGACTATATCACACCTATAGGAGAACCTCTAGCCACAATACTCATAGGGGCAACTAATGAAGTATGTGGACTATGGGCGATGACTTTCAAGACTTATATGTCTCTAAGTATGCCATCGTCCCACCTCCATCTTTTTTACAAAATAAGACAAATGGAGCGCTTAATTGGGATCATTTCTTAGGGAAGTTACAAGACTTATCAAATCTCTCCTTGGATGAACAATGGCATCAAGCATAACTCATGGAACATCTTGAAATGGAGGCACCTTCAAAGCCTCTAGAAGAAAGTTGGTTCATGAGTCCTATAACTAACCCAAATGAGATAGATCATCTAACTCGTTCCGAGCGAGTTTACCAAGCACCACCAAATGGATCTTTGACCACACAAAATCAAACTCAAGGTCAAGTACAAAATCCAATACCACCTCCACTTGAGGTGGAAGATCCATTGGTTAAACAACTTCGCCAATCCAAGGCGAATTTTAGCATTTGGGAACTCCTATGTACTTCTAAAGAACATAGGAATTCTCTTATGAACGCTCTAACGACTTTGTCTGTAAGCACAGACACAACCCCTCAGGATCTCGTTAGCTTTCTTACTAGCGAGAAATCCGACAAATCAATCATTTTCACTAATGTTGATTTGCCTTCAAAAGACACTACCCACAACAAAGCATTATACCAAACTGTGGGGTGCAAGGGATACAATATCCCTCTTACTTTAGTAGACAATGGGTCGGCTGTAAATGTGTGCCCATTACAAACAGCAAAATATCTAGGCCTTAATATAGAAAAATATTTTCAACCAACAACACAAAGCATTAGGGCCTATGATAACTCGAGGAGATCGGTGTGTGGAACTGTTAAGCTACCAGTCACCACAGGCCTAATTCAAAAGACGGTTGAATTCCATGTCATGGATATTAAACCCACATTCAACCTTCTACTTGGACGTCCTTGGATACATGAGCTTGGTACAATACCATCCTCACTTCATCAAATGATTAGGTTGAACAATCAAGGGCTTCCTATGACTATACATGCTTCTCCTCTCAAAATAACTATAAATGATCAATCACTTCTAGAAATAAACCATGATAAGGATGAAGAGGACATGTGGGGATTTGCCGCCGAGCTAATCTACACAATCAAAATGGAAGAGATCCTTGAAGAATCATTCAAGCTTGATCCATACTCCACCCGGATAGTAAACAACATCTTGATTAAGAGTAGTTACTTTCTTGGGATGCCTTTGGGAATAGGAATGAATAAATCTATTTTACTCCCTATCCCAAAGAAAATTCTCTCCTTTGGATTGGGATACAAACCAACCAAGGAAGAACTAGAGTCTCCCGATGCTAAAACTAAAGCATGTAGAGATAAAAATAAAAAGGGGATAATCACTTTGCTCCCACCTTACCAAAAAACCCTTAATGGACAATTCATTATGGAGGGAGAAGATTACCCTTGCTATGACTTTCCAGAACCACTAGTTTTGGAAGGAATCAAGAAGCCTAGATTTGAAATATTTCACAATTGCTACTTCTTGAATGACTATCTTAAAATCGTTGAATCAAAACATCCAACTCCAAGGTGTTATGATGGGCAAGCATTCAACTTGCTATTTGGACTAGAGCAAAATCATGTCGCTACAATGATTAATCAAAATGCCATTCAAGATGAAGCTTTCGACCCAATACCCCTTCTAAAGAAACCTTTGAGCATGGATGGAAGAAGTCTTTCAAATGGACCAATCACAAAGGCGATAAGCTAGAAATCGTCACAGGCGAAGGGAAGATGTTTGAAGAATCGGACGACGAATCTAGTATAGACTCTAGGGAAGTTGAAAATTTTAGGCCCTGTGGCCATTATTGAATCTTTATTTTCTTGTTCTAAGGTCGAAGATCCCAAAAAGGATTCTTCTCTTGATGTACTCTATTTTTAATTTAATAATATGAGCTCTATTTCCGAGTATATGCCTTCTCTTGAGTCTTTTGAAAGCTATAATAATCAATCTAATGAAGACGATAATATTAATAAATTGATTGAACTAATGAATGAACAAGAAAAAAAGAACCCTATAATTGAAGAAACCAAAAAAGTCAATATAGGAACTAATGAAAATAAAAGAGAAGTCAAAGAATTCGAATGGACCAATCACAAAGGCGATAAGCTAGAAACCTTTGAGCATGGATGGAAGAAGTCTTTCAAATGGACCAATCACAAAGGTGATAAGCTAGAAATCGTCATAGGCGAAGGGAAGATCTTTAAATCCGGAAGAGCGATCGACCCTCATTTCGACTCTCAAAGAATTCGAAGACGTGTTCGCTTAGTCATACAAGGACATGCTTGGAATAGATAGGGAAATTGCAGAACATACCATTCCCTTGAACCCTACCTCTAAACATGTAAAACAAAAACTTCGACGAATGAAACTTGATGTCGCTCTGAAAATAAAAGTAGAAGTACAAAAGCAATTAGACGCAGGATTCATTCGCGTACGTAATTATCCAGAATGACTAGCGAGTATCGTCCCAGTCTCTAAAAAGGGACTGGGACGATACTCCACCCTCACAACCAAATTTTAATGGCAAAACAAGACGAAAAAAGACATGCTTTATCACCCCTTGGGGTACATATTGCTACATAGTCATGCCATTTGGTTTAAAAAATGCAGGAGTTACGTACCAAAGAATGGCTACTACTCTCTTGCATGATATGATGCATAAAGAAATAGAAGTGTATGTGGATGATATGACCGTAAAGTCCAAAGATAAAATGGGACATATAAAAGCTTTACGCAAATTTTTTCACTCGCATAAAAGAATACAAAATGCAATTGAATCCACAAAAATGCGCCTTTGGTGTATCTTCCGGCAAGTTACTCAGATAAGTAGTAAGCACACGTGGTATTGAGATCGATCCCTCTAAAATAAAGGCAATCGTTGATATGCCTCCCCCTCAAATAGAAAAAGAAATTAGGGGTTCCTTGGCAAAATACAATACATTAGTCGGTTTATCAACAAATTAACTATGACTTGTGAGCCAATATTAAAAAAATTGAAAAAAGAAGAAAAACATGAATGGGACGATCAATGCCAAAAGGCATTTGAGAAAATAAAATATTATCTCAAAGTTCCACAAATTTTAGCACCACCAGTACCCAAACAACCTCTTAGGTTATACATTACAGTTACAGACACGGCCACAGGTACCATGTTAGCATAAGAGGTCGAAAAAGTCGACCGTGCAATATATTACATAAGTAAAAAATTCATTCAATATGAAACAAATATAGCACTTTGGAAAAAACAAGTTTATCATTAGTCTGGGCAACTAAAAAAATACGACATTATATGCTACCACACACTACTCATGTGATTTCTTAACAAAATCCGATAAAGTATTTGTTTGAACAACCACCTATACAAGGAAGAATACCCAAGTTGTTGGTAATGCTGGCCGAATTTAACCTAAAATATATTCTTGAAAAATCAATAAAAGGGAAAGTAATTTCCGATTTTCTAGCCCAACATCCAATTCAAACAAGTCATGCAGAAACTACTCATCTTCCGGATGAAGAGATTCTCATGACACAAGATGACAAATGGGTAATGTACTTCGACGGTGTGTCCAATCAGAAAGGATGTGGCGTAGGAGTGTTACTCATAAGTCCAGAGGGAGCACATACTTCAACCTTTGTCAAACTAGACTTTGAGGTTACTAATAATGTCGCGGAATGTGAAGCGTGCATTATTGGATTAGAAGCAGCAGCTAGCATAGGTGTGCAAAAATTAGAGGTATATGGAGGTTCAAGTTTGATTATAAATCATATACTAAAAAAATAGAAAATAAAGAACTCCACAATGATATTATACCAGCACACTTAGAGCAACTCATCGAGCATTTTGAACATATTTATTTTTAATATCTCCCAAGGGATGATAATCAATTTGCCAATGCGCTAGCAAAATTAGCCTCAATGATCAACATTCCACATCACTTAAATAAGATGCCATTCAACGTTGATAGAAGAGAAGAACCAGCATATTACAACGCAATAAAGGAAATAAATGACATTGAAGGAGACAATCCTTGGTATGATCATATCCTCCAATATATTACCCCTGGCACATATCCTGAAAAATACTTCATCGAAAGACCAACGAGCCTTGAGAACACTTGCGGCCCAATACGGTCTATTAAATGGTCAATTATGCAAAAAAGGACCAAATGGTCAAAGTTTATTGTGTATAGATCAATTTGAAACCACACGCCTTATGGAGAATACTCACAAAGGTGTTTGTGGACCTCACATGAATGGTAAAATTCTTGTAAAAATAATTTCACGACAAGGGTACTATTCGTCAACTATGGAACATGATTGCATACAATATGTTAAAAAATGTCTAGAGTGTCAAATGTTCGCTAATTTACAACACCTTCCACCATCCGAACTATACAATCTCACTTCCCCTTAGCCTTTTTCAACTTGGGGAATTGACATAATTGGTAAAATTTCTCCAACGGGAGAAGGAGGACACGAGTACATATTAGTAGCCATCAATTACATTACCAAGTGGATTGAGGCTGCTTCTTACGTAAATATCACTTCTAAACATGTTGCAAAGTTTCTCGAACAAAACATATTTGTAGATATGGAGTTCCACATGAACTAATTAGTGATCAGGGATATCAATTTAAAGCTGAAGTCGAGACCTTCTAACTCGTTATAAAGTAAAACATCATAACTCATCTCCATATATACCTCAAATGAATGGAGCTGTAGAATCGGCAAAAATAATATAACAGTTATCATTAAGAAAATGGGATGAAATTATAAGGAATGGCCGAATAAACTACACTTCGCACTATGGGGTTACAGAACGTCCATACGAACATTAATAGGAGTAACTCCATACTCCTTAGTTTTTGGAATGGACGCAATTCAACCAGTCGAACTGGAAATACCATCCCTATGCATCGTACTCGAAAGTAAGCTACCGGAAGCTGAATGGGTAAGAGCGAGGTATGAAGATCTTTTATTCCTCGATGAACGACGATTAAGAGCTTTGCATCATGTACAAGTCTACCAACGACGCATTGCGCGTCATTTAAACAAAAGGGTACGACCTAGAAATATCAAAGAAGGTGACTTTGTACTAAAGGAAGTTAGGGGTCCACCAATCGATCCAAGAGGGAAATTCAAGCCTAATTGGATAGGTCCCTAATGCGTAATTGAAATCCGATCAGGAGGAGCCGTGAGATTAATGGATATTGGAGGTGATGAAATTCGCCAATTAATACACATTGATTGACTTAAAAAATATTACATATGAAATCCAAATAAACTCGTTCATTCATTAAACAAGTCATTTTTAGCATTCAATTAAAAGATTCTAAGTGTTATGCACTTTACCGAATAACACGGTAAAATACATAACACTTGGGGGGTAATTTAAAAATAATAGACCATTCTAAGTGTTTAGATTTTTTCGAACATCACAATAAACTCTTCACACTTGGGGGAGGGGGGGGGCTAATAATGCAGAAAATAAAAAAAAAATTAACACTCGTAGTATAGGTGTGGCACGCAACTAGGATGGTTGCGTGTGAATGTTACGCACAACAAATCTAGTTGCGCGAGACAGGCTCGCGCACCTCTGATGTTGCGCGCGCCACCTGATGACGAACTGCGAACCCAGAATTTTTTACGCTTGATTAAAGTTACGACTTTTACTTGTGATAAAAAAGAGGGTGTTTCTCCAAAATAACATATACTCGGAAAATAAAAAAAATTAAACTTTGATTTAAGCTTTGTCTAAACAAAGTTTGATTAATTTTTCTATTTAATTTCTACATAAGAGATTAAAGAAAAATAAAAAATATATATAATAATTGCAAAGAACTACGCAAAGACCTGATTTCGTAATATGAATACGTAGGCAATCTTTATGATTCGGTCATATAAAAATAAAAAAATATATAAAGCTCATTTTATTTCATTCAAAATTCAAAATTAGAGACATTATTGAACTAGATGATAAATAAACAAAAAAAAGCATAGTAGTGATTACACTTTATTCAAATTAAACTAATGACAAAATTGTGTAACACTCTAAGGTTTTACTATGTCCTCGATTGTCACGGATGATGGAGGAGTAGTTTCCATCGCAATATATTCAGAAACCTTAGAGCTTTCCCCTTCATTCTTCTTTTTCACCAAAACGTTGTTCTTCAATTTAGGGATTGGGGCCTTTGCAACCTATTTTCCTTTTCCTTTAACAATTGGAACCTTCTTACGAGTATTTGGTGAAGGTTCTTTAATTTTCACCCCTTGTTGCGCATGTTTAGGAGGAGCCTTTCACTTTGGTTTCTTCAAACAAGCCATAGGAGATGAGATGTCCAATTTTCTTCTCACTCCTATGTTTTGACCACTAGGAGGAGTAGTGGTGGCTAAATGCATCAAAGGCTTAGGTGGATTGCGAGCCGTGGCGGCTTGATGTTGTGATCGAGCGTTGTTCAATTCGCCCTTATCCGCCGCATTCATCCAAGCCTTGTAAAAGGACGATAATACAATACTCGCAGTAGGATTTTGTACTACCCATCTAGGGAGACTTGACCAATACTCCATCCAGTGAGCTTTTGGGTTTAAAGATCACATCTTATGAACTCCCAGCTTAGTCCCTTAAAGAGGAAGGTTAGTTAGGGGCATCACAATCTTGCGGGGGAATAATTTGTTTCATCCCGTACTGTCTCATCACCCTGTAAGGAAAGATAAAGGTAGTATTAGATAGGCCTAGAAGCCCAATATAAGGGCAATTAAAATTATTTCCAACCATACTACTTATGTTCCACCAAGGAATCACAAAGCGTATGTTAGGAACCCCGTGACAGAAAACGACGTCCATTCTTCTTCATTCTTATGCTTGTAGAGAATTCGACGTCTAGGGAATGTCCTTACTCCATGTGGGGAATAAATTGAAGCGTTAACCCCTGGCTTGAACCCCACTGTGATCATACACTAAAGTACGGTGGCGTCCAAAAGGGAAGAAGATAGAGCAAAAGAGTCGCCAACAAGTTTTAGGAACTTGTAAACCGTTCACAGGGTGAAGGTTACACCCCTTAACGATCCAAGAGATCGTCAACTCCATAAGGTCTAGAACCAAATAAGGGTTCATGGATGAATGTACAAATCCAACCTAAAAGAGATTGAATCTGCCCTAATTAATAGGCCTCTATTTTATTCTGATCGTATTCATGTGCACTTTTTAATTAACATGCAATCAATAGGATTAACCTAAACATGTTTATCTATGTTGGTTGAATATTAATGCACAAACAAATATATTATTGGCGATCACTTGAATTATAATCACATTAACCCTAAACAAGATTATTATATATCTTATTAAGCGTGATTACAAGTACAAAATTCCTTTTAAGCATGCATAAAAGGCATGATCAAGCAATAAATAAATAAGCATCAAGCAACATAATAATAATCATAATAATTAATTATAATTATAATAATCATCAAAATAATAATAATAATAATCATCATAAATCATAACAATTATAATCATAATCATATTCATGTTAATATTAAAGCATAATAAAAATAGCAAGATCCTAGGCATGATACTAACAAGATTAATAACAAACCCTAGCATGTAACTAAGCAATAAAAATCAAATCTTTAGCCCTAACATGATACTAACAATCATAAATATTAGGAAGAACATAGGAAGCATCGCAACAATCATATTTAATATTAAAATTACCCTAGACATGATACTAGGAATATCATAATAACAATATAAACATGATTTCTACATCATAATATCAATTAAAACCATTAAAGTACTTACTTTGATGCCTCGTGCCTCTTTCTAATAACAAAATACACGCGTTAGTAACTTCAAGGAAAATAATAAACAAACAATTAAATTAAATAATTGAAATGGAGATTTAAGACCAAACCCTCAGAAATTAAACCTTTCACGTCTAGGGGGAAGGCAACTTCGAATATGGCTAGGTGTTTCTAGATCTTGCGAATGCGGAATTTTGTATGAAAAAGCAAGTTTTGAAAGAGAGAGAGATGGATGAATGATTTAAGAGAGAATTAAAGAATTAAGGATTGCGAATGAAAACTGAATGTTGATGAGAATTCGTGAGAATTAGTGAATGAAAACGGAGTTTTTAATACGTTATTTATAGAGAAAATCAGCCAAAAAGATAAAATATCAAAACAGAGGACTTGGCGCACGCAAAACGACATTGGCGCACGCAAAACAGAGCTGGCGCCAGCACCAGCTAATTGGCGCCAAGCGCCAATGGCTAGCACCAGGCGCCAATGGCTGGCGCCAGGCGCCAAGCCTGTTTTTAACGCGTTTTCGTAAATCAAATAAGTTTGCCGTACTGGAGGATAAAATCATTTAATTTCCTCGAAAATGCTATTTGATTTTAATTAAAACTCTGAAAAGTCAACAAAAGTCAATTTATCAATGCTAATTGAATTTGGAATGAAAAGAGACTTCTAGAAGAATCTAGAAGACTAAAACCATTCCTAATTGCATTAGGAATGATAAATCATATTAGGCCCTCCCCTAGATCATTGGGCCGTACATAAAGCTCAAACCAGGCCCAGTTTAGTAAATTGGCCATAACTTCCTCAATATTCATCGGAATTGGGCTGATAGTATATCGTTGGAAAGCTCTTTTTAAGCCCCATCCAACTACACCACTATTGGACCCATATCATGGACCAACAAAACTGGATTGGCTGTTTTCTTAAAATAAGTTTTCAAAAACAGAGAGAAGAGAAAATAAATTAAAAACTATCCGCAACACTAAACTTTCCACACTTTCGCTTCATTCGATTATGATTCGACGTGAAAGGTACTCATCACTGGGTTTGGTTTTGGGGAGACACAAATGGGTGTCTACAGAAGCCCCCACTTTGATTGAGTTTGGAGAAACGCAAGTTTCGAAAACAAAAGTCAAAGTAGCGATAGGGACGGAGAATGATTCAGAACGTTCTACGATCCTAAATCACTCTTGTAACGCCGATACCTGCAAACTAGCGTTAGTTAAACAGATAAAAGAGTTAAGAAACGCGTATCTTGCACCGTCGAGCACACGTCTCTGAAAGTAACCGATTTGTTGTTTTGATGACCTCCTGCAAGCTAGAGAATGCCATCCCGCTTGAGAACCGCTACGCCTGTAACAGCTTCCAATATAGAAGATTGCTTTGCCTGAAACGATCCTCCTCCGCTATGATAGTATTCTACATCCAAGGGAATACCATCGAAGATTGCTTCTCTTGAAACAATCCTCAGCTGTTTGTGACAACTCTCCACAATCTAGGGAACGCCACCTTGTTGTTTCGATGTTCACTTGTCTCTGAACAAAGAGATATGTTCACGCGTCTCTGAACAAAGAGCTTTTTTATATGACTCCAATTTCTGTTGTGATAGTCTTCGAAAAGATCACTGCTTTTTAATCCTTAATGTTGCCATGCCAGTACGTCGGCGCTTTGCTGCTTGTCGACAATCCTCTTTTATTTGTGAATAGTTGCCAACACAACTCTTGTATGATGTATGACAATCCGATTTAGGGAAAGTTGTCAATGCCACGTAACAATCCATCCTTGGAAATGTTGCCACGATGAAGCGACAATCCGTATCTCGGAAAATTTGCCAAAATCCAAATTTTGGAAAAGTTGCCAATGCTTCATAACAATCTTTCATAAGAACTTTGCTACGATCGACAATCCACATCTTGGAATATAACTCTTGAAAGCCATCCACCTTGGAAATTTGCCAACGCTATGCGACAATCCTTTTAGGAAAATATTGCCACAATCGACAATCCGCGTCTTGGAACATTTGCAAAAAAGAGTCGACTGACAATTCCTTTTGGGAAAATTTGCCACTTGCTGAAATGAATGACAATCCACGTTGAGGAACCTTTGCCGAAATTTATGATGAGTAGAGACCTACGACAATCCTTTGGGAAATTTTGCCATAGGGAACTGGGTGTATGGCAATCCAATCTCGGAAAACTTGCCAACGATCTATGAATGTATGACAATCCGAACTTGGAAAAACTTGCCAAACAAAGAAGGAGCACGACAATCCACGCTTGGAAACTTTGCCAGAGATGACAATCCAATCTTGGAAAAATTGTCGTTGAAGAAGATGCACGACAATCCATTTTTGGAAATATTGTCAGTTGGGGATGACAATCAAATTTTTGGAAAACTTTGTCGTTTAACAACAGTGCGCGACAATCCATATTTGGAAATATTGTCGTTTAAGTGCTTGCTTTTGAACTGATTGTAATGAGTGTTTTAGGTGCTTAATCTAAGTGAGACGAACTTTCGTCAGGTCGATCATTTATTGCAATTGTAATCAAACCGACTACTTAATTATGTCAAATTTCTTATAGGGGCTAACTGGCGTACCAAGGAACCCGAGATTGCTGCATGAGGTCGAAATCACCTTTCTGAGAGGCTTCGAGCTCTATCGCTGCTGAAATATCTCTGGCGCCAAACATTGGAGTAGGGTCTTCCCTATTCTGTTGCACCTGTATTTATTTTGACTATAGAACTTTGCCAATTTCTTCAATTATCTTAGGGTTGACCTAAGGTTTAACGTCGCTTGACTCATTGACTTGACACAACTCAAGGCATAAACTTGACTCGCTGTGATTGACTCGAGGTTGACTCGACTCAAAGTGTTTGACACATGTGTTAGACTCAAATCAAAGTGACATGACATGACTCAATGTGAACATGACTCGTGTGTGCATTGTAATGTGATCATGCGACTCGAAAAAATGCAAAAAGGCAAAAAATTTCCGTCATTTTTGTGGAGGGTACCGACTTTCTCCCGAAAAAGAAAGACGCGAAAAAAGAATCGAAGTTTTCGAATACATGTTGAACGAGCTTAGTCAAATGTTGTTTGATACTATCTCTCAAGGTGCAAGGATTAATCCATCCTAGGCTATCTCAATGGTTGACTCAATGATGAAAGTATTTGAGTAACTTAGGCACGGAGGCTAAGTACTTCATACTTTGATGCAATGATGATTATGATTGATAAGCGATTTGACAAGGCATGCTTCGGCGTTGTGTTAAGATTCCATGACAAAGGGTTCCTAAGGGAAGTATATTTGGTCATGTATCTGTGCGGTGTGTGAAAGTGACACTAAAGCTAGGCCACAAGAGCTAAGTGTGTGGAGAAAATGTTAAAAAGAGTCAAATGATGGTGACTCTTAGGCAAGGTAAGCTAATGATGTTGGGATCAAGCCCCCAAGTCTAGCTCTAAGTGAATAGGGATGAGCATAGGATATCCCTTGATATGATCAATTATGAATGTAAATATGAATGCATTTTTATTACGGCCGCACCTCGATGTGAGGTTGCCTACGTATCCGTTAGGAATCAGGCCGAACGCAGCTCTAGCCGAACCTCGCACAAGTGTGTATACCTCAAAAAGGTCTTTTTAAGGGTTGTAACGTGGTTAGGCTAAAGGCTGAAGAAGAAGGGGATAAAGGCTCAAGACCCTAGATAAGCCCCCAAGGTGTGCAACCTCGCTTTTGAATCTTTATATTTTTATGCTTGAGTTTCTACTCTTTTTTAGCTCTCTTTCTTTTTGCTTTAGCATCTATTTTATTTTAATAAGTGTGGGAAATCCCGATCATGCGGTCTATCACTCACTCAACATTCATGTTTCTCAGGCACGGTACCGAGCACTCGATAAGAGACGCAATCTGAGACGTGTTCATATCAAAGACATTGGAACGCTTGCCCTTTTGTACACTTTATTTATTTATTTTTGCTTATTTTTTGCTACAAGGGGTGCCTCAAATCATTGGTATACCTTGTGCTCAATTCGACATGGATTTTTTATTTTATTTTATTTAATTTTTTAATGCAATGCGATGCGATGATCATATGCAAGGAAATAAATGCTCATTTTATTAATTCTAAAATCAGATAAATTTTGCCGTACAGGAGGATAAAATCATATCTTTTCCTCAAAAATGTTCTTTGATTTTAATTAAAACTCTGAAAAGTCAACAAAAGTCAATTTATCAATGCTAATTAAATTAGGAACGAAAAGAACCTTCTAGAAGAATCTAGAAGACTAAAACCATTCCTAATTGCATTAGGAATGATAAATCATATTAGGCCCCCCCTAGATCATTGGGCCGCATATAAGGCTCAAACCGAGCCCAGTTTAGTAAATTGGCCATAACTTCCTCAATATTCATCGGAATTGGGCTTATAATATATCGTTGGAAAGCTCTTGTCAAGCCCCATCCAACTACACTACTATTGGACCCATATCATGGACCAACCAAACTAGATTGACTGTTTTCTTAAAATAAGTTTTCAAAAACAAAGAGAAGAGAAAAGAAATTAAAACTATCCGCAACACTAAACTTTCCACACTTTCGCTTCATTCAATTATGATTCGACGTGAAAGGTACTCATCACCGGGTTTGGTTTTGGGGAGACACAAATGGGTGTCTACAGTTTGGATTGAAGAATTTGAGGAGATCTTGAAGAGAAGATGAGGTTTGAGTGTTTGTTAATGGAGTTTAGAGAGAGAAAGAGTGTTTGAAGGAGGATAAATAAAGAAGAAAGTGAAAAGAAAAAGGGGAAAGGAGGGTTTGATAACCCAGGTAAAAGGCGCGTCCGATCGGGCGTAGGTCCGCCCGATCGGGCGAACCTTCAACACTCCTGTTCTCAACTTGCGCGCCCGATCGGGCGCGAGAGGGAGTCAAATTTTGCTCGATTCACTAGCCCGATCGAACGAGCTTTGCACGGGATTTCTTTTTTTTTTTTGGCGCTCGATTTCTCCGATTTTGCTCCCAATCGGGCGATATTTCACTCGATTTCTCCTTCACTTGCGCGCCCGATCGGGCAGGGGTCGCCTAATCGGGCAATTTCTCGCTCGATTTTGGCTTGCTTGCGCGCCCGATCGGGCATGATAAGGCTCGATCTGAACCTTACTCTCGCGCCCGATCGGGTGAGGTCCGCTTGATCGGGCCCCTGCCAAGTTCGGGACACTCAATCTTCTCTAACCTTTTTCTCTTGAATACTCTTTACTTGTCCTAAACCTGTGCAAAAAACACTTTGAAAAGGTAAAATTGCACTCTCCTCACCTCTCAAAATAAAATAATAAAATAAAATAAAAGAAAGGAAAAAAAAAATTAGTCTAGAAAGCAAGAAATACGGGTTGCCTCCAGCAAAGCGCTGGTTTATATAGGTCCTGCATGACCCTATTTGGCTCTAAGGTGAGAGTGGAGTTAGGAGAGTTTCCTCCACCTCCCTAACAGTAGCTCCTTCATGATACACCTTCAATCGTTGACCATTTACTTTGAACTCTTCACCCTTTTCATTAACTACCTCGTCCGAACCAATACCACAAGAAAAATAGCTTTTTACAACAGAGTAGTATTTGTTGGGAAATGCTATTTATCTGTTGTTAATAGTCTTTGCCAACGGATAATTTTCTGTTGGTCATTTGTTGGAAAAAATTCCATTGGTAAAAGTATTACCAACAGATATATAAGATCTGTTGGTATTATTATTTGTTACAATAGATACCTTCTGTTGGTAATTTTTGTTGGTAATGCTTTTACCAACAATTACTCAATGTTGGAAATGTGTTTACCAACATATATAGTAATGATGGTATAGGTTTTACCAATACATATAGTTTATTGGTAATAACTTTTTCCAATGTCTTTTTTAACTGTTTCATTGAACTAAATGTGTTGGTAATACTATCAAGCTAAGCTTATTTGCTATTTTATTTCTATATTATAAAATTTCACATAACTACTATCACACACCATTATAAGAAAGAAAATTTCATTCATAAATTATGAAACTTGTTTAATTTACATGAATATAACAATTCAAAATAACGTGAGCCATAATACTCTTCATTACAAGTTATTTTCAAAAGAGAGCTTATGGTCTACAAAATACCTTTAACTTTTTGTCAAATGTACATCATATATAGCTAGGCATAAGCAAGATTCATTCCACCCAAAATCTATATTTGTGCATGGTCTTCATCACTCATCATAATCATAAAATTCCATGTCTTCATCATTTTGTGCATGATAGTCATGTTCCTCACCTCCATAGTCATTAAAGTCTTCA
The DNA here is from genome assembly GCF_948465745.1 of Chenopodium album. Classification (NCBI taxonomy): domain Eukaryota; kingdom Viridiplantae; phylum Streptophyta; class Magnoliopsida; order Caryophyllales; family Amaranthaceae; genus Chenopodium; species Chenopodium album. The sequence continues at coordinate 36,118,123 of NC_137836.1, forward strand.
TTATCTTTCTCATTTTCATCATTGCATTCACTACCAACATTTTCCTCATTTTCAGCATTTTCCCCATCATCTTCATCTTCTAGAAGAATAAGAATTTCTTCTTTTGACATACCCTAAAAATAAAATAAACCATTCATTAAATGAATAAGATAAATAATAAAAACAATAACAAGCTAAGTTAAGAAGACAACTACAGTACTTTACTTTGTGGCATTCTAACATTTTCTTGTAATCTGAAACTAACTAATAATTAAATGAAAGGGGAGGTAAAGAAATTGAAATTATATTAGAAAGGGTGGAATTTTAGAGATATTGTAAATTAAACGAAAATTAATGTATAAAGACAATGGAATTAATATCACAAAATTTATTACCTGAAGCTATAAAAATTTTGTCATCAAATTGGTCATTTTATCAAGCTTCCTCTCCACGTTTTGTACTTTCATCTCACCTTCAATTCTCTTGGCACGCTCTTCCTCCAAAGCGCATCTCTTTGTACGAGATCGAGGAACCTTAACCCCCAATCCAAAAGTCTTAGCAAAACCATTTTTATCTTCTCCCACATATTTTCTGAAAATGGCTATGCGTTGTTCTTCATTAGCACATGAGCTAGAACTTTGAGGGAGGCGAGCCAAATCTTCTTGAATTGCCTTCTACATATTTTAAAAGACAAAAGACAAAAGAAAATAAAAAATAATTTATAATTTGACAGCAGCTTACTCTAAGTTTCCATAATCAACCAAATATAATAAAGACAAAACCATACTTTCACAGTAGCTGATGCATTATCAAGTCGAGAACCCTGCTTTTGGTCCATGGGTTTCCAGCCATACGTCAAGAGGATCAGGCTCTTTTCCTTCTTTTTCCTGATACAGTGTAAAAAAAATGTACAATGATATAATCAAACCACAATCCATTCATTGAAATAAAATGAAATAACAGATATTGCTAAGATACCTTTTTTTCTGCTCGTATACGTGCAAAACTCTTAGAACCAGCATAATGACACATCATCGACTTGCTCCTATTTTTAATATTTCTTTTGCTTCTTTCCTAAAGTTTATTTAAACGAACTTGATTTCAGGATAAGCAGAAAAAAAAGTAACTGTAAATGTTGTATTTTCTACTTATGTAGTACAAGATTTAGATTTAAGGTTTTACCTGGCCTTTAGGAGATTCCCAAAACTCCACCAGATTCTTCCACATGTTTTCAGGTATATATGGTATTTGTAATTCCCTTTGAGCTATTGCTTCTTCATGGGTTCTTCTATCAAAATATCTTATCTTCAACTCACATTTTTGGAGTCTCCATGCAGCATTCATAGTCTTCATTGCCCAATCATAAGGCTCTCGTCCTATGGGAAACTCAAATGATTGTTGTACAAAAAAATACATAGTAAATATAAAAAGTGTCAGTGCAGATTAGATAGTAATTATTATTTACTAATTACCTTTGCTTCCTCCCACACACAATCTTTTGTTTTTTTTTTTTTTTTTTGACTTAGCAACCTCCAATCCCAACAATCTAATGGCAATCTTCTAGGATCTCGTGCTAGACAACCAATTAAAGAGGACAATTTCCTCTCTGTGTCACCAACAGGTTGTCCATATCTATTGACCTCAACAAACATACGATGCTTCAAAACCTTAGTTTTATTAGCACCACGACCTTTCTCATTCCTTGGACGAGTTGCTTGAATTCTCCTCCTAATTATGGTATTATAACCACATTGCGAGGGTATCCCATCATGATTAGTATAATCTGCTTCATATTCTTGCCTTATTTGCTCATTGAAGTTTGTTGAAAAATTAGATTCTAAGTTGCCAATTGTATTAAGATGTCTTCAACTATGTCCTATTTTAAACAACAAACATATGTATAATGGTTTGTGAGAAGAAAATTTCATGACAAAGATGATGATCATTAAAAGAAAACATTGGAAAAAATGTATATATATAACTATGTAAGAAAAAATAAAAATATATTATCCATACCTTGATGCATGCTACTTGAAGGAATATTTTGATCTCGGCTACCATTTTGATTAGAAATATTATCTTTTTGTGGATTACCAGGATCACAACATTGTGAAATTTGGAGTTCCTTACGTTGAGCTATATAGATACAAAAAAAACAAAAAATAAATAAATAAATTAACATTCAAAAAATAAGTGGTTGAATAATAATCCAATACGCATGCACATTCTATTATAAATTGTTACTTACCCATGCTGTTCAGCAGCATGGACCACCTCTTGATTGCCATTTTCTCTGAAATTGTGTTACTATCATACTTTAGTATACTTCATTAAAATAGCTAAGTCATCAAGGTAATGTTGTAACTCTTATTAGAGAACATTATATATTGTTGTAATATAATATATTATGGTTCATGAATAAAATAAAAGCAATACATAATTGTTAAAATGTGAAGGCCTTCCTTATTTTAGTCACCTTTATTTCCTTATTCAACTCACCCTTATCAAAAATATAATTATAGCTATGTCTGTTGTAATGATAAGATTTACTGTTATTCCTTTAAGTTGGCATATATATCAAATATAGCTAATGCCAATACAATTAAAATCATATATAAATCATTGTAATACTCAAAAAGAAAATGTAATCGAATTAATAAAACAAAAAAGAAATCCTTCCTATATTTATATATTTTTTACATTTTACATTATATACATATATATTTATTAATATATTTATTTCAATTGCACAATTTAGCACTATATACTAACAGTGGTATCAAGAGCTAGTACGATCAAGAAGGCTCTAGCATAATTTCCGCATAGTTAGAAATATTTCATAAAATATCATATAATCTACAAAAAAAATGGCATTTACAAGCACAATAAACCAACAACAAGTTCCATTATTCGATGGTAGCAATTACGAATATTGGAGCATTCGGATGAAGACCGTCTTACGTGCTTTTGGTGTATGGGAAGTTGTTGAATCTGGCATACCAACAACTAAACCAAATGAAGAAGAATCTACTGTAGGAGGAGTTGATTGGCAAAAAAAGGATGCGGAAGCATTAGCCAAAATTCACCTCGCTACTACAGACTCGATTTTTCCTCGAATAATGAATGCTACCTCAGCAAAACAAGCATGTGATACCTTGCAAAGAGAATTTCAAGGGACTGAGAGGATGAGAATTGTCAAATTACAATCTCTTCAACTTGAGTTTGATAATTTGAAGATGAAAAAAGATGAAAGAATAAAAGATTACTCTGCAAGAGTAATAGAAATCGTAAATCAGTTAAAAGCCATGGGTGAAGATATAAATGATCGACGAGTTGTGCAAAAGATGTTATTAACTTTATCAAAAAAGTTTAATCTCGATGCACAAATAATTGAAGAGTCAAAAGATATCACAACATTATCTCTTGCGGATTTTCTTGGTTCTCTACAAATACATGAACAAAGAATGAATATTAGAGATGATGAAACAACTTCAGAAGGCCCGGAGGGAGCTTTCCAATCAAGGCATAATCCCTCATCATCAAAACCTCATAATAATCTAAGAGGGGATTTCAAGCATCAGAATCTAAACAACAATAGAGAGAGAAATCAACAAGGTAAATTTCCTCCTTGCAATATTTGCAAGAAAACAAATCATGAAGAAAAGAATTGTTGGCACAAGGGAAAACCACAATGTAATTATTGCAAGAAATTTGGTCATACTGAAAATGTTTGCAGGTTTAAGAAGCAACAAGCAAGCGTTTCAGAAACAGTTGATGAAGAAATCTATCTATTCTATGCTAATCAAAGTAATACTATTAAAAAAGACGATTGGCTTATAGATAGTGGATGCGCAAATCATATGACAAAGCAATTTGATATTTTCACCAACATTGACAAATCTGTTAAAATCCCTATCAGAATGGGTAATGGATCAATGGTGAAGTCTGAAGGTAAAGGCACGGTCGTTGTCCAGACAAAACAAGGGACAAGGTTCATTAAAGATATTCTTTATGTCCCCGTCTTAAATCAAAATTTGCTAAGTGTTCCTCAAATGGTTCAAAATGGATATTCAATCCATTTCAAGGATGAGTCATGCGCAATATTGGATCCACAAAAAAATAAAATTGCTAATGTTAAAATGCAACATAAATGTTTTCCTTTAAATTGGCAATATGAAGGAAAAGAGAAGGCAATGCAGGCTCAAGGAGACGAAGCTACATGGCTATGGCACAAACGCTTTGGTCATAGTAACTTTAAAAATTTAAAACTTCTTTCACAAAAAAATATGGTGAAAGGTATACCAATTATGTCAGATATAATTGGTGTTTGCAGTGGTTGTCAACTGGGAAAAATGACAAGACAACCATTTCCAAAGGGACTTGCACGAAGAGCGACAAAGAAATTACAACTCGTACATACAGATGTATGTGGTCCAATGAAAACTCCTTCGCTTGATGATAGCAGGTATTTCATATTATTTATTGATGATTATTCTCGAATGACATGGGTATATTTCATGAAAGATCGTTCACAGGTTTTTCAAATATTTAATAAATTCAAGAATTATGTTGAGAAAGAAAGTTCTGCAGTAATAATGAATCTTAGAAGCGACAATGGAACAGAGTATACCTCATCGGAATTCAACAAATTTTTTGATGATGAAGGTATACATCATCAACTCATTGTTCCATACACACCACAACAGAATGGTGTGACTGAAAGAAAGAACAGAACAGTCATGGAGATGGCAAGATCAATGCTCAAGGATAAGGCAATGCCTAACAAGTTTTGGGCAGAAGCAGTCTACACATCCGTGTATCTACAAAACCGACTTTCAATAAAAGCAATCGAAGGTCAAACACCAATTGAAGCATGGTTTGGATATAAACCATCTGTAAGTCATTTAAGGGTATTTGGATGCATATGTTATGTTCATATACCTGATCAAAAGCGTCACAAACTTGATGATAAAGCTGTAAAAGGAATTTTCCTTGGCTATAGCTCTCAGTCTAAAGGATATAGAGTATATAACCCATATACTCATAAAATACAAGTTAGCAGGGATGTAATCTTTGACGAAGGTGCATCATGGAATTGGGAGGAAAATGACATTGATAAAAGATATGTGACGATACCATTAGTAGAACAACAACAACAACAACAACAACAAAAACAATCCACACCAAAAATATCAATTCCAAATAATCAGACGGGTCAACACTTGCAGGAGGAGATCGGCAATAATGAGCCTAATTCTCATGGTTTTGGGTATGGTAGCTCTACAGAATCACCTCCAAGAAGGACTCGCAGAATCTCTGAAATATATGAGACTACTAAAAGAATCCCAGATCTTGATCTAGAACAATGTGAATTATGTTGTCTTACTACTCACGAGCCAGTAAATTATGAGCAAGCTTCTCAATATGAAGAATGGAGAGCTGCTATGAAAGAAGAAATTCACATGATTGAGAAAAATCAAACATGGGAATTGCAAGATAAACCACCTAACAAAGATGTCATTGGTGTAAAGTGGATATTCAAAACAAAACTCAATCCAAATGGCTCAATTCAGAAGCATAAAGCCAGGTTGGTAGTAAAAGGGTATTCACAACAATTCGGCATCGATTATAATGAGACATTTACTCCAGTGTCAAGACAAGATACAGTTAGAGTAATTCTTGCTCTAACCGCGCAGAGAAAATGGAAAATTTATCAACTTGATGTCAAGTCAGCTTTTTAAAATGGATTTCTCGAGGAAGAAATTTATATTGAACAACCTCCAGGTTTTGTAGTGAAAGGTAAAGAAGATAAAGCACTGAGGCTAAAGAAAGCTTTATATGGGCTCAAGCAAGCTCCACGAGCATGGTATAGCCGAATTGATGGTTACTTTATTCAACAAGGATTCAAGAGGAGTCCAAATGAAGCAACATTATACATAAAATATGATGGGATCAATGTCATAATCTTATCACTTTATGTGGATGATCTAATCATTACTGGAAATAATCCAACAATGATAGAAGCATTTAAGCAAGACATGATGAAGCAATTCGAAATGACAGATCTCGGTCTAATGAATTATTTTCTTGGCATGGAGATTGAGCAAACAGAAGGTGGGATTTTCATAAGTCAAAAGAAATATGCTGAAAATATCTTAAGAAAGTTTAAGATGGAAAATTGCAAACCGGTGTCCACCCCTTTAGCTCAGAATGAGAAATTAAGCAAGGAAGATGATTCCGAAGATGCTGATATTAAACAATATAGAAGCATAATTGGAAGTCTATTATATTTAACAGCTACAAGACCAGATATGATGTATGCAGTAAGCATGCTAGCTAGGTTTATGCAAAAACCAAGCCAGAAACACTTACATGCAATCAAGAGAGTTCTTCGTTATTTAAAAGGAACCTCATATTATGGAATATGGTACAAGCCCATAAAAAATTCTGAACTAGTTGGATATTCAGATAGTGATTGGGCTGGATCTGTAGATGATATGAAAAGCACATTAGGATATGTATTTTCACTTGGAAATGGAGTATTTTCTTGGCTAAGCCAGAAGCAAGATATTGTGGCTCAATCAACTGCAGAAGCTGAGTATATTGCAGTATGTGCAGCAGCAAATCAAGCAATTTGGCTAAGAAGAATATTAGCTGAAATGGGTGAAGTTCAAAAACAGGCTACAAAAATATTTTGCGATAGTAAATCTGCTATTGCTATTGCTAAGAATCCAGTGCTGCATCGAAAGACTAAACATATAAAAATAAAATATCACTTTGTCCGTGAAGTTGAAAGTGCAGGGAAGATCAGCTTAATTCATTGTGCCTCAGAAGAACAAATTGCTGATATATTCACAAAAGCTCTTTCAAAAACAACTTTCGAGCACTTGAGAGAAAAACTTGGTGTTCAAAGGAAGTTCTTCAAGGAGGAGTGTTAAAATGTGAAGGCCTTCCTTATTTTACTCACCTTTATTTCCTTATTCAGCTCACCCTTATCAAAAATATAATTATAGCTATGTATGTTGTAATGATAAGATTTACTGTTATTCCTTTAAGTTGGCATATATATCAAATATAGCTAATGCCAATACAATTAAAATCCTATATAAATCATTGTAATACTCAAAAAGAAAATGTAACCGAATTAATAAAACAAAAAAGAAATCCTTCCTATATTAATATATTTTTTACATTATACATTATATACATATATATTTATTAATATATTTATTTCAATTGCACAATTTAGCACTATATACTAACAATAATTAATTACCACCACATGAATTTTCTGTTGAAGTTCCTGCTTTTGAATGCATAGTGGCCACCCCAGTGTGACCACTTGTTGAGAAAAGAGATCGTCGAGCATTTGGATGCGATATTGTGTTGGGAGTGGCAGAACTATTACCCCTTGGACTACGCCTTAATAATTTACCATTTGAATTTTTTGTACTCATTTGCTGTGAACATAAAAACAGAGAACTTATAACTAAATAATTAAACTCAAGAAAAGATAGTAAAATACAATAGAGTATAAGAAACATACCACCAATTGATCCCGAGTTATCACTTTTCTCTTCAAAGAGGCCATGGTAGTTTGTTGAATGATCACCAAATATCCTATAAACTATGTGCAATAGTATAGATATAAAGAGCTAAAATTTGACTAATATAAAAATAAGGAAGACATACACATACACCACGCAACAAAAAAAAAAAAAAAAAAAAAAAAAGAAAAAGGCTCTAAAACATGTTAGATTTTTTTTTTCTTTTTTTCTTTTTGTTTGTTTTACGGTTTTTTTTAGGGATTTTTTTTTTTTTTTTTTTTTTTGTGTGTGTGTGTAAAAAAGCTCTAAAACACATTAGATGTAAAAAAAAAAATTATTATAAGTTGTTAATAATCATATAAAGTATCATCCTCTTCATCACTTTCACTACTACTATGATCCTCCTCTATTCCATCATGAAGATTATCTTGAATCAGCTTGCTTAACATTTCATCAACTGTGACACCAGCAACATTTTGTCATAATCTATTAAATGTGTCAACATCTATGTCATTAGATGAATCATGAGGTGCATTCATATGATCCACTTCAAGTATCACATCTTCCTCCATTTCATATAGATCTCTAGGTTTTGTTATGATAACAACATGCTAATTTTTTTTCCTTCGATGACTCTGGCACATAAAATACTTGCATTGCTTGGGATGCAAGAACAAAAGGCTCATCTGTTTTCCAAATTTTTTTCAAGTTGATTAGAGTAAATCCATCGTCTTGTTTGACCCCACTAATTGGATCTACCCAATCACAACGAAACAACATCACAGTCCTTCCATGAGGATAAGTCAGTTCCAAAATTTCAGTCAAGACTCCAAAGTATGCTACATTTCCAGCATTTGTGTATGCATTAACAACCACCCCAGAATTTTGAGTTACGCATCCTTTATCAACTTTCTTCACACGCCATCGATAACCATTACAAGTGACCTTTGTCATTGTATTCACCCACATGCTAGGAAAACAACTAAGATATTTTAGATCATCAGCTACACAAGTGTCACTAGGCACATGCATTGAAACCTGAAAATTTATGAAATTAATTAAGTTAAAAAGTGAATTAACAAATAATAAAATAAATAATAAGTTGGTTACCAAACTTACATTGTCAGCAAACCACTTTGAAAAATCTCTTTTACACATATCATCAATAATCTCATAGTTATTGTTGTATTGCTCACATAGAGCTTTATAATACTCCCTAAAATACAACATTAATAATCAGACGATAGTAATTTAATATTTTGCAAATAAAATACAAGTTCATAATTTAAAATATACATATCTTGCATAAACCTGAACCTCCTCACAGTTAGCTAAAATGTAGTTATGGGCTTGTTCAATTACATAATAATCAGGCTTGTAGTTTCTCTTTTTTGACATTGCACGAAATTTTAAGGAAAAAATTGACAATCCTTTATGTACGTCATTGCCATTCCCTTCATCGTTCCTTGATGGTCTATTCTCTTTTGTTTCAACTTCTTGCATATATCGAGCACAAAAACCAAGACATTCTAAAATCATATGTGTTTTAGATAACCAGAAATATGTGAGAAATAAAGGTTGCCCAGAAGCTCTAAAACTCCATTTTCGATAACCAGTTTTCACCTACAATCCCCGATTCTCTTCACCAACACTCATCAAGATTCTCTTGATTACTCTCTCTCTCTCTCTCTCTTTTCTAAACTAGCTTTTCTCAAATATAAAAATTCCGCATTCATTAGATCTAGAAACACCTAGCCATATTCTAAGTTGCCTTCGCCCTAGACGTGAAAGGTTTAATTTCTGAGGGTTTGGTCCCTAATCTCTATTTCAATTATTTGATTTAATTGTTTTGATTATTATTTTCCTTGAAGTTACTAATGTGTTTATTTTTTTATTAGAAAGAGGTACGAGGCATCAAAGTAAGTACTTTAATGGTTTAATTGATGTTATGATATAGAGTTCATGCTTAGGTTGTTATTTTGATTCCTAGTATCATGTCTAGGGCAATTTTAATATCAAGTATGATTAAAAGTATGATGCCTTTTATGTTCTTCCTAATATTTATTGATTTGGGTATTTTATACCCTGCCAAGTGGCCTAATCAGAGCATGACACATGTCACTGGAAGGGGCACTTAGTTGGACCATTCAGATGGTGACACGTATCGAGCAGATATTGCCCCCTGGGATTGGCGGCTTTCAAAGCCCAAATCCCAAGGGACCCTTAAAAAACGGCGTGCCCTAATCCCTAGGTCACCAGATCCTAGGGAGGGCACACTTTCCAAAAGGACCCTATAAATAGGGACATTCTTACATTTATGACAAGACAGAGAATACACACGCAATACGAGACAACACGTCACTTACCACAGAGCTGTCGTTTTCAAGGAACACACAGCACTTTACCTGAGCTTGGAATCCGAGCAGATAAACTTTACTTCCGCACGTTTTATTACCGAACGCTTACTAACTTAATCTTCGGAGGCGGACCACCGACCATCCGGTGGTCCGTTTTCTTTGCAGGTGCAGGCGTCCTTTGTTGAATCCAGTCTCAGTGTTGTAACTCTCCCAAGGGACAAAAACCCCCGAAACATTTATGATTGTTAGTATCATGTTAGGGTTAAAGCTTTGATTTTTTATTGCTTAGTGACATGCTAGGATTTTGTATTAATCTTGTTAGTATCATGCCTAGGATCTTGCTATTATTATGCTTTAACATGATTTATGATTATTAATTATGATTATAATTATTTTAATTATGATTTATGATTATGATTATTATTTAATATTATTATTTATTATGTTGCTTGATTATTGTTATTGCTTGATCACGCCTTTTATGCATGTTTAAAGGAAATATGTACTTGTAATCACGCTTAATAAGATAATTAGTAATCTTGTTTAGGGTTAATATGATTATAATTCAAGTGATCGCCAATAATAGTTTATTTGTGCATTAATATTCAACCAACATAGATAAACAGGTTTAGGGGTAAACCTATTGATTGTATGTTAGTCAGAAAGCGCACATGAATACGATCAGAATAAAGTAGAGGTCTATTATTAGGGCAGGTTCAATCTCTTTTAGGTTGGATTTGTACCTTCATCCCCAAACTTCCAGTCATGGTTCCAGACCTATTGGAGTTAACGATCTCCTGGATCGTTAAGGGGTGTAACCTTCACCCTATGAACGGTTTACAAGTTCCTAAAAAACTTGTTGGCGACTCTTTTGCTCTATCTTCTTTCCCTTTGGACGCCACCGTACTTTAGTGTATGGTCACAGTGGGGTTCAAGCTAGGGGATTAACGCTTGAAATTATTCCCTACAATTTTTGGCGACTCCACTTGGGAGGATTTCTATTTTAATTCCTGAATTTGTTTCGACAATGATTTAGAATGAGTAGATGAGACTCGAAACGTTCTAAGTATTTCATGTGCGTAATTTTGATTAACATTATTGTCATATGCATAAAAAAGATCTCATTGGAAAGACCATCCGTAATGAGTTAAAAACATAGGATTTTACACGTAGGAAATTTGAGGAATATCTTTCACAACTAGGACCAAAATAACACTGCGCGAAACTGGAAAATTTTATCGAGCACTGAAAGCTGCTGAGGCATGTAGGAATTAGCGTCAGCAACCAGAGCATTGGCGCCAGAATTTTAACTGTAGCGCCAGATGCCAGCATTGGCGCCAGGCGCTACAGCTAAAACTTGGCGCCAAGCTCTGTTTGCTGGCGCCAAATTCTTCCAATACCGAGCCAGAAATATGCTTTCTGATTTCGACAAGTTTTTCATATTTTTTGCTCGATCCTACTTCCTGATTGAGTTTTTCTCACTTTTCTGAAACCCATATGTGTTCTACATATGGACATAACCACTACCACAAAAAGGGGAATACAGAATGCCTAAAACAAGCAATATAGAACGCCTCAGAGGCATTCTTCTGGTGGGGTGCTTTATAAAGTCTACAGAAAGCCTCTTTGAGGCGTTCTATATCTAACACAATACAGATCGCCTATCTAAGATAGGCGCTTCATAAGCTAGGTACAAATTAAATAAAAAACAAGGAAAAGAGAGCGGTCATCTTAGGATAGGCACTCTATAGCTATATAAAAAGAGAACGCCTACCACAGATAGACACTCTCTTTTCCTCATTTTATTTAAAAAAAATTAAATTATTATTATTATTATTATTATTATTATTATTATTATTATTATTATTATTATTATTATTAATATTAATAATATTATTATTAATATTATTAATATTATTAATATTAATAATAATAATAATAATAATAATAATAATAATAATAATAATAATAATAATAATAATAATAATAATAATAATAATTCATACGTGTGAAATAAAATAAACATGATAACATTTTATTTACCAAATTCATTAAAAATACAGTATTCAATTACAGGAAAAAAAAAGTCCTCTAAAAAATAAAGTTACATTACAAACAAGTGAAACAACAATTAATTGAGACCTATAAAGAATTTTAAGATGAAAATAGAGAGATAGAAAGTAGGTGCCGATCTGATGAAAACTACCAACACGGTTCCAGTCCTCGCAACACGCAACCACCTTAATCATCCACCTTAACAGCCGCCAGCAGTCGCACCAAACCACCATAAACGCCGCATAAAAAACCGAGCAATTGCATCATCAAACACCCACCAAAAAAATACATAGAGTGGAAATGCATAATATTAAAATTCATCCAATCATACATCATAAACCTTTGGAAAAAAATTGATAACGTAACTCATAATAAGCTTTAATTTGTCAATAAATTGACAATTTCGTTATCATAGACAAATGATGGATCTAAACGAAACTATTAGCTCAAAAACTGATAAAGATTTTTTTTAAAAGCAAATTGTTCAAATCTAAATAAAGTTATTGTCATTTTACCAATTCAAATACAGAGTGACAATTAATCCCAAATGGACACAATAAAAAATAATCAACATAATAATTAATCCTAAATCAACACACAATAACCAAAACATTAATCACTCTGTATGTAAAAATCCAAAAAATTTGCAACAAATTCAACGTACATAGTAATTATTAACGAAAAACTTACGAAATTGAATCAAACCACAATTAATTAAAGCGTGAAATTGATACGTCTTACCCCATTACGTTCTTTAATGGAGAACCCCAGCCTTAACCGGCGACATCATGGAAACCCCGACCTCGGAAACCAACCTTGGGAACCCCGGCCTCGGAAACACGTAATGAGGTAAGACGAGGCCACCTCCTAACCACAAGGCCACCGACATAACCACCACAAAACCCAGGCCACCTAGGTTCTTCTCGAGGTTGGCGCTCACCACTTGAAACACCCACGGAAAATTAACCAACGGGTGGTTTGGGTCATGGTTGGTGGTTGGTGGTTGGTTGGCCTTAGAATTTATAAAATGAAAGGAGAGAAAAAATGAGGACCTTAGAAGTTGAAGAAGATAAAAATGAGGCATATGCGGCTATGAATAAGGGTAAAGGAGAAAGAGGATCCCGTACTATGTATAGGGTTAATATAGAGCGCCTAACAAAGATAGGCGTTATGTAGGTAAAGTGAAATTTTTATAAAAAAAATATATAAAAATCAAACACAAGGGTTAACTATGGGAGGCGCTCTATAAGTTTTGACATACAAAACGCCCATCTTACATGGGCGCTTTATATAATTCTAGAGATCGCCTATCCAACTTAACAGTTATGTATTGTGTGTTGCTTATTCCTCATTTTGTGGTAGTGAACCCTCTGTGAATCATGCTCCATCTACCTGATTGAACGCTCTGAGCAACAAAGGGTACATCCGAGATTGTTGAATTTACCAAACCATGGAAGCGAGTTTTTTCTAAAACTCGCGGTGTCCCATCCACTCGAGCCAACCCTTCACGGTTAGGCTTCCGCGCGGTGCATTCGGACAATTAACCATGGACCCTCTATTGACTAAACCATATCCCGAACTTTAGAGAACTAGAGCCATGGTTAGGGTGCAAACTCATTGCATCATATTGTGCCTACTTGACTAATTGTGCATTATTTGTTGTGCATATATATGTTTTCTTAACCGTTTGTTTGACTTGTGTTGAGATTAAATAAATTAATGACTTAAAGAACTTTGCCTAATTAATTAATTGATTAATTAATTTGAGTAAATAAAGTCTAATATTTTAGTCAGAATTGACCTAGTACGACTTTAGGCATACCCCTATTGATTAATAACACCGAAAACAGTCTCGGATTGACGCTCCAGCATTGGCGTCAAAGTCTGGACTGTAGCGCCACTCTGTGGAGTGTGGCGCCTGGCGACAGCTTTATCGTCTGGCACTACACTACACAGTGCGACGCCAGTCCTGTCGTTTTGCCGACAGTTCGGATTATTGGTCGAGTCATCACCTAGTGTCTAATTAACCAATTTGCTAGTTAATTCGGTTAAACTTCGCTGTCAATAACACCTTGTCGAGTCATTAATTGAGTCTAGTCACATAGTCTAGCCACATGGTCATGACACGAGTCTTAACATATCACCTACACTCACTAGTCTTATCACACACTTCGAGTATGTATCACCATGACCATGTCTTAGGTTCATGCATGAGTCGGTCTTTTCCGTCATTTGAGTTGGGGGTACATTCTATTCCTAATTCTTCATATCCCTCCATCTAAATCTTCTTTCACATTCTATTCCAATCTTTCTTCACTTCCTCCATCCATTGCATGTTGAATAAAGTTTGAGTCAAATAATTAACAACGAAAACCCCCAAATTCCTTTTCCACAGTACTTGGTCGAGGAGAGAAGGGCGATTAATCAAGGACAACCTCTTTATTCAAGTTTCCCTTTTTGATAAACCAATTCGTCAAAAGAGGAAGGCTAAAAAGATAATGGCAAGTCAAGAAGAGGTCAATGAACTTAGGAATCAATTGAATGATGTGACTGAGGTGTTAAAGGCTTTAACTCTCAAAATTGATGACCCTGTGAAGCAACAACAAATGAACCTCATGCAAGAAATCTTGAGCAAGCTATCTAGTGACTATAAATTTCAGGGCATGAGTTCACAAGGGGTCTCGCTGGACAAGGAACTTCTTCCACATAAGTTCAATGCCACTGACATCCCTAAATTCAAGGCAACAGATTACCCTTACTTTCATCTAAGAGCTTTTGAAACTATAATGAGCATTAAGGGTATCATAAGAAGGTTTTCCCCTCTTTGTTCCCACTATCTCTCGAAACCGTTTGTTAGCAATGGTTCTTTTCCCTCGAGAAGAAAAAACCTCTTCTTGGGAGTCGATAACAAACGCTTTCATAGATAGATATAAGTGCAACATCCAAGACGAAACAGACCACAGACAACTTGAGATGTTAAAACAAAAAGAAAACGAAGGGTTCACTTCTTTCTTCAACAAATGGAGGGAAACTTCTGCTAATATGGTCAAGACTCCCACTGAAAAGGAGTCTGTGAGGATGTTTATCAAGAATCTCCAAGGGAAGTATTCAAAGCACTTAAAGTACCAACACAACTTGAATACTTTCAAGGCTGTGTATAATATAGGCATTGACATTGAAGATGACCTTCTGAAAGATAATAGTGCGAGAGGAAAGAAGAACGACCATCCTTCTTCTTCCTCTCCTATTAATGAGGTGCATGCTACGAACATCTCTAAATCGCGAATCCAAAGGTCAAAAAGAGTGTTCACTCCACTTGGTATGAGTTATGAAACGGCTTTCGAGAAGCTACATCACAAAGGACTAGTCATGCCCATAGGGCCTATCAAAGATCCAGTTCCAGAAGCCAGGCCACCTAAGTGGGACCCTAATAAGCACTGCAAATATCACCAAGGAAAGGGTCACGACACTGAGCGGTGTTGGAAACTCAAAGAAGCTATTCAAGATCTGATCGATAACAATGAAACTTCCGAGATTCTATCCATCGAAGATGACCAAGCATCCTTCGATCCATCACTTCTTATCATACCTGTAGGAGACCCATGATCGAGACAACTTATATGACCTCTCTCGATGAAGTGGCCATGATTGGGGAGGATGAAAGTCTTTTCTTAGATAATACCAAGGAAGACTCGTCAAGTCTAAAAGAGGACGTTCGAAAACTGCAAGATGTCATTGCCATGCTCTTGAATGTGGTAGAATGATTAGCAAATCGGGTAATGTCCATCGAACAAAATTCTCGCCAAGGGTTTAATGAAGAACTCAATGCTCCTAAGCCACAGGCAAAACAGACCATTGAAGAATACACACCAATAGGAATGACTTACAATGAAGCTTTTGACTGTCTTCACGATCAAGGTCAAGACCCTCCACCTAAAAAACGTTTTCCCAATTGGGATCCAAATTCCTATTGTCGATACCGTAGAGGTCGCGGTCACACTATCGAAAAGTGTCTCGCCCTCAAGGATCTTGTTCAAGACTTCATTGATTCAAATCTCCTTCATGTTCCTCCGCGCGACAAGAAGGCCAAGATTAGTAACAATAGTAACAGTGGCAGTAAAGGGAAAAAGAACGACTATCCTTCTTCTTCCGAAAACACCTGCTCTAGCAACAGTGTTGGTACTTTTTACCTTAATGAGATCTTAGGATTTAGAAAGCAACTGAGAAAGGATTTCACCCCTATTGGAATTAGCTACGATACTGCCTTCGATCGACTCCATGCCAAAGGACTCATTACTCCCATTGGACCTATTCAAGATCCCCCACTTGAGAAGAGATTGCCTAGTTGGAACCCAAACGAACACTGCAAGTACCATCAAGGTAGGGGTCATGCTACTGAGAGCTATTGGAAGCTAAAGGAGGCTATCCAAAATTTTATTGATAATAAAAAGCTTCCCATGCCTCCAGTTAACAAGAAGAGCGAGTAATGATAAAGGAAACAACACAAGACAAGAGGCGAGCTTCAACGACAAGATTTCGTGACCTTTTTTTTTCTATTTCTTTTTTTTTACCCTTTCCCCAATAAGTCTAGAATAGGCACCTTTTCTTTTCCCTTAGATTAATTTTGTAGATTCTTTCCTTTCCTTTTTAATAATATGAGCATTTATTCTCTTACATATGATCATTTCATTATATTGCATTAAAAAAAAAAAATCATTGTCAAACTAAGCACAAGGTATACCAATGATTTGAGGCACCCCCTTGTAGCCACATCATATTACCTTTCACCTTTCATATTTACAATCCTTTCTTCATAAACAACTTTGAGCCTCGTCTAACGATAGACCATTCTTCTTCAACCCATATCTACCTCACCTTGGAATGGGATGGTGTGTAACTTATGCAATTCTAAAAAAAAGCTTGAATGACTTCAAAAGATTAAAATAGCAAAAAATAATAAAAAAAAACAAATAAATAAAAGTGTACAAAAGGGCAAGTGTTCCAATGTCTTTGATATGAAAATGTCTTTGATAAGAACACGTCTCAGATTGCGTCTCTTATCGAGTGCTCGGTACCGTACCTGAGAAACATGAATGCCAAGTGAGTGATAGACCGCATGATCGGGATTGCCTACACTTGCAAAAATAAAATAAATGCTAAAGCAAAAAAAAAAGAGCTAAAAAGAGTAGAAACTCAAGCATAAAAATACAAAGATTCAAAAGCAAGGTTGCACACCTTGGGGCTTATCGAGGGTCTTGAGCCTTTATCCTTTTCTTCTATAACCTTTAGCCTAACCACGTTACAACCCTTAAAAAGACCTTTTTGAGGTATACACATACTTGTGCGAGGTTCGGCTAGAGCTACGTTAGGCCTGCTTCCTAACGGATACGTAGGCAACCTCACATCGAGGTGCGACCGTAATAAACATGCATTCATATTCACATTCACCATGATCATATCAAGGGATCTCCTATGATAATCCCTATTCACTTAGAGCTAGACTTGGGGGCTTGATCCCTATATCATTAGCTTACCTAGCCTAAGAGTCACCACCATTTGACTCTTTTAACAAATAATATTTTCCACACACTTAGATCTTGCGGCCTAGCTTTAGTGTCACTTTCACACACATCACAGATACATGACCAAATATACTTTCCCTTAGGAACCCTTTGTCATGAAATCTTAACACAACGTTGAGGCATGCCTTGTCATATCAATATCACTCATCAATCATAATTATCATTGCATCACGAAGTATGAAGTGCTTAGCCTCCGTGCCTAAGTTACCCAAATACTTTCATCATTGAGTCAACCATTGAGATAGCCTAGGATGGATTAATCCTTGAACCTTGAGAGATAGTATCAACAACATTTGATTAAGCTCATTCAACATGCACCTTCAAAACTTTCGATTCTTTTTCGCGTCTTTCTTTTTCGGAAGAAAGTCGGTACCCTCCACAAAAATGACGGAGAATTTTTGCTTTTTTTGCATTTTCGAGTCGCACAATCATAATACAATGCACACACGCGTCACGAGTCACACGTGTCATTTCACTTTGAGTCGAGTCAATCACAGCGAGTCAAGTTTATGCCTTGAGTCGTGTCGAGTCAATAAGTCAAGCGACCTTAAACCTTAGGTCAACCCTAATATAATTAAAGAGATTGGCAAAGTTCTATAGTTAAAAATAAATACAGGTGCAGCAGAACAGGGAAGACCCTACTCCAGCGCCAAACGAAAACATCTAGCGTCTGGTAATAGTTTTTAGCGCGTGGCGCTATATCCCAGCGTCTGGCGACAGAGCCAATTCCTGGCGCCAGAGATATTTCAGCAGCGACAGAGCTCGAAGCCTCTCAGAACTGCAATTTCGGGTTCCTTGGTACGCCAGTTAGCCCATATAAGAAATTTGACATGATTAAGTAGTCGGTTTGATTACAATCGAAATAAGTGATCGACCTGATGAAAGATCGTCTCACTTAGCTTAAAGAGCCTAAGAATTGGCTCATCACGGAGACACCGACATACTGGTTTACAAGCAGTAGAAGCGCCGACGCACTGGCTAAAGCAAGTTTAAGCGAGCTTTAAAGATCGACAAGCGTTGGTCTTCGGTAGTTTTCTTCGGAATATTATCACAACAACTGAGGATGACTTCAATTAAAGATATTTTCGACAGCATTCGCTAAGATTGTGGAGGTTGTCACTAAGATTTGATAAAAGATTTGAGAATATAGCACGAGATGGGCGGTCTTCGACGGCCTTCGCTAAGATTGTGGAGGTTGTCACTAAGATTTGAGAAAAGATTAGAGAAGATAGCACGAGATGGGCGGTCTTCGACGGCATTTGCTAAGATTGTGGAGGTTGTCACCCAAAATTTGAGAAGATAGCACGAGATGGGCGGTCTTCGATGGCGTTCGCTAGGATTGTGGGGGTTGTCACCAAGATATGAGAAGAGCGGTTCATGATGAGGCGGTATTTGACGACTTTAGCTATGATTGGAAAGGTTGTCACTATGATTCAAGAAAAGGCTCGAGATGTATCAACATTGATCGACGGTGTTCCCTAGATTGCGGAAGATCGTCAAAACAAACAGCAAGATGGCGTTCCATAGATTGTGGAAAGTTTTCAAAAAGCAACTGAAGGTGATTTCAAGCGAAGTTATCTTCGATAGTATTCCCTTGGACGTGGAATATTATCAATGCGGATGGGGATTGTTTCAAGCGAAGCAATCCTCGATAGTGTTCCCTTGGACGTGGAATATTATCAATGCGGAAGAGGATCGTTTAAAGAGACGCAGTCTTCTAATTTGGAAGCAGTTACAAGCATAGAGGTTTTCAAGCGGGATGGCATTCTCTTGGCAGGAGGTCATCAAAACAACAGCAAGCGGCAACAAATCGATTACTTTCAGAGACGTGTGCTCGACGGTGCAAGATACGCGTTTCTTAACTCTTTTATCTGTTTAAATAACGCTAGTTTGCAGGTATCGGCGTTACAAGAGTGATTTAGGATCGCAGAACGTTCTAATCATTCTCCGTCCCTATCGATACTTTGACTTTTGTTTTCGAAACTCGCGTTTCTCCAAACTCAGTCAAAGTGGGGGCTTCTGTAGACACCCATTTGTGTCTCCCCAAAACCAAACCCGGTGATGAGTTCCTTTCACGTCGAATCATAATCAAATGAAGTGAAAGTGTGGAAAGTTTAGTGTTGCGGATAGTTTTAATTTCTTTTCTCTTCTCTCTGTTTTTGAAAACTTATTTTAAGAAAACAGCCAATTCAATTTGGTTGGTCCATGATATGGGTCCAATAATAGTGTAGTTGGATGGGGCTTGACAAGACCTTTCCAACGATATATTATAAGCCCAATTCCGATGAATATTAAGGAAGTTATGGCCAATTTACTGAACTGGGCCCGGTTTGAGCCTTATATGCGACCCAATGATCTAGGGGAGGGCCTAATATAGATTTATCATTCCTAATGCAATTTGGAATGGTTTTAGTCTTCTAGATTCTTCTAGAAGGTTCTTTTCATTCCTAATTCAATTAGCATTGATAAATTGACTTTTGTTGACTTTTCAGAGTTTTAATTAAAATCAAAGAGCATTTTTTTAGTAAATTTCGATTTTATCCTCCTGTACGACAATTTTTATCTGATTTTAAGAAAACGCATGAATTTCCAGATCAACGCCAAACGCCAGCTGTAGCGCCTGGCGCTAGCATTGGCAGGCGCCAATGCTAGCGCCTGGCGTCAATAGCCAGCGTTGGCGCTGGTTCAATTTTTTGTGCGCCAGGACTCTGTTTTGATATTTTATCTTTTTGGCTGATTTTCTCTATAAATAACGTATTAAAAACTCCGTTTTCGATAACCAATTTCAATCCAGATTCACCAACTCTCATAAAAATTTTCTTGACTATTCTCTCTCTCTCTTTTCTAAACTAGCCTTCTCTCAAATACAAAATTTTGCATTCGCAAGACTTAGATACACCTAGCCATATTCGAAGTTGCCTTCGCCCTAGACGTGAAAGGTTTAATTTATGAGGGTTTGGTCCCAAATCTCCCTTTCAATTATTATTTAATTTAATTGTTTTGTTTATTATTTTCCTTGAAGTTACTAACGTGTGTAATTTGTTATTAGAAAGAGGTACGAGGCATCAAAGTAAGTACTTTAATGGTTTAATTGATATTATGATGTAGAAATCATGCCTAAGTTGTTATTATAATTCCTAGTATCATGTCTAGGGTAACTTTAATATCAAGTATGATTAAAAGTATGATGCCTTTTATATTCTTTCTAATATTTATTCATGTTAGTATCATGTTAGGGTTAAAGATTTGATTTTTATTGCTTAGTGACATGGTAGGGTTTGTTATTAATCTTGTTAGTATCATGCCTATGATCTTGCTATTATTAAGCTTTAACATTATTATGATTATTTTTATGATTATAATTGTTATAATGAATATGATGATGATTGTTATTATTATTGTTATGATTATGATTATGATTATTATTATTATTATTATTATTATTATTATTATTATTATTATTATTATTATTATTATTATTATTATTATTATTATTATTATTATGTTGCTTGATATATATTTATTTTTATTGCTTGATCACACCTTTTATTGCATGTATAAAGGGAATTTGGTACTTGTAATCACGCTTAATAAGATAATTAATAATCTTGTTTAGGGTTAATGTGATTATAATTCAAGTGATCACCAATAATAGATTTTTTTGTGCATTAATATTAAACCAACATAGATAAACAGGTTTAGGGCTAATCCTATTGATTGCATGTTAGTCTGAAAGCGCACATGAATACGATCAGAATAAAGTAGAGGCCTATTATTAGGGCAGGTTCAATCTCTTTTAGGTTGGATTTGTACCTTCATCCCCGAACCCTATTTTGGTTCAAGACCTTATGGAGTTGACGATCTCTTGGATCGTTAAGGGGTGTAACCTTCACCTTGTGAACGGTTTACAAGTTCCTAAAAAACTTGTTGGCGACTCTTTTGATATATCTTCTTTCCCTTTGGACGCCACCGTACTTTAGTGTATGATCACAGTGGGGTTCAAGCTAGGAGATTAATGCTTGAAATATTCCCTACAACCTGGAATTACAAAAATACCCCTCCGTGATCCAGTCCATCATTAGTCAGGGTAAAGTACGGATTTACCCCTAATCTGTCCAACTAAGTACAACTTCTGCCACCTAAAAGTACAACTATAAATAGCTCTCCAATCCTTAATGATGGTAACTTTTTCCTAATTTTCTAACCTTCTCTCTCTACTTTCTCTCTTTAAAGTACTCACTCTTTACTTTCTCTCTCTAGAAAGCACATTCATTTACTTAAGCATCGGAAGGACTTTCCTAGGTTGCACCCCCGAGGCAGTTAACCTTCTCTCTTTTGCCGGCCAAGCTCTCGGATAGCAAGGCGGAGCCAAAGGAAATTCAGACATTCATTGGACTTAGTCTTAAGACATCTTGATATTATTACCCTAACCTTGAGGAGAGTTTTGTTTCCAGAAACAGGTGGTGTCGTCTGTAGGGATAGTTAACAAATAGTCATGGTGTACACTAGGCGTCCCCGCAGCACATATCAAGATGCTACTAGAATAGCTCCGATTCTCTCAGCTCGGCATAAGCATGAAGTCGAGGAAAATATTAGAGGCAAACTCTTATACAAGATGAGCTCTCATCATGTTAAAACTCACTCAAATGAACTAAACAATTCAAGAATCATGGGCAAGCCGAGCCCCCAGCTAGTCTACATTAGGCTCTCGACATACCCTAGCCAATATCAAGGCCCTCGGCATCTAGGCCTGCCAAGCCCTTGGCTTGCCTGGATACCCCCTCGACTTGCCCGGCTACCCCCTCAGCCGGCGAGCGTAACCCCTCGGCTTACCTAGCTACCCCCTCGGCCTGCCAGTATACCACTTCGGCCTGCCAGCATACCCCCATCGGCTTGCTTGGCTACTAATGGGTGTCATAAATTGCACCCATTTGATGAGAATTTAGGTTGTTTTTACCTTCCTTTCATAGCTTTAATGCTCAATAAATGCCTAGTTTTATGCATTTAGTCTTTGTTTTACCTTTCCTCTCTTATTTTGTAGCTTTTGTGCATTTTGTTGGGTTTTCTACTCTTTTCTCCTTTATTTGCTCTATTTTCGTGGTTGTAGGCATTGTACGAGGTTCGGGTTTTGATATAGATGGATTACTAAGGTGGAAGATGCTTTTGGAATGGCAATAGGAAAGCTCAAGAGGCAAGGAAGTGGGTTCTCCAAGTTCTAGCTCTTGCGCTCTCAAGTCGTGCTGTCATGAAAATAGGGTGTTGAACCCACTATCAAGTGCTTTTTGGGACTGCCACTCTTAGTGTTCATCATCATCATATCGTGCGTCCACTCGAAGACCTTAGCGAACGCACAAAGCCGTGAGAAGATCGAAGAAACCCAGGAGAATGCGAGCGCGCAACCCACGGGCGCGGGCGCGCAGCTCTACTACACAGGCGCGCCACCTTGCCTGTGTGGCCGCGCCTCCCTGGGTATCTGTCTTGCTCGGTTTTTGTTCGCGCCTCCTATACATATCTTTGTAATCTAATTTTTGGGGCAAGTTTTAGAGCAAGTTTCATTTTAGATTTTGATGATATTTTTAGCTTAGTTAATAGCTTCTCTCTCTAGTTTTAGGGTTAGTTTAGGAGTAGATTTTAGAGAGAGAAAGTGAGGAATTTCAATGGTGATTGAGAGATTGAAGATTCAATGGTGACAATTGTGTTGAAGTTCTTCACTATTATCAATGAGCATTTTTAACTCTATCTCATTTTATTGCTTTGTTTAATATTCTTATTTTGTTTGGTTTGAATTTGATATTTGATTGTTGATTAGTGTAGTTGTTCTTCATATATTGTTGATTCTTAAGTTCTTTAGTTGTTTGTGATTAGATGATTATGTTAGAGTAGTTGTTTAGCTATGGATTGGGTGAAATTTGTATGATTGATTTATTGTGCTTAATTTGGGGATTCTGTTGATTAATTGTTGAGATTAAAGTGATTAATGGAAGTTTGCATGTGTGTAATTTGATTAGGCCTTAAGAATTATTCTAGATTGCATTGTGAGTCTACATTGATATGGACCATTGATTTGTAGCTTACAATCGTCGATTGAGCTTGATTAGTGATGCTCCTAGTTAGAGTCTCTCGTAGTTGGCACTAGTTTGACCTATAGGAGATAGCTTGTTGACTCTTTTGATTGAGCTTTCCATTAGTCTTCACAATCATTGACTTTCATGTATTTTTGAGTTGCTACAATTGTCATGATTTCTTGTCGATCCCCGTTCCTAGTGCTTTATTTGTTTGGTAGTTGGTTAGTGTTCTCTCTTTACCTTTAGTCCTAGGCTGTAACCTAGCTTAGGCGCGTAATTGAGAGCGCTTGAACATTACCGTTCCTTTGGGTTCGACCCATGACTTGCCTCTATACTTGTATATAGGTTTGTTAAGTGTTTATAAATTTAGTTTGACCGAGGGAGGATTATTTTCAACGACCTAGTTCCACCCCTCGTCAAAAATGGCGCCGTTGCTGAGGAACAGTGTCTATGTTTGATTTTTTTTTATTGCTTGAGTCTAGGTCTTTGTATATAGTTTTCTTTTATTTGATTTTTGTTTTTCCGATTTTGTAATCTTTTCCCCTCTTTCTAACCCGTTTTTGAATGAAAATGTTGTATCTCGGCCTCGCCCCTCCTTTGCTTGTCTTTGTCCATATTTTGCAGGTACTATATCTCAATTTGACAAGCACTCAAAGCATGGAGTCACTTTCAAGGCTCGAAGATAAAGAAGGGAGAGCCCTCTCCAGTAGGAGCGGGCGTGCACCTCTCCTGGAGCGGACGCTCCTCAACTTCAGCAACATTCTGCCCAAATCCAAAGTCGGCCAGGAGAGGGCGTGCACCTAGCTAGGAGCGGGCACTCCTCTCTTTGAACTTGAAAACTGCCTATGCTGTGGAGTAGAAGAGCGGGTGTGCAGCATAATGGAGCGGGCGCTCCTCATTGTGGAGCGGGCGCTCCTCGCTGGGAATCCATTTTCTTTTGACGGATTCCCCTATGTTTTTCGGGGAGTATAAATACTTCCCCTTTAGCTCATTTGTAAATAGAGAACAGTAGCCTAGTTTTCATATATCTCTCTTAGTTTGAAACATTCCTTTTAATTAATTTAGCTTTGTTTTCATCAAATTAATCATTGTAATAGTTGGTTTCAAGATTCATACTCAAGAACTGGCACTTTGTATTTAACATTTCCAAGCTTCAATTAGTGACTTCCTTCTACTTTTCTCCATTTAATTTCTGATTTATTTGTTCTTGCATGATATTTAAATCATCTTAGTTCTTGATAATTTGTTATTAGATGATAGTTATTTCAATTGTTAATCACTTTTCCCCAATTATTGAAGAAGTTAGAACCCTAATACTTGTTTGTATGTTGAAAAACATGAGTTGTCAGTAGTCTTCTTGCTAGGGGTTGGGTGAAGCTCAACCTTTTGGGTTAATTATGCAAATGTGGGAGAAGAATTGATGTTTGTATAGCAATTAAATTTATTATAAGAGATTGCTTGTTAGTTCTTCATGATAGGATTAGCTACCCTTAACTTAGGAGCTTGATAGCATGATATGTTTAGTTTGTCATGGGAATGTAATTTGAGTATATCATTACTTATTGAGGATAAGCTACCCTTAACTTAGGAGCTTGATAGTATATAAATTGAGGAATCTAAGTTTAGTAGTGTGTGTTGTTTTCTAATTGCATGAGGTCGATTTTACATATTCTCCTTGCTATACCTTGTCTATTTTACTCCCCGTTTTCCTAATTGCCTTGGTTAAGTGGATCCCATTCCCTAGTGTCTTTAATCCATCAATTTAGAATCATAGTTTGTTTGTCTACTTGACGAACCCCAATTGACCATAGACTTCGAATTAGCTTAAGTGTTAAGATCTTTAGCAACCATATCCCGTTCCTTGTGGACAAAACTCTTACTTATCATTATGCTTGGTTGGTAAGGTGTTTGTTAATAAATGTGTTTGATTGAAGTGTGGAATGTGCGACGTTCTAACGCCCATCAAAATGGCGCCATTGCCAGGGAACGGTGTTGTTGATTGCTAATTGATCACTTGAGTCTAGTTCACCATAAAACAAAAAAAATTCAAAAAGAGTGTGTATCTTTTTTGCTACACTTGTAGCCTCGTTAATAATTGCAATTGTTGCGATTGTATGCGCAGAAATCATAATAGGATTTTGGTGCCTTACGATCCCGAGATTGAGATAACCTATAGGAGAAGAAGGAGAGCCGGTTCTAGGCCATTAACTACTTCCCCAACTAGGGAGGTTAATTTCGAGGAAAGACAAGAACAAATAGCTGGCGAGGAACAACCGGTCCAAAGACCTTTGAAGGAGTTGGGAACTCCGGGAGCTTATAGAGCTTCAAGTGGAAGTGCTCCACCCGTTACTCAAACCAATGATTTTGATATATACCCCGCAATGATAAATTTGATCGAAAGGAGGCAATTTAGTGGAGCAAAACATGAGAGCCCTCTTGCACATTTGAACGAATTTGAAAAATACTGCAACACGATCAAGGTAAATGGGGTAACTCAAGAATTTGTGAGACTAAAGCTATTTCCTTTCTCCTTGATAGGAAGGGCTCTTGAATGGCTTGAGAAAGAAGTAAGGACGAACTCCTTGAGATCTTGGGACGAGGTCACCACGACTTTCTTAGGGAGATTCTACTCTCAAAAGAAGATAGCCGAGGCAAGGGGTTTGATACAAGGTTTCGATCAACGGGCTAGTGAAACCATTTATGAGGCTTGGGAGAGGTATAAAGATTATCAAAGGGAGTGTCCCCATCATGGCATTCTGACATACCAAGTGCTTCAAATCTTCTATGGGGGCTTGAGCCCACAAGGAAAGACTAGCCTAGATGCGGGAGCGGGTGGCCCGATTATGAAGAAGACGGAGGAGCAAGTCATAGAGATAATTGAGGATGTGGTGAGGCACCACATAGATTGGCAAGAAGGAGAGAGAGAGTCTCTAAACAAGGGAGGAAATGCGGTTTACTCTGTTGATCACCTCAATGCCATCAACAATTTGACGTCACAAATCGCCAACCTTGGAAAGGAGATGACGTCCATCAAGGAAAAACTAGAGACCTCTAGTTCAACACAAGAGCATCCCTCCCAATCTAAGGGGAGAGGAATGAATTCTAACTCTTCTCCTTCTACTTCTAATAACATACCACATGGGTGTTTGTTTTGTGAAAATTGTGGGTCATATGAACATGCTACCTCTTCTTGTGTTAATGATGCCCAACCTCAACCCCAATATGAAGATGGTAATGATAATGAAAATGAACAAGTCAATGCCTTGTCATATGATAATAGACCTAGGAATGACAATCAAAGATATTTACCACCTAATTGAAGAGAACAAGGGGGAAATTCCTATAACCAAAGAGGAAATGATTATGATTACCATAACCAAAACCAATAGGGAAATAGGAATCAAAGGGACCAAAATCCCCAAGGTAACTACAACCAACAAGGTGGTTATGGTAACCATAACCATAATAACCAAGGGAACTATGGGAATCAAGGGCAATATAACCAAGGGGGAAACTGTAATAATCGGAGTAATTCGAACAACAATAATAATAGAGGTTCTTCTAATCAAAATGCTTCCAATTCAACTGTGAGAGGTAATTGATAGGCTAAAGTCGTATCACCTAATCAAAAGTAAATTCTAAATCCTCTAACTAATGCAGATAGGGAAGTTGGGTCGAATCCACAGGGAAACTGGTCTTTCTATTTCTAATTAATTAAAGCAATCTAAATTATTAAGTAACCAATTTGTAATATGGATAGGAAACTAAACTACGGAGAGTAAAAGTAGAGAAGAATAAGAATAGAGAAAATCAATGAATAAAAGACCTAGGGCATAGGTTCACCAATAAATAACATTCCAATGTAAAACATAATAATCAATCATCAGTGCATAAATTAATCAGATCATAAAGGCCTTTCGCTACATATTACAATCACATAATTAATTTACCGGTATTAAATATCATCTCTCGAATCTCGACTTAACCATTTATATATTAACTTGCATATTGAAACTAGAACTAAACATCAATTCTCATCTCTCGAATCTTGAATCAATATTGTCAAACTCATGCATAAAAGATCAGGCCTAATCTAGTCATAAAGCATTAAATTAATCAATAGGAAATTAATCTAGCATTGATAATCAACAACAATAAATTACCCCTTCATATTATTTATGGATTCCATTAAAACCTAGAAAGGAAACTACTCAGACATAATTAAATATAAACTAAACAAGGAAATTAAAGGAGACATGATGAAAGAATTAAAGTGAAAAAAAGGAGATTAAAGTAGAAGAAATCGTTACCAAAATAATCAGAATTAAGGAGTTGAACTAAGAACAAAGTGTAGAGAGAGAAACTAATCTAAAGCTAAGTAGAGATAGAAAGTCTAAGAAAAGAGGTACTAAACAAAAACATCAAAATCGTACTTAAAAACAAACTCTAAAAAAAACATTCCTAATTAGAAACTAAGTGTTCGTCAAATTAGCTGCTCCAGAAACACGCGCCCGATCGGGTGCGCCTTTTTCTTCGCGTTCTCTTCTAAGCAGTCGCGCCCGAACGAGCTAATGCTCAACCGATCGAGCGAGCCTTGGCCTTGCTAGCAGCACCTTAGTTGCGCGCTGCGCCCGAACGAGCTAATGCTCACCCAATCGGGCCCGATTCCACCTCGAGGCTTGGACTTCGATTGGGCTCCGATTCTTCGGCCCAATTTGGATTTCCTCTTCGGGTCTTAAATACTTGGTCTAAATGCCCCGGTATCACATATACCGAGCCCTTGAAAACCGGTCTTGGGCTTCAAAAACGGTCGTGCTCCTCCAATGTCCGTAGTTGCTCCATGAAAACCAGGAAAAATGCTCCAAAAGTGCAATTTCCTACAAAACTCTAGCAAAACTACGAAAACACTATAAAACACCAATTATTAATAAAAGTGGATCTAAAGAGCCAAAAACACTACTAATTATGACCAAGGGACGGGGGTAAAATACTATATAAATTAGACACATCAGTAATAGAGCTCCCCAAGATAACTACTATGCACAAGCACCACCTAGTAGGTCTAGCTTGGAGGAAATGATGGAAAGTCAAACCAAAATGTTCAATAATTTCATGGCCTCTAGTGATAAGAAATTTATTGAAGTCATGACCCATAATAAAATGCTTGAAACACAAATTTCTCAATTTGCCAATGCTTTGAAGGAAGGGACTAGCACTTCTAAACTTCCACCCCAAGGACTAGATCCTAAAAAGCCCGTAAATGCTATATCAACTAGGAGTGGTAAAGTGTTGGAAGAGAGTGTCCCTAAAAGAAGTAATGAGAGAATGAACATGAGTGAGCCTCCCCTTGAGAATGATTTTGAACAAGAGAGAAAGCAAAACCATGAGAATGAAAAAGAGAAAGAATGTGAGAAAGAGAAAGAATTTGAGAAAGAAAAAGAATGTGAAAAAGAGAAAGATTTTGAAAAAGAGAGTGAAGAGAAAAGAGAAAAAGAGAGAGAAACAAAACAACTGCAAAAGATACCATATCCTTACAAATTTGTTAGAAACAAATTAGATGTGCAATTTGCAAAGTTTCTTGAAACATTGAAGCAAATTCACCTTTCAATTCCTTTTACCGATGCTATCAAGCAAATGCCTAACTATGCTTGGTTTTTGAAAGATATTTTGAGTGGAAGGAGAAAGTGTGAATTGGTGGAAACGGTGAATCTCACCGAGAATTGTAGTGCAATCATCATGAATAAAATGCCACCGAAATTGAAAGACCCCGGTAACTTTTCTATCCCTTGTGCTATATATAATATGCAAATTGATAATGCTTTATGTGATCTTGGGGCTAGTGTTATCCTTATGCCATATTCGGTATATCAAAGACTTGAGATAGGGGAACTTCTACCCACCAACATTACCTTACAATTGGCCGATCGATCTATCAAATTTCCAAAAGGTAAAATAGAGGATGTTCCTCTAAGGGTAGGAAAGTTTGTAATCCCGGTGGATTTTGTTGTGTTAGAGATAAATGAAGATGTGAACATTCCAATAATTCTAGGAAGACCTTTTCTTGCTACTTCGGGCGCTTTAATAGATGTTAAAAGTGATAAGATTTCAATAAAAGTAGGAGATTAACTGATAGAATTTGATTTGAATGAGAGCATGAAATATCCAAGATCTAGTCTTGATAATTGTATGATGATTGATACTATTGATTCTATTGTGACTTCTATGCATGAGCACTTGCTCAATACTGATGATGCCCTTGAGAATGTCCTTTTGAATAAGAAAAAGATAGGTGAGCAAGGCAAGGAGATGACATTGTATGAAAGAATGCTTGAAGGAAGTACGGAAGAAAGCATTGAGCAAGTATGCATGGGAATCACAAGTGATGATGCTTTGGAAATAGCTACCTAAAGAGAAGGTAAGGGTGTTCCAATGGTAGAGTTAAAACCTCTACCATCACACCTAAGGTATGAGTTTTCGCGTCCTAATTCAACTTTTTCAGTAATTGTGAATTCTTCTTTGAACGAGTGCTAAACTCAAATGTTATGTGGTTTTTTAAGAAACCACCAAGGTGCTTTAAGCTATACCATTTATAACCTCAAGGGTATTAGTCCCGCTTTATGTATGCACCACATAATACTTGAGGAGGGTGCTAAGCCTTCCATTAAGAGGCAAAGGAAACTCAATCCTAAAAAAAAAAAAAAAAGGAAACTCAATCCTCAAATGGGGGAGGTGGTGAAGAAAGAAATCACAAAACTCCTTGATGTCGGCATCATCTTCCCCATTTCGAGTTCTAGATAGATTTTCCCTGTTCATGTGGTCCCTAAAAAGGGAGGGATGACCGTAGTTGAAAATGAGAATGGTGATCTCATTTCAACTAGAACGATGACCGATTGGAGGATGTGCATAGACTATAAACGTCTAAATGCATCCACTAACAAGGATCATTTTCCTATTCCTTTTATCGACCAAATGCTTGAAAGAATAACCAAGCACAAGTATTATTGCTTTTTTGTTGGTTATTCGGGTTTCTTTCAAATCCCTATAAACCCGGATGATCAAGAGAAGACAACTTTTACTTGTCCATATAGTACTTTTGCATATAGGACGATGCCATTTGGACTTTCCAATGAACCGGCAACCTTTCAAAGGTGCATGATGAGTATCTTTGGAGACATGCTTGAGGCCGAAATGGAAGTGTTCATGGATGATTTCTTGGTAGGGGCCCTTTCATTTGAAGATTGTTTGTCCAATTTGGGCAAATGCTTAGCAAGATGTGAGAAGGTCAACTTGGTCCTAAATTGGGAAAAAATCCACTTCATGGTTGAATAGGGAATCGTCCTTGGTCACAAAATATCAAGCAAGGGGATTGAGGTCGACAAGTCCAAAGTTGAAGTGATTGAAAAATTACCACCTCCAATTAATGTGGGAGGAGTAAGATCCTTTTTGGGGCATGCCGGGTTCTATAGGAGATTTATCAAGGATTTCTGACAAATTGCTAGACCCCTAAATGCTTGTCTTTAAAAGGATGCCATCTTTATTTTTGATGAAAAGTGTCTTCAAGCTTTCAATAAATTAAAGGAGGCTTTGATCTCTACTCCAATCGTGCAAGGGCCAAGATGGGATTTGTTGTTTGAATTTATGTGCGATGCTAGCGATGTTGCAATTGGAGGGGTGTTGGGACAAAGAATTGAGAAGAAACTTCACGTCATTTACTACATGTCCAAGACCATGAATGAAGCTCAACAGAACTACACCACAACGGACAAAGAGTTTCTTGTCGTGGTATATGCTTTTGAGAAGTTTTGGAACTACCTCATTGGTTCCAAAACTATTGTTTACACCGATCATGCGGCTATTAGGTACCTTCTGGCAAAGAAAGAGTCCAAACCTCGTCTTCTTCGATGGGTCTTATCTCTACAACAATTTCATGTTGAAATCCGAGACAAGAAAGGGGTCGAGAATGTGGTTGCGGACCATCTTTCCCGATTAGAGAATGTGAAAGCTCGTGATGATGAAATCCCCATATGTGATGAATTGAGAGATGATGTGCTTTATATCTTGAATGAAAAGAAGATTCCTTGGTTCGCCGACTTGGTGAACTATTTGGCTTGTGGAGAATTCCCTCCCGATTTCTCCAAAAACCAAAGGAAGAAGCTAAAGAGAGAAGCAAGGCATTATGTATAGGATGACCCCATTCTCTACAAGAGAGGAGTAGATGGTTTTCTCCGTAGGTGTGTTCCAGATGAAGAAGTGCAAAATGTGCTCAAGATGTGTCATTCCGATCCTTGTGGAGGGCATATGGGAGCAAAAAAAACGGCATTGAAGTTCTTGCATTACGGGTTGTGGTGGCCTCACATCTTTAAGGATGCTTGGGGGTTTGTGAAGACTTGTGACCGGTGTCAACGAACCGGTAATATATCCAAGCAAAATGAGATGCCTCAACAATCGATTCTTGAGCTAGAGGTATTTGATGTGTGGGGTATTTATTTCATGGGCCATTCCCTTCTTCTTATGGAAATCAATACATCCTTGTGGCGGTCGATTATGTATCAAAATGGGTTGAGGCCATTGCCTCCCCAACTAATGACCACAAGGTAGTCATGAAGATGTTCAAGAAGGTCATATTTCTAAGATTTGGAATTCCTAGAGCAGTGGTAAGTGACAACGGTTCACATTTCGTTCATAGTGCTTTTCAAAAGATGCTAAGAAAGCACGGGGTTCGCCAAAGGTTCGGCCTTACCTATCATCCACAAACGAGTGGACAAGCTGAAGTGTTCAACCGTCAAATCAAGTTAATCCTTGAGAGACGGTTACAAGAAATAGGAAGGATTGGTTGGAAAGACTTGATGATGCCTTATGGGCATATAGAATGGCCTACAAAACCCCTATCGGCACAACTCCATATCGTCTTGTGTATGGAATATCTTGTCATCTACCGGTGGAGCTTGAACACCGAACTCAATGGGCAATCAAGAAGATTAACTTCGACTTGGCTAGCGCGGGAGAGAAAAGATGGCTTGATTTACATGAGCTTGAAGAGCTAAGATTGGAGGCCTATGAGTGTGCTAGCAACTATAAGAATCGCACCAAGGATTTCCATGACCGCAATATTGAAAAGAAATCATTTCATAAAGGCGATAAGGCCGGTACTCCTTTAAAACTCTAGGATGAAATTGTTTCCAGAAAACTTTTATCAATGTGGAGTGGTCCTTTTGTTGTCAAAGAGGTGTTTCCTCATGGAGCCGTGGAAGTTTGGGATTTGGATGGAATGAGATCGTTAAAGGTAAATCGGCATCGCCTCAAGCTTTACTACGAGGGTGTTCATGTCAGCTTAGTTGAATCAATATAATGTAATCGTACCTCCTAAGTGTGGAGGTCGTCAAGCTATTGACGTTAATGAAGCGCTTCCGGGAGGCAACCCGAGTAAAAAAGAAAAAAAAAGGAACGAGAATGAGAAATAAAAATTGAGTGAGTAAGAAAAGAGATAAGAATGATGGTGATATAAGATCTTGGCTAACATTTTGGTTGGATTCTATTCTTGTGATTTTGATGTAGGAAATTAGGTCCAAAGGAAGAAAAGAAAAGAGGCAGAAAAGGGCTATAAGTAGCTAGGAGCGGGCGCTCCAGGCAATATGCACGTCCGCTCCTAGCTCATTGAAAAATTAGGAAACTTCAAGGCAGTGAGGAGCGAGCGCTCCTCCAAGATGCACGCCCGCTCCTCTACACCATACAAAATCAGAAGGCTTCCGAACTATGAGGACCGGACGCTCCTCTTGCCATGCACGCCCGCTCTATTCTGGGTTAATTGAAATCGTATGTTAAAAAATGAAGGTTGGAGTGGGCGCTCCAAAGCCATGCACACCCGCTCCAAATTGTGCAAAAACAAGGCAAGAACTCCTTTGGGGTGAGGAGCAAAGTTCAGCACGCCCGCTCCGTTCTGGGAATGAAAATAGAGCCAAGTACATGAAAAGGAGCGGGCGCTCCTTCGCCCTTGCACGCTCGCCCCAACAAAAGCCGTAGCAAAAATTTTTAAATGGAGCGGGTGCTCCAAGCGAAGTGCATGCCCGCTCCATTCTGGGAAGGAAAAATAGATTAAAAAAAATTAAGAAGGAGCGGACGCTCCAGACCTTGAGCACGCCCGCTCCTACAAAATGTCGTAGCTAAAATTCTTTAAGGAGCGGGCGCTCCTCTCACCTTGTACGCCCGCTCCACACTGGATTTTGGGAATCAGGAACTTCCTTCAGGGTCGGAGCGGGCCCTCCTCTCACCTTGCACGCCCGCTCCTCTCTGGAATTCTGAAATCAGAAGCTGTTTTCAGAGTCGGAGCGGGAGCTCCTCTCACCTTGCACGCCCACTCCGACCTGTCCGGGTAAAAAAAAAAAGGACATTCTTTCTTTCTTTTTATCCTCTTTCCTCCTTTTTCACCACTCATATCCCCCATTCATATTCTCTCTCCTCTATACACATCCCTTTCTCACTCTAAAAACCCTCTTATTCTCCAACTTCTCTCTTCTTCATCATCAAATCCCATCTTTCTTCACCAAAAATTCACAAATCCTTAATCTCCATCTAATTCTCTCTCCAAAAATCATAATTTCTAACAAATTTGAGAAAAAATAAGAAGACCCACAAATTAAAAATTAAAGAACAAGCAAGCAAAAGGGTGAAAACTGGTAGAGAAGAAGATACTTTTGGAAAACTTGGAGGAATTTAGAGTATTTTCATACTCTCGTGGGTATACTCCTCTTCTCTACTTCATTTTTCCTCTTAAACCTTAGGGTTTTTGTTCAATCTTCTTAAATTTGTTTATTTCATGAATGTTGTGTGATTATTTGCATGATTAGGTGATTTATAACAAATTACTTGCTCTTGAAAATTAATTGGTGAAATTTTGTGAATAATTATTGGAGCAGGAGAATTGTGATTGATTTCTTGTATAAGTTTGGTGAACTTGTGCATGAAATTTGTGTGAATTAGTTGTGTTGGAATTGTTTGTTGGTTGTATTGGAATTATATTGAATTGTGGAAACAGGTACTTGGATTAAATCGGGGGTTTGAAGTTTCGGAGACTGTTTGTGGTGTGTTGTGAGTGTGTTTTGTGGTTTTTTTAGTTAACTTTTTAATCCAAACCTCAATACAAAATGGTTCTTCGTTTATTTGGAGGTGCGGGAGGGAAGAAAAGAAAGACTACTTTTGACATCCAAATAAATGAAAATCGTTCTTCCGAAAGCCCATCTCAAACCCCTACCCAAACACCAAACTAAAGCAATCCTCCCCCTTCAATAAGAATTCCTGACAAATTCAAGGGGTACCATAAAAAGCTTTCCTCACGAAAAATTCTACCAACTCGATTTTACGACCAAGAAGCTTGCCAAATCCTAGGTATTGACAATGGAATTCGACAAGTGGCCGAAAATTTTGGTTGGTTAAACTTCCTCAATAAAAGGGAGCTAACCTACGAATCGCTCACTCTCGAATTCCTTTCTACCTTAACCATGCGAAAGGTTAGTGGTGAGGGTGAACCCATTGAGTGCAAGCTTAAGTTTAATACGTTCAACCAACCAAAAACATTAACCTTAATTCGCCTAAATCAGATTTTCGAATGGCCCGTTAACAACCAAATAATCGATCCCGATAATTTCTACCTCAACAGTTACGAGGAGTACAATTGGTGGAATACTATCGCGAAATACCCCAAATTCACTACCCGGTCTAGCCATGCTAGCCACATTATCCACCCCGTACTCCATATATTCATAAGAATTATAGGGTACGCTTGCTTCTCAAAGAAAGATCTCGGGAAGCTAACTAAAGAGGAGATAAAATGCCTCTTTATAGCTTCCCGATTTGAGGGGGACCTTGAGGGTAATGTGAATATGGGGTACTTATTTGTTAAACGCTGCCTCGATAATAAGAAGAGTGTGGAGTTGACGGCTGAGATCAAGTGCGGTGGGATGATCACTATCATTGACAAGGCATTGCATTTCACCAATTGGGTTGAGCAATTAACCCCGGTGAATGGCTCCAATGCCCTTGTCCTTGTCGGACTTGCCTCAATGTATATGCTTGTAGAAATCTGAGGAAATGTGACCACCTACTCTTGGTTAGTCAAGGGGAAACACCGTTGCATTCTCCCTAATGCGGCGGTATTGAACACCGTGGGAACCACTTGGCAAGTGCCAAATGAGCCACCCCCCGAGAATATTCCCGACCTTGACCAACCATCTTAACCCCGCCGCCATAGCGTATCTACAATTCCTACTTTTATGGGTGGCCAATCCTCCTCATCTTCCTCCTCCTTCGACCTTGAGTCGGCCTTTCACCATCTCAACCTTACCAACAAAAGAATTCTCCAAGAAAATGAATATCAAAGTTATGTGTCTCAAAGGTCCTACCAAAACCAAGTTGAGAAAGGAGATTTCCTCCCCTATGTCAACTATCCCCTCCGCCCCGTGCAAGAGGAGCCGGTTCCGGGTTGGAATAACAACCAACCCACGTACTCCTATTGGCAAGGACCCCGTAGCTCCATTTCGGAGCTACAATCCTTACCTCCCTACGATTATACACAACCCAGAGGTTGTGATTTTAGGGGGGACCCTTCTTATTACCACGTGCCCGAGACATGTGGTAATATGTCTCCCGAGGAGATCGATAACCACCCCTTAAGGGGATACTTCGGCTTTCCACCCGGGTATGAAGGTGGTTGGGGTATCAGTAGTGCACCGGACTACAGTCATTATCGTAGTAGCCCCAACTATGATCTTCCTCCATACGTGGATCAACCTTCCTTTTCCGGCGATGTAGACGTCAATTATAACTGCATGTCGTCGCCGCCTAGGGAGGATGATTGGGAGTAGGCTTTAGACATTTGTTTTTACCGTTCCCTTCTCTTCTTTCCCATCATGTATAAAACCGAGGCCGGTGTCAAATTCTAGCTTGGGGGGGAGATGTTTCTCGTTGTTTCCATCTATCGTGGGAACGGTAATCACATATCTAGCTTGGGGGAAGTCTTGGGGTCTTTGTATATAGGGTAGTTTCAGTTTTGGTAGGATTTGTGCTTTCATGTGATTATCTTGTGCTATATAAGGAGAAGTTTGAGTTTGTATGTGGAATTTTTGGCATGAAAGGCTTAGCTTAACCTTTGGGACTTTGTGGTGGGATTCATGTGTTATTATGTTCTAAATTGCATGTCTATTTTAGGTTGGTTGTGCTCTTTTCTCGATTTTATGGCATGCTTAGGCTAGAACAATTGCATGTTGATGTGTTTGTCTCACTTCTCCTTATATGTGTGCTTTTGAGCATCTTATCCTTATCAATGGCTTTGATATGTTCATATTTTGGTTGGTTTGTATGATGGTTGGTATCAAGGTATGGCTGGTATTGCTCTTGATCTTTCTTGATGATGATTATTGATGATGATTAGTGTGGATTAATGATGATGGTTTTCCTTAACATCCAAATTTCTTTTTCTTATCCTCTAACATCCAAATTCCCTAATATCCAAAACCCTAATATACAAATTCTTTAATTATTTCTCCTTTCCCCCACCTTTTTCTGATTCAAAAAAAGAAAAATAGTTTGTTTGCCTTTGATCGGTTTGCAATGATGATATTGGATTGCATGTGGTGGATGCTTGTTTTCTTCTTGTAATAAAATTTCGAGCATGGTTTAGATGCCATTGGTTGAACATAGAATTGGCTAGTTTAGGCTAGTGTGAGAATAACTTTCCCAAATGTACGAGCTTAAAGTCCAGGTTTGTGGTAAGATGGTGTCGCCTATCTCAAAGGAATTTGATCCCCGAAAGGTAGTATTTGATCCCACATTGTTCTAAAAAGTGAGGTTTTAATATTTTTCAAGCCTACTACATTTTGCATGAGTGGCAAGGACCCACTTTGATTTAGTACCTTAATCGAGAACTTGAGTCTCAACTCCCAAGACCGTGGTCTAAACTACTCTTAGTATTGATGAAGGGTGTCATGTATTGTTTATTCACAAAAGGTTGGCATTTTATTTTTCCTTTTTTTTTATTATTACCATTTCCATAGTTCAATTTTTAGTTCTTTATATTTAGTAGTTAGTGATGTAAATACCCAAGTTTGTATTCAAACAAAAAAAAATGAGAAAAAAAAAAGAGAAAAAGAAAGAAAAGAAGTGATGAAATGTCACCACCTTAGCAACTAAACAAGATTGGGGGTGTATTTTTAAAATTTCATTCATGGTTGTAACTTGGGTCAAGGTTAGGAACCTTTTAAGGTTTGCTCTCAATGATATACATCTTAGTTTGGCTCAAATTGCAATGCACTTCTAGTTCTATTTATGCCTTAACTTTGTGTCGTATTCCTTGAGTTTTGTAATGATTAGGAGAGTAGTTGAAGCCTTTGTCAGTTGAGGGAGTTTATTCACAAGCATATGGAGAGGGTACTTGTTCATTGAGATGTCGAGTGTTTTGAAACCCGCTTTTATCTATGTTTTTCCGGCTCCTTCAAGGAGTCATGAGACACTACCATTAGGGGGGACTTGAACTTTTTGATAGGGACGCGGTAAGACTTGTTGAATAGGCTTGAGTTGAGTATCTTTGGGAAGGTTAGCTTGGCCTTGGCTAGTCATGACCGTGGTTGATCTTAGGCATATACCTCATGCTCGAGTTTTATTACTTAAAAATTCTTGTATCTATGCATGTGCTTTTCTTTGAGCAAATTGATCTTTTGATTTGTTTTTGGGCAATGTAAATTGCTTGAGGACAAGCATTTGGATAGCTTGGAGGGATTTGATAAGTGGTTTATTTGACTACTTATAGTGTTGATTTAAACCCAATTTTGTAATCTTTTCCCCTCTTTCTAACCCATTTTTGAATGAAAATGTTGTATCTCGGCCTCGCCCATTCTTTGCTTGTGTTTGTCCATGTTTTGCAGGTACTATATCTCAATTTGACAAGCACTCAAAGCATGAAGTAACTTTCAAGGCTCGAAGAAAAAGAAGGGAGAGCAGTTCCAGTGGGAGCGGGCGTGCACCTCTCCTGGAGCAGTCGCTCCGATTTAAACCCAATTTTGTAATCTTTTCCCCTCTTTCTAACCCATTTTTGAATGAAAATGTTGTATCTCGGCCTCGCCCATTCTTTGCTTGTGTTTGTCCATGTTTTGCAGGTACTATATCTCAATTTGACAAGCACTCAAAGCATGAAGTAACTTTCAAGGCTCGAAGAAAAAGAAGTGAGAGCCCGTTCCAGTGGGAGCGGACGTGCACCTCTCCTGGAGCAGTCGCTCCTCAACTTCTCCAGGAGAGGTGCGACTGCTCCAGGAGCGACTGCTCCAGGAGAGGTGCACGTCCGCTCCCACTGGAACGGGCTCTCACTTCTTTTTCTTCGAGCTCAGCCAGGAGCGGGCGTGCACCTAGCCAAGAGCGGGCACTCCTCTATTTGAACTTGAAAACTGCCTATGCTGCGGAACAGGGGAGCGGGCGTGTAGCAGAATGGAGCGGGCGCTCCAAGTCTAGGAGAGGGCGCTCCTCATTGTGGAGCGGGCGCTCCTCGCTGGGAATCCGTTTTCTTTTGACGGATTCCCCTATAGTTTTCGGGGAGCTAGTATAAATACTTCCCCTCTAGCTCATTTGTAAATAGAGATCAATAGCCTAGTTTTCAGATATCTCTCTTAGTTTGAAACCTTCCTTTTAATTAATTTAGCTTAGTTTTCATCAAATTAATCATTGTAATAGTTGGTTTCAAGATTCATACTAAAAAATTGGTACTTTGTATTCAACATTTCCAAGCTTCAATTAGTAACTTCCTTCTACTTTTCTCCATTCAATTTCTGATTTAATTTGTTCTTGCATGATATTTAAATCTTCTTAGTTCTTGATAATTTGTTATTGGATGATAGCTATGTCAATTGTTAATCACTTTTCCCCAATTATTGAAGAAGTTAGAACCCTAATACATGTTTGCATGTTGATAAACATGAGTTGTGAGTAGCTTCTTGCTAGGGGTTGGGTGAAGCTCAACCTTTTGGGTTAATTATGCAAATGTGGGAGAAGCATTGATGTTTGTATTGAAATTAAATTGATTATATGAGATTGCTTGTTAGTTCTTCATGATAGGATTAGCTACCCTTGACTTAGGAGCTTGATAGCATGATATGCTTAGTTTGACATGGGAATGTAAATTGAGTATGTCATTACTTATTGCAATTTAATTATGTATCATCTATTGCTAGACTAATGAGGAATCTAAGTTTAGTAGTGTGATCTGTTTTCTAATTGGATGAGGTCGATTTTACATATTGTCCTTGCTATACCTTGTCTATTTTACTCCCCGTTTACCTAATAACCTTGGTTGAGTGGATCTCATTCCCTATGTCTTTAATCCATCGATTTAGAATCATAGTTTGTTTGTTTACTTAACGAACCCCAATTGACCATAGACTTCGAATTAGCTTAAGTGTTAAGATCTTTAGCAACCATATCATGTTCCTTGTGGACCGAAATCTTACTTATTATTATGCTTGGTTGGTAAGGTGTTTGTTACTAAATGTGTTTGATTGAGTGTGGAATGTGCGACCGTTCTAACGCCCATCTATAGACACCCAAATGTGTCTCCCTAAAACCAAACCCAGTGATGCATACTTTTCATGTCATTTAATTATCGTACATAGCGAAAGTGTGGAAAGTCTAGTGATGAGGATGTTTTTATTAAAATATCTCTTCTTTCTGTTTTTTGAAAATATTTCTTTTCTTACCCTATTTATGAAAAAACGTGCATTCCAGTTAAGTTTGGTCCATTATATGTGTTTTATAATAGTGTATTTGGATGAAGCTTGAAAAGACCTTTCCAATGATATATTATAAGCCCAATTACGATGAATAATGAGGAAGTTATGACCAAAATACTAAAATAGGCCCGGTTTGGTTCTTACATACGGCCCAAGGATCTAGAGGAGGGCTTATTATTAATTATCATTCCTAAAGATATTAGGATTGATTATAGTCTTCTAGAAGATTCTTTTGAATCTTAATGGAGTTAGGATTGATAATTATGTTTCAAAGAGTTTGAAATTGAATAAAACTACTCCTTTTGAGAATCCTTGTTTTGTACGAGATGGAATATATTCAGATATTATTTTCGTGCCTCATATTCGTAATCCAAATCTTATATGGTTGGATAGATCTTGAAATTATCTTTCCAATTATATATTATAATATTAAATCCAAAATATAACGAAAAAGATATGAATGGAATATGAAACTCTTTCTAAAACTTACACCCTTCCACTATTTCGGCCATATCTTTTTATCTACAAACGTTTTTTATCTGATTATAATTGGGTTGGAAAGTATACTTGAATATCTTTCCAACAACATATTATATGCCTTATTTGGACTTCTGGATCAAAAGATATGATCAAAAGACATCGTCGTGTTTTATTCCTCTTCAAACTCCGATTCTATTTTCATCAAATCCGGACTATTTTCATTATAAATAACGTCATTAGACCTCCGTTTTTTAATCAAATCTCATCAATTCTCACCAACACTCATCAAAAAATTCTTGATACTCTCTCTCTCTTTCTAAACCAACCCTTTTTACAAAAAAAATTCCGCATTCACAAGATCTAGACACACCTAGACAAGTTTGAAGTTGCCTTCGCCCTAGACGTGAAAGAAAGAGGTACGAGGCATCCAAGTAAGTGCTTTAATTGTTTAATTGATATTGTGATATAGAAATCATGCTTAGATTGTTATTTTGATTCCTAGTATCATGTTAATATGCTTTTTCTAGTATCATAATAGGATGATTTCCTTAGTATCATGTTTAGGGTGATTTTCTTATATCAAGTATGACTTCTATGATGCTTCCTATTTTCTTTCCTAATATCATGTTAGTATCATGTTAGGGCTAAAGCTTTTATTTTTATTGTTTAGTGACATGCTAGGGTTTGTTATTAATCTTGTTAGCATCATGCCTTGGATCTTGCTATTATTATGCTTTAACATACATGATTAATTTTATTATAATAATTGTTATAATTATTGTTATGATTATTATTTTAATTATAATTTTTATGATTATTATGTTGCTTGATATATTTATTGTTATTACTTGATCACGCCTTTTATGCATGTTTAAAGAGAATTGGTACTTGTAATCATGCTTATTTAATATAAGTAATAATCTTATTTAGGGTTAATTTTATTATACTTGTAATCACGCCAGTTACAAAAAATCTATTTTCCAAGTTAAAAAGCATACTATTCGTAACTGGCATTAAGCTACGCCGTTTACAATTAGGGTATTATTAGTAACTAGCAAA
Source organism: Chenopodium album (assembly GCF_948465745.1). NCBI lineage: Eukaryota > Viridiplantae > Streptophyta > Magnoliopsida > Caryophyllales > Amaranthaceae > Chenopodium > Chenopodium album. Next base: position 36,160,010 of record NC_137836.1, read on the forward strand.
TATTAACGCCGGTTACGAATATCTTTTTTATTTTAAAAAAAAATACTATTAGTAACTAGCATTTGATTGCGCCAGTTACTATAAAATAAATAATTTTTTTTAATAAATATTTGATTCGAATACAAAATAGTAGTATATCCTACTAAATGGATTACAAGCTGTTACAATTCAATCCAACTCCATGGTTTATCACTTAAACCTATTACATAGGATTCAAAAGTCCAAAGATGCACACACTTACAAGTCTTATAAGTTACAAGCAAAGCCATAAATTTAGGGCAAAAAATGAATTAATTTAAATACAAAAGAATATTATCTCACATTACCAATCCCAGGGACATGGATTTGGAAATCTTGAATGAACCTTGTTTATCTCAGCAACTACTTCAGCTGATAACTCAATACGACATGCATTAACAGTCTCCTGAAGCTTCCATATCTTGGTTGCTCCAAAAACAACACTTGCTACAAGGAGGTGCTTCAAAATAAAACCTGCCAAACAGAAGTCAATACTCAAAAGAGATTTGTACATCGTATTTGCCATAAGTAGAAAATCTTAGATCTAAGAATTAAAGTGATGGACTGACTAAAGTTACTGCATGCTATACAAATGCAGACAATCATAATTTCGTAATGCCAGAAAGGAAAGGGGGAGATGAAAATGGGAGATATGGCATACCAATTGCCAAAGACACTGGATGAAGGTCGTACTTTTCTGCTATTTGAAGGTACTCCTGCAGTAAAAGTGAATACATTAACAGCTCTAGTTGTCAACACAAAAATGCCAAGGCTCCATAGCATGCATATCCAAGAAATACAAGTATTAAACATGTGACTGCCTTGTTCTCAGCAGTGAGGTAGCTAAAAGTTCCAAGTACATCATAATTCATAATCTAACTAGTTGTTGTTGCATGTTGAGTTTAGAAATAGTAACCAACCTAGAGCAAGAACAGGTTATCAGATCAACAAGAGTTACAAGTCCTTCCAAAGCTGAAAAGAATATGCTAATTTTGTAGCAGCATTGGACAGGCTATACCTGGATTCCCCTTCTGAATATCTTCCTGCTTGCCAAAAGAGCAAAAATCAACATACAGATTACAGCATATAAATCAAGTCGCATGATGTCATATTTTAAAATTAGAATCTAAATACCTCTGAAAAGATTCAATCGAGCATCTGTAGGACCTCTATCATCTCCAAAGTAAAAGTATTTACCAGACAATATGCCCATAGCTAAAGGACTGTAAGCTAACAAGAAGATGCTGCAAAGGGTTATACAGGAATATCACAGTTAAATTCAAGTTAAGCATTTAACAATGGAACCAACTTCCAAAATGCCTTGATGTTTCACCAGCATACAAATTTTTTGGTGAAGCTTAGTAGTCTTTAAAAATTTCTGCAACAGGGCATTATCACCAGCATTCCAATTGTGCTGATCAAAGAGATAAATATTCAGTGTTGACTAAGCAATAGAGAAGAATTTCCAAAATTTCTTGGAACAAAACATAGTAGGGAAGTGGGTAGGGTAAGCCCTTTGGGCACCTTAGTAAATTTCCAAAAGAGATTTAGAACAGTAGCCATGTGACCTATAATTGTAAATATACAACCTAATTACTAGAGATGCACAAAAATCCAAGGCAATTTATCAAAGTATTAACCTCTAAAAGACATGGAACTTCTAATTATAACACTCCATATTTAGTAAGCGAATCTGGACTAAGATTTTAATTATAATCACTAACTTTGCTCTCAAACTCTAAGATATCGAACCTCGGGGCAAGTTGTAAGCCGATGTAAACATAATCAATATAATCAGCCAATTTAGACTAAGGTCAACCCAAATAAGATGCAACTAAAGTTAGCAAGAAGGTAATACTTCCCAGCCAAGCAACATCTCTAACAACAACAAAATCACATGAAAGCAACAAAAGGCTTAAGTAACAATAGACCAATCTAACATATGAAACAACAATCTTACCCAAGCAACCAGATTCTGAAATAAAGCTCTGAATTTAGTTCTGAAATTCAACTCTGAATTCAGTTTTGAAATTCAGCACTGAATTCAGTTATGAAATTCAGCTCTGAATTCATTTATGAAATTAGTTCTGATTTCAGTTCTGATTTTCAGTTCTGAAATTCAGCTTTGATTTCAGTTCTGACTTTCCATTTTGCATTTAGTTATGAAATTGACTATTGGAAGCATGCTCTAGCAATACACTATCATTAGATATAAAATGCTGCAGCCAATCTGTCTACAAATAACAAAAGAATGGATTCATGAATTTTGATTTGTTGACCCTCCTAAGACAACTCAACTGAGTTGTACGCTTATTAACCGAGTACATATTATTGCAGTTCAAGCTGGAGTTCTTATTCAAAGATGTTGTGCCCTTGTCTTGGAAATAGGAGATATCTAGCTAATCATCTATTTACGCACACAGTCACACACACACGCATAGAGTATGAGTATTTGATACCATGTTTTGTTCAACTCAACTAATTGTTTCTAGTCAGCAAGCTTTGCAAAAGGGGTATGTTGGAAAGTTGGAAGAAATAACTTAAGAACAAATGAAAAGGAACAATAAATGCAGAAATAGATAGAAAGACAATAGTTATAACTTCAACTCAAAAGGATCTGGGAATGTGTAGATGACCAGTAGTTCACTAGTTCAACACAGCCTATGAATCTATTATTTTTTATTTTATTCTTGTATCAACTCTCTAGAACTTGAATGAAATTAGACATTTATTTATACTAATGATAAAATCATGGGATTATTAACTAGCAAAGAAATTAAACAAGTGATAAAAAAAATAAAAATAAAATAAAAAATAAAAAATAAAAACAAGATCATAAATACAAGGTTACTCAATAAGCCAAGTAATTAAACCAGGGAGTCAATTTAGAATCAAGTAACTACTTATTCAATTCATGCCTTAAATTCTACATCATATTATCAATTTATCACTACTACAAGAAAAAATTTAACTCCATATCACACAACAACAATCGGATAATGATGCCACTCGTGTAAAGTTTATGAGCAGCTTAATTAAGGGATCAATAAATCAATTAAGCCATGCAAGTAAGAAAAAAGAGCTAATTAAACATGATAAGCTAAAATCTTTACACAAATTCAGTCACAACAATAACAAAGGTTCAAAAAATAAGGCCCGAGTAGGCAATGTTTTCGCAACTGCTAATTGAAATCCTATATATATCTGGACAAAGATACTTCGCTACCTGCTAATTTGCTCGAGGGTCCACTTTGAGAGACAGAGAGTAACCCCGGATGCAACTTCCATATATTTGTATATGTTTAGCAGATTGTCCGTGTGAGGAACAAGGCAAATTTCTGCAAAAAAAAAAAAGAAGACATGTAATTAATTAAGATACATTCATATTTCAATACTTAGAAACACCAAAAACAGAACGATACTCAATGCTTTAGCAGCCTCCAAGCTTATACCAAAACCATCCAATAACGCATAGCTAAATAAGCCAGAACCTAAACCTCGAATTTCTTTCTAATTAAGGTTGTAGATTCGACCACTGTAAGATTAATTTGGCAAAAATCATTTTGATAGACAATAAAAAAAAAATGTAGTTCGAATAAATCAAGTGTAATTTGATTGAAAATGCTGAAATTTGATAGAATTAATTGCGCTACAAAATCAATTGAATAATTTGTCCTGAAATTAGAACTTTGAAGTTTCTTTTAATCTACCTAAATTTCGAATTAAAATACTGAAATTCGAGGAATATATGATTGAATTATAACTACAATTTAATTTTATAATTCGAATAATGAATATACATTGCAATTATTTTAACAAATTCGAATCAAATTCCTACAAAACAGGGATAATTCAAAACTCACCTAGTTATTAGTGCAGTGGTGGCGCAATGGTGCAGAAGTGCGGTGGTGCTTCGCTGGGTACGGCGGTGTGCCGGTATGCCGATGACTATAGGCGTGCGTCAGTGGGAGCGACGGTGGGTTCGGCGGTGCAGAGACCGACGCTTCTTTCAGAAGTGGGATATTTTTCACTTTCATGAATAGATTAAATTGAAGGTAAAGTGATTTTAAAATCTTATTAAAAAAAAAAAAAAAAAAGACTCAAGTAAAATATACCATTAATTAATGGATTTTTTACTTTTACCACAAAAAAAAATCACGAAATTGTTTTTTACTACCAAAAATTTTAAAAGTTGTATTTTACCACCAAAAAAATTTCTAAAAATTGTTTTTTACCACCTACAGTCAAGAAAACCGTTAAATTTAACAATTTAAAGAAAAACTCTTTGATTTTCGTGCGCACAACATGTTATTCATAGGTTTAGGGGGGCATTTAGGTCCTATGGGTTCAATTTGAAGTCGGAATTGACAAAAAATGATCGATAATGCCTCATTTGCGTGTTTCACGCAAACCGAGGTATTTTTAAACGCTCAACATTTCCGATCATTTTTTGTCGATTGCGACCTCAAATTGGACCCATAGGACCAAAATGCCCCCCAAAACCTCTAAATATGATGTGTTTGGCACAAAAATCAAATAATTTAAAATATTCCGTTAGGTTTTTGACGGCAGGTGGTAAAAAACAATTTTTAATTTTTTTTGGTGGTAAAATAAAACTTTTAAAATTTTTGGTAGTAAAAAACAATTTTGCAATTTTTTTGGTGGTAAAAGTCAAAAAATCCTTAATTAATTGATTTTTTTAAAGGTAATAAATAGTAGAGAACGGTTATCATAGGAGATGGCTCTCTATTTATAAACACAAAAAACGCCTCCAGCAGAAATACTTTTTATATAATTGTAGAGAACGCCTGTCTTTGCTAACAGTTTTGTATTTTGCGATTTTTATTCTAGGATAATTGGGTTGTTCGGCAAGGGGAGAAGAGGGCAAAATGGGTAAATCACTATTCATTAGGAACCTTAAATTTGGCATAGTAAGGGTGCATAGGGCTTTTATATTGGTTAAAGAGGTTTTAATAGATTTCAACAAGAAATTCCCTTAAAAAATAATTTCCAACGAAAAATTGTTTCCTTTCTTAAAAAAATAAAAAATTTCCAATAACTTAATATTTGTAACTGGCGTTTGTAAGTTAGTTACAAACTTTTTGGTCAAAGTTTCTTTGACTTAATATTTGTAACTGGCGTTTGTAAGCTAGTTACAAACGTTTTGGTCAACATTTCTTTGACTTAATATTTGTAACTGGCGTTTGTAAGCTAGTTACAAACTATTTAGTCAGATTTTATTTGACTTAATATTTGTAACTGACATTTATTTAGTAAGTTACTAATAAAACTTCAAACAATGATAAACCATTGTAGGGAATATTTCAAGCGTTATCCCTAGCTTGAACCCCACTGTGATCATACACTAAAGTACGGTGGCGTCCAAAGGAAAAGAAGATAGAGCAAAAGAGTCGCCAACAAGTTTTTTAGGAACTTGTAATCCGTTCACGAGGTGAAGGTTACACCCCTTAACGATCTAAGAGATCGTCAACTCCATAAGGTCTTGAACCAAATAGGGTTCAGGGATGAAGGTACAAATCCAACCTAAAAGAGATTGAACATGCCCTATTAATATGCCTCTACTTTATTCTAATCGCATTCATGTGCGCTTTTTGACTAATATGTAATCAATAGGATTAACCCTAAACCTGTTTAATCTACGTTGGTTGAATTTAATGCACAAATAAGCTATTATTGGCGATCACTTGAATTATAATCAAATTAACCCTAAACAAGATTATTAATTATCTTATATAAGCGTGATTACAAGTACAAATTCCCTCTAAACATGCATAAAAGGTGTGATCAAGCAATAACAATAAATATCAAGCAACATAATAAATAATCAAATTATATGTATAAGTTATCTGTCAATTAACAAATAACATGAAATAATTCGTAAATTAACAAATTACGTAAAACAATTCGTAAATTAACAAATTATGTAAAACAATTCGTAAATTAACAAATTACGTAAAACAATTCGTAAATTAACAAATTACGTGAAACAATTCGCTAATTAACAAATTACGTTAAATTATATAATTCGACACAACAATAATCATAATCATAATTATCATAATCATGTTCATGTTAAAGCATAATAATAATAGCAAGATCCTATGCATGATACTAACAAGATTAATAACAAACCCTAGCATGTCACTAAACAATAAAAATCAAAGCTTTAACCATAACATGATACTAACAATCATAAATATTAGGAAGAACATAAAAGGCATCATATTTTTAATCATACTTAATATTAAAGTTACCCTAGACATGATACTAGGAATTTATTGTTGTCACCCTAAACATCAAATTAAGGAAAACATCATAACATGATACTAGGAATCAAAATAACAATCTAAGCATGATTTCTATATCATAATATCAATTAAACCATTAAAGTACTTACTTGGATGCCTCGTATCTCTTTCTAATAACAAAATACACACGTTAGTAATTTCAAGAAAAATAATACACAACAATTAAATTAAATAATTGAAAAAGAGATTTGGGACCAAACCCTCATAAATTAAACCTTTCACGTTTAGGGCGAAGGCAACTTTGAATTATGCTAGGTGTTTCCAAGTCTAATGAATGCGGAATTTTGTATTTGTGAAAAGGCTAGTTTAGAAAAGAGAGAGAGAGAGAGAGAGTAATCAAGAAAATCTTGATGAGAGTTGGTGAATCAAAACGGAGTTTTTAGAAAGATATTTATAGAGAAAATCAACCAAAAAGATAAAAAATCAAAACAGAGTTCTGACGCGTAAAACGGGGGTTAGCGCCAGACGCTGACATTAGCGCCAGGCGCTAACGCTAGCTAGCGCCAGGCGCCAAGCTTAGCGTCATGCGCTAATGCTGGCGTTTGGCGCTGACTAAGAAATTGACGCGTTTTCTTAATATCAGATAGAAATTGCCGTACAGGAGGATAAAATCGTATTTTCCTCAAAAACGTTTTTTTATTCTGATTAAAACTATAAAAAGTCAACAAAAGTCAATTTATCAATGCTAATTGAATTAGGAATGAAAAGAACCTTCTAGAAGAATCTAGAATACTAAAACCATTCCTAATTGCATTAGGAATGATAAATCTATATTAGGCCCTCCTCTAGATCATTGGGCCGCATATAAGGCTCAAACCGGGCCCAGCTCAGTAAATTGGCCATAACTTCCTCAATATTCATCGAAATTGAGCTTATAATATATCGTCGAAAAGGTCTTTTCAAGCCCTATCCAATTACACTATTATTGGACCCATATCATGGACCAAACAAACTAGATTTGCTGTTTTCTTAAAATAGGTTTTCAAAAACATAGAGAAGAGAAAAGAAATTAAAACTATCCTCAACACTAAACTTTCCACACTTTCACTTTATTCGATTATGATTCGACGTGAAAGGTACTCATCACTGGGTTTGGTTTTGGGGAGACACTAATGGGTGTCTACAACCACATATTAGTAACTGAAATTTACTACGCCAATTACTAATGTCATGAAATTTTGAACTGGCATTACCTTAGTCGGTATGCTTTCGTAACTAGCATAACATACGCCAGTTGCTAATAGGGCGTTACAAATAGCATTTTATGTTAGTCAGAAAGTGCATATGAATACGAGAAGAATAAAGTAGAGGCCTATAATTAGGGCAGGTTCAGTCTCTTTTAGATTGGATTTGTACCTTCATCCCCGAACTTCCAGTCTTGGTTCCAGACCTATTGGAGTTAACGATCTCTTGGATCTTTAAGGGGTGTAACCTTCGCCCTATGAACGGTTTACAAGTTCCTAAAACTTGTTGGCGACTCTTTTGCTCTATCTTCCTTCCCTTTGGACGCCACCATGCTTAAGTGTATGATCACAGTGAGGTTCAAGTTTGGGGTAGTGCTTGAAATATTCCCTACAGTATTTGGTGACTCCGCTGGGGAGAATTTCTATTTTAATTCCTAAAATTTATTTCTGCAATGATTTAGAATGAGTGGATGAGACTCGAAAAGTTCTAAGTATTTTATGTGCGTAATTTTGATTAACATTATTGTCATATGCATAAAAAAGGTTCTCATTGGAAAGACCATCCGTAATGAGTCAAAATCATAGGATTTTTACGCGTAGGAAATTTGAGAAATATCTTTTGCAACTAGAATCAAAATAATACTGCGAAAACTGGAAAATCCTAAGAACACAGACAGCTGCTGAGGCATGTAGGAACTGGCGTCTAGAAAAACAGAGTATGTCGTCGAAAATATGGCTCTATCGCCGAGCGACAATTCTGTCGCCAAGCGACGGGGCTCATATCCCGGCGACAGTCCCTGTTGGTTGGTGCTGCGTTCTTCCAATACCGAGCCAGAAATATGCATTCTTATTTTCGACCAGTTCTATCACTGTTGGCTCGATTCTACTTCCTTATTGAGTTTTTCTCACTTTTTCAGAAACCCATATGTGTTCTACATATGGACATAACCCTCTAGGAATTCATGCTCCATCTACCTGATTGAACGTTCGGAGCAACAAAGGGTACATCCGAGAATGTTGAATTCACCAAACCATGGAAGCGATTTTAACTCGCAGGGTTCCATCCACACGCGCCAACCCTTCCAAAGGTAAGGATTCCGCGCGGTGCATCCGGACTCATAACCATGGACCCTCTTTAACTAACCCATATCCTGAACTTTAGAGAACTAGAGCCATAGTTAGATTGCAAACTCATTGCATCATATTGTGACTACTTGTGCATTATTTGCTTGTGCATACTTACATGTGATTAAACTAACCGTTTGGTTTGACTTGTAATTATGAATATGTTTAAATAAACTAACCAAGGACTAAAGGACTTTGCTTAATTAATTGATTAATTAATTTGACCTAATAAATATGCCTTAAATCGAGTCATAGTTCCTTTAAGTCAACCCGGATTTTTATTCCCGTATACTGTACAAGCGTCAACTTGTTTTGGTAATACCCGGAGTTTTAGGAAGAGTTACGAGTCATAGAACCTATGGATCTGTATCCCCGAGTTTTATCTTTAATTTGGCGTTGTTTCATCCCAATCAGAGTCACAGATCAAAAGTTATGACTAAAATACCACAGCCTGTCCAGTTTAGTGCATATACATGAAGTCTTAACTTAGTCTTTGCTTAAGTCTAGTCACATAGTCTAGTCACATGGTCATGACACGAGTCTTAACATGTCACCTAAACTAACTAGTCTTAGCACACACTTTGTACACACCCTTTTCATACCATGACCATGTCTTAGGTTCATGCATGAGTTGTTATTTCTGTCATTTGAGTTGGGGGTCCACTCTATTCCTATTTTTTTCCATATCTCTCCATCTACATCACCTTTCCATACATATCTCACACTTCCTTCTTAAACACTTTATACATTCACATTCCTTCATCTTACATGCTTCCTTCATACATCATTCACCTCATTACACTCTTTTCCCATCCATGCATGTTTAATCGAGTCTGAGTCATGTGATTGACAAACAAAAAAAGGTAATGATGAAACAAATGCACAAGTCAAGCTTCTCACCAAGATTTCATGTTTTCTTCTTCTTTTTTCAAACCCTTCCCCAGTAAGTCTAGCATAGGTACCCTTCATCCTCCTTGAATTTATTTCTTAGAGTTTGATTTTTACCCTTCACTTTTTAAATAAAATGAGCATTTATTTCCTTGCATATGATCATTGCATTGCATTAAAAAAATCCATGTCAAACTAAGCACAAGGTATACCAATGATTTGAGGCACCCCTTGTAGCCACATCATATCACCTTTCACCCTTCAAATATGCAATCCTTTTTTGATAAACCACTTTGAGCCTCTTCTAACGATGGACCTTTCATTTTACAACCCATATCTACCTAACATTGGGATGGGATGGTGTGCAACTTATGCAATTTTCAATTTCATAAAAAGATTGAGTGACTTCAAAAGATTAAAATAGAAAAAAATAAGCAAATAAATAAATAGAAGTGTACAAAATGGCAAGTGTTCCAATGTCTTTGACATAAACATGTCTTTGATATGAACACGTCTCAGATTGCGTCTCTTATCGAGTGCTCGGTACTGTTCCTGAGAAACATGAATGCCAAGTGAGTGATAGACCGCATGATCGGGATTGCCCACACTTATAAAAATAAAATAATTGCAAAAGCAAAAAAAGAGAGCTAAAAAAAAGTTAAAAGCCTCAAGCATAAAAATATAGAGATTCAAATGCAAGGTTGCACACCTTGGGGGCTTATCGAGGGTCTTGAGCCTTTATCCCCTTCTTCTTCAAACTTTTATCCTAACCACGTTACAACCCTTAAAAGACCTCTTTGAGGTATGCACACACTTGTGCGAGATTCGGCTAGAGCTACGTTCGGCCTGATTCCTAACGGATACGTAGGCAACCTCACATCGACATGAAAAGTGGATAACAAGTTATGGTTTAGGGAAATGACCTAGGAAATGGATTGGTTTATGAAATGTATTGGATAGAACATGGATTTAAGCACTCCAAAGATTAAATACTCAACCCGAATAATAATGGCGGTGAAAGGTGTTCATCATCGGGTTTGGTTTTGGGGAGACATCTTTAGGTGTCTATAGAAGCCCCCACTTTGACTGAGTTTGTAGAAACGTTAGTTTCAAAAACGATAGTCAAAGTAGTCGATAGGGACGGAGAATGATTTAAGACGTTATGCGATCCTAAATCATTAGGTATACGCCGATACCTGCAGAAAAATGTTAGTTCCACAGATAAAAGAGTAAAGGAATAGAATGCTTATTTGACACCAGTGTATCGGTGACAAATGAGTTTGGTAGCTTCCTATTCTTGAAGGAATCCACTGAATGACGTTTTGTTGAAATACTTTCCATGCCTGAGGAAAGTCGACTGATGAGTTTGGTAGCTTCCTAAGCCTGAAGAAACCTACCGGATGATACTTTCCATGCTTGAGGAAATTCGACATATGAATTTAGTGGCTTTCTATGCTTGAAGAAATCCACCGGATAATACTTTCCATGCTTGAGGAAAGTTGACATATGAATTTGGCGGGTTTTATGCTTGAAGAAATCCACCAGATGACACTTTCCATGCTTAAGGAAAGACTTGTCTAATTTTGGCAGGTTCGATTGTCCCCGAACGTGGGCTGTAGTTGGTTAGCTTGTCCCCGAACATGGGATGTAGATGGTCCTCTTGTCCCCGGACGTGGGCTGTAGATGGTTCGCTTGTCCCCGGACGTGGGTTGTAGATGGTCCGCTTGTCCCCGGACATGGGTTGTAGATGGTCCGCTTGTCCCCGGACGTGGGCTGTAGATGGTCCGCTTGTCCCCGGACGTTGGATGTAGATGGTCCGCTTGTCCCCGGACATGGGCTGTAGATGGTCCGCTTGTCCCCGGACGTGGGCTGTAGATGGTCCGCTTGTCCCCGGACGTGGGCTGTAGATAGTTTGCTTGTCCCCGGACGTGGGCTGTAGATGGTCCGCTTGTCCCCGGACGTGGGCTGTAATTGAGACCTGCAAAATAAAATTTGCCAAGTGTAGACACCAATTTGTGTCTCCCCAAAACCAAACCCGGTGATGAGTGCCTTTCACGTCGAATCATAATCGAATGAAACGAAAGTGTGGAAAGGTCCAGTGTTGCGGAAAGTTTTATTTCTTTTCTCTTCTCCCTGTTTTTGAAAACTTTATTTTAAGAAAACAGCCAATCCAGTTTTGTTGGTCCATGATATGGGTCTAATAGTGGTGTAGTTGGATGGGGCTTGCAAAGACCTTTCCAACGATATATTATAAGCCCAATTCCGATGAATGTTGAGGAAATTATGGCCAATTTACTAAACCGGGTCCGGTTTGAGCTTTATGTACGGCCCAATGATCTAGGGGAGGGCCTAATATAATTTATCATTCCTAATGCAATTAGGAATGGTTTTAGTCTTCTAGAACATTCTAGAAGGTTCTTTTCATTCCTAATTCAATTAGGACTTTTCAGAGTTTTAATCAAGATCAAATAGCATTTTCGACTAAAATTATATTATTTTATCTTCCAGTACGGTAAATTTATCAGATTTTCGAAAACGCGTTGAAATCCGGTTTGGCGTCCAACCCCAGGCCTTGGCGCCAGACGCTAACCGTTGGCGCCTGGCGCTAGCCACTGGTGCCTGGCGCCAGTTAGCCAGGGCTGGCGCCAATGTTGTTTTGCGATCTTCAGACTCTGTTTTGTTAAATTATCTTTTTTGGCTGATTTTCTCTATAAATATCGTATTAAAAACTCCGTTTTCATTCACGAATTCTCATCAACAATTAGTTTTAATTAGCATTCACCAATTCTCTTCATTCATCAAGCTTTCATTCATTCTTTAGCATTCTTTTCTTTTCTAAACTTTGGCTTTTTCATACAAAATTCCGTATTCGCAAGATCTTAATACACCTAGCCATATTCGAAGTTGCCTTCGCCCTAGACGTGAATGGTTTTAATTTCTGAGGGTT